>NW_027507758.1:611061124-611703624 GCF_037356315.1 Lithobates pipiens | reverse complement strand
TGGCAGAGACTTTGTTTGAGCATCTCACCAGCTGCTAGGTCAGTGAGAGAGACCTATCCGGTGGATTCTAGATCCAGCAGGTGGAAGCTGTTTGTCCTCTGGATCAAGGAAATACCTCTAACCCGCAATTACAAGGTACCTGAACTCCCCTTAACCCTCCATCCCTCTATTGCAAAACGTTGTGTTCTTTCAAATAAATCTTTAAAGAAAAGGACTAAGTGTCGGAGCCAACGTTCTTTAATCCATTCTACACGGGACCCCTAGGACGGACACAGTGAACAAGTGAGGTAATGGTAACCCCAACAAAAAAAAGGAAACAGTAGCTCCTTCGGGGGTGAGTGGTACATTACCAACAGTAGCACAAGTAAAGGCAGACTGGAAAAATCCACAGGTTCACAGCTGGGGACTATGAAGTAGCTTTAACACAAGTAAAGGCAGATTAGACCAGTCAAAAGGTTCATGTTTGGGGACTATGAAGTTGGTTTTGCACAAGTAAAGGCAGACTGAAAAAGATGGGTTTAGCTTAGGTAATAGTGATAACTCACAGAATCCAGGAACAGGATAAGTCCATAAGAACAGCTTCTTGTAAAGTAGTCCAGCATCCAGTCCAAAGGACCAAGCAGCTTCCTCCTTCTCTCGGATCACAGATGCATCCCCTCAGAGGGGAAAAACACAATCTCCTCAGGGCTTCAGACATTATCCCAGCTACCATCTGGGAACTTCATCAGGGATTGACTAGGCCCTGCTTAATATTCAGGCTGATCATTTGATTTCTCCCTCCCTGAGTGCTAGTAACTTCTACAGGCAGTGGAAAGCAATCAAAGTCTCAGCCTGTGAAGTTCTGAGCAGACCACACTAAACAATCACTGCCCCCTGATTATTAGGAGGAGCCAAGCACTTAGACGAATGCTAAACGTGCCGGAAAAGAAACGATTGTAGCCACCACATCTAAGGATTGGAAGGTTGCAAGTTTACATTTTTTAAATTTGGATTGTAGATATGTTTTAAGAGTGAAGGGATCCTACATCCATTTTCATAGCTCCGTTTGCAGATTGTAGGTGTTTTAAGAGCTTGAAAACTGCAGTTGAAATGAATTACCATGAATAGCAGAAAAGGGTCACCCGATACACCAACACACCGAATTCTGGATATAATGCAAGCCAAACTAAGCAGCTAATATAGAGTAAAAATGGCAGTTCTATTGCTCATAAATTTGAGCATTGCAACAAATATTGCATAAAACAAATAGAACTGTTCCAGATACATATAAGTACAGACTGTCTTAATGCCAATGTTCCCTGCCCCAGGGCACAGACTGTCGATACTGGCCTATTTTCATGCAATATCCTGAATACACAATGAAGGGAGTTTAAACCACTAAGTAAACTGAAACTGGGCCATAGAGATGTGATGACTGTAAGGAACAATAAGTTCTAACCAGCTACTTCTCTTCTTAAAGGCAAGCCACAGGACACATTTACTTATCATATGTAAAACTGACTGAAAAATCATTGTTTATTCAATTCTCTCATTGTCACAAACTTGATATTTCATATAATAATTGTAGTTTTAATACACAGATCTTTAAGGGGTGTCAGTATAAAAAAAATTGCATGGGGGCGTGGCCGGACGTGAAAGAGGACGGATGCTCCGAATCTGAGCTCCGCTGGCCGACTCTGCATCCATCGCCATCCTGCTCCGGGGTGAACGATCTGTGCCCCGAGATCACGCCATCAGTGCCCAGAGCACCGTCGGCACACTTTCTGGCCGTTTTGGAGGCGAGCAGTGGCCCGCGGACCCGAGAATCCATCAAGAAGCCGGCGCCATCCTAGTATAGACGGCCGCCATCTTGCGGCCTACACAGGCTCCTCCGGGCTAAATTACTGCCGTGGGCGGTGAACGCGTCGCCCGGTCTTGCGGAACAAGGGCCCTACGCCACCCAGCCGGCCTCCAGAACATCGCGGGGACCTGAGGGGGTCTATCTGCTCCGCAGCCAGGCCCGAGACCGGCGCCATACACGAGGCCCTGCCGCCATCTTGCGGCCTACGAGGGATCCACAGTAATCTGGTACCGCCGCGGGCGGCGAAAACGGAGCTTGATCCAGGCCAGGAGGCGATCCCCCAGAAGGGGGCAGAAGATAGCGGGCGCCTGGAGGCGGCCGGCCTCTCCTAAACAAAGCCCAGGCTCCAGGAGTGGAGGTAGGTGGCAGCCATCTTGGTACACCCGAACCCTCAGCATCCCTCCAGAGCCAGAGCCTAACTCCCTTCAGACCATATCAACACCCTATTTAGGGGAAGTGACCCTGGGGGGCCCCACCATGGCCATGTAAAGGGCCAGCTCCCACATCCTGAGGGCGAACAGAAGCCTGCTAGGGGACTCCAGTTAATCCCCCCCCCCCAACATGGGCAGATCCACCAAGAGCTCCTCCACACCCCGCACCCAAAGGGACCCGTGTACCCAAACATCTGGAAATATCCCAAAGCTGTTCCGAACATGCCAGGCGACGCATCACGAAGTGGCGCAGACGTCCCAGGTTTCACAAGCTACATCTCCGGCCGCATTCAGTGACCCCTTAGGCCCGACTATGGACGAGGAGGACGCTGGACTCGGCACCCCATGCCCCAGTCTCCTGGACATCCAAAGAGACCTCCAAAAGGTAGCCCTGGACCTTAAGCGCACTTTCACAGAGGCGATCTCCGACCTGAAAGCGGATTTTCACGAGATGACCAACAGACTTTCTGAGGTTGAGGAGACCTCCCGGATGCAGGCCACAGCGATTAAGCAGGTACAAAGAACCTATGACATGCACCTGCCGCACATGTTCGAGTTACACAGACAAGTAGAAGACCTCGACAACAGGGGACGCAGGCATAATGTACGGGTGAGGGGAGTCCCGGAGGGAATAGAGCAGAACGCACTACCTCAAACTGTCTGCTCTATTTTCAATGATCTTCTTGACCGGCCTGCAGACTCTCCCATTGAAATGGAACGGTTACATCGGGCATTAAGACCCCCTCCCCGTGACTCGGAACCTCCCAGAGACATTGTTTGCTGCATTGTGAATTTCCCTCTCAAGGAAGAAATTCTCAGAAAAGCTAGAGACAGAGGGCGCATACTATTTAATGGCGCTGAGATAAAACCCTTTCAAGATCTGTCACAGATTACCTTACAGAACAGGCGCAGTTTACGCCCACTGCTGGAAGTGCTTCGCACTCGCAGCATTCAATATCGCTGGAAATTTCCTTTCTGTCTCTCCGCTTCGGCTAGAGGTTGCACCGCACTGCTTCGGATGCCTGAGGACCTGCCTCCAGTGGATCTGCCTGAATGGTACTCCTTCTATTTCCCTACAGAGCCTTGGAAACCAGTATCGCACAATACGTCGCCTAGGGCGCAAAAACACCGCTCCAGACGTCGCAGACTTGAACCCTTGTCACCTGGAGAGAGGCCCTCCCGCAGAGACTCGTCGCTCCGCAGCCCGGGGCCGGCAGCCACGCCGCAACGGAATCATCTTATGGCTTAAGGCGGTGTAGAAGTGGATCGCTTTGCGTACACACAGACTAGCCCATCCTTGTCTTTTTTTTTTTTTTTTTTTTGTTATCTTTCTAGATTACCCCCACAGGAATTCAGCCTTCCTCAACGCCATGATTCTGCAGAGACCTGGTGTGCTTCTGGAACACTTTCAAGGTATTACAAGGCCATTATCAACGTGGAGTCAGGTACTTTTCTCGCCCCTATGACACCTCAACCAGGACACCCATACTCTATTGAACTCCCCGTTTTTTTCTTTTTTTGGGGTGTTTTGTTTTTTTTGTTTTGTGGCTTCTGGACTTTTTTTTTTGGGTTCCACATTTTTGCCTTAATGGGGATATGCATTACGCAAGGAGGGCTGGCAGGTGGGGGGGGCGGGGCTCTCGCCGTTAGGGGGTGGTCTCCCCCCCCTTTTTTTTTTTTTTTTAAACGCGCTTTATGCGCCATTCGGTATTGCCGAACATTGCCGCCCCCCCGGTGGGGGCCCCGGCCTTCTCCAAGCAGCTCACGGGTATACTGTACCATATATAATAGACGATAGGCTCTGCCGGACAGCATACCGTTTGTTCCTATAATAGCAGACTACCAATCGACCTTATGTCTCGGCTTTTTTAGCCACCTGAGTCCGGTGCGCACACCAGGTCCCCTTGCACCCCTGACTCTTTGTATTGCCCCACCAATGATGTACTGATTTCCTGATCCGTAGAGTACACGCTATAAGCAGAATTTACTGTAGGCTGTCTGTGTGCCGCAGAGCGGTGCGTCTGGTTTTCCTTTTGTTTTGTTTCTTCTCTTCTGTTATTTTATTTTATTTTTTTCTTCAAGGATTTGATTCTGTTCAGTTGTTCTAACCAGTTCCTTGTTTAGAAATATATTGGTACCCCTGGAATCTCCCCGGGCGGGTTTCACCTGACATGCCGAGATTGCCTCTCGGCCGACCCCCTGCCCTCCCCAAGGTACCGATCTGGATCGTTGTGCCCCCAGTCACCACTGACTCATGATCACAGATCGCCCTCTCCGATGTTGGAGCTCTCGCTCACCCTAGGGTTTACATCCACCCCACAGCTGCCCTTGCGGGCCTTAGCTGACATCCCGGCCCAGTTTTGTTTGGTTCTTTTTTTTTGTTTTTTCCTTTCCTAGGCGGACGGGAACCTCCACGTCCACCTCCGGTAGTTCTGTCCACAGACCTTGTCTGTGCCCTATTGGACCTGCTATACACTACCTATTTCCTTCCCACGACCCCACCCAGCCCACCCCCCCTGCTCTCTCCTCAGCCTCTCCCCCCCCCCTTCTTTATTTTTTTTTTTATTATTTTTTTTTTCCTCCCCTCTGTCTACCCGCCTCTCTCTTCCCATCCTTTCGGGAAGGGGGTGTCCCCCCCTGCCGATTTTCCGGATACCCCGCCGACCACCCGTGTGCCGCACGAGTCTGCTGCTAGAACAGCCGGACTTGTAAGAGGGCTGCCGGCTTGCCGGCACCTCAACGTCGTTTTCTCGTAGGCCCTTGCTCCCTAGTCTAGCACACTATCTTCTCTGACAATGCAGCAGCAATTAACTCTGAAATGCATATCACTAAATGTTAAAGGCTTGAACATCCCAGAGAAGAGGTCACAGGTTCTAACTGCTTTGACGAAGCATAAAGCTCACTTTCTATTCTTGCAAGAAACCCATTTCCGTTCTGACGCTGTACCCAAACTAGCTAACCACATTTACAATAGGTCGCTACACTCCACCAACTCAGAGGCCAAAACGAAAGGGGTCTCGATCCTCATTGCCAAACACGCTGATTTCCAACTTAAGGAGTCCAAGGTAGATCCGGGGGGGAGATTTCTCTTTATTAAGGGTATATATGCCTCCAAACCAATTACGCTAGCTAATGTGTACTGCCCCAACGAGCGTCAGCTATCATTCCTTAGAACGGTATGTGATGAGTTGGCGTCCTTCCAGGAGGGCGTAGTAATACTGGGGGGGACTTCAATACCCCAATGAATCCTCTTCTAGACTCCTCCACTGGGACGTCGTCCCTGCCATACCGGGCACTACGCCAAATCAAATTGCAACTTCAAACTTTGACCTTACATGACTCCTGGCGAAGCTTATTCCCCACTGTTAAGGATTATACTTTCTTCTCCGCACCGCACCAAAAGTACTCCAGACTTGATTACTTTTTCTTGTCTCAACGCGACCTGACCTACCTCTCCCAGGCATCCATAGAACCGATGTTTCTATCGGATCACCATCCCATTACCATGACTCTCACCTTCGCGGACACGACTCCCAAGTCCAAGATGTGGAGACTGAACCCCTCCCTCTTGAAAGACCCGATAACTTTACAGCAAATACGCTCCCGAATTCAACTTTACTTTCAGGAAAACCTATCCCCTGACATCTCGCCTCTCACCCTCTGGGAGGCCCACAAGTGTGTCCTCAGGGGGGTACTTATATCCCTAGCAACTGCCTCAAAAAGGAGAAGTCAGGAACGGATTAACTCCCTCATTGCACAAATCCAAAAACTTGAACGGGCGCACAAACAGACCACCTCCCTATCGACTCTCCAGGACCTCATCCACGCACGCTCCGTGCTTCTGGATGAACTAGGGAAACGCACCAGAAGACGATACCTCCTTGGCCAAAAAATCTTTTACGAACATGGGAATAAAAGCGGGAGACTCCTGGCCCGCACGGTCCAGGCAGCCAAATCCCAGACGACTGTACACCAGATACGGGACAACCAGGGAAATGTATTTTCCAAAAACACAGACATTGCCAAACAATTCGAACTCTTTTACTCTAAATTGTACAATTTGCCAAGAGACAGGATAGAGTCACATACTGTAGGTGACCGTAATGACAAAATAGCAGACTTCCTCTCCCAATACTGCCCGAAACCGATCACACCTCAACAAGCGCAAGCCTTAGAACTTCCTCTCTCCTCAGGGGAACTTTTATTAGCAATTAAACAAATGAAGGTGGGTAAAAGCCCGGGTCCGGATGGTCTACCTCTTATATACTACAAAACCTTTACAGACGAACTGACGCCTCCCCTACTACAGGCACTTAATACTCTGGCAGACCCCAACACCCCTCCAGGCCGCATGCTGGAGGCACACATAACAGTTATCCCCAAATCCGGCAAGGACCTAACGCAGGTATCCAATTACAGGCCCATTTCGCTACTTAATGTGGATATTAAACTATATGCAAAAATGCTTGCCAATAGATTGCTCCCCCTCATTCCCGGCCTAATTTTCTCCGACCAGGTAGGCTTCATCCCCGGCAGGGAGGCTAGGGACAACACCATACGCACACTGAATCTTCACCACTGGTTTACCTCTACCTCTACTATCTCAGGGGTTCTTTCTGTCCCTTGATGCGGAGAAGGTGTTTGACAGGGTGGCTTGGGACTATATGCAGGCAGTACTGAAGGGAGTTGGACTCCTACCATGCATGTGCACGCATATTGATGCCTTGTATGTGAACCCTTCAGCCAAAGTGAAAGTCAATGGCCTCCTGTCAGACGCCTTCTCCATCAGTAATGGGACGCGACAGGGCTGCCCCCTGTCGCCCTTAATCTTTGTTTTGACACTTGAGCCCCTGCTCAATAGACTAAGAGCCAACCCTGATATAAAGGGGTGTGTAGTGGGCGATAGGGAGTTCAAGGTAGCAGCGTATGCGGACGATATCCTGCTCTCACTGCAGTCCCCACGCACGTCCTTGCCTAATCTCCTTAGTGATTTGAAACAGTTCGGTGAATTGTCAAACTTAAAGATTAATTACTCTAAATCATACGCCCTTAACATCTCCCTTCCCCCGCAAGAAGCAGCTCACTGTCAAGATTCCTTCCCATTTAGGTGGCAGAAGGATAGCATCCCCTATCTGGGTATCCAAATCACAAAGAAAATTTCTGAGTTGTACAAAAAAAAAATTCTACCCGCGCTCTCCAAAATTCAAACGGAACTAGCAGACTGGGCCAACTTAAATGTCCCCTGGTTCGGCAGGGCGGCGCTGGTAAAGATGATGGTCCTCCCCCGGCTTTTATACCTGATGCAAACGATCCCGATTCACCTCCCTCCCTCCTTTTTTGCAACGTATAAAAAGTCCTGCACTACGTTTATCTGGAAGAACTCGATCCCGCGTATAAAATATTCCCGCCTAACTCGGATTAAGACAGGGGGGGGATTGGCCTCCCTGACCTTTCTAAATACTATTTGGCCTGCCACCTAACCAGGGTGGTAGATTGGCGGATCCACAAGGTCAGGAAGGCGTGGATTGCTCTGGAACAGCATTTTGCGAACGGAGTGCTCCACTCCCTCCCCTGGATTGCCCCGACTTAGGCACTGCAACCACTCCCATATACTCTAGTTGTAGTGCAGGAATGAGCCCTGCTGCAAAGCATTTCATCAACAATTGTAATTAAACGCCCCTGTTAAACAGGGGCTGAAAAATTGGGCCTTAGGCACTGGTGCTGGTGCCACAACACTGCAACCTCTCCCATATACTCTAGTTGTAGTGCAGGAATGAGCCCTTCTGCAAAGCATTGCATCAAAAATTGTAATTACATGCCCCTGTTAAACAGGGGCAGAAAAATTGGGCCTTAGCCCTTTTATACACGGTCGGATATTCCGATGGACAATGTCCGATAGGACCGTTTTGTCGGATAATCCGACCGTGTGTGGGCTCCATCGGACTGTTTCCATCGGAGTATCCGACGGACCAAGTTTTCCAACTTGGCTGTAATATTTTCCGACAACATGCTCCGATCGGACATAGTCTGATCATGTGTAGCCTACTCCGACGGACAAGGTGCCCCGCATGCTCACAATCAAATTTGGACACGGAAGCGCTCGCTCAGGTAAAACTACCGCTCATAATCGATATAGCACATTCGTCACACTGCAATGTTAAAAATTCTTTCATGCAGCGCATTCTCTTGTTCTTTACAATGCTGCAAGAATGAAGTTGTTGTGATGCTCATATTCACACACACTTCTCACAAACGTATTTCTTTATTCTTTTTACTCATTTCAGCAATACAATATTTTAAATCGTCACATCTACCCAATCTTTTTTTTGTTTTTTGTTTTTTTTTAATTTTGTGGTTGTTTTTTTGCGCATGCGTGAAACTCCGCCTGCCCCTGACGTTCTTTCTAGTCTATTCGCTGCCCCTTCTCTTTCAGCGCAGTGGGGAGAGCACATGGCGGAGAGAACGCAGGTGCGCAATCAGAGTTACACTAACAAGGAGGAGGGCGAGGAAAGCCCGGAGCCTGAAATGTCACGATCCTGGAGGAGAAGATTTAAGGCCTCAAATATGTCTTTTGGAGAGATGTTGGAGATGGTGGACATATTGAAGAGGAACGACTATGATGGGAAGTATGGACCTTACCCAAACCCAAATATCAGAAAGGCCAAGATCATGACTAAAGTTGTGAAGAGTCTTCAGAAGAATTTTGGGGTATTACGATCCAAGGATCAACTGAGAAAATGCTGGTCAGACCTGAAACTGAAGGAGCACGATCAGTACAGAAGGATCAAGCATGTTCTTCAAAAAAGTAAGTAGTTGTCGTGTGTTCATATTATTAGTATTGCTTGCATACTGATCCATGTGCTTTGATTTAATGTTGTACAGTTTAAAATGGCCACTTTCATGTTCATGGGTTCAATCGTTCGTAATAAACATTGTTCGTTAGCCCACTCCCAAAACAATGTTTTTCCAAATTACACTTCACTACATTTGTTCACACTGCAGGTAAGTATTCCAGCTTTAGAAAGTGTCCAAAATAATGTTCTCACCTTTGAACTCGGCCAAAAATCACAATTGTACGACGCTTCCAAGCAATGTTTCATATTCCTATTTCTGCCCTCTGTGTGCTAAGTATTCCTTTTTTACATTCTCATAGGGGAGAGAAGACTCGGGAAGTCTGAGGACACCAGGGACCCCACACCTCCCAAAAAAGGTGAAATTCCAACACCAGAAGAGGAGGAGGAGGAGGAAGGAGAGATTGTTGAAGTTGGACAAATTGTCACCACAACAGGTGAGTGTCGGAGACCACAGCTTACGGTAAGCTAATCAATGTATGTTGGCATATTTATAATACATGGTGTGTTTATTTTTGTTTTTTTAGGTGATGTGGAAGAAGAATCACATTTTACCAGTGAAAGTGCCCAGATCCTGATTGGGGAGATAATGGGTGCAATCGCGATTTAGAAATTATACAGAAAAACATCAATGATGTTCAATATAAAATGAAGAACATCATTGATGTTTTGGGGAGAGTTTGAAACACCCCCAACTAGCTCAGGTTTTTGTTTTTTAAAACAAACAACTTTTGTATTTTACTAAAAGCCAAATTTGGAAGATGCACACAGTGTGTCAACATGTGCTATCTCCCATCATGGGGGATCAATTTACTTGTTTTGTGGAAAGTGGCTCAGGTGAAGGGGTTGCACCCCCAAAACATGTACATTGATCCCCCATGATGGGAGATAGCACATGTTGACACACTGTGTGAATCTTCCAAATTTGGCTTTACCAGGGGTGACACCCCATGTAATGAAGGCAATATCAGCCCAGTTTGTACATACTCATGTCTGATATTAAAGAGAAGGGTAGGGTTTGCGCTATGGAGACCAGAGATTTTAGGAAAAAAAGGCCAAAAATCACTTAAATCGCTTAAAATCCCTTGAAATTAATTAAGTCGCATATAAGAGGGAGGCTGCCACTACCAAAAAATCCCAACCTAAAAGGTTGGAAAAAACTATAGGTATCAAGGTGGTAGTTAGTGCAAAAAATCGCATACTAAAATATTCAAACTATCTCAAGGTGCTAATATTGCATATGTTCTAATGTGTTGAATCACAATTCAAATTACTAAAAAACTAAAAAAAAATGATATATAAAGAAAACATTTAAAAATTAATAAAATTAATAATTGTGCAAAAAAGTGCAAAAAAGTGCTTCCGTGCTATGGTGCAAATTGCGTGCATCTAGAGCCTATACAGCTTATATTATCCTCCTGCCAACAACCATTTCAGAAAACCAAAAATACATTAAGAAAATATGTTTAAAAAATCAAAATACAAAAAGCACAAAAACCAAAACAAAACAAGACAGAAATCCTCAGGGGGAAATTTCATGCAAAGAGAGTTTTTTTCTGAAGAATTTAGCAAAAGTTCAATAAAAATTCAATAAAGGTGACTTGTGCCCAGTGCCTGATGTATGCTGAATCTCAACCGGTGCGTTTTCCGTGCGTAAGAGCAAATTACCGCACTCACCAGCTCCCCTGCCCCTGCAGGGGTTAACTTGCCTCCACAGTGTAAGCCCTTGTGCCGCTGTATAAAGCTGGTCCGGTTAGTATTCAGTTCCTCGTTTCCTCATGTTTAGAAAAAAATATATAGAACATCCATAGTACAGTACTGTTTTAAAATTAGCACCTTTATTGTATGCAAAAAATGTTTACTCACATAAACACAGATTAAAAACGTTCATAAAGCATCACAAAACACCGCCACCACCTTGTGGGAGAGAGTGTATACGTTAGGCCATGCCCTACGCATTTCGTCATTGGACGTCGTCTGGAGCGGCCATCTTGGTGCACCTCTCTCTTAATATAGGGTGTAATGCCTAATGCCTAATGCAAGAGCGCCATATTGGTATCTGGAATGGAGTCCTTTGTATTACAGCATGCCAGCAGGTACCGCATTACATCCGCTCTCTAGGTCTACTCTAAAACAGTTTACACAGCGGCTTATTTCACACATATATGCGCGCGCGGCGGTGAATAAAGCAGTACATAGTGTTGTACATATTATGTTACATCCTTTGTGTATAATTCACCTCTGGAATTCTACATATTAATTCCCCTACCAAAACGTGACTGGGAATTATTTCAACACTATAATAGTGTTGAAATAATTCCCAGTCACGTTTTGGTAGGGGAATTAATATGTAGAATTCCAGAGGTGAACTATACGCAAAATTCTTCAGAAAAAAACTCTCTTTGCATGAAATTTCCCCCTGAGGATTTCTGTCTTGTTTTGTTTTGGTTTTTGTGCTTTTTGTATTTAGATTTTTTAAAGATATTTTCTTAATGTATTTTTGTTTTTTTGAAATGGTTGTTGGCAGGAAGATAATATAAGCTGTATAGGCTCTAGATGCACGCAATTTGCACCATAGCACGGAAGCACTTTTTTGCACTTTTTTTGCACAATTATTAATTTTATTAATTTTTAAATGTTTTCTTTATATATACATTTTTTTTAGTTTTTTAGTAATTTGAATTGTGATTCAACACATTAGAACATATGCAATATTAGCACCTTGAGATAGTTGATACCTCATGTCTGATATTGTCTTCACTTTTCAAAGTTGAACTTTGTAAGTTCCTGTGTTCTGTATGTTATGCTTTGATACATGCCTGTTTACACAAAAACGCCAAGTTACAATAAAGTTACCGAAAATAATGTTTTCAATACACCCAATATGTTGGTTTGTTGTAAAACCCTTTTCTAAACGCACATATGAATGTGCTTTGATTAAAAAGTGAAATTGTCAACAATGTGTGGCTTCCTTTTTCAATGCGCAAAAGCAGTATTTTGAGTAAAGTTGTTGTTTTCTGTAGCAATGGGTGTTATTTACTAAAGGCAAATCCACTTTGCACTCCAAGTGCAGACTCAGGTGCACTTTTGCAGTGCACTTGTAGTGCATAGTGGATGTGCCTTTAGTAAATAACACCCACAGTGATGTGTAAAGTTCCCAAATCACGCCATTTTCATGACCCCACATTTTTCTGCCATGGTGCTGAAAATTAGCAATATTTTTGTCAGTAATGCACTACATACATTAGCAACAAAAAACAAGGTGTGTATGTTGCAGGCCCACAACATAATAAGATTATCTGAAGAAGAAACTGTCACCTAATCTCGCTCAGAACTTGAGTTTGCACTGTTGTAGAAAAAGGCCCAACAAAAAAAAGCAACATAGACATATTAATATATATCAAAATTAGATGTTACTATAATTCTATATATTCCTAAAAGAATATTCTCTAGTTTCTATAAAGCTTAAACTAAAGATCTAAGTATTTGTTATATGATCAGTTCACAGTTACTATTAAATCATGCACACAACAATGTTGATTTTTTCTCACCCCCCCCCCCCCCCCCTATCTTTTCCCTCTCCTTTTTTTTAACCTATGAAAAAACAAGTTATTACTCTATTAGTAGTTATTTGGAAATATATATTGCAAGAGGAAAATAAATAAATTAAATAATAATAAAAAAAGAGTAAAGAAAAAAATATTTTCCAAGAGTCAGCAGTAATCCACTCAAAGGAATGCTGACTAAGATAGGGGGTGAAGTTCAAGTAGTAAGGTACTGAGCATCAAACTAGACTATAATATGTCAGTAATGCATATGAGTTAACAGGCAGACTTTAACTTTGTGCAGGAGCTTCCTGTAATAAAGACAGGTCATTGCTGCTCTCTAGAGAGGGCCTTGCGGTTCGCCCGGCGATCAGTTTACGGTGAACTTTGCTCGTTCGTGATTTCCCAAACCGGCGGACTTCTGGCGCTGTTCGCGGCAAACATATTTGTTTACATTGTGAAGAACTTTGACCCATGACACATCCATCATGGGGTACAGGACAGCCAATTGAGACATTTCAGCACATGGACATACCCCCTACCTTTTAACCACTTGCCGACCGCCGCACGACGATATACGTCGGCAGAATGGCACGGGCAGGCATATGGGCGTATATATAAGTCCCTGCCTGCCCGCGGGTGGGGGGCCCGATCGGGCCCCCCCCCGGTGCCTGCGGCGGTCGGCATTCCTTCGAGAGCGATCCGGGATGAGGGGGCGGCCATTCATTCATGGCCACCCCCTCGCGATCGCTCTCGACGAATGGAAATCCCCGGTGACATCACTTCCTCTCCTGTAATGTAAACACAGGAGAGGAAGTGATGTATTCTCTCCTCCGTGTCGGTATTTTTCGTTCCGACACGGAGGAGAGCGGATCGGTGAGTTGCACCAACACTCTACACACACAGTAGAACATGCCAGGCACACTCACACCCCCCCTTTACCCCCCGATCACCCCCCCAATTACCCCTGCCCCCCAGTCACAGTGACACCAATGTCATTTTTTTTTTTTTTTTTTTTGCATTGGTGTCATTTGTGACTGTAATAACTGTTAGGGCAGTTAGAGTTAGCCCCCTTTAGTTCTAATGTGCCCCCCTAACCCCCCCCAATAAAGGTTTAACCCCGTGATCACCCCCCGTCGCCAGTGTCACTAAGGCTGGGTTCACATTGCAGCGGTTTATGAGAACGAATGTGATTCGCACCGCACTGCAGTGCAAATCACATCCGATCTCTGTGCGATTCGAGTTCAGCCATTCGCCGCACCCGCCGCACCCGCCACACCCGCCGCACCCGCCGCAAATTCGCACGGGACCCTTTTTTTGGTCTACACCCATGCGATCCGAGTTTGCAGATCGCACTGCGATATGCGAACTGATCTGGGGGTGTCAGTAACATTTCACTGACACTCCCAGCAGTTTGCATAGGGCAGTGTGAACTGCCGCCGGGAGGCATGCGATGCGGGAACCCGCCGCGGATTCGCGGCGTTTCCGCATCGCTCCAGTGTGAACCCAGCCTAATAAGCGATCATTTTTCTGATCGCCGTATTAGTGTCACAGGTGACGCTAGTTAGGCAGGTAGGTATTTAGTTTCGCCGCAGCTTTTTATAGCGCCAGGGACCCCCATATACTACCGCATAAAGCCCCCTGATTGCCCCCTAGTTAACCCTTTCACCAGTGATCACCATATAACTGTTACAGGTGACGCTGGTTGGTTAGTTATTTTTTTATAGTTTCAGGGCACCCGCCATTTATTACCTAATAAAGGTTTAACCCCCTGATCACCCGGCGGGTGTCATTTGTGACTAATAACTGTTAGGGCAGTTAGGGTTAGCCCCCTTTAGTTCTAAGGTACCCCCGTAACCCCCCCAATAAAGGTTTAACCCCGTGATCACCCCCCGTCGCCAGTGTCACTAAGGCTGGGTTCACATTGCAGCGGTTTGAGAACGGATGTGATTCGCACCGCACTGCAGTGCAAATCACATCCGATCTCTGTGCGATTCGAGTTCAGCCATTCGCCGCACCCGCCGCACCCGCCGCAAATTCGCACGGGACCCTTTTTTTGGCCCGCAGCAGAATCGGATCGCATGGGTGTTCACACCATGCGATCCGAGTTTGCAGATCGCACTGCGATATGCGAACTGATCTGGGGGTGTCAGTAACATTTCACTGACACTCCCAGCAGTTCGCATAGGGCAGTGTGAACTGCCGCCGGGAGGCATGCGATGCGGGAACCCGCCGCGCATTCGTGGCGTTCCCGCATCGCTCCAGTGTGAACCCAGCCTAATAAGCGATCGTTTTTCTGATCGCTGTATTAGTGTCACAGGTGACGCTAGTTAGGCAGGTAGGTATTTAGGTTCGCCGCAGCTTTTTATAGCGCCAGGGACCCCCATATACTACCGCATAAAGCCCCCTGATTGCCCCCTAGTTAACCCTTTCACCAGTGATCACCATATAACTGTTACAGGTGACGCTGGTTGGTTAGTTATTTTTTTATAGTTTCAGGGCACCCGCCATTTATTACCTAGTCTCACTAGTGTACCCCTAAATTTAGGGGTGTCTACTTTCCAAAATGGGGTCATTTGGGGGGGTTTGTGCCATCTTGGCATTTTATGGCCTTCAAAACTGTAACGCCCTTAGAAAGCCTGAAGGCGGTGCTTGGTTTTCGGGGCCCCGTACGCGGCTAGGCTCCCAAAAAGTCCCACATATGTGGTATCCCCGTACTCAGGAGAAGCAGCAGAATTTATTTTGGGGTGTCATTTCACATATGCCCATGGCATGCGTGAGCAATATATCATTTAGTGACAACTTTGTGAAAAAAAAAAAAAAAGTTTGTAATTTTCCCGCAACTTGTGGCAAAATATAAAATATTCCATGGACTCAACATGCCTCTCAGCAAATAGCTTGGGGTGTCTACTTTCTAAAATGGGGTCATTTGTGGGTGTTTTGTGCCATCTTGGCATTTTATGGCCTTCAAAACTGTAATAGGTAGTGAGAAGTGAACTCAAAAATTTACGCCCTTAGAAAGCCTGAAGGCGGTGCTTGGTTTTCGGGGCCCCGTACGCGGCTAGGCTCCCAAAAAGTCCCACATATGTGGTATCCCCGTACTCAGGAGAAGCAGCAGAATTTATTTTGGGGTGTCATTTCACATATGCCCATGGCATGTGTGAGCAATATATCATTTAGTGACAACTTTGTGGAAAAAAAAAAAAAAAAAAAAAAGTTTGTAATTTTCCCGCAACTTGTGGCAAAATATAAAATATTCCATGAACTCAACATGCCTCTCAGCAAATAGCTTGGGGTGTCTACTTTCTAAAATGGGGTCATTTGTGGGGGTTTTGTGCCATCTTGGCATTTTATGGCCTTCAAAACTGTAATAGGTAGTGAGAAGTGAACTCAAAAATTTACGCCCTTAGAAAGCCTGAAGGCGGTGCTTGGTTTTCGGGGCCCCGTACGCGGCTAGGCTCCCAAAAAGTCCCACATATGTGGTATCCCCGTACTCAGGAGAAGCAGCAGAATTTATTTTGGGGTGTCATTTCACATACGCCCATAGCATGTGTGAGCAATATATCATTTAGTGACAACTTTGTGTAAAAAAAAAAAAAAAAAATTTTTTTGTCATTATTCAATCGCTTGAGGCAAAAAAATAAAATATTCAATGGGCTCAACATGCCTCTTATCAATTTCCTTAGGGTGTCTACTTTCCAAAATGGGGTCATTTGGGGGGGTTTTGTACTGCCCTGCCATTTTAGCACCTCAAGAAATGAGATAGGCAGTCGTAAACTAAAAGCTGCGTAAATTCCAGAAAACGTACCTTAGTTTGTAGATGTGACAACTTTTGCGCAAACCAATAAATATACAATTATTGACTTTTTTTTTACCAAAGACATGTGGCTGAATACATTTTGGCCTAAATGTATGACTAAAATTGAGTTTATTGGATTTTTCTAATAACAAAAAGTAGAAAATATCATTTTTTTTCAAAATTTGCGGTCTTTTTACGTTTATATCGCAAAAAATAAAAATCGCAGAGGCAATCAAATACCATCAAAAGAAAGCTCTATTTGTGGGAAGAAAAGGACGCAAATTTTGTTTGGGTACAACATTGCATGACCGCGCAATTACCAGTTAAAGCAGCGCAGTGCCAAAGTGTAAAAAGACCTCTGGTCATTTACCAGCAAAATGGTCCGGTCTGAAAGTGGTTAAATAGACCTCATCTGGCAGCCATTTTACATTATGTCTTTTGTCAGTGTAGGGAAAGGACGCTGTGTGGAGCAGGGACAGTCAGTCTGTAATCACTAGTTATTACTATTAGGTCCACAAAAGTCCTTTTAAGGACTGGTATAGGTGTACAGTATATAGGTTGTAATACACTTATAATATACTTTCTTTCAAATATAGAAAGCATATTATAGTGCACTGCAGTGCTGACCGATTTTGCAGCTGTCTTTTCTCAGTGTAGGGACAGTTTAGTGTTTGGAGCAGGGACAGTCTGTCTGTAATCACTAGCTTTTACTATTAGGTCCACAAAAGTCCTTTTAAGGACTGGTATAGGTGTACAGTATATAGGGTTGTAATACACTTATAATATACTTTCTTTCAAATATTGAAAGCATATTATAGTGCACTGCAGTGCTGACCGATTCTGCAGCTGTCGTTTCTCAGTGTAGGGACAGTTTGGTGTTTGGAGCAGGGACAGTCTGTAATTCACTAGCTAGCTACTATTAGGTCCACAAAAGTCCTTTTAAGGACTGGTATAGATGTACTATTTGGTGTGCAGTATATAGGGGTGTAATACACGAATAAAATACTTTAAAATATAGAAAGCATAGTATAGTGCATTTCCACTGTGCAGCATTGTGACTGCTGAGCGGTTCTGCAACGATACTACAAAGAGTGACAAACGCAATTAGAAAAAAGTATTATAACTTGTGTGATAGACCAGTGACCCCCCAAAACGACAGATTGAAGCGGGGTGTTATATACCTTCTTCCACATATACTGCAATTCTCTAGAGACGTTTGTCACAGGGTCATTTAAAAAATGACAGGCAGAGGAAGAGGCAGGCCCTTCTGCAAGGGTGGTAGGAGTAGGGCAGGAGCAACAGGCTTGACCCAAAGTGGGAAATTGCAGAAGGTGCGTTTGATTATGTCAAAGGATGCACCAGACTTGGTTGAGTGGCTCCCTCAGCCTTACTCTTCTGTACCCTACTCATCCTCTCGATCTGCATCCTCTGTTGTGTGCACCCCCAAAGACACTACCACCAACACCATCACCACCATATACCCTCTGCTTGAGTCACTGGAATTATTTTCCTATCCATCACAAGACATTTCCGATGCGCAGCCATTCTTGGCATTGGATCAGGAAGAGGAGGTAGCAACAACCGCCACTCAGCAGTCTGACGACAGTACCCAGATCAGCCCAAGGAGGTTGGTCCTGCTGTTGCTGCCTACTCCGAGATCTCTAATTATATTGGTGGGGAAGGTGACGTTGATGATGACAAGAGAGGAAGAGGAGGGGAGTTCAGAGGGAGATATGGACCAGCAGATAGGGAGGAGAAGCAGGCGGAACTTACATTGCACAGGAGCGACAAAGCAGACTGCTAATGTATCAAGAGCGAGGCATCAACCATGTACGGTCACATTTGGCGCTCCCAGGACATGACTCCGCAGTGTGGGCTTTTTTTAATGTGTTCCCTGTTGACAATAGTGTTGCCATCTGCAGCCTTTGCAGTCAACATATAAGTCGCGGTAAGCCCAACACTCACCTAGGGACGACCACCTTAAGAAGGCACATGAGCTGCCATGACCGAGCCCAGTGGGAGCAATGGAACCCACAAAGCCACATTCCAGGCTCCCACCATCCAGCCTCTTCTACTTCTCCTCTCTCCTCACAATTGTCCTCCACTCCACCTTCCATCATGCCGTCCTCACGTTTTTCTGGAAAAAGGCAGGCTTCCGTGGGCCTAATGTTCGAGCGTAAAAAAATTATTACGCCGGATAACCCTCTTGCCCAACAGTTGACCGCTGGCTTGTCAGAACTGATAGCCTGCCAACTACTGCAATATAAACTGGTGGACTCGGGGGCCTTTCGAAAATTTGTGGCCATTGGAACACCACAATGGAAGGTCCCAGGAAGGAAGTATTTCTCTGAGAAGGGCATCCCAGAGCTATATGGCCATGTTCAGCGGCAAGTGAATGTATCTCTGGCACACAGTGTCGGTGCCAAGATACATCTGACCACAGACACGTGGTCTAGCAAACACGGGCAGGGAAGATATATAACTTTATTTTTATTTTTTTCCATAAAATTTTTATTAAGGATTGCAAAAATTAACAGTAACAGGTCATCACGAAAATACAGGTATCAGGCATTTAGATAAGCATCAAAAGGAAGAGGAACATTTCAAAGGGGGGACCAGAAGGAACCTCCTGAGGATGCCAGACAAAAGAATGAATGAGAAAAACTGTTCCGACAGCTATATTGATATTAACGCTAAGTCCAACTATATTGAACTCTCAGTGGGGGGGGGGGAGGTGTCTCGGGTGGCTACCAGCGCCCACCCGAGTCAACCTAGAGTCGAAGTCCGGGCAAAGGAAGAAGGCGAAGTAGGGCGTCGAGAACCAAGCAACAGACGCGCCTACAGGGGAGGGGGGGGAAGGGGGGGAAACAAGGATGGACGGGAAAGGGGGGAAAAGAAGGGGAGGAAAAAAGGCAAAGAAAAAAGGAAACGGGGGGAGAAAGAAAGAGGAAGAAGAGAAAGAGAGAGAGAAAGGGGGGACGTGGCCCTCCGCATCAAAGACCCAAGGGGCAGAAGGGGTGAGCGGCCGGATTCCAATAAGGAGTCGACGCTCAGTCAGGGGGGACGTGTCGTTTAAACTCAGAGGTGGTCGTGAAGTGAGACCAACAGGCCCACGTGAAGGAGTACTTTTCCAGTCTCTCTTGAGAGATGTGGATCAATTCTTCCATGCCAGCAATCCCGGAGATGGACGCGAACCACTCGCCCAGAGTCGGGGTGTGGGTGGTCCGCCAATGTCTGGGAACACACAACCGTGCGGCGTTGACCATGTGCATAGCCAGGGATTTGAAATAGGTTCTCCGAGAGAGGGACGTGTGGTGTAGGAGAAACTGCGCCGGTGTGAAGTCAAGATTGTAAGTGGTAACTGCTAGAATGAGTCTGTGAACTTCCCTCCAAAAAGGCTGGATGCCCGGGCATGTCCACCAAATGTGGAGCATCGTCCCGACATCAGCATTGCATCTCCAGCAAACATCCGGGACAGTGGGGGAGAATTTATGAAGGAGGGATGGAGTCCTATACCATCTAGTTAGAATTTTATACCCATTCTCTTGGAAGGCTACATTGAGTGAACCCTTGTGAGCGTATTCATGCACCCTAGACCAATCCGCCGTAGTTAAAGGGGTCGGCAGGTCCCTGTTCCAGGAGGATTGCGAGGGGGACAGGGTGAGGACACCCGGGTCTGAAACCAGGGCGTACAGGAAAGACACGAGATGTTTTTGGGGCGTCTTACGGTTGCACAAGTCCTCAAATGGGGTAAGAGGTCTCGTCCAATCCTCCAAAGGGGCCTGGGTAGAGAGGAAATGGCGAACCTGTCGGTACGTCCAGAATGAAAAAGAGGAGGACTTAGAGAGGCTACGAAGAGCCTCTAAAGAGGCGATCCTATCCCCTGGGAAAAAATGTGAGGCAAGAACGTCCTCAAAGGGCCATTCTTGCAGAAGAAAGTTGGGTGAGTTCCCAGGAGGAAAGTCAGAGTTGCAACGCAGTGTGGTCAAGGGGCCTGGAGACGGTGCAATGGGAACGGAGGTGGAGGTCTTCCTGCATAACATCAGGGAAGTATAGATAAATGGGTGAGTGGCCAGAGACGGGGGCCATTGTTTCGGGAGCAACCAGGGAAGGAGGTGGACGGGGGCAGGGGAGAAGGCATTTTCTAAAGACACCCACAGTTTTTCAAGGGAATGGATGTTCCAATCTGCTATCCTGGTGAGATGACAGGCTACATAATATTTATACAAGTCTGGGAGGGCAATCCCCCCTTTAGATTTGGGCAAAGTAAGTCTGGAGTATTTAATCCTCGGAGGGGAGTTTTTCCATAGAAAGGCCGAGCAAGCCCTCCGATAAGAGAGAAAAAAGCCGCCGGGCAAAGCCATGGGGATGGTTTGAATCAGGTATAGGAAACGGGGTAAGACAATCATTTTAAGGAGGGCAGCTCGACCGAACCAGGACACGTTGAGGTGATTCCATTCCTTGAGGTAAGTTTGGGTGTGGGCCAAAGCCGCGTGAAAGTTAAGGGAATAGAGGTCAGAGAAGTGGTGAGGAATTTTAATGCCCAGGTATGAGATAGCAGTACGTTCCCACTGGAAAGGAAACGCAGCTTGACAGTGGGCTACTTCCTGGGAGGGCAGGGTGATATTTAGGGCCTGAGACTTGGAATAGTTGATCTTAAGGTTGGAAATCTTTCCAAAAACCTCCAAGTCACGAAGCAACGAAGGGAGGGAAGTGCGCGGGGCGGATAGAGAGAGCAGGATGTCATCGGCAAAGGCTGAGACCTTAAACTCTCTCCCCTTTACCGAGACCCCCCTGATGTCCGGATTCGTTCTGAGCATATTCAAAAGGGGCTCCAGAGTGAGGATGTAAATTAGTGGGGAAAGGGGGCAGCCCTGGCGGGTGCCGTTGCTAATAGGGAAGGCGTCCGATAGGTGGCCGTTGACCCTCACCGCCGTGGCGGGGCTGGCATACAGAGCCATAATAGATGCGAGCATGCGATCACCTAGGCCTACCGCTGACAAAACAGCACGCATGTAGTCCCAGGCCACTCTATCGAACGCCTTCTCGGAGTCTAGGGAGAGGAAAAAGCCGGACGTTTTGGAAGAAGTGAGCCAATGGTGTAGGTTCAGGGCACGGATTGTGTTATCCCGGGCCTCCCTGCCCGGGACAAAGCCCACCTGGTCATTGGGTATTAGACCGGGGATCAGGGGAAGCAACCTATTGGCTAAAATCTTGGCATAAATTTTAATGTCGACATTTAACAATGATATTGGCCTGTAGTTCGCCACCAGGAGCGGATCCTTGCCCTCCTTGGGTATTACGGTAATGTGGGCCTTTAGCATCTGGTCCGACTGGACTTGCGGATCAGCTAGAGCATTAAATGTGAGTAGGAGGTGAGGGGAGAGAGTGTCCAGAAAGGACTTGTAGTATTGGAGGGAAAACCCATCCGGCCCCGGGCTTTTGCCAACCTTCATTTGCTTCAGCGCGGTGTCTAGTTCAAGGGGGGAAAACCGTGCCTCCAGGGATTGGGCACATAGGGAGGAAATGGGTGTTGGGCTGTGTATCGAAAGAAAATCCGCGATAATGGCATCACGGGCCGCTCTTGCGGATTGGGCGTGAAGGGGTGGTTGAAGGTTGTACAGTTTAGTGTAGAAGTTCTCGAATTCCTTTGCAATATCTTCCTTTTTGGTGAGTAGGGATCCCGAGGGACGCCTCAGGTTGTGGACAGTGGGGGAGAGCTTGGCCGATTGAACCGAGCGAGCCAAGAGGCGGCCGCACTTGTTGCCGTGTTCGTAAAAGATCCTTTGGCCAAGGACGTAGCGCCTTTTAGTGCGTTTACCTAACTCGTCTGTGAGCAAAGTATGGGTGTGGATCAGTTCCTGAAGGGTAGCCTGGGCATGTGACAATTTGTGGGACAATTCCAACGCCTTCAGCTTCGGGAGGAGGGTAGACACGCGCTCCTGGTGTTGCTTTTTGGCTTGTGAGGAGATAGCCAACAATTCCCCCCTAATCACACACTTGTGAGCTTCCCAGAGAGAAACCGGGGATGCCACAGACCCCGAGTTCTCCTGGAAAAACAGCCGGATACTCGAGCGAACACGCTCCAGGGCGAGGGAGTCTTTGAGCAAAGACGGGTTAAAACGCCAAATTTTGGTTTTGGGGCAGGATTCGGGAAAGGATAGAGTGACGGTGATAGGGTGGTGGTCAGAAAGAAACATGGGTTCAATGGATGAGTGCTGCAGAAGGGGAAGATCCTTTTGGGACAGAAAGAAGAAGTCTATTCTGGAGTATTTTTGATGGGGGGCAGAAAAGAAGGTATAGTCTTTAGAGGAGGGGTAGAGAGTGCGCCAGGCGTCATGTAGTGATAAAGCTTGGAGATGTGATTTGATCTGACGGAGGGCTTTGTAGGTTAGTGAAGACGTCCCAGTGGACGTGTCCAGTAGAGGATTCAGGGGGACGTTGAAGTCTCCGGCTAGAAGAAGCAGACCGCTCTGGAAGGAGGACAATAGGGCACAAGTTGTCTTGTAGATATGATTCGAGAGTTTAGGAATGGCATCAGAGCGAAAGTGCGTCTCCTGCAAGAAAATAAAGTGTGCTTTAAGTTTAGTTAGTGAGGAGAGCACCTGAGATCTTTTTTCTGGCAGGTTGAGCCCTTTCACGTTAAGGGAGACACACTTCAGTTGGAGAGGAGCGCTAATCGCGGGTGTTGGCGGCATCATAAGGGGCTGAGCGGGCGGAAAAAAGCTCACACAGGGGAATGTGAAGCGGGGGGCCACACCCCAAGAGTCAAGTAAAGAGGAGGGCGGAAGGCGGGAGGAAGTAGCAGAAGAAGAAGGAAACAAGAGAGCAAGGAAGGGTAGGTTAGGGTAGGGAAACAGGGGACAAAAACAGAAAAAACCAGAGGTAAAACCAGACCAGCTGTCTACCTTGAAGGACGGGCGGAAAAGTCTGGTATGTCAGCCAGGTCTCAAAGAGACTGCTGTGTGGGGACAATGGAAAAGACGAGGATCACAGGACAACCGCGATCCGGGGGATCTAGGTGCGAAGAAAAAAGGGGGACCTCACCCACTCCGGGGAGGAACCGGGCGTATGGGGGAGCCTACCAATATAAGGAGATCCTGTGAGGAAGGAAGGCACATTGTTAGGTAAAATTAGCGAGACAACATGGCAGTAAAACAGTAAAACAATAAAGCAATAAAAAACAGTGGCAAAAATATGGAAACAGGAGATCAGACCCTGGGCCACAGGGCGTAAACAATTTCACAAACGTGCACAATGAACATTGCAGTTGAACATAAAGAAAAGTAAAGTGTTAACTTCAGTTTACGGAGCCGGGATGGGGAGACCCGAGGAAAGTTTCGGCCGGGCACCTCCGTCCCCCAGGGGGGGGGGGAGGGAGGGAGGGAAGGAGGGGGGGGAGGGAGGGAGGGAGGGGGGGGAAAGGGGGAGAGGAGAAGGGGACAAGGGGGGGGGGCAGCAGGTGTAGGTCGGAGCAACCCCAAAGACAAATGCGTATCAAAAAATTTGTTTCACAATCCGTTAGACAATAGCATGCTACTACAAAAATGGAAGTAGAAGGAAGCGGTTAAATCATGTGGTCGAATCCATCTCGTTCTCATCCAAGCGATATGGAGGACATCCGATGGGCGATTCGACAAGAAGGAGGGGAGAAAGGGATGGGGGTATACCCCCCGTGAAGCGTGAAGCCAGGCAAGTTCCGAGAAACCCCTTCGCGGGGGGGGGGAAGGGTGGCAAGCAACTGGGGTTTGCAGCCCAGATCCGTAGAAAAAGGGGGCTGGGGGGGAGAGGACGAGTCGGGCATAAGGCTGGTGTGAGAGACAGGAAGTTCCCCGGGAGGAGGTATCCAGCTGGAGTGTGCGGTTAACGCCGCGGGGACAATCCGGTGAGTGTCAGGCAGGAACAGTCAGCTCCCGGGCAACAGCAGGATCAGAAAGGCTTCCATCAGCAGAGGTGCCCCAAAGTCCGGGGATGAGGGGTGCTGTATCAGTGAGACGTGGGGCGGCAGAAGTGGCACAAGAGGACCTGGAGAGTCACAGGAGAGCGTGGAGGAGGGCGGCAATAGGTGAACGGCCAAGGCGATATAGGAGAGGAGGGGTAACGGGGCAGGTCAGGAAAGTCTCGAGGGATGGAGCAAGGGGGACATGGGGAAAGGTACTCACTCCCGGCAGGACTCCGGCAACTTCAGCTTCACTCAGATCTCCTGGACGCCACCCCGAGCCAGCGGAGGTGAGGGGCTACGTTGACGCAGTTCTCGGCGTAGCGGGCGGGCATTGGGAGACATCGGGTCAGGTCTACGGTGGCGAGATCGTTGGCGAGCGGCTTTCGGCGATGGGTTGAGAGAGACAGGGCGCCAAGGTTCCGTCGGAAAGAAGGTCGCGTACCAGTCCGGAAGCTCGACGTGAGGCAGGTCGAGTTGGTCGCAGAAGGCAGGAAGATCCTCTGGGGTGCGTAGAAGGGCAGAGCGCCCTCTGGCGGAGGCGGACAGTCCAAACGGAAACCTCCAGCGATATTGAATGTTCCTAGAGCGCAGGGCCTCCAGCAACGGGCGAAGCGCCTTTCTATTCTGTAGAGTGATCTGAGAAAGATCTTGAAAGAGTCTCACCTCCGCCCCATTAAACAAAATACGGCCCTTTAAGCGTGCCTTTCGGAGGATTTCCTCCTTGAGAGGAAAGTTCACAATTGCACATATAATGTCCCTGGGTGGGTCAGAATCTCTGGGTGGGGGACCAAGGGCACGATGAGCCCTTTCCATATCAATAGGAGAATCTGCCGGCCGCTCCATAAGGTCATTAAATATGGCGCACAAAGTGGATTGGATAGCTTCAGGAGCAATGGTTTCGGGGACCCCCCGCACCCTGATGTTATGCCTCCGTCCGCGATTGTCCAGATCCTCGACGTGTCTGTGAAGCTCAAACACTTGAGACAGCTGAGAGTCGTAGGCGGATTGCACTTGGCGAATGGCTGCGGCGTGGGTCTGGGCGGTCTGTTCCACATTGTCCATGCGGTGGGCTACTGCCAACAAGTCCGCCTTGAGATCGGCAATTGCAGCGGTTACCGTGCATTTGATGTCCTGAGCCACTTTCTCCAGATCAAGAAGGCTCGGGGGAAGGGCTCCTCCAGAGCCGGGCACGGAAGCTCCAGGCATGGGAGCCGGCGGGGAGTCGTCAGGCGAGGCCGGGGATTGGGCCTGCGAAGGCTCGTGGGCCTGGTGTCTCTGCGACCGGAATATATCCGGGATGTGTCTCCCTTGTGAGTTCCTGGACTCCTTAGGGGTGCGGGAGATAGACGAGCTCCTGGTGGACCTGTGCATAGCAGGGAAAGGAGGTAGGCTCCCGTGTGAGCAGGCAAATTATCCCCGGAACGCGGGAGCTCACTAGTTAGGCGTCCATCACGGTCCTCGTCCAGGCCACGCCCCCCAGATATATAACTTTTACTGCCCACTGGGTGAACCTTCTGACGGCCGTCAAGCATGTAACCCGTGGCACCCGTGTAGATTTGGTTTTACCGCCACGGATTGCATGCAGGCCTGGCTCTTCTTCTCCTTTCCTACTCCGTCCTCCGTCTCCTCCTCGGCTGACTCCCCAGAACCTATTTGACATGCCAGGTGAGACGTTGCCATGCTGTGCTGCGTCTGTTGTGCCTGGAAGCCAAGAGCCACACTGGCCCTGAACTCCTTTCAGCTTTGCATTCACAGGCAGATCAGTGGCTAACACCGCTCAATTTGACAGTTGGTAAAGTGGTGTGTGACAACGGTGCCAATCTGCAAAATAACACACGTGCCATGCGTGGCACACGTCTTAAACTTGGTCGTGCAGCAATTCGTTGTCAAATACCCTGGGGCATCCTTGTCAGCACGTGGCCGTAGGATACGCTTGTCCTTTTTTTTGGCAGCTGGCCGTGTTGAGCCGCAGCATGCCGAAGACTTGGTAGAGTAGATGACCAAGCCGTCCTCATCCTCCTCATCCTCTCTCACCCAGGCTCAGGGTACTTTGTCTGGCAAAGCAGCTGCCAACGCCGCCTCTTCCCTCAGATCGAGGGCATCAGTCACTCCTCTCCTAGCCCCACCATGTCCTCCTGAGGAGTCCCCTGAACTGTTTGACCACAGTGCTGGGTACATGCTCCAAGAGGATGCCCAGCGTTTTGAATGCTCCGAGCCCAACGTGAGCCCAGAGAGAGAAGGTGCCCAATAAGGACAGAAATCTGGCAGTCATGTTCCCCCAGCTGCAACATACTGCCAGGTTTGCTCCAGTGATGAGGAGGAAGGGGATGATGAGGTCACTGACTCCATGTAGGTGCCTGATAGGAGAGACGAGGAGGAGGAGGAGGCACATCTTCAATGAGGCAGGATGCCCTTCCGGGGCCAGCTTAAGGGCAGCACACCGACTGCATCACACCGCAGAGCTCCACATGTGCAGGACACTGCTGTCTCTGAGCATTATTCCAAATGTTCTTTGGTGTGGGCATTTTTTGAGATGAGTGCATCAGATCGCACCGCTGCTTTTTGCAACATATGTCTTAAGTGTATCTCGCGTGGCCAAAACATCACCGGCTTGGGCACCACATGCTTGACCAGACATATGTCGATCTGCCATGCAGTTCATTGGCAAGCGTACCTAAAAGACCCATACCAAAGTATAAAGCGGACCTCTCCTTGCTCCTCATCATCTGGGATCTCCAACCCCACTATGTCTTCAGTCCTGTTTGAAACCTGCACTGAGAGTAATGAAGATGTAGAATTAGGTGTTTCAGCCAAGTACTTGCGGGCAATCTGCTATTGGTACACCAACGTCAGATTGTACTGGGCAAATTTCCCTGCTCCAGCTGCTGCACCGCCAAAAGAAGTTCACTCCCAGCCATCCACATGCCCAGCAGTTGAATACTAGCTTGGATAAATTGCTAGCACTTCAACTGCTGCCTTTTCAGTTGGTAGACTCTGCCCCCTTCTGTGAGTTTGTGGAATGTGCAATTCCTCAGTGGCAGGTTCCCAAACGCCACTTTTTCTCATGGAAGGCGATTCCGGCACTCTACCAGCATGTGGAAGGCAATGTCTTGGCCTGGCTGGACAGGGCGGTCAGCGGTATGGTGCATACTACCGCTCACTCATGGTCCAGCAGGCATGGACAGGGACATTATCTATCTTTCACGGCACTTTGGGTGACTCTGCTGGCAGCTGGGAGGGATGCAGGACAAGGTGCAGTAGTGTTGGAGGTTGTTCTGCCACCACGGGCTCCAAAATGCTACTGCTGGTGATTCTGACACACCTCTCTTCTCCACCCCCTCCTCTTCTTCTTCCTCCATGTCCTCTTCCTGTGCTTTGTCCTTGGAACCAGCGGTGCTCCATAGGCGTTCAAGGGGCTACGCAAGTACGCAAGCAAAAAGATGCCATGCTGTGCTTGAGCTGGTGTGCTTAGGGAACAGGAGCCCCACTGGGGTATAGATTCTGTCAGCTCTGCAGGGGCAGGTTTAGAGGTTGATGCCATGCCAGCTTAAGCCAGGAATGGTGGTTTGCGACAATGGCACTAACCTCCTCTCCACCCTCCGACAGGCACACCATGTTCCCTGTTTGGCTCACGTCCTTAACTTGGTGGTTTTTGGGCAGGTACCCGGGCTTACAGGATGTCCTAAGGCAGGCCAGGAAAGGTTGTGTGCATTTCTGCCGACCATATAATGCCAGTGCTCGGCTGGCTGACCTCAAAAAGGAATTTAACCTGCCCAAGAACCGCCTAATCTGTGGCATGCCCACCAGGTGGAACTCAACGTTGGCCATGCTGCAGCGGCTGCACATGCAGCAGAGGGCCATCAATGAGTACCTGTGCGAGTATGACACCAGGACAGGGTCAGGGGAGCTTGTTTTTTTCCCCACGCCAGTGGGCTATGATCAGGGATGCATGCACTGTCCTGTTACCATTTGAGGAGGCCACGAGGATGGTGAGCAGTGATAGTGCAAGCATCAGGGACACTGTCCCTGTTGTTCACCTGTTGGAGCACACACTGTGTGGAATAATGGACAGGGCACTTGAGCCAGACCAGAGGGAGGAAGAGGAGGACTTCCTTACCTCTCAAGGCCCCCTTAATCCACACAGTGTTCCTGCTGCCCGCCGATCATAAAGGAAGAGGAGGAGGAGGAGGATTGTGTCAGCATGGAGGTGGAGCCTAGCACTCAGCATCAGCAGCAATCTTCAAGGGATCATTTACAGTCCCAAGAAACCCATGGACTTGCACATGGCTGGGAGGAGGTGGCTGTGGATCATGTCCTCCTTAGTGACCCAGAGGCCTCCGGACAAAATGCCTCAGCAAACCTACGCTGCATGGCCTCCCTGATCCTGCAAAGCCTGCGGAAGGATCCCCGTATTCGTGGTATCAAGGAGAGGGATCATTACTGGCCGGCAACCCTCCTTGATCCACATTACAAGGGTAAGGTTGCGGACTTTATCTTGCTGTCGCAGAGGGAGGAGAGGATGAAACATGTTTGGGAGGCCTTGCAGAAAGGTTTTTGCAATGCGTTTCCAGAGACTGGGAGGTTACGAATTCCATGTACTGGACAACGTGTTGCTGAAGCTTCGGTCAGTCACAGAAGGCGCCGTGGAGAAGGTGGCCGCCTGACCGATGCATTCAGACAATTTTTTAGTCCGCAGCCCCAAGGTATGATCGGTTCCAGCAACCATCGCCAGCGTCTGATTTACATGATGTAGGAATACCTAGGGGCAAGACCAAACTTGGACACCTTTCCCACTGTAAATCCTCTAGGTTACTGGGTCTTGAGGATGGATCACTTGCCAGAGCTTGCACAGTATTCAGTTTAGCTACTGGCCCGTCCTGCATCCAGCGTTCTTTCACATTCAGTGCTGCTGGAGGCTTTGTAACTGATCACAAGGTGCGCCTGTCCACCGACTCGGTCGATCGACTGACCTTCATAAAAATTAATCAGTCTTGGATCACTACCAGCTACCAAGAACCTGATGCTGATGTAACCAAATAATTTGATTTGTCAGATCCCTTCAAGACTGCCTATGCTGATGCTGAGCGACTATCCTGTTATCCAGATTGACTATCCTCTTCCTCCTCAATGATCATGCTGATAGCTTGTAAGAACATTTTTGGTTCTGGGCACTGCCACCAGTATCTGTGAGGGGTTGCAGTGTTGTGGCACCAGCACCAGTGCCTAAGGCCCAATTTTTCTGCCCCTGTTTAACAGGGGCGTGTAATTACAATTTTTGATGCAATACTTTGCAGGAGGGTTCGTTGCTGCGCTCAACTACAGTATCTGTGAGGGGTTGCAGTGTTGTGGCACCAGCACCAGTGCCTAAGGCCCAATTTTTCTGTCCCTGTTTAACAGGGACGTGTAATTACAATTTTTGATGCAATACTTTGCAGCAGGGCTCCTTCCTGTGCTCCAAATAGAGTATCTTTGAGGGGTTGCAGTGTTGTAGCACCAGTGCCTAAGGCCCAATTTTGCAGCCCCTATTTAACAGGGGTGTGTAGTTACAATTTTTCATGCAATACTTTGCAGCAGGGCTCATTCCTGTGCTCCAACTAGAGTATCTGTGAGGGGTTTAAGTGTTGTTGGATGAGCACCAGTGCCTAAGGCTCAATTTTTATGCCCCTGTTTAACAGGGGCGTGTAATTGCAATTTATCTGTGAGGGGTTGCAGTGTTGTGGCACCAATACCTAAGGCCCAATTTTTCTTCCCCTGTTCAATAGGGACATGTAATTACAATTCTTGATCTAATATTTCACAGCAGGACCCATTGCTGCGCCCACCAAGAGTATCTGGGAGGACTAAGGCCGCGTACACACGCGGGGACTGTTCGGCCAACTTTGTCCGCTGAACAGTGTTTCGGCGGACAGTCCGCCCGTGTGTGGGCTTTCAGCGGACAGTTTCAGCGAACAGCCCGCTGAACAAGGTTTTTCGGAAATTCCGAAAAACTGTCCGCTGAAACTTTGTTTCAGCGAACAGTCCCCTCGTGTGTAGGCTTGTTCGTCAAACTAAGTTCCGCGCATGCTCAGAAAGGATTTACACGCCGAAAGTTATAATGCAGTGTATAGGACGTCGTATTTTTCGTCCCGTCGTACGTGCCGTTCACGTCATCGCGCACGGTTTCAGCAAACTGTTCGTTCGTCGTGTGTGGCCATGTCCGTCCATGCTAATTTTGAGCGGACTGTTTGCTGAAACTGTTTGACGGACAAAGTTGGGCGAACAGTCCCCGCGTGTGTACGCGGCCTTACAGTGTTGTGGCACCAGCACCACCACCACAGGACCAATTTTTCTACTACTGTTCAACAATGGTAAGTAAATACAATTCTTGATATAATAGTTCACAGCAGGGCATTCCAGAACCCACCAAGAGTAACTGTGAGGGCTTACAGTGTTGTGCCAACACCAATACCTATAGCCCAAATTTCTGCAGAGTATATAGGGCAGGCCCCTACTTTCAAACATCCAACTTACAAATGTCTCCTACTTGCAAACGGAAGGAGACAACAGAAAGTGAGATGAAATTTACCTCTGGGAAGTAAATTCTCTCCTGTTTGCCCTTGTACGCCCGATCGGAGATTCCGACGGAATGTGTCCGATCGGACCGTTTTGTCGAATAATCCGACTGTGTGTGGTCTACATCGGACACATTCCGTCAGAGTATCCGACGGACCAAGTTTTCCAACTTGTCGGTAAAATTTTCTGACAACATGATCCGATCGGACTTTGTCCGATCATGTGTAGAGAATTCCGATCGGACAAAGTGCCACGCGTGCTCAGATCAAATTCCTACACCAAAGCTATTGGCTACTAGCCTGAACGTAGTGCCGTCGTAACGAAATAAGGTCATCACGTTCTGAACGATCGGATTTTCCGACAACTTTATCCGACCGTGTGTATGCAACAGTTTCGGACAAAATCCGACGGACAAAATCCGACGGAATGTCCGACGTGTGTACAAGGGCTAAGAGTTAATATGGGAAAAATGTGTCTCCTCTCTACTGAAGCTTTATCACCAATCCTTCTTTCACTAATAACCTCACATTTTCAAAAAAACATTTGTCATTGGAACAGAAAGTGAGGGGAAATCTTCTGAAGATGTGCACAGACAGCAAAACAAATGTAACAGAGGTGAAAACCCTTCCCTATGTTTTCCAAAAAGGTTAAAAATAGATTTTTTGGCTTTAAAAATGTACCAGTTCGGAGAAAGACGGACGCATAAGAGAGGAGCTCCGCGATTCCCCCTCTCTATCCGCATCCATCCATGCCTAAGACCACCGGGAGGTGCCCTAAAAAGAGCCATCCAGGCCAAGGGCATCGTCCAGCATGCTTTGCGGATGAAATTTTTTCCCCGCGGTGCATATATCGGCCCTGGACCGGAGCGCGGCCGGCTGCACAGCGGGAGTCGCGGCGCCGCCATCTTGCGGCCTACCTCCGTTCTCAGGGCTTGCTTGCTTCGGGCTCCAGCTAGACAACCATCGCGGTCCTATCTGCCCACCGCACGCTTCGGAGACTAGCCTCCCACATGGAGCAGAGGATCTACAATCCATTTTCGGAAGGCAGGGAGGCGTTTGGACATCTCAACCCTCAGGTGAGCTTCGGTGGCCATCTTGCTACACCCAGGGCCTGTAGTGAGGAGGCGCTATGGATGTTTCTTACCACCTGTAGCCCCATAGAATTACAGCATCACAGGACTTAGCCACCACAGACAGAGCAGCAGATATTTGGCTCTCCCCTGCAGCCATCCCTACTGGAAATTAAGGCTTTGGCCCGGCTGGCGGCCATATTGTGACTCCCGGGGCCTTCCCCTACACAGAATTACCAGCATCCTCTCCCTGCTCCCTAGCCCTGCCAGTCTCTTGGTCCCTCCCTGCCTGGCAGTGATCCTGCTCCCTCCCGAAGCCCTCTAGCACAGCCAAAGATCTCATGCCGCCCCCCCCCCCCCTCCGTGTTGTCCTAAGTTTCATGTGCTGCTTTTTCTACTTCGAGGGCCACACATCGGGTTCCCTAGGATGAGAGATGTAACTATCCTAAGTTGACCCAGGCCGCCTTCCTATCCCCCTCTACAACGCATAACAGCCACTTTTATAACGGGGGCAGTGCATTTATCTGATATCTAGTCCCAGCGCCTCATGGTCAAATACGGGCCAAAACACCCCACTCAGTCTCAGTCACCGGATCCGCGGCCCTCACAGACGCTTGATCGCTTTCTGAGCAGACCTGCATCCCCTTCCCCATCCTTGGCAACCACCATGTCCACACAGGTGACTTCCCAAACTGCGGTGCAGTGCACCTTGGAGACCCCTTCGGACAACCCGCCAGAAAAAATGGCTGCTCCTGTAACAGTAGAAGTCTTAGATGATAAACTGCGGGCTCTCCTGCAAGACTTGACCAGTAACGTCTCTAAGGAGATGGGGAAACTTGCACACGAGTTGCTGGGGAGCTTGCCCAAATCGGAGAACGCACTGATGTCCTGGAAACTAAGTTTGATGATCTGATACAATACGTTCACGTTTTGGAAGAGGACAATGCTGGCCTGAAGCAATCTGTTTCCCAGCTTCAGTCCCAACAGGAGGACTTGGAAAACAGGGAACGCCGTCAAAATCTACGCATCAGAGGTGTCCCTGAAACCGTCAGCGAGGAGGAGATCAGACCATACTTACTCAGCCTCTTCAACGATTTTCAGTGACTTGTCACCAATCACCCTCGCCAAACGCTGCAGCTTTCGCCCTGTGACCACACATCTGCAGAATAATCAATTCCCATACCGATGGGGGTTCCCCTTCCGCTTATCGGCCACGAAAGACGGAATTCAATACTCCATGAGAGACTTACAGGAAAGCAAAGCATTCATCCGCCATCTTGGTCTTCCACCGATCCCAGACGAAGATCCCACCCCTCTTCCTATGACACCTAAGCCCGCATCCATCCCAGGACGGATCTGGACCCCCGTTCCTCAAAAGACACAGAAAAACTTTTCCACCCCTCAACGCAATCCGTTCCCCAGACTCCCTCCTTGAGGGTAACTCAACCCCACAACCTAGCTGGAATTGGCTCCGGCCCCTATGACAACATGTTTCCCCTGTTCTTGGAGGGTTTACACCCATATTTATGGGTTTTCTTCATACCTTTGGACTAGAGAAAAGTTCAGTTTTTGTTATACTCAGTCGCTGTTGGAAGGCGGCGGGGGGTCGCTCCAGATGAGCTGGACCCCCTTGTGTGCCTCATTTTGTTACACGGCCTTGGCTGTGGACTCCTGGGTGGTTTTTACCCCCCAGGCTCTTTTTCTACAGTTTTTTCCTTTTTTTTTCTTTTTATAGGCCTTTTTTTTTGCCTATTTTCTATTTTTGACTTACCTAACTCACAGTTTTATATATCTTCTTTTCTTATAGTTGATGTTGTATACTTTCATTTGCTTTACTCCCAGAGGATACACCATGGTATATGTCACCTAGTTATTTTATACGGGTATTTTTGGCCAGTATGTGTTTGTTATGGTTACATTTCACTAATGCCAATCCATAATGATGGCTTTACGGGTCCTTACATATAATGTTAAAGACTTGAACTCCATTCACAAGCGCTGGTTGGCTCTGAAGGAGTTCAAATCTTCAGCTGCGGACATGGTCCAGGAGACTCATTTCCGTCCCGGGGGTTCCCTTAAATTTGCTTCTAAGCACTTTCCAAATTCCTTCATGGCTTCTGACCCCTCTGGCAAAGCGGGGGTTGCAATCCTGATTAAGAAATCATGCCCGCTAAGGGTAAAATCCTCGCTCATAGACCCCCAGGGTAGATACTATCTCTCACGTTCTCTTAAGCCGCGTACACACGGGCGGACTGTCTGGCCAACTTAGTCCGCCGAAGCACATTTCAGCGGACAGTCCGCTCGTGTGTGGGCTTCAGCGGACTTTTTCAGCGTGCAGTCTGGCGGACTAAGTATTTCGGAATTTCCGTAATACAGTCCGTCAGACTTTGGTTTCAGCGGACAATCCGCTCGTCAGTAGGCTAGTCGGACGGACTAAGTATGACGCATGCCCAGAAAGGATTTACAGGGCGGAAGCGCTCGGTCTTGTAAAACTAGTGTTCGTATTGAAGCTAGCATATTCGTCATGCTGCTAATTTTGTGTTTTTTTTTAATATAGCCCGTTCTTTTCTTCTACATAATGCAAGAAAAATGAAGTAGCTTTGCTGCTTATATTCACACAGAGTTATACCAAATGTTTTTATTCATCCTCATCCTATGATTAATATTCCAATTTGAGAAAAATAGTTAAAAAAAAAAATAAAATAAAAAAAAACTATATATATATATATATATATTATTTTATAATTTATCTATTACTATATATTTTTGGAACTACTATTGTCAGTTTAAAATTATTTATTTATTTATTTTTATTTTTTTGTGGGGGGGGGTTTAAACAAGATGGACTTGCGTTTTTTTTGGCCAAGCAGGACTATGTAAGTAGAGATAGATAGATAGATAGATAGATAGATAGATAGATAGATAGATAGATAGATAGATAGATAGATAGATAGATACCCAAACCAGCATTTTAGCTTACACATGATTGAATGTTCAAAATCAGCAGAGCTTCCCCTCATTTCAAATGTTAAGCCTCAAATTTACAGCGACTGCACTTCCAAGTGCACTTGCAGTGCTTTAAAAATTGCACTTGAAGTTAGAATATTTATATTAACATGAACGTGTGTTTTGTAAATAACCCCCAGAGTCTTTTGACATGTACCTGCCTACTCACAAATAAACTCTGTTTTTTTAAGCCAAAATAACAAAAAAAAAAAAACATACAATATTTTTGGAAATAATAAATATTTATTTTTCGTCAGAACAAAACTAAATCAAGAGGGAGGCAACACTGGGGACAATTTTGAAGTTTGTGAAGCCTTTTGTCCCCCAGGCACACATCAAGTGAGTGGCCACCAAAATTCAGAACCTGTGTAACATGTAAATAGGGAGCACAACATGGTCCTAGAATCCCAAAGACCAGGAACAGCAGCAGATGAGATCTATGTCCCCAGACTGTGGTACTACAACAGCCTGCGTCTTCTTTCAGAGCAGACTGAAGCCAGGCAGTCACTTCCGACTCTTCCGTCTATCCTTCCCTCCACGCTTCGCTGGAGGCTGTGCCTCTGGTGGTGGACTTGTGGTAGGAGGAGGAGGAGGAGGAGGAGGAGGAGGAGAAGGAGGAGCAGTAGGGTCTGTGTTGTACAGTCTGGTGGTTGGTGTTAGCTCATCCTTCAGAACCCGTTGAATCGTGTCAAAAAAAATGGCTTCACACAAGTTGCGCTGTGCCTTCTCCATTTCTAGCAACTTGCTTGCTAAATATGTACCGTAGGCCTCCTCAGGATTGGGGGGTTTACTCAGCACTTGGGTGGCTTGGCGTATAAGCGCCAATGACTCCTCCTCTGTCTGCGTCATCCTCCTGGGCCTTTTGCTGGCTAGGCAGAGGGGAGGGACCTGACTTTCGGTCCGACTCCTGCTGGGCCCAGCTAGCTCCTGCGTGTGGCTGGTCCCGGCCTCCTCCTCCATACCACTGGTCCCGGCCTCCTCCTGGGTGAGCTCATCCTGTGTAAAAAACAAAGAAATCAATAAATAAAATATGTCTATATTTTGAAATCATCAATCACTAACAATTTTACAGTTCTCACTTGCAAATACATTTGTCTTGAAATACAAAAGGCTATCATTTTGACACCATCATTTTTCCATCAGTTCACCAAGATTTGAGCCACATTTGTGGAAACTACTGTATCCTTATATCTAATTTAATTTGTGATGAAATCCTAGATTTGGAAGCAATTCAAACATTGAACTTTACATCATTAATATTTGAGCAATCCTAACTTTAGAAACTAAAATATACCTGGCTCCAGCTGGGCGCATCAACTTCGTCCAGCAAGGAAGGGTCTGAATCTTCCTGGGATGGCTCACCTGAGGTGGAGGGAAGGGTGGAGGGAAGGGTAGACGGAAGAGTGGAAAGTGACTGCCTGGCTTCTGACGTGTCATCCAGAAAACGCAGCCTGTCGTAATACCACAGCTTAGGTACATAGATCTGATCTGCTGCTGCTCCTGATGTTTGGGAGTCTAGGACCTTTTTGCGCTCCCGCCTATACACTTTACGCAGGTTCTGAATTTTGGAGCTCACAAAGTCAATGTCTGCCTGGGGGAGTCGGGTTTTCACAAACGTCAAAATTGTCCCCAGTGTCTTCCTCCGGCCAGGACGGTTTGAATATTGTGGGTGCTTGGAATCCCACATGCTCCTGTGCATCTCCAACATATCGATAAATTTGGCGAGGAAGGCCTCCTCCTTAAAGGGGTCTGGAGTGTACTTTTGCATTTTGATTTCTGAAAAACAAAAAAAAAACAAAAAAAAAACATAAATACTAATGTCAGACCAAATGCACACTATTTATATTGTGACAATGTAGGCGAGACACACACTACACCCACACTACCCCCACACACACACTACCACACACACTACCCCCCAACACACACTACCCCCCCATACACCCACCCCCACCCCCACACACACTACCACACACACTACCCCCCCACACACACTACCCCCCCATACACCCACCCCCACACACACTACCACACACACACTACCCCCCCACACACACTACCCCCCCATACACCCACCCCCACCCCCACACACACTACCACACACACTACCCCCCCACACACACTACCCCCCCATACACCCACCCCCACACACACTACCCCCCCACACACACTACCCCCCCATACACCCCCCCCACACACACTACCACACACACACTACCCCCCCCCACACACACTACCCCCCATACACCGACCCCCACACACACACACTACCCCCCCATACACCCACCCCCACACTACCACACAAAACACCAACCCCACTCAACCACCAACCCACATAAAAATCAACCAACCATCCACAAGGTGAAATCTCACTATATACATTCCTAACGCAGGCCTAAAAATAAAATAAAATAAAAAGATAACCATCTTACCGTCGCGTGTAGCACTCGCTGCTTCCGTTCGGACAAATGTACGCTTTATATACAGCGCATGCGTTCAAGCTCCGCCTGCATCGCCCACGTTGCCCGCCCCTGACGTTCCGTGTGACCGTATTTCCCCGCCCCTTTTACCCTCGTTCCGCTGTGGGAGATTGATAGTTGAAAATGGCGGATGGAATTTCAGTGAGCAGCGCGGAGGAAAGCCCTGAACCCCATGCTTCCGGAGCAAGGAAGAGGTATAAGGCCACAAACATGGCCTTTGAAGAGATGGTGGAGATGGTGGATATACTCTGAAGGGAGGATTACGATGGGGAAAATGGCCCGTATCCCAAACCCAATATCCGCAAAAATGGCATCATGAATACAGTTGTCGAAACTTTGGAAAGCAAATTTGGGGTCAGAAGAGCCAAAGATCAGCTCCGGAAACGATGGTCCGACATCAAATCCAGGGAGCCGGACCAATACCATAGAATCAAAAAGGCCCTGAAAAAAAGTGAGTACTCTGCGCTTATCGTGACGGTCGGACATAATCGTTCGTATAGGTATACGATATATTTGTAAATTTGGCGAATTTGATCGTTCGTGTGGTTAATAGTCCATGTAATGAGCGAATATGCTCGTTCGTATATGTGGACGTAAATAGCATGAATTTGTATATGGTGTAAATTTATCTGGTGTTGGATTCGATTTTAATTAGTTATTAATTTTTTTTGTATTGTTCATGATAAACTGAATTGTCACACTCAGTTTAGGATATCTTTGTGTACATGTCTTTATAGCTGCAGCTGTTTCATAAATTTATTCAGTGTAATGTAGTCTAAATAAAAGAGATAGATAGATAGATAGATAGATAGATAGATAGATAGATAGATAGATAGATAGATAGATAGATAGATAGATAGATAGATAGATAGATAGATAGATAGATAGATAGATAGATAGATAGATAGATAGATAGATAGATAAATGCTGGTTCAACATCTGGACTGGGAATCATTTAGTGTAGTTTGGGACATCATAGAACATTTTTTGACATAATCACACACAGGTACTCCAGGGGATGATTCGAGTGTGTCCGTCTGTGAAACTTGGAAAAAAGATATAAAGTATCGCAGTTTGGTTAAAGGCTAGGTTCACATTGCTGCAATGTACGAGATCGAATGTGATTTGCACCGCACTGCAGTGCAAATCACATGTGATCTCTGTGTGATGCGATTTCAGCCATACATATAGTATGGCTGAATTCGCATCGCAATCGGGCCCAAACTTGTACATGGCCCTTTTTTTAGTCCACAGCAGAATCGGATCACATGGGTGTTCACACCATGTGGTCCGATTCCTGTCCGAGTTTAAAGATTGCACTGTGATATGAGAAATAATTTGGAGGTGTCAATAAAACTTTACACTGACACTCCTAGCAGGTCACATAGGGCAGTGTGAACTGCCTCCGGGAGGCATGCGATGCGTGAAACCACAGTAGATTTGCAGCGTTTGCACATCGCAGCCGTCTGAACACAGCCTAACTAAAAAAATGTCCTTTTAATGATGTATTAAACTAGGATCTTGTAATAACCAGCTAATAATTGTACACCACTTCAAACCAATGTTTCATATTCCAATTTCTGAACTCAAATATCACTATGCTTAAAAGTATACTTTTTTTTTTGTTTTTTTTCATTCTCATAGGGGAACAAAGACTCAGACAAGAGGCGGAGCAGCCCAGGACCCCCCGACCTCACCAGCCTGATTGGGCAGTTAGCCCAAGCCCAGTGTCCGAGATGGAGCTGCCCAGCCCAGTGTCCGAGATGGAGCAGCCCAGCCCAGTGTTAGAGCTGGAGCAGCCCAGCCCAGGGCTAGATGTGGAGGAGGAAGAGGTGGTGGAGATACGCACCCCACAAAGTGAGTGTCTGACAACCCAGCTTAAGGTAAACAATTAATGGCTGTATATTTTAACCAATTTTTTATCTACACATGTTTTTAGGTGATGATCTGGTTGTGGAGGGACAAGCCGCGGAGCCATTTACCTCTGACAGTGCCCAGAGACTGATTGGTCAGATCATGGCCTGGAATGGCAAGATCGATCAGATGCAGAACAAGATGATTACCATGCAACGAGAACTGGACACTATGAGGCAGGAAATGAAGAACATGATCGATGTTTTAGGGAGAATCTAAGCCCCTTTTCCCTAAAACGAAAGATCATGTTCTTCATTTCCTTGTCAAAAAGTTTTTAATGTTTTTAGAACATTGTTTTTAGAGGCCAAATTTTGAAGATGCACACGGTGTGTCAACATGTGCTATGTGCCATCAGAGGATCGCAATGGACGCATTTTGTGTTTGCAAACCCTTCCTCATTCTAGTATGTGAGAGGAAGGGATTGCACACACCAAACACGTCCATTGATCACTCATGATGGTACATAGCACATGTTGACATTACCAATTTTTGGTGTGCATCTTCAAAATTTGGCTTTACCCCTTGTTTTCTGTAAATAGTTAAAAATTCGATTTTATGTATTTTTTTTATAATTTTATTTTATATATATATATATATATATATATATATATATATATATATATATATATATATATATATATATATATATATTATATGTCTACAAAAAAAAAGTTTACAAAAACAAAACAAAACAAAAAGAAAAATATCTAAAAAAGAGGCACTGGTTGGAATGTGCACTATTAAAAATTAAAAAAAAAGATGTGTGTGTGTGTGTGTCTACTTCTTTCAATACTCAATACCAGTTTGGGAAGTCATTTTGTGTTTTCTGTCACAAAGGGCCTTATTTACTATTGGCAAAAACCACTTTGCAATACAAATGCACTAGGACAGGAATATGCAATTAGTGGAAATCCAGCTGTTGCAGAACTACAAGTCCCATGAAGCATAGCAAGACTGACAGCCACAAGCATGAGACCCAGAGGCATGATTGACTTGTAGTTTTGCACCAGCTGGAGGTCGGCCAATTGCATATCCCTGAATTAGGAGAATGTAGGAGACAAGCACCGTGAAAAGCAAACAAGAACCAAACTTAAAAATTTGAACAGACAATACATATTTAAAGAAAAATAAATTTTTATTGGTCAGCTGGCATTGGAATAGCCCCCCTACCATTAAAATAGGTGACATACCGGTCACGCACCTCACGTGCTGTTTGGGGGGCTAAGCCAGGATGGGCATGATCCAGCCCTGTGAGTTCAGGTAATATTAGTCCTGCCTCAGGCCCAATTGGTTGCAGGTACTGGTTTCCCGAAAATTTGCATAAAAAATTGTGCAAAATGCAGCAGCAAAGAATTACATAGTTCAGTTTATACTCTGTTAAGTTGATTGCTGTCATAAACAGACAGAACCGGCTGGCCATAATACCAAAGGCATTCTCCACAACCCTTCTTGCTCTGGCCAGCCGGTAATTAAAAACACTCCTCTCCGGGGTGAGGGTCCTTTGGGGGAAGGGTTTCATCAGATGGTCACTCAGACCGAACGCTTCATCAGCAATAAAAACAAAAGGTAGACCCTCCACATTATCGGCATCTGGTGGCAAGTCCAGGTCACCAGTGATGAGACGGTGGCAGAACTCGGTCTGCCTAAAGACTCCTCCGTCAGACATCCGGCCGTTCTTCCCCACATCCACATACAGAAAGTCACATTGTGCTGACACCACCGCCATTAACACCACACTATGGAACCCCTTATAATTCCAATAGTAGGACCCCGAATGGGGTGGGGGCACAATCCTCACATGTTTCCCGTCGATCGCCCCTCCACAGTTGGGAAAGTCCCAACAGGCAGCGAATTGGGAAGCCACAGTCTGCCATTCCTGTGGCGTGGAAGGAAACTGGGGAGTCAAACACAGGAAAAAAAAAATTAGTCATTAAATCCAAACAATGCATAACAAATAAAACTCAAAAACATTTTGGAACAACAGTTAAACAGAAATATTGAAAAAGTTTTTCATCAAACAAAAAAAAAAACGGCCTAATTCACAGATTACTCAGCCCTCTGATGGACCAGGGGACATACGTTAGGTGGGTGAGTGGGGTGGGGGCCTAATTAATGAGTATACAATCCCTGCAACCAATTTGAGTGGGGAGGGGGCCTAATTAATGAGTATACAATCCCTGCAACCAATTTGAGTGGGGTGGGGGCCTAATTAATGAGTATACAATCCCTGCAACCAATTTGAGTGGGGTGGGGGCCGAATTAATGAGTATACAATCCCTGCAACCAATTTGAGTGGGGTGGGGGCCTAATTAATGAGTATACAATCCCTGCAACCAATTTGAGTGGGGTGGGGGCCTAATTAATGAGTATACAATCCCTGCACCCAATTTGAGTGGGGTGGGGGCCTAATTAATGAGTATACAATCCCTGCAACCAATTTGAGTGGGGTGGGGGCCTAATTAATGAGTATACAATCCCTGCAACCAATTTGAGTGGGGTGGGGGGCCTAATTAATGAGTATACAATCCCTGCAACCAATTTGAGTGGGGTGGGGGCCTAATTAATGAGTATACAATCCCTGCAACCAATTTGAGTGGGGTGGGGGCCTAATTAATGAGTATACAATCCCTATATATATATATATATATATATATATATACACACACACACACATACACACAAAGGGTGTATACAAAGAGTATACAAAGGGTGGGGGGGCAGTAAAACAGTACAATGGAGCTGACAATATGAATTAGAGAAAAACAGTCTCGACTGTGGGTGTATAGGGGCCCAGGATTGCATGCTGGGGACGTTAGTGAAAGCAAATATGCACGTGGGACACAAAAAGGTAAAAAGCTCTAAAAAAATGACACAAAAAAAAAATACATAAAAAAAAAAAAATGCATGCATTCATATAAAGGGGACATTCACAGCATATTCCTGTCATGATGAAATTAATACAAACATACAATGCATATAATGCAATATTAAAAGAACAAACTTACCTTCATATATTCCTTCTGCAGGACCCGAATAATGGCAGAACGGGTCTCTGGAATAATGATCCCCAGAGCCTGGGGGGAGATGCCTGTCGAGAACTTGAGGTCCTGAAGGCTTCTCCCTGTTGCCAAGTAGCGCAACGTGGCGACGAGCCTCTGCTCCGGAGTGATGGCTTGCCGCATGCAGGTATCCTGCCTGCTGATATAAGGGGTCAGCAAAGCCAGCAGACGGTGAAAAACGGGGTCCGTCATCCTGAGATAATTCCTGAAATCATCAGGATTATTCTCACGGATCTCACGGAGTAAAGGCATATGCGAGAATTGGTCACGCTGGCGCAACCAATTCTTTGTCCATGAACTCCTCCTCACCCTGTTCACAGACTGGGCTCGGGTCAAAGTATTAACCCCAACACCAAGCCCCAATATAGCACGAACTCGTTCCCGAGTACGTCCACTCTCCATGGCTTTGAAACGGTCGGCTGGACAAACAAGCTCAACTGAACACACTGAAGAACAGCCAGACCTATGAAGAACGACCTGAAACCCAGAAATGAGCGGACCAGAAGCGCCTAACAACAGGTACCAACTGATCCACGCGTACCGAAAGACAGATACAAACCTCACAGGTAGACTGCGCCGCAGTAAACGGACAAATTAAGCTGAAGTCTGAAAAGCGCGAATCGTCTCTAACCAAACTTCTACTAACGCAAAGTCAGCAGAAGGAGCCCAAAGGGTGCTTTGCTGTGTCTTGGACTTCCTATTTCTAGTCCCGTCGTACGTGCTGTACATCATCGCGCAAGCTTTCGGCGGACTGTTTGGCTATCCGTGTGTGGTCAAGTCCGTTCATTTGAAAGTATGACGGACTGTCCGTCGGATTGTCTGACAGACTAAGTTGGCCAGACAGTCCGCCCGTGAGTACGCGGCTTTACTGTAATTAATGTTTATGTTCCTAATTCGGGTCAAATTCAATTTCTCACTGACTTATTGGGTAGCTTAGGCAAATACGCCCAACCCTTCAGGATTGTAGGAGGCGATTTCAACATGACCATGTCTCCTAGAAGAGACAGACAAACACTCTTCTCCTCTACGCCCTCACCTAAAGTGGAACGCCAATCCACCGCATTTCGCAAACTCATTAGAGCCCACAATCTGCTGGACATCTGGAGAATTATGCCGCGTACACACGATCAAACAATCCGGTGGAAAAGTCCGGCAAACTCAAGTCCGCCAAACTATCCCACCGTGTGTAGCCTCCGGCGTACTTTTTTGACCTGAAAGTACGGCGGACTTAGAATGCCGTGTTGCACACCAATCTTCCCGCCGGACTCGCATTTCGGCGGACAATCCGGCCGTGTGTATGCCAGTCCGCCGTACTTTTGAAATGAGCGGACTTTTCCCGCCCAGAGAAAAGTCCGCTCATTTCGAGCGGGTGTCCAGGTAGGCGGGGCCCGCGAGGGAGACGTCGCTGGCCCCGCCGCCTGGTATGGACTTAAAGGGGAACCCCAACACCGAAAAAAATCGGCGTGGGGGTTCCCCCCAAGTCCACAACAGACCCTTGTCCGAGCACGCTACCCGGCTGGCCAGGAAAGGGGGGGGGCGAGCGAGCGCCCCCCCCCCTCCTGAGCCGTACCAGGCCGCATGCCCTCAACATGGGGGGTGCCTTGGGGAAGGGGGGGCCGCGCGGCCCCCCCACCCCAAAGCACCTTGTCCCCATGTTGATGAGGGCAAGGGCCTCTTCCCGAAAACCCTGGCCGTTGGTTGTCGGGGTCTGCGGGCGGGGGGCTTATCGGAAACCGGGAGCCCCCTTTAATAAGGGGGCCCCCGGATACCGGCCCCCCACCCTATGTGAATGAGTATGGGGTACAATGTACCCCTACCCATTCACCTGTATAATAAAAGTACAAAAAAAAACACAACACACGAGATAAAATACTTTATTGCACAGCTCCGAGGGTCTTCCGTCTTCGGGGGTCTTCTCGCCGGACTCCTCCGCTATCTTCTTGTAGCTCTTTTGCTAGCGGAGGAGTCCGGCTTTCTTCCTCGCCGCCGGCCTCTTCTTCCGACTTCGGGGGTCTTGTCCCCCTCTTCGGTTCTTCTACCGGGCCACCGCGCCTTCTTCTAGCTCTTTTACAGGTGGTGGCCCGATCTTCTGTCGCCGCCACCGCCGCCTTCCGTTCTTCTTCTTCTTCTTCTTCTTCTTCTTCTCCAAGAGATGTTGACTCGACGATCTCTCCGGCCGCAATGCCAGGGACGCGCTGCGCTGCCACTTATATAGGGACAAGGGGCGGTGTCACATGGCTTTATGTCACATGGGTTGGTCACATGGGTTGATGTCACATGGGGACTGTGACATCGTAAGGGGGCGGGTCACCATGTGACCAACCCATGTGACATAAAGCCAAGTGGCAGCGCAGCGCGTCCCTGGCATTGCGGCCGGAGAGATCGTCGAGTCAACATCTCCTGGAGAAGAAGAAGAAGAAGAACGTAAGGCGGCGGCGGCGGCGACAGAAGACCGGGCCACCGCCTGTAAGAGAGCTAGAAGAAGGCGCGGTGGCCCGGTAGAAGAACCGAAGAGGGGGACAAGACCCCTGAAGTCGGAAGAAGAGGCCGGCGGCGAGGAAGAAAGCCGGACTCCTCCGCTAGCAAAAGAGCTACAAGAAGATAGCGGAGGAGTCCGGCGAGAAGACCCCCGAAGACGGAAGACCCCCGGAGCTGTGCAATAAAGTATTTTATCTCGTGTGTTGTTTTTTTTGTACTTTTATTATACAGGTGAATAGGTAGGGGTACATTGTACCCCATACTCATTCACATAGGGTGGGGGGCCGGTATCCGGGGGCCCCCTTATTTAAGGGGGCTCCCGGATTCCGATAAGCCCCCCGCCCGCAGACCCCGACAACCAAAGGCCAGGGTTGTCGGGAAGAGGCCCTTGTCCTCATGAACATGGGGACAAGGTGCTTTGGAGTGGGGGGGCCACACGGCCCCCCCTTCCCCAAGGCACCCCCCATGTTGAGGGCACGTGACCTGGTACGGCTCAGGAGGGGGGGGGCGCTCGCTCGCCCCCCCTTTCCTGGCCGGCCGGGTAGCGTGCTCGGACAAGGGTCTGTTGTGGACTTGGGGGGTACCCCCACGCCAATTTTTTTCGGCGTTGGGGTTCCCCTTTAAGTCCATACCAGGCGGCGGGGCCAGCGATGTCTCTTTCGCGGGCCCCGCCTACCTGGAGACGCGCTCGAAATGAGCAGACTTTCCTCCGCGTGTGTGGGCGAGTCCGTTCATTTCAAAAGTAGGGCGGATAGTACGGCGGACTTAGTACGCCGTATTAGTCCGCTGAAAAAGTGCCGTTTGTGGGCAAGTAGCCCGTTCGGAAAGTCCGACGTACAGTCTGGCGGGAAGTCCGCCAAACTAAGTAAGTCGGACATACCGCTACGTGTGTACGCGGCTTTAAACACCCTACCCACAGGCAATTTTCTTTTTTTTTCTCCCCCACATAGGATGTACTCCAGACTAGACTACCTCTTTGTAACAGCACCCTTACTGACATCGGCGGTCGCGTCGAAACTGAACCCCATAACGTTGTCAGACCATGCTTCTGTTCAGCTCGATCTCACACTGTCCTGCTCCGCACCTAGAACCTGTCATTGGAGACTTTCTTCTCCGCAACCCCATCATTGAGGCACAATTGTCCCAAAATCTATCAGAATTTTTCCATTTAAATGAGGGCTCTGTAACAGAGGTGTCCACCCTATGGGAAGCTCACAAGGCGTTCTTTAGAGGCACATGTATCTCTGCTGGCTCTCACCTGAATCGAGACTCGGCAGCTCAGAGGCAAGACATCCTCATGCAGCTACGAAAAGCAGAAACTTTGCTTCTGGCCTCCTTTACGGTGGCACGTCTGTGCGCAGTTACCTCCCTTCGCGAATGCTTAAAATCCCTGGATATGCAAAAATGCTCTAAGGCCCTAATATGGGCAAAACAGAAATTTTATGAGTTTGCCAATAAGCCGCATAGGATGCTGGTGAACAAGCTTAAACCACGTCCTTTCCAATCATATCCTGAGCTCCTCCTTCAGGTTGACGGTACCCCGACTCATTGCCCATTAACAATGTCCAAAGTTTTTGGAACATTTTATGATAAACTATACAACTGTTTGGCCTCCGACCCTAAACACCTATTTACCCAAGAGGAATTTGACTCCTTTTGCTCCCCTTTAAAGCTGCCCAAATTATCACCGTCCCAGGTAGCTGCTCTAAACGCGGCTGTCTCGTCAGAAGAATTAGAGACAGTCGTGAAAGAATTGCCCTCACACAAATCCCCTGGTCCTGATGGCTTACCCTATATATATATATTATAAAACTTTCCTCCCAATCTTGAGTCCCTATTTACTTAAAGCGGGAGTCCACCGGGACTCCGCGTTTTTTTTTTTTTTAAAAAGCCAGCAGCTACAAATACTGCAGCTGCTGACTTTTAAAAATAGTGACACTTACCTGTCCAGCGCGCCCGCGATGTCGGCACCCGAAGCCGATCGCTAGGTCGTCTGTCGGGTCCTGCCGCCGCCATCTTGGGTATGGGAATCAGGAAATGGAGCCTTTCGGCTTCATTTCCCGGTTCCCTACTGCGCATGCGCGAGCCGCGCGGCGCAATCCGGACGGTCCCCGCTGCCTCTGGGAACTGTGTGTTTCCCAGCAGGCAGCGGGGTACTTGCGCAAAGGGGCGGGCAGTTGCGGAAAGGGGCGTAATCTACGCCCCTTTCCGCAGACAGCTATCCCGGAAGTGGGCGCAGTTACCTGGATTATCCAGGTAACTGCACCCCCCTCCCCCCTGAAAGGTGCCAATTGTGGCGCCGGAGGGGGGTGGGATTCCGATGAGCGGAGGTCCATTTTAGGGTGGACCTCCGCTTTAAAGTTTTAATCTTCTTTACAAAAGGGGACCATTCCTCATCCACTGTTTCTACACGCACATATCACAGTCCTTCCGAAACCCGGCAAAACCCCATCTCTACCAGATAACTACAAACCCATAGCCTTACTCAACTCAGATTATAACATTTTTACTAAAATCTTAGCCAACAGACTTTCCTCTATAATTCCCACTCTTGTCCATAAAGATCAAGTAGGTTTTGTTTTAGGCAGGCGAGCAGGCGACAATACCAGACGCACCATTGATTTAATCGATCTGCTCGATAAAACTTCCCACTCCGCCCTTATTCTCAGCTTAGATGCCCAAAAAGCTTTTGATAGGCTCGGTTGGCCCTACATGTTTGCCACACTTACGCATTATGGTTTCTCAGGCTCCTTCGTATAGGCTCTCCAGGCCCTCTATTCCCATGCCACATCACAAGTTCAATTGGCATCCTTCATATCTCAAACATTTACACACAGCAATGGTACTAGACAGGGTTGCCCCCTCTCCCCCTTGTTATTCATTCTATGCCTTGAACACTTAGCTGCCCTCATCCGCGAGAGTCCAGACATTAGCGGGGTCTCCCTGTGATGGAAGGAATATAAGCTGTCTTTATTCGCGGATGACATCCTTCTCACTCTAACGAAACCACACACTTCACTCCCTAACCTGCATGTCCTATTAGATACGTTCGGCAAACTCTTAGGTTATGAAGTGAATACAGCTAAGACCGAAGCCCTTCCCATTCACATTCCCCCTCCAACTCTTGTCTCGTTACAAAACAACTTCCCTTATCGCTGGTGCTCTGGTTCACGCAAATATTTGGGCATACACTTAACAGCATCTTACCGCACATTATACCAAGCCAACTTCCTCTCCTTAATCTCAGAAACACACGGCCTACTCCGTAAATGGATGGACTGTCCCTTGTCTCTTTTAGGTAGGATAAACGTTCTAAAAATGGCTATACTCCCAAAGTTTCTGTACATTTTCGAAACCCTACTTATAGCCCTCCCTATGTCTCAACTTCTAAGTATTCAGCGGGCCTTCACTAAATTTATATGGGGAAACAGATCACATAGAATTGCTCACACAGTTGTCTTCGCCCCGCACTCACATGGAGGTCTAGGAGCCCCCGATATTGTAAAGTATTACTACGCGGTCCACCTATCAGCGACGGTCTCCTGGTCATCATACTTTGCAACAAGTCAATGGGCAGAATTGGAGATGAGCGTCATTAGCCCCGTTCATCCTTGTTCTATGTTGTGGTCCGACCTACCCTCTTCTATGTCACAACTTAAACACATAAGCTTAGAATCAATGCTGTTTACTTTATCCATTTGGAAAAAATGCCACAAGAAGTTCTCTCTCTTTTCCCCATGCCCACCCCTTTTAAATGTTACTTGCAACCCAGACATACCTGACAGCCTTTCTACTGTGGCTATGTCTCCGTGGTCTCAAGCGGGCATTTTTCAACTCCTTCACCTGGTCCACCCAGTGACCCGCAAACTTATGTCCTTCCCAGACCTCCAAAACAAATTTGAAATCCCACAACAGTCCTTTTTAACTTATCTCCAATTTAAACATTATTTTTGCTCCATATCTCCTGCCATGACCCTAGAGAAACCTAACGCCTTTGAGGTCTTATGTACCCAGGGTCCACAACAGAGAGGTCTCATATCCTCTATATACAGGATTCTCCTTGACTCATTGGATTCCCACCTTTATATGCGGAGATGGGCCAAGATTTTACCCACTCCTATTTCTCTCCCTCAGTGGCAGGAGATCTGGACTTCCATTTCCAAAGCTTCGAGATGTGTTGAGCAGAAAGAGACAGCCTACAAGGTGTTTATGTTCTGGTACAAGACTCCTGAAGTTTTATATAAATATGATCCCTCAATATCCCGTTTATGCTGGAGATGCCTACAGGATGTGGGTACGCATTACCATACCTTCTGGGATTGCCCACTGATCACTCCTTTCTGGTCTATGGTTCAATCCCTACTCCAATCAGTATTAGAGAGAGATATCCCACTGAATCCAACTCACTACTTACTGGGCCTTCCGGTCCCGGGTATCCCTAAATATGCTAAAAAACTGATGGCCTTTATACTCCTAGCGGCTAAAAGAATAATACCTGCCCATTGGCTATCTCCTATACCTCCTACACAAACTCAAGTAGTCTCATCCATTACACAGATGCGTAGGATGGAACATATGACGGCAGTAGTTCAAGATTCTCTGCCTAAATTTTTTAAGATAAGGGATCCCTGGGACAACCCTCTCTTAAACCCATAATCCACTGTCAGCCCCTCTACCAATCCCCCCTAGGGTGATCTACTGGGGGTATCATACCAATGTCTTCCCCCCTTACCCACATGTCAGGTTTTAAAAAAAAAAATTGTGTACCCTTCTTCTTTTCCGTATGGTATTTATATATGTTTTTCTTTTACTTCTTTGTAATTTGAATGATGATGCCAATGCTACGTTTTGCCAATATCAACGGCTACTGTAAAGTAATTACAATTCTTTTGTTTTGCTCAAAAAATTTTCAATAAACATACATTTAAAAAAAAAAAATGTACCAGTTCAAAATTACAATCAGATTCTACTAAACAACAAACCTACAGTCCCTGTCTTGTTTGCACCGCCTATATACTACTGTTCAGAGTATATAGGGCCTGGGGGCCCCACGCCTTTCCTTTTTTAATTTGGATGCGGGGTTCCCTTTAATATGCAGACAAGACCCAAAGGGGCTGGTAAGGGGCTGGGGGGGGTACCCATGCCATTTTTCTCAATGATTTTCAGCCATTTGCCGGTACCAGACATTAAATTAAATCTGCGAGCAGTTTTAAATGACTTTTTCCCTTTAGAAATGTCATTTTGTGCAGGGACTGTTCTAAACATGGGAAACATGTGCCACTTCAGAGGCATACTATAGAAAACCCTCAGGCACCATATTTAAAGGAATATTTCACTTTTGTTTTCACTTTAAGCATCATTAAAATCACTACTCCCAAAAAAGTCAGTTTTTAAATTATTTTTTTGCATTGATACATGTCCCCTGGGGCAGGGCCCGGGTCCCAAACCCTTTTTTAGGACAATAGCTTGCATATTAGCCTTTAAAATTAGCACTTTTGATGCAGAACGTTCGATTCCCATAGACTTTAACAGGGTTCTAAAATTCACGCAAACTTTCGGTCCGTTCACAGGTTCTGGTGCAAACCGAACCCAGGGGTGTAGAATTTTGGAGGAGTGGTGGCAGAACAACCTCCAACACTACTACAACCTGTCCTGCATCCTTCCCAGCTGCCAGCAGTCACCCAGTGCTTGCTGAAAGATAGGTAAGGTCCCTGTCCATGTCTGATGGACCATGAGTCAGCGGTAATATGCGAGGCATGGACATTGCCTTCCACATGCCCGTAGAGAGCTGGAATCGCCTTCCATGAAAAAAAGTGGCATTTGGGAACCTGTCACTGAGGTACCGCACATTCCACAAACTCATGGAAAGGGGCAGAGTCTACCAAATGAAAAGGCAGCAGTTGAAGTGCTAGCAATTTAGCCAAGCTAGCATTCAACCTCTGGGCATGTGGATGGCTGGGACCAAACTTCTTTCGCCAGCGGAGCAACTGGGGTAGCGAAATCTGCCTGCTGAAATTGGACGTGGTGTACCGATAGCAGATTGGCCACCAGTACTTGGCAGTGGCACACCTAATTCTACACCTTCATTCCTGTCAGTGCAGGTTTCTGAGAGGACTGAAGGTATAGTGGGTCTGGATATCCCAGCTGACGAGGAGGAGCAAGGAGAGGTCTGCCTTGTTCTTTGGTGTGGGTCTTTTAGGTAGTGTTGCCAACAGGCTGTATGGGAGCTCGACATATGTCTGATTAAGCATGTGGTGCCCAATCGCTTGCTGTCTAATCCATGCTTGATATGCTTCAGACATATGTTGCAAATAGCAACAGTACAATCTGCTGCACATGTCTCAAAAAAGGCCCACACCGAAGAACTTTTGGAATAACGCATGGAGTCACCAGCGCCTGCACTTGCTGAGCTCTGCCGTGTGATGCAGTCAGTTGGCTGCCCTTAAGCTGGCCCCCGGAGGGCATCTTGCCTCGTTGGGGATGTGCCTCCTCCTCGTCCTCCTCTCTCCTATCTAGCTCCCATGTAGAGTCAGTGAGCTCATCATCCCCTCCCTCCTCGTCACTGGAGCAAACCTGGAAGTATGCTGCAACTGGGGGAACATGACTGCCAGTTTGTTGTCCTTCTTGGGCATCCCCTCTCTCTGGGCTCACATTACTGCCTTCCTCAAGCTGGGTACCATCATCGAAACGGTGCGCATCTTCCTGCAGCATGTACCCGACATTGTGGTGGAACAGTTCAGGGGACTCCTCTGGTGGGACTAGGGAAGGAGTAACTGATGATGACCTTCAGTCCAAGCAATAGGCCGCTTTGGCACCAGCATTGGCAGCCAAGGTAGCCTGGGTGACAGAGGATGAGGAGGATGAGGATGGCTTGGTCATCTACTCTACCAACTCTTCGGCATGTTGTGGCTCAACATGGCCAGCTGCCGAGAAAAAGGACAAGCAAGCCACACGGCCTTGTGCTGATGAGGATGCACCGTGGCCATGACCAGCACCGTTGCCTCTAGACACAGAGCCTGCTTGCCCTCTTTTATTGGCCTGTTACTGTCTGCCTCTCCTTGTTAGCCTTCCAGACATACTGTCTTTGATGCATTGGAATAGGTACACAAGGAATGACCTGCAGTGAGATGTAGCTGCACAAAGCTGGGATGTATATATATATATATATATATATATATATATATATATATATACTGATTATACTGCAGCTAGCTGAAGCACCTGCCTGCATGTAGTATTATTAGGAAGAAAACAACAGGAATTGTCTGTAGTGAGCTTTAGCTGCACACTGTGCCCAGTATACAGTACGCTAATATACGGCAGCTAGCTGAATCAACTGCCTGCCTGTGGTATTATTAGGTAGAGAACACCAGCAATTGTCTGCATTTAGCTTTAGGTGCACAATGTTCACAGGATACAGTACACTGACTGATAATACTGCAGCTGCGTGCCTGTGGTATTATTAGGAAGTGAAGACCAGCAATTGTCTGAAGTTAGGTTTAGTTGCACACTGTGCACAGGATACAGTACACTGACTGAAAATACTGCAGCTGCCTGCATGTAAGTATATTAGGAAGAGAATAACAGGAACGGATCTAGCTAAATTGAATACAGTGTATATATATATATATATATATATATATATATATATATATATATATATATATATATATATATATATATATATATATATATATATATATAAAAAACACCAGGGATGCAGATATATATACTAAATACACTGACTGCAGCTAACTGACTCGCCTCGCCTAAGTCAAATGAAATTACACTGTCTCTCTCTCTCTCTATCTCTCAGCACGCCAGAACACACTACACAAGGCGGACATCCAGGTGGCCTTATATAGTGTGGGGCAAGTACTAAATCCCCTGAGGCATAATTGGCCAAAACCACCCTGCTTGTGGCCAATTATGGCTCTCCGTTCTTACCGTGCTGTGATTGGCCAAATCATGCAGGTCATAGTGCATGCTTGGCCAATCATCAGCCAGCAATGCACCATGATGCTGCAGTGAATTATGGGCCATGATGCACCACTCGAATTTTGCACGAACGGCCCATAATGTTCGTAATTCGACAAACAGTCGAAGCTCACCCCTACACAGCAACAGTCCATTCACTCAAGTTCATTTAACAATCTAAGGGTTGTCTTTAAGGTTTATTTGCTAGCAGAAACTTGTAACAGGAGAGGATTTGGGGTTGTGTGGGATGCTCCAAAGCATTTAGGTATTGTTAGCAGAGGAAACTTCTTTTTTAGTGTAGCGCCCTGCTCCTAATGAGCAGACGCTATTGTTTTGTAAATTTAAATTTGTCTGAAGCTGCAGTTTGGCTCAGACTAATTATGTCAAAAGTTCTGGCTTCTGTACCAGTTCAGCTGGGTTGTGCTAGTTTCCACTTAGCCATGGGTGTCGCTGTCACCACCGGTAATGTTGGAAATAAAACAGGCTGAATGCATTGGGTACCCCTTTTATTTAGAATTAGCCCAGTGGGAGTGGTTCACCCACTGTGCATTCTGGGTAAGGGTACTTAAGGTAAGGCCGGCATATTTTGGGGGGTTTTCGTTATCCTGACCTCATGGCCCTCCTGGCCTGAGGTTTGTGCTGCCTCTTCCTATGTCTCGGGAACGGCTGGCCCGAGGCTTTGCAACTGAAAGCCTTGGGGCCTACCGATCCAGGGGTGGTCCTGTGCTGTTTTGTCTGCGGGGAGAAGCCAAGCGACTGGAGGATCCAGGGGAGGACTTTTTCAGGAGAGGACCGAGCAACAAGACTGGTATCTCTGGAAAAGCCTGGAAACTCAGTTGAAGGATGCATCTCGGGTCACCTACCACACAGTATTGCCAGATTGGCTGAGAGAAACTGGTACTGTGTGACAATTCTTTAACTTTACAATAATTTTTTTTAGTTGTGCTCTCCTGTGGCAGAGGATTGCACAACGATTCTGTGGAATTGGCAGGTCTGTGGCAGAGACTTTGTTTGAGCATCTCACCAGCTGCTGGGTCAGTGAGAGAGACCTATCCGGTGGATTCTAGATCCAGCAGGTGGAAGCTGTTTGTCCTCTGGATCAAGGAAATACCTTTAACCCGCAATTACAAGGTACCTGAACTCCCCTTAACCCTCCATCCCTCTATTGCAAAACATTGTGTTCTTTCAAATAAATCTTTAAAGAAAAGGACTAAGTGTCGGAGCCAACGTTCTTTAATCCATTCTACACGGGACCCCTAGGACGGACACAGTGAACAAGTGAGGTAACGGTAACCCCAACAAAAAAAAGGAAACAGTAGCTCCTTCGGGGGTGAGTGGTACATTACCAACAGTAGCACAAGTAAAGGCAGACTGGAAAAATCCACAGGTTCACAGCTGGGGACTATGAAGTAGTTTTAACACAAGTAAAGGCAGATTGGACCAGTCAAAAGGTTCATGTTTGGGGACTATGAAGTTGGTTTTGCACAAGTAAAGGCAGACTGAAAAAGATGGGTTTAGCTTAGGTAATAGTGATAACTCACAGAATCCAGGAACAGGATAAGTCCATAGGAACAGCTTCTTGTAAAGTAGTCCAGCATCCAGTCCAAAGGACCAAGCAGCTTCCTCCTTCTCTCGGATCACAGATGCATCCCCTCAGAGGGGAAAAACACAATCTCCTCAGGGCTTCAGACATTATCCCAGCTACCATCTGGGAACTTCATCAGGGATGGACTAGGCCCTGCTTAATATTCAGGCTGATCATTTGATTTCTCCCTCCCTGAGTGCTAGTAACTTCTACAGGCAGTGGAAAGCAATCAAAGTCTCAGCCTGTAAAGTTCTGAGCAGACCACACTAAACAATCACTGCCCCCTGATTATTAGGAGGAGCCAAGCACTTAGACGAATGCTAAACGTGCCGGAAAAGAAACGATTGTAGCCACCACATCTAAGGATTGGAAGGTTGCAAGTTTACATTTTTTAAATTTGGATTGTAGATATGTTTTAAGAGTGAAGGGATCCTACATCCATTTTCATAGCTCCGTTTGCAGATTGTAGGTGTTTTAAGAGCTTGAAAACTGCAGTTGAAATGAATTACCATGAATAGCAGAAAAGGGTCACCCGATACACCAACACACCGAATTCTGGATATAATGCAAGCCAAACTAAGCAGCTAATATAGAGTAAAAATGGCAGTTCTATTGCTCATAAATTTGAGCATTGCAACAAATATTGCATAAAATAAATAGAACTGTTCCAGATACATATAAGTACAGACTGTCTTAATGCCCATGTTCCCTGCCCCAGGGCACAGACTGTCGATACTGGCCTATTTTCATTTTCATGCAATATCCTGAATACACAATGAAGGGAGTTTAAACCACTAAGTAAACTGAAACTGGGCCATAGAGATGTGATGACTGTAAGGAACAATAAGTTCTAACCAGCTACTTCTCTTCTTAAAGGCAAGCCACAGGACACATTTACTTATCATATGTAAAACTGACTGAAAAATCATTGTTTATTCAATTCTCTCATTGTCACAAACTTGATATTTCATATAATAATTGTAGTTTTAATACATAGATCTTTAAGGGGTGTCAGTATAAAAAAAATTGCATAGGGGCGTGGCCTGCAGTGGAACCGAATGGACATCTGATTCCAGAGCTCCTGCTTCCCCGTAGATACAACGGCGACAAGCGGCTAACAGGACCCCGTTTATCCTCCATATACCTGGCGTTTTGAGAGGGGCACACCCGGAGAGCATGATGGGCAAGCGAAAAGGCTCGTCGAAGCCACAACGGCTAACAGATTTCTTCCTACAACCGCGCCATAACGGTAGGCAAGATGACGCTGACCATCCATCCTCATTGACTGCCAAACACAGGCTGAAACTGCCCACTAATACCTCATCCCCTAAAAATCTGGACTCTTATAGCGACCAGGCCTCCCCATCAGCATCCTCTCCCTCGGGGAGCCCAGCTAAAGCAAAGTTAAAGCTGGATGGCTCTGGATGCAGCCCCGCGCTGAGCCCGGCGGCAGACTCTGAGGATGACACCAGGGAGCTCCATGACTCTATTTCCAACTATCCTACTACCAATCAGCCAGTGCTGGATACAGTACTGAATGACATGCTAGTCTCACTGAGAAGCACGCTCCAGGCTGACATGATGGGCTGCATGAACAGGCTTAGTGGAGCTGTGAGGAAAGTGGAAGACAGAGTAGATCACCTGGAAGGCAAGATGGGGGAATTTGCCTCCACCATAAATGACTTGGTGGATGCTCACGAAATGCAGGAAGGGGAATCAACCTGGGTAAGAGACAAGCTGGCCGACATCGAAGACAGGTCTAGGAGGAACAACCTCAAGATTAGAGGTATTCCTGAATCCATCCAAACCTCAGAATTACGCTCCTATGCCGCTGACCTGTTTGCCTCTCTTCTACCCAATCTTTCCGCCATTGAATTGTCTATTGATAGGATACACCGGCTGCCAAAACCGGCCTACCTCCCAGACAAAATCCCCAGGGATGTGATCCTTCGTATGCATTTTTACTACTCAAAAGAACAACTGATGCAAACCAATAAAAACTTTGAAAGAAAAAAAAGAACAACTGATGCAATACGTTCGCAAACAGGAGCAGCTTCCACCTCAATACCAACACCTGCAGTTCTATGCTGACCTGTCCCAGCATACATTGCAAAAGCGAAGAAACCTGAACACGATCACAAAAGTGCTGCGGAACCACCAAATCCCCTATCGTTGGGGTTATCCCACCAAAATCACGATTACTTACCAGGAACGTTCGTTTGTCATAGACTCTTTGGATAAAGGTCTTGCCTTGCTAAGGGACTGGAAGATCCTTCCTGACGCTAAAGATAATAATGCTGATGCCTCCACTCGCCGGCTGCCCAGCCCAGACTGGAAGACAGTGACACCACAAAATGCCAGCTCACATGCTTGACTATATGTTAACGGGGTCATCTCTCCTCCCGACGGGGAGGCAGGACGACCGTTAGGCCTGAACTTTTACCCCGATTCACCTGAGCAACATTTGGTTGCATACGATCCACCCCTTCCCTCTTGAGGGGTGTCTTGGACCTATGTTGAAACTTACCATGCATAATGGTTTTCGTTTTCTCAGTTATGTTTGTAAAAGTTGGATTTTCTTTGTTTTTTTTCTTTCACTTAATCTGCCTTTATTTTTTCTACTTCCGGAGTTTTGCCAGCACTTGACGAACCGGCAGCTCACCTCAAGAATGCTTGTTCATCGCACGGATAGCGGCTTCCACGAACAGCTTCAAACACAGCCCACAGAAAGATCTCGACCTCGGCTTAACTGTGAGTACACGTTCCACGGAACGGTCACCTCACCCCTGCTGACACTTCTAGGGGGACATTTCTGCCTTCTCTTTATGTATACAGAGCCTGCACTGATCTCAACCTACGTCCATCCCCATGGCCATTAACTTTTTATCTATCAATACCAAGGGACTCAACCACCCCATGAAAAGGAAGTCCACGTGGAAGGAAGCATTATCCAATGGGTCAGATATCCTCTGCGCCCAAGAAACACACTTTTGTCAACATGCGGCACCGGTCTGCCAGCATAAGAACTTCCCACACACCTTTTTTGCGAATGCCACCTCTAAAACGAAAGGAGTCATGATAGTAATCAGGGACTCTGTTGCTTTCAATCTACATACGGTAATTGCAGATCCACAGGGTCGCTATTTGATTTTGGTATGCGATATTAATCAAACGACTTACACCATTGTAAATGTCTACGCTCCTAACACCCGGCAAATCTATTTCTTTCACAAAATTATGAAGAAGGCCCGAAAATGCAGTAGAGGCTCGATGGTGCTATGTGGTGACTTTAATGTCGTACCCGATACGTCCATTGACACGACATCCAACTCTAAACGCCTACCCACATTTCTGGGTAGTACATTGCACAGTGAGGATGTTTATGACGTATGGAGATGCCTACACGCGACTGAACGAGACTTTACTTTTTTTTCTGCCCCTTATTATACGTACTCACGAATAGACTTGTTCTTGGTCGACCAACACACATTGTCCAAAGCAATATCGGCATCTATCAACACCATCACGTGGTCAGACCACGCGTCTATCACGCTATCGTTGAAAAACTCTTCTACATTTGAATCCATTCCTCTTTGGAGGGCGAACTCTTACCTTATGCAATTGCCTGAGTATAGGTCGCAAATCGAGGACCATTTGGGGGAATTTTTCTCCCTCAACGGGCCCTCGATGCCTAACAAGTTTGTGCTCTGGAATGCCCATAAGGCATATATTCGGGGAATTTTCATAAAATCGGGAGCTGGGGAGAGGAGGCGGCGGCAGCAGAGGATACGTGAAGTTACTGACAAGATCCGCGACTTAGAATCTCAAAATAAACGAGACACATCCCAATCTCTGACTGAACAGCTCAATAGATTGAGACATGACCTGAGACTCCTTCTACTGGACTCTTTTGAAAAACAGACAAAAAGGCTAAAGATGACGTACTACACACAGGGCAATAGGGCAGGGAAATTACTTGCACACCAACTTAAAGGTCATAGATTAAAATCAAAAATCCCTTACATCATTCATCCCACTAACAAACAAAAGCTGTTGCATCCACAAGACATTGCCAACGCATTTAGTAACTATTATGGTTCCCTTTATAACTTAAAGGATGATACTGCCACTGTCCAGCCCACGCCCTCCCTGATCAATTACTTTTTACAACAGCTATCCTTGCCTACTATCTCCTCACATCATCTGGACCGACTCAATACGCCTTTTACGTTAGAAGAAATTCTCAAAACAATTGACTCACTCCCCAGCTCAAAATCTCCTGGTCCTGACGGATTCTCCGGAGAATACTATAAGGTGTTTAAATCATTTCTACTACCTTGTCTGACAGAAGTGTTTAATGCTGCCGCCGCTTCCTCCTCCTTCCCACATGAAATGTTGAGCGCTATCGTAGTGACTTTGCCGAAGCCAGGAAAAACTCCAGACACACCGGCCAATTTCCGTCCCATATCCTTACTAAACACGGAAGTGAAAGTCTATGCTAAACTTATAGCAAACCGGCTGATAACTATTCTTTCCTGTTTAATACACCCCGACCAAACTGGGTTTACAAAGGGGCGTCAGACCTCAGATGCCACGAGGAGATTGACAAATATCATCCATCTGGCTGGCGCTGGACGGGGGCCTTCTCTGCTCCTTGCATTGGACGCGGAGAAGGCCTTCGGCAGGGTCCACTGGGGGTATATGAATGCAGTCCTAACCAAATTTGGATTCTCCGGTATGATCCTATCGGCTATAATGGCTTTATACTCAAACCCTTCAGCTAAGGTATATACTTCGGGTATACTCTCTACTCCCTTCCCAATATCGAATGGGACGCGCCAGGGGTGTCCACTCTCCCCACTAATTTTTAATCTAATATTAGAACCCCTGGCGGAATATATACGATCCCACCCCAATATTGCTGGGTTTAAGACTCAGACATCGGAACACACGATCAGCCTGTTCGCAGATGACATTATTTTGATGCTTACAGATCCTGAAAATTCCTTGGCTTCGGTTCATGACACTCTGAGACTATTTGGTACGCTGTCTTATTATAAAGTTAATGAGAACAAATCTTATATCTTGGGATTGGGTGTGGACAGGGACATGCAGTCGAGAATTAGTGCACAGTTTCCCTATACATGGAGTGAGAAGGGCATAGAATACCTGGGAATCACCTTGACCCCCACCACTGGTGACCTATACACCAACAACTACATTCCCTTTCTTAAATCCCTACCTTCCAAGCTGCAAGCCCTTGACAAAACAGAACTTATCTGGTCCGGTAGGTTAGCAGCGATAAAGATGATAATTTTACCCCAACTACTCTACTTATTCAGGTTCCTTCCTATCCCCATCCCCACTAAATACTTTACTGAGGTACAAGCTGCGATAAACAAATTTTTGTGGAAAGGGAAAAAAGCTAGGTGGGCCTTTAAAAGCTCGCTGACAGCGAGAACGGCCGGGGGAGTGGGAAATGTACTGATCTATGACTATTACATTGCCTCCATACTAGCGCAGCTGAGGACGTGGTTCCCAGATTCGCCCCAAACGAGATGGCAGGAACTTGAAGAATGCCAAATCCCCAACACTAGCTTATACAATTATTTACTGACACACGTAGCCAACGCATCCCGCGTCACAGCCTTGGCCCCCTCTATCGTAGCATCTTTACGAGCTTGGAGGATACTCCTTACACAAACTTTTACCACCCCTACTTCCACTTTAAAAATTCCTCTCAGCAGTCTCAGTGGACTCATCCCCAATCTTCAAATATCTCATTGGCAAGAAAAGGGTATCACATTTATTGAGGATCTTATGATAGGACCAGCAATGAAAACATTTCGCACATTACAAATTGAATATGGGCTGACAGATTCTGATAATTATAGATACATCCAAATTAGGCATCTTCTCCAATCACACCATCTCTCCGACATACAACTCCCCTGGAAGATTGTTTTATATCTCACCAAACCCTCTACTAACTTGAAAGGAATATCTCTATTCTATAATGCCCTCAATGACAAACTGACATTCCGCAAGACATCTAATATTAGTGCTTGGGAGAAGGATTTAGGGGAGACATTCACAGAAGCCCAATGGCAAACAGCACTGCGAACAGCTTACGCATCCACTAAATGTATCAACCTTTGGGAATTGACGCAAAAAATACTGCGACGCTGGTACATTACTCCATATAGGATTTCCAAATTTTCTCCCAATGCCTCTCCACTTTGTTGGAGGCAATGTAACCACCCCGGCACCCTGTACCATATCCTCTGGGAATGTCCTAAAATACAAACACTTTGGAACAAAGTATTCCACTTATGCTCACAAATAGCGCAGATTCACATCCCCGCTGACCCGACACTGGCCATCTTATTTCTAAACGTAGATCAAATACCCAAACCCACCAGAATGATTGTTTCCCATATTATGTTGAGTACTAAACTGGCTCTAACGCGCCACTGGAAAGATCATAACGCACCAACGTTAGGAGAAATCATCAGGATTACTGACACGCATGCCATGTATGAAACCCTGTTTGCGTCAACCCAGGGCAGGCTTGTTGCGGCCAGGGAAAGTTGGAAAAGGTGGACTGACTGGTTTACTAATACTAAACTGATATGATTATTGCTTTATAATAACCTAGACCTGTGTAAGGACATATAGCAAAATGTGTTGAAACTCCGAACCTCTGAATGAATGAAACAGAAATACTTATATAGCGCACAATGCGAACTGAATCGCCTCTAGCTTTTCTTTTTCTTTATTTTTATTCTATCTCTTTATTATTTCCTTTGTTCTATTTATCCTTTATCAATTCTATCTTTGTTTTATTCTTTACTCTCTAAAACTCTCTTATGTTAATCATCCATCATTCTCTCTCAATTGCCTACATGACGTATTATTCATATGCTTAGGCAGCGCAACCGGCTTCACCAGATTTGATTACCGAACCAGGGGAAGGTGGAGGTTTTCCCTCTCTAGGCACAGTGAGTACCCACCAGGGGTGTCAAAGGGAGGGTCTCCTCTTCATAATGGGGAACCTACTGGATACACAGGTAATCCATGTTACCCCCTGACTACTGTACTGGTGACCCAGGTGTGATGCGGTTTTGTTCTTTTTGTATCTTTCTTTACATTCTATATCCCACGTTAGTCATCATATGCTTCTACTCTATACTGTAAACTGGAATGTTGCAATACTATGTATGTAGGTATATCTTTGTTAACTCACAAAAATTTTAATAAAAACGTATTGCAATGAAAAATTGCATAGCTGTTTATCCGTCAAAACTGCATCTAAATGTTGTTCTGCATAAGTGGGGCCAAATCAAATGTTCTCCAGCTAAATCCTCTGTCATTCAAATGTGTGAATGTGAAAAATACCTCCTTATGGCCACTAGATTGTGGATGAGGCCAGGAGCTGTGGTACCGAGTAGAAAGAGCGCACTCACGCAGAGATGGTAGAAGTTCTTGTATTTTGAAAAGTAGCAAGGCAAAAGATGCTGAAGTGTTTTGCAGAAAATATCAATATTGTCTCAATATTGTGGCAACAAATTATATATCATTAACACAGATATATTGGTAAACAGTACAGTGGAGATCCCCATGGGCTCACAGCAGGGCACTCTTAGGCAGGGCCTATTTTTCCCAGGGTGGCATCTGCTGGAGGGGTGGTTGACTGGTGAAATTAATTGAAAGACTCAGCTAGTAGGTCTCAGAGGTTTATCCAGGGGGTTGCGTTGGCAGTTCCAGTGACCAGTGAATACTGGAAAGGTGAAGCGGTGACCCTATGTATTCCATCCTCATGTAGGAATCATTCCCTGACACTACATTACTCCCCCTAGTAAGCAGGTTCCTGTCCCTAGCCTATTTCACTCACAGAATGAGTGCCAAACCCTGGCAGGGTGTTCTGTTTAAAAGGCTGCCTCAACCAAGAAGGCCAAGGAAGGTCACAAGGGAACACAGCATTCAATCCTACAGCTGTTTTCCCTATGATGCCTATGGAGGCTGCAGAGGAAAGATATTCCTCCTATTAGCTGTAGTGAGAACTGCATCTGCCTACAAGATGGTACTGACTAGGGATGAGCCGAACACCCCCCCGGTTCGGTTCGCACCAGAACTTTCGAACGGACCGCAAATTCTAATGGCTAGAATGCAAGATAATGTCCTAAAATAGGGTTTGGGGACCTGGCTCCTGCCCCAGGGGACATGGGTCAATGCCTAAAATGTTTTTAAAAACGGGCGGTTTTTCGGGAGCACTGATTTTAATGACGATTAAAGTGAAAAAAAAGTGAAATATTCATTTAAATATCATGCCTGGGGGGTGTCTATAGTATGCCTGTTAAGTGCCACGTGTTTCCCATGTTTAGAACAGTCCCTGCAAAAAATGACATTTAACGGAAAAAAAGTCATTTAAAACTGCTTGCGGTTTTAATGTAATAATTGGTTCCGGCAATATGGATGAACATCATTGAGAAAAATGGCTGGGTAGCCTCCCCCCTGCCCATTACCAGCCCCTTTGGGTCTTGTACGGATATTAAGGGGAACCCCGTACCCATATTAAAAAAAGGAAAGACGTGGGGCCCCCAGGCCCTATATACTCAGAACAGCAGTATGCAGGCAGTGCATACAAGACAGGGACTGTGTAGGTTTGTTGTGTTAAGTAGAATCTGTTTGTAATTTTGAACTGGTACATTTTTAAAGTGTAGCTTCAGTCAAAAAATCTATTTTTAAGCTTTTTGGAAAACATAGGGAAGGGTTATCACCCCTGTATAATTTTTTTTGCCGTCCATCTTTTTTCATCTCACTTCCTGTTGTCTCCTTCCGTTTGCAAGTAGGAGACGTTTGTAAGTTGGATGTTTGAAAGTAGGGGCCTGCCCTATATGCTCTGCAGAAATGGTGTGGAACAAGGTGTTGGTGTTGCCACAACATTGTAAGCCCTCAAAGTGACTCTTGGTGGGCGCTGGAGCGCCCTGCTGTGAACGATTATATCAAGAATTGTAATTACATGCCATTGTTGAACAGTCGTAGAAAAATTGGACCTTTGGTGGTTGTGGGGGTGCTGGTGCCACAACACTATAAGTCCTCACAGTTACTCTCGGTGGGCACAGGAACGGGCCCTGCTGTGAAATATTATATCAAGAATTGTAATTACATGCCCCTGTTAAAGAGGGGCAGAAAAATTGGGCCTTAGGCACTGCAACCTCTCCCATATACTCTAGTTGTAGTGCAGGAATGAGCCCTGCTGCAAAGCATTCCATCAAAAATTGTAATTACATGCCCCTGTTAAACAGGGGCTGAAAAATTGGGCCTTAGGCACTGGTGCTGGTGCCACGACACTGCAACTTCTCCCATATACTCTAGTTGTAGAGCAGGAATGAGCCCTGCTGCAAAGCATTGCATCAAAAATTGTAATTAGATGCCCCTGTTAAACAGGGACTGAAAAATTGGGCCTTAGGCACTGCAATCTCTCCCATATACTCTAGTTGTAGTGCAGGAATGAGCCCTGCTGCAAAGCATTTCATCAACAATTGTAATTAAACGCCCCTGTTAAACAGGGGCTGAAAAATTGGGCCTTAGGCACTGGTGCTGGTGCCACAACACTGCAACCTCTCCCATATACTCTAGTTGTAGTGTAGCAATGAGCCCTTCTGCAAAGCATTGCATCAAAAATTGTAATTACATGCCCCTGTTAAACAGGGGCTGAAAAATTGGGCCTTAGCCCTTTTATACACGGTCGGATATTCCGATGGACAATGTCCGATAGGACCGTTTTGTCGGATAATCCGACCATGTGTGGGCTCCATCTGACTGTTTCCATCGGAGTATCCGACGGACCAAGTTTTCCAACTTGGCTGTAATATTTTCCGACAACATGCTCCGATCGGACATAGTCTGATCATGTGTAGCCTACTCCGACGGACAAGGTGCCACGCATGCTCACAATCAAATTTGGACACGGAAGCGCTCGCTCAGGTAAAACTACCGCTCGTAATCGATATAGCACATTCGTCACACTGCAATGTTAAAAATTCTTTCATGCAGCGCATTCTCTTGTTCTTTACAATGCTGCAAGAATGAAGTTGTTGTGATGCTCGTATTCACACACACTTCTCACAAACTTATTTCTTTATTCTTTTTACTCATTTCAGCAATACAATATTTTAAATCGTCACATCTACCCAATCTTTTTTTTGTTTTTTGTTTTTTTTTAATTTTGTGGTTGTTTTTTTTAATCAGCATCTTCTTTTTTGACAGTTTGGGATGTGTTTTGTGTGTCAACTTACGACAACACCATTATTATCTTTTTAATTTTGTTTTTCTTTTTTAATCTACAGGAGGTTGTTTGGTGTTGGTGCCCCTTGTTATTCATTTCACTTTGTATTTTTTAAATGTACCTGCCTGCTCACAAATAAACTGTCCTTATTGAAGTAAAACACATACGCAAGTATTTCTTCAACCAAAAAAAACCTTTATTTAGTTGTCAAACAAATCAACAGGAAGGCAACGCTGGAGAAACTGGTTAATTTGTTTTTCCACTCCGTATTTCTACCATATCCCCAAAATGCACAAAAGCAGCAAAAAGCCCCCACAGATTATATTACTAGCCCAACTTCTCATTATATTGATCAGTTTTTGCAACCACTCGCAACAAGTCTTCCCTCTTAGCCCTTGTAAACATCGTCGGACATTCCGATGGACAATGTCAGATAGGACCGTGTTGTCGGATAATCCGACTGTGTGTGGGCTCCCTCGCACTGTTTTCTAACTTGGCTATAAAATTTTCCAACAACATGCTCCGATTGGACATAGTCCGATCATGTGTAGCCTACTCCGAGGGACAAAGTGCCATGCATGCTCACAATCAAATTCGGACATGGAAGCGCTCTCTCAGGTAAAACTACCGCTCGTAATCGATATAGCACATTCGTCACGCTGCAATGTTAAAAATTCTTTCATGCAGCGCATTCTCTTGTTCTTTGCAATGCTCTAAGAATTAAGTTGTTTTGATGCTCATATTCACACACACTTCTCACAAACGTATTTCTTTATTCTTTTTACTCATTTCAACAATACAATTTTTTTAGGTGATGTGGAAGAAGAAACACATTTTACCAGTGAAAGTGCCCAGATCCTGAGTGGGGAGATAATAGGGTGCAATCGCGATTTCGAAATTATACAGAAAAACATCAATGATGTTCAACATAAAATGAAGAACATCATTGATGTTTTGGGGAGAGTTTGAAACACCCCATACTAGCTGTTTTTTTTTTTTTTCGAACAAACAACTTTTATATTTTACTAAAAGCCAAATTTGGAAGATGCACACAGTGTGTCAACATGTGGTATCTCCCATCATGGGGGGATCAATGTACATGTTTTTTGGAAAGTGGCTGAGATGAAGAGGTTGCACCCCAAAAACATGTACATTGATCCCCCATTATGGGAGATACCACATGTTGACACACTGTGTGCATCTTCCAAATTTGGCCTTTACAGGGGTGACACCCCATGTGAGGAAAGCAATATCAGCCCAGTTTGTACATACTCATGTCTGATATTGTCTTCACTTTTCAAAGTTGAACTTTGTAAGTTCCTGTGTTCTGTATGTTATGCTTTGATACATGCCTGTTTACACAAAAACGGCAAGTTTCAAAAAAAGTAACCGAAAATAATGTTTTCTATACACCCAATATGTTGGTTTGTTGTAAAACCCTTTTTTAAACGCACATGTGAATGTGCTTTGATTAAAAAGTGAAATTATCAACAATGTGTGGCTTCCTTTTTCAATGCGCCAAAGCAGTATTTGGAGTAAAGTTGTTGTTTTCTGTAGCAATAGGTGTTTTTTACTAAAGGCAAATCCACTTTGCACTCCAAGTGCAGTTTCATGTGCACTTTTGCAGTGCACTTGTAGTGCATAGTGGATGTGCCTTTAGTACATAACACCCACAGTGATGTGTAAATTTCCCCAATTTTCAGGACCCCACATATTTCTGCCATGGTGCTGAAAATTAGCAATATTTTTGTCAGTAATGCACTACATACATTAGCAACAAAAACAAGGTGTGTATTTAGCAGACCCACAACATAATAAGATTATTTGAAGAAGAGACTGTCACCTCATCTCGCTCTTAACTTGAGTTTGCACTGTTGTAGAAAAAGGCCCAACAAAAAAAAGCCAAAATACCTATGAGACACCTAAAACCAAGCCAAGCAGTAAATGAAAACAAAGATTATTGTAGTTTGAAAGAAAAAAAATATTTAAAAAATGCCTCTCAGACATTGTCAATGGCCCCCCTACCCACGAAGTACTCCATGTATTGGGTTCTGACCTCACGGGCGCTTTGGGGGGGGGGCAAGCCAAGTCGAGCAGCTTCAAGGGCCGTGAGATTGTCATTTTCAGGCAAGTCTGCATCTGGGCCAACTGAGACCACATAGTTAGCTGAATGTCTTTTTTAAGAAATTGTGCAGAACACAGCAGGCAAGCATTATGTGATTGAGTTTATATTCCGCCATGTGGATTGGCGTCAAAAATAGGCAGAACCGGCTGGCCAGTATTCCAAAAGTGTTCTCCATGACTCTTCTGGCTCTGGCCAGCCAGAAATTAAAGATCCTCTGATCCGGGGTGAGGGTCCCCATCGGGAAAGGCCGCATCAGGTGGTTTGCCAGGGCAAATGCCTCATCCACGACGAATACGAACGGGAGTTCTTCTACATTCTCCTCTGGGGGTGGCAAGCCCAGACTGCCACTCTGGAGACGCCAGTAGAATTCTGTCCGTGAGAGCACTCCACCATCCAACATCTGGCCATTTTGCCCCACGTCCACATACAGGAAGTCATAGGTCGCTGACACCACCACCAACATCACAATACTATTAAACCCCTTGTAATTATAATAGTAGGACCCCCAGTTGGGGGGTGGGATGATGCAGACGTGTTTCCCATCAATTGCACCTCCACAATTGGGAAAGTCCCAACGGCTGGCAAAGTGGGAGGCCACAGTCTGCCATTCCTGTGGCGTTGAAGGAAACTGTGGAGTGAAACAAGAAAAAAAAATTGTCATTTGGAACATCAACATTGCAAACAGATTAGACACAAACATTTTTGGCCAAGATCAGTATAACATTTTGGCAAATGAGTATTTAAAGCCTAAAGTATAAGGTCCCCTTATCAGAGTCATCTGCTATTACGTATCAAGATAATAATAGTACAAAAAAACAATAAACTGTAGTATTTGAAAGTATTGAGGCAGGCCCTTGCACTACATGCTTTGGTGAATTCATCCATAAATGTGACCAGAAAAAAGGTAGGTAGACTGTGTATTGGGTTTGCCAAAGTCAGCAGATAGAGGATTGCTATCAGCTGACCTAGCAGTTGGGGGGAGGGGGGTTCCTAATGAGTTTGGCCCAACCAAATAAAAAAAAAATGGCACTCTGCATGAATTTAAGCACACAAATAACATTTGTACACATTTTAGGGGGTGTTTAGGGGAAAGCAATACTATGGAGCTGACAAAAGACATTGCTAAGTGACTAGACTATAGGTTTATGGGCCCAGAAGAGCATGGTGGGGAAGTTAGTGAAGGCAAATATGCATGAAGGACAAAAAAGGAACTTGAAAAGCTTCCAGCATGCATGAGGACAAAGGGGCACAGCATATCAATTAGAACATATTGCAATCATGGTAATTAGGGAATGAGGAAAGAAATCCAAGACATTAGCAATCATTAAATACATAGAATGTGATGTTAACCACTTACAGACCGGACCATTTTGCTGGTCAAAGATCAGACCACTTTTTGCGATTCGGCACTGCGTCGCTTTAACTGACAATTGCGCGGTCGTGCGACATGGCTCCCAAACAGAATTGACGTTCTTTTTTCCCCACAAATAGAGCTTTCTTTTGGTGGTATTTGATCACCCCTGCGGTTTTTATTTTTTGCGCTATAAACAAAAATAGAGTGACAATTTTTTTCCCTCAGTTTAGGCCGATATGTATTCTTCTACATATTTTTGGTAAAAAAAATCGCAATAAGCGAATATTGATTGGTTTGCGCAAAAGTTATAGCGTTTACAAAATAGGGATAGATTTATGGCATTTTTATTAATATTTTTTTTTTTTACTAGTAATGGCGGCGATCAGCGATTGTTATTGTGACTGCAACATTATAGCGGACACATCGGACATTTTTGACACATTTTTGGGAGCATTGTCCATTATACAGCAATCACTGCTATATAAATGCAGTGATTCCTGTGTAAATGACACTGGCAGGGAAGGGGTTAACCAGTGGGTGGCAGTGTAGGGGTTAAGTGTTCCTAGGGGTGTGTTACTAACTGTGGGGGGCTGGGCTTTCATTTAGTGAACACTGATCTCTGCTCCAATCACATGGAGCAGAGATCAGCGTCACTAGTTGCTAGGCAGAATGGGGGAATGCTGTTTACAACAGCATTTCTCCATTCAGCCGCCCCGTGAGATGATTTGCCCACGATTTTGCGACCAGACTCACGGGGGTCCCAACCGGCATGCGAGCGTGCCGCCGGTGTGCTCGCGATGTCAGGGCGGCAAATTTAAAGGGACGTACAGGTACGCCCATTTGCCTGCCCGTGCCATTCTGCCGACGTACATCGGTGTGTGCTGGTCGGGAAACGGTTAAAGGAGAAAACTTACCTTCATATAGTCCTTCTGCAGGACCTGAATGATGGCAGAACAGGTCCCTGGAATAATGATCCCCAGGGCCTTGGGGGAGATGTGTGGAGAACTTTAGGTCCTGAAGGCTTCTCCCTGTCGCCAAGTAGAGCAATGTGGCGAAGAGCCTCTTCTCCGGAGTGATGGCTTGCCGCATTCAGATATCCTGCCTGGTGATATAAGGGGACAGCAAAGCCAGCAGATGGTGAATAGGGATGAGCCGAACACCCCCCGGTTTGGTTCGCATCAGAACTTTCGAACGGACCGCAAATTCGTACGAACTTTAGAACCCCATTGAAGTCTATGGGACTCGAACGTTCGAAATAAAGTGATAATTTTAATGGCTAATATGTAAGATACTGTCCTAAAAAGGGTTTGGGGACCTGGCTCCTGCCCCAAGGGACATGTGTCAATGACTAAAATGTTTTTAAAAATGGCCGTTTTGGCGGGAGCACTGATTTTAACCACTTGACCACTGGGCACTTAAACACCCTTAATAACCAGACCAATTTTCAGCTTTCGGTGCTCTCACATTTTGAATGACAATTACTCAGTCATGCAGCACTGGACCTATATGAAATTTTTGTCCTTTTTTTCACATAAATAGAGCTTTCTTTTGGTGGTATTTAATCACTGCTCGTTTTTTTATTTTTTATGCTATAAAAGAAAAAGGGCCGAAAATTCTGTTAAAAAATGAATTTTTCTTCGTTTCCGTTATAAAATTTAGCAGATTAGTAATTTTTCTTCATACATTTTGGACAACATTTATACTACTACATATCTTTGGTAAAAATAAGTACAAATTGGTGGATATTATTTGGTCTTTGTGAAAGTTATAGAGTCCACAAGCTATGGTGCCAATATCTGAAAATTGATCACACCTGAAGTACTGACGGCCTATTTCAATTCTTGAGACCCTAACATGCCAGAAAAGTACAAATACCCCCCAAATGACCCCTTTTTGGAAAGAAGACATTCCAAGGTATTTAGTAAGAGGCATGATGAGTTTTTTGAAGTTGTCATTTTTTCCCACAATTCTTTGGAAAATCAATATTTTTTTTACTTTTTTTTTTCACAAAATTGTCATATTATCAGTTTATTTCTCACACACAGCATATGCATACCACAAATTACACCCTTAAACACATTCTGCTATGACTCCAGAGTACGGCAATACCACATGTGTGAGACTTTTACACAGTGTGGCCAAATACAGAGGCCCATCATGCAGGGAGCACCATCAGGCGTTCTGGAGCACCCAGGCCAATTCTGACATTTCTCTCCTACATGTAAAAATCATAATTTATTTGCTAGAAAATTACATAGAATCCCAAAACATTATATATTTTTTCTAGCAAATACCCTGGAGAATACAATGGTGGTCGTTGCAACTTTTTATCTTGCACGGTATTTGCGCAGCAATTTTTCGAATGCTTTTTTTTTGGAAAAAAAACCAATTTTGTGCTTAAAAAAAAATACACAGTAAAGTTAGCCCAATTTTTGCATAATGTGAAAGATGAAGTTACGCCGAGTAAATAGATACCTAACATGTCACTCTTCAAAATTGCACACGCTCGTAGAATGGCACCAAACGTCGCTACTTAAAAATCCCCATAGGCGACGCTTTACATTTTTTTTACTGGTTACATGTTTTGAGTTACAGATGAGGTCTATGGCTATAATTATTGCTCTCGCTCTAACATTCGCAGCGATACCTCACATGTGTGGTTTGAACACCGTTTTCATATGTGGGCGGGACTTACGTATGCGTTTGTTTCTGCATGCGAGCGCATGGGGACAGGGGCGCTTTAACCACTTGCTTACTGGGCACTTAAACCCCCCTCAGTCCCAGACCAATTTTCAGCTTTCAGCGCTGATGCACTTTGAGTGACAATTACGCGGTCATACAACACTGTACCCAAATGAAATTTTTATCATTTTTTTCCCACAAATAGAGCTTTCTTTTGGTGGTATTTAGTTACAGCTCGGAGTTTTATTTTTTGCTAAACAAACAAAAAAAGATGCAAAAAAAAAATAAAAATCATGTTTTAATAGTTTGTTATAAAATTTTGCAAACGGGTCATTTTTCTCCTTCATTGAAGTGCGCTGATTAGGCGGCACTGATAGGCTGCATTGGTGGGCACTGATGGGCTGCATTGGTGGGCACTGATGGGCTGCATTGGTGGGCACTGATAGGCTGCACTGGTGGGCACTGATAGGCATAGTTAAGGCGGCACTAATAGGCACAGATAAGGCGGCACCGATGGGCACAGATAAGGCGGCACTGATGGGCAAAGATGGGCACAGATAAGATGGCACGGATGGGTGGCACGGATAAGTGGCACGCATGGGTGGCACGGATGGGCACTGATAGGTACCACAGATAGATGGGACTGATGGGCACTGATAGGTGGCACTGATAGGTGGCTCTGATAGGTGGCACTGCTGGGCACTGATGGGCGGCACTGCTGGGCACTGATGGGCGGCACTGCTGGGCACTGATGGGCGGCACTGGGGTGCAGCACCTTTGAGGCAGATTTTGGGTGGCACTGTGGGTGGCACTGCTGGGTGGCACTGTGGGTGGCACTGTGGGCACTGCTGGGTGGCACTGTGGGCACTGCTGGGTGGCACTGTGGGCACTATGGGCACTGCTGGGTGGCACTGACAGGGGGGCACTTACTTTATTTCAGGATGGCACTGCGGGTGGCAGGTGGGCACTGGCAGGGGGCAGGTGTCCGTTTAAATTGCTGGCCGTGATCGGGACTGATGTCCCGAACACGGCCGCCGGCGATCGGCTTTTTTTTTTTCTCCTCGCGCTGTCAGCGCGAGGAGGAATACTAGCCGATTACCGGCTCCGTTTTATCACATGATCAGCTGTCATTGGCTGACAGCTGATCACGTGATAAGGGGTCGGGATCGACCCCTTACACGGATCGGTGATCAGGCGAGTCTCACGGACTCGCCGATCACAGAGCGTGCCGCGCGCGCCCCTCAGGGGGCGCGCAGGCCGCTCGTAACCGGGACTACGTCAATAGACGTAGTCCCGGAAATGTGGGTCCGCGCTATTGCCGTCATTTTGCAATAGCGCGGATCCCAAGTGGTTAAAAAAAAAAAATTCTTATTGTTCATTTTACTTTATTTATTTTAGTTTGACATTTTTTTCCCCAAAAATAAATTTTTTGATCCCTTTTATTCCTATTACAAGGAATGTAAACATCCCTTGTAATAGGAATATGGCATGACAGGTCCTATTTACAGTGAGATATGGGGTCAATAAGACCCCACATCTCACCTCTAAGCGGGGAACCCTGAAATAAATAAATAAATATTCTGGCTTTGATTGTATTGGCAAGTCGGTAGAAGCACTGGAGGGCTGCAGGAGGGGGGATGTCTATGGCTGGGTATTGCAGGGTGACTCTGGGTATGGCAATTTATGGCAGGGTATTGCAGAGTATTGGCTGGAATTGTACTACAGAGTATTGGCGGGTACTGCAGAGTATTGGCGGGTATTGCAGAGTATTAGCTGGTATTGCAGAGTATTGGCGGGTATTGCAGAGTATTGGCGGGTACTGCAGAGTATTGGTGGGTATTGCAGAGTATTAGCTGGCATTGCAGAGTATTGGTGGGTATTGCAGAGTATTAGCTGGCATTGCAGAGTATTGGTGGGTATTGCAGAGTATTAGCTGGCATTGCAGAGTATTAGCTGGTATTGCAGAGTATTGGTGGGTATTGCAGAGTATTAGCTGGCATTGTAAAGTATTGGCTGGTATTGCAGAGTATTAGCGGGTATTGCAGAGTATTGGTGGGTATTGCAGAGTATTAGCTGGCATTGCAGACTATTGGTGGGTATTGCAGAGTATTAGCTGGCATTGCAGAGTATTGGCTGGTATTGCAGAGTATTGGCAGGGAATTGAGGGGTTAATTTTCAGTGAGCAGCGATGTGGGCACTGCAGATGCAGCCCAGAGCGCTGCTGACACCGATCTCTTCCCCCTCCGCTGTACCGATCAGTACAGAGAGGGGAGGGAGGAACCGGCGTCATAACATGACGCCGGGTTGTTTACAAGTGATCACTCCGTCATTTGACGAAGCGATCACGTGGTAAGCGGCCGCGATGAGCGGACGTTTATCGTGATCTGTGATGCGCCGGGTCCTGTGGACCCGGCGGTCATGGATGCCCTCGAGTGTGCGCCCCAGGGGGCACGCGTGAGCGGAATTCTGGGAGGACGTCATATGAAGGCCTCCCAAAGTTAAACAACCGCCCTGTAGCCGTCATTCGGCTATGGGCCGGTTGTTAAGTTATTAATGATGATTAAAGTGAAAAAAAAAAGTGAAATATTCCTTTAAATATAGTGCCTGGGGGGTTTCTGACATTTAACGGAAAAAAAGTCATTTAAAACTGCTTGCGGTTTTAATGTATAATCTGGTTCCGGCAATATGGATGAACATCATTGAGAAAAATGGCCGGGTAGCCTCCCCCCCTGCCCATTACCAGCCCCTTTGGGTCTTGTACGGATATTAAGGGGAACCCCGTACCCATATTAAAAAAAGGAAAGACGTGGGGCCCCCAGGCCCTATATACTCAGAACAGCAGTATGCAGGCAGTGCAAACAAGACAGGGACTGTGTAGGTTTGTTGTGTTAAGTAGAATCTGTTTGTAATTTTGAACTGGTACATTTTTAAAGTGTAGCTCCAGTCAAAAAATCTATTTTTAAGCTTTTTGGAAAACATAGGGAAGGGTTATCACCCCTGTATAATTTTTTTTGCCGTACGTCTTTTTTCATTTCACTTCCTGTTGTCTCCTTCCGTTTGCAAGTAGGAGACGTTTGTAAGTTGGATGTTTGAAAGTAGGGGCCTACCCTATATGCTCTGCAGAAATGGCGGAACAAGGTGTTGGTGTTGCCACAACATTGTAAGCCCTCAAAGTGACTCTTGGTGGGTGCTGGAGCGCCCTGCTGTGAACGATTATATCAAGAATTGTAATTACATGCCATTGTTGAACAGTGGTAGAAAATTTGACCTTTAGTGGTTGTGGTGCTGGTGTCACAACACTATAAGTCCTCACAGTTACTCTGGGTGGGCACAGGAACGGGCCCTCCTGTGAACTATTATATCAAGAATTGTAATTACATGCCCCTGTTAAACAGGGGCTGAAAAATTGGACCTTAGCCACTGGTGCAGGTGCCACGACACTGCAACCTCTCCCATATACTCTAGTTGTAGTGCAGGAATGAGCCCTGCTGCAAAGCATTGCATCAAAAATTGTAATTAAACGCCCCTGTTAAACAGGGGCAGAAAAATTGGGCCTTAGGCACTGGTGCTGGTGCCACGACACTGCAACCTCTCCCATATACTCTAGTTGTGGTGCAGGAATGAGCCCTGCTGCAAAGCATTGCATCAAAAATTGTAATTAAACGCCCCTGAAAACAGGGGCTAAAAAATTGGGCTGGTGGCATCACCCAGAACCAAAAATGTTCTTCCAAGATATCAGCGGAGGAGGAAGAGGATAGACAGTCAACATAACAGGACAGTCACTCAGTATCAGCATAGGCAGTCTTGAAGGGATGTGATATTTCAAAAAAAATTATTCGGTTACATCAGCTTCAGGTGCTTGGTAGCTGTGGGTGATCCAAGACTGATTCATCTTTATGAAGGTCAGTCGATCAACCGAGTCAGTGGACAGGCGCACCCTGTGATCGGTAACAAAGCCACCAGCAGCACTGAAGGTGCGTTCCAAAAGAACACTGGATGCAGGACAGGCCAGTAGCTCACTGGCCAGTGATCCATCCTCAAGACCCAGTAAGCCAGAGGATTTTCGGTGGGAAAGGTGTCCAAGTCTGACCTTGACCCTAGGTATTCCTGCACCATGTCAATCAGACACTGGCAATGGTTGCTGGAACCAATCATACCTTTGGGCTGCGGACTAAAAAATTGTCTGAACTCATCGGTCAGATGGCCACCTTCTCCACCGCTCCTTCTGACCGATGCCTCAGCAACACGTTGTCCAGACCCAGGAGTTTGTAACCTCCCAGTCTCTGGGAACATGTTGCACAGACCTTTCTGCAAGGCCTCTGGTCTCATCCTCTGCTCCCTCTGCGACGGCAAGATAAGGTCGGCAACCTTACCCTTGTACCGTAGATCAAGGAGAGTGGCCAGCCAGTAATGGTCCCTCTCCTTGATCCGAAGAATACGAGGATCCTTCCGCGGGCTTTGCAGGATCAGGGAGGCCATGCAGCGTAGGTTAGCTGAGGCATTCGGTCCGGAGTCCTCTTTGTCACTAAGGACAACATGATCCGCAGCTACTTCCTCCCAGCCACGTACAAGTCCACGGGTTTCTTGGGACAGTAAATCATCCCTACAAGACTGCTGCTGCTGATGCTGAGTGCCAGCCTCCACTTCCACCTCCATGCTGGCACAATCCTCCTCCTCCTCCTCCTCCTCCTCCTCCTCTTCCTCTTCCTCTTCCTGTGTGATGGGTGGGCCAGCAGGAACACTGTCTGGATAAAGGGGGCCTTGAGAGGCAAGGAAGCCCTCCTCTTCCTGCCTCTGTTCTGCCTCAAGTGCCATGTCCATTATTCCAGGCAGCGTATGCTACAAGAGGTGGACAAGAGGTACAGTGTCACCGATGCATGCACTGTCACTGCTCACCATCCTTGTGGCCTCCTCAAACGGTGATAGGACAGTGCATGCATCCCTGATCATGCCCCACTGGCGTGGTGAGAAGAAACTGAGCTCCCCTGACCCTGTCCTGGTGCCATAGTCGCACAGGTACTCATTGATGGCCTCTGCTGCGTGTGCAGCTGCTGCAGCATGGCCAACGTTAAGTTCTACCTGGTGGGCATGTCCCATATAAGGCGGTTCTTGGGCAGGTTCAACTCCTTTTGGAGCTCAGCCAGCCGAGCACAGGCATTAAATGATCAGCGGAAATGCAAACAGACTTTCCTGGCCTGTTTCAGGACATCCTGTAAACCCGGGTAGCTGCCCAAGAACCGCTGCACCACCAGGTTAAGGACGTGAGCCACACAGGGCACATGGGTCAGTTGTCCCTGACGGAGGACGGAGAGGAGGTTGGTGCCATTGTCGCAAACCATCATTCCTGGCTTAAGCTGGCGTGGCGTCAACCACCTCTCGGTCTGCCCCTGCAGAGCTGACAAAACATCTGCCCCAGTGTGGCTCCTGTCCCCCAAACAAACCAGCGCAAGCACGGCATGGCATCGTTTTGCCTGCGTACTTGCGTAGCCCCTGGAGCACCGCTGGTTCCGAGGACAGAGCACTGGAAGAGGCCATGGAGGAAGAAGAACAGGAGGGGGTGGAGGAGAGAGGTGTGTCACAAACAGTAGCAGCATTTTGGAACAACCTCCAACACTACTGCACCTTGTCCTGCATCCTTCCCAGCTGCCGGAAGAGTGACCCAATGGGCTGTGAAAGACAGGTAACGTCCCTGTCCATGCCTGCTGGACCATGAGTCAGCGGTAATATGCACCTTATCGCTGACCGCCCTGTCCAGCGAGGCAAGGACATTGCCTTCCACATGCCGGTAGAGAGCCAGAATCGCCTTCCGTGAGAAAAAGTGTCCTTTGGGGACCTGCCACTGAGGAACCGCACATTGCACAAACTCACGGAAGGGGGCCGAGTCTAACAACTGAAAAGGTAGCAGTTTAATTGCTAGCAATTTAGCCAAGCTAGCATTCAACCGCTGGGCATGTGGATGGCTGGGAGTGAACTGCTTTCTACGGTCCAGCAGCTGGGGCAGGGAAATTTGCCTGCTACAATCGGACGTGGGTGTACTGCTAGCAGAGTGCCCGCAAGCACTTGGCTGTGACACACCTAATTCTACACCTTCATTCCTCTCAGCGCAGGTTTCAGAGAGGACTGAAGGTCTAGTGGGGTTGGAGATCCCAGCTGATGAGGAGCAAGGAGAGGTCTGCTTTGTTCTTTGGTGTGGGTCTTTGAGGTACGCTTGCCAATGAGCTGCATGGCAGGTCAACATATGTCTGGTCAAGCATGTGGTGCCCAAGCGGCTGATGTTTTGGCCACACGAGATACGCTTGAGATATATGTTGCAAATAGCAGCGGTGCGATCTGATGCACTCATCTCAAAAAAGGCCCACACCAAAGAAATTTTAGAATAACGCGCAGAGGCAGCGCCCTGCACAGACGGAGCTCTGCGGTGTGATTCAGTCGGTGTGCTGCCCCTAAGCTGGCCCCCGGAGGGCATCCTGCCTCATTGGAGATGTGCCTCCTCCTCCTCCTCTCTCCTACCAGGCACCCACGTGTAGTCAGTGCCCTCATCATCCCCTACCTCTTCATCGCTGGAGCAAACCTGGCAGCATGCTGCAGCTTGTGGAACATGACTGCTAGATTGCTGTCCTTCTTGAGCATCACCTCTCTCTGTGCTCACGCTACTGCCTTCCTCTAGCTGAGTATCATCATCAGAGCCTACAAAAACACTGGGCATCCTTCTGGAGCATGTACCCAACACTGTGCTCAAAGAGTTCAGGGGACTCCTCAGGAGGACGTGGTGGGTCTAAGGAAGGAGTCACTGATGATGACAATAAGACAAGGGAAGAGGATGCATTGGCAGCTGCTTTGCTAGTACCCTGAGCCTGGGTGAGAGAGGATGAGGAGGATGAAGAGGGCTTGGTCATCCACTCTACCAAGTCTCCGGCATGATGCGGCTCAACACGTCCAGCTGCCGAAAATAAGGACAAGCGTGTCCCATGGCCACGTGCTGATGACGATGCACCGCATCCACGACCAGCACTGTTGTCTCTAGACACAGAGCCTACTTGCCCTCTTTTATCGGCTCATGCCTGTCTGCCTCTCCTTGTTGGCCTTCCACACATGGTAATGGCCTGAAGGGAGATGGGAAAACAAGCAATTAGGTAGTGTATATTGTGCTGGAGGCACACAACACCCACTAACTCCTGCAGATGCCTTTATTATAGAAGAACAGAATTAAAGGGTAGATACTAGTGTATACTGTGCTGTGCTGGAGGCACACAACACCAACTAACTCCTGCAGATGGCAGAGGGCTCAATTAGAGAAGAGCAAAATAGGTGTATAAAGGTGTATACTGCGCTCAGGGCACACAGACAACACCCAGAAACTCCTGCAGATGGATGATAGCTCAATTACAGAAGAGCAATATAGCTAAATAGGTGGATAACGGATGGTGTATACTGCGTTGACGGTACACAGAGAACACCCACTAACTCCTGCAGACACCAACACACTACACAAGGCCGCCGCGCTGGCGGCCTTATATAGTGTGGGGCGTCTACTACACAACCTGAGCTATGATTGGCCACAGGCATCCTGCCTGTGGCCAATCATGGCACTCCTCGCTTCCGGCGCTGTGATTGGCCAAGCATGCGGGGTCACAGTGCATGCTTGGCCAATCATGAGCCAGCAATGCACTGCGATGGCGCAGTGCATTGTGGGCCGTGAGCACCACACGAATTTGGCGCGAACGGTCCACGGGGTTCTGGCTTCCCCAAACGGGCGAACAGCCGGTGTTCGAGTCGAACATGCGTTCGACTCGAACACCAAGCTCATCCCTAGTGCTGACTATTATAGGAAATAAACATGCTCCTCGGAGCAAACTAGTGGTTATAACATGGTATTTTTTGCAGTCACGCATTTGCATTGCAAAGAATAAAGCATGAAAATGTTTGATTTTGTTCAATTTGCATAGAATGCAGTAATCGGCATGGGACAGCAGAAAACCACAATGAAAACGTAATAACAAAAAAAAAACAGTAAAATATTGCACCACATATTCAGTGTACTTCACAGGTAATTGTCCTTGGGTGGATCTAATGGGAAGGTGAACCTTGCCACCGTCCACCATATCATCAAAAGGCTCCTCAGAAGAAGGTGGTTGTTCAGAGGCATCAGGTGTTTGGTTTTTTTTCCCCCATCTGGACCTGGGAATTCTGAGTCCTCAGAAATGTCCACAGGTCCAGTGGGACAGTCAGAGTCCATGGAACAAGTCTCAATGGGAGGCAAGTAAAATTCTACAGGAGCTTCTTGACCCAGTGGAATGTCTATGGTACATCTTTCCCCCTGTCAGCAGTGGGTCTAGCTGGACAGTCCTCACCCAGGACACAAGCCCTCATTTTCAGTTTTTGACCAGCCTCCTGTCCCCCAGGCCATAAGGATCCCCCTGAATGTAACCTCTTATCCCAACATAACCCTTAAATGTAAACCTCAACACAGCCCCTAAATGTAAACCCTAATCTCAGGTCAACAGTTGCTTTATCCGCCAAGTCTCTGTGAGACTGTGACATTCAAGAACCACTTGTTTGGCCCTCCTCAACGAAGTGCACTCCTGCTGGACCCCATGTTTTAGTGTACAAGGAGGAACTGGCAATAGGTCCATAAGCAACTGTCCACTATGCTCGAACATCAAGAAAAAGAGTGTGTGGATGGGGTTAAAGGCTCTTTCATGGGCTAATTTCGCTAATGCCTGAATCACAGACAGGAGCCGCAGTCATGTGATATTGACATTAATGTGCTACTCCAGACTTAGAAAAGGATAGTCTGTGGCCAAACTGCTCACACTGTTTACATTAATGCACTTTGGACACATCTACTGTTAGAGAACACTTCCAGGTGTGGAATATTTCTCCACCTATTCAGCAGCCCCATTACCTCACCCTCAGTGATAATGTCAGTGATAATGTCAGCATGCCACCCATAAGTACCCAACTTTGCAGCCATTTGGTGCCCATCAGTGTCGCCTATCAGTGCCCATCAGTGCCACCCATGAGTGCCCATCAGTGCCGCCTATCAATGCCCATCAGTGCTACATATGGTGAGTATTTTGCAGCTCTCATTTGTTTTTGAAAATGAAGAAAGAAAATAATTTTTTTTTCTTTTTTCAATTTTCAAAACGTTGTGACAAAAAGCGAGATCTACAAAATACTCACCATACCTCTCAGCAAATAGCTTGGGGTATCTACTTTTCCAAATGGGGTCATTTGGGGGGTGCCATCTGGGCATTCCATGGCCTCCAAAACTGTGATAGGCAGCGAGGACTGAAATCAAAAATTTACACCATCAGAAACCCTGAAGGCGGTGCTTGGTTTTCGGGGTCCCATACACGGCTAGGCTCCCAAAAAGTCTCACACATGTTTTTTGTTTTTAACTGTGGTGGTGAAATCACCTCCTACAGCGCTGGAGTCACTGCTTTATGTATCGTGGGAGTAAACGCTGTTACTGTATGAAGGGAGGTAAGAACAACACCATTCTTATTATTCCTCCACTTCACAGTGAGCAAATTTTTACACTTCAAGCAGGATCTCTCCCCCAGCTTAAGACAGGAATCTACAAGCTGCTGGGAAAAGCCCTGGCGATTATGACGCACGGTGCCACATGCTCCAATCTGATGATCAAACAAGTGTCTAAAAAGTGGCACGCTCATGTAATAATTGTCCACATACAAATGGTACCCCTTTCTGAATAAGGGTGACACCAAGTCCCACACAATCTTTCAAGCACTCCCTATGTAGTCAGGGCAGTTATCCGGCTCTACATGGCTATCTTTTCCCTTGTAAACCATAAAACTACATGTATAGCCTGTGGCCCTGTTACAGAGCTTATACATCTTGACCCAGTATCTGGCACGCTTGATGGGAAGATACTGTTTGAAAGACAAGCGACCAGAAAACGTAATCAGGGACTCATCAATGCAGACAACTTGATGGGGAGTAAACAAGTCTGCAAAACGTTGGTTCAAGTGGTTTACGAGGGGCTGAATTTTGTAGAGCCGATCGTATCGAGGCTCTCCACAAGGACGACAGAGTTCATTGTTGTTGAAATGCATGAACCACAAGATCTGCTCATATCGTGCCCTGGTCATGGAGGCAGAGAACACGGGCATATGGTAAATTGGGACAGTGGACCAATATGACGCAACATACTCATTTTAACTATGCCCATGTCGAGGGATAGGCCCAGAAAGATCTTAAATTTGGAAAGCGTAATTGGTCTCCAATCTCTGGCCAGGGAGGACTGGGGATTAGCGGCAATGTATTGAACAGGATACAAATTACTTTGGTCCACAATAGACGTAAAATCAACTTCCACATCAGTTTCCACCTGTCAGAGAGCCCTGGAAAGAATTTCGGATGTCCGATTATAGGTGCCATCTGGGAGGGAAAACTGAGCGTCTTAGTAATTCTAAAATATCTGTGAAGCTCTTGTAGAGTGGTTTCTATTAATGGGTGGGAAGGGGAGGAACTGGGAGGCCTCACTCCACTCCATGGCAAGCCTTCAAGAGGTGCCAGTACTGATTCCTGTTCCAGACTGACCCAAAGCTTATGTGATTTATGCCGGCACCAGTCCACTGCCCTGTTCATATGGACTGCTGTGCAGTATAACGCAGGGTCAGGGAGACCCACCCCCCCTCTGAGTTTGGGTCGGTGTAGTAGGGAGCTTTTAAGCTGCGCAGGCTTGCCCTGCCAGATATATTTAACCATTATCGTGTGCAATTTACGGAAGAAAGTCCGTGGTAGCCTCACTGGTAGAGCTTGTAAAAGGTAAAGCATTCGTGGCATGATATTCATCTTTAGTACGTTGCTTCTACCGAACCAGGTCTGAGGAAAAGGTGTTCAGAAGTGATTGAAAGTTAAGTTGATAGATAAGGTGCAATTCTGATGGGATTCTTGTGCCTAAATATTTAATAGCCTGGGGAGACCACCGGAAGGGAAAGTTGTCGCTAAGGGAAGCCCGGGAGCCGGGGGATAGGGAGACGTTTAGTGCCTCTGATTTCTGGAGATTAATTTTGAAATCTGAGAGCGACCCGTAGCGGCGTATTTCTGCCAGCAAAATTGGTAACGAGGTGTGGGGATTGGCGACATAGAATAACAGGTCGTCTGCGTACGCAGCAACTTTGTGGTGGTAAGTGCTTGTTTCGAGTCCTCTGATGTCCAGGTTGAGCCTAATATGTTGTAGCAGGGGTTCTAGGGAGATTATGAACAGGAGTGGAGAAAGTGGGCAACCCTGCCTCGTCCCGTTGCTGATCTCAAATGGGTTGGAGGCTACCCCGATCACTCTGACTGATGCGGAAGGACAAGAATAAATGTCTGAGACCCAGGGCAGAATGGAGGCTGGCATTCCAAGGTGTCGCAGAGTGGCCAACAGAAAAGTCCAGTTGACCCTATCAAATGCCTTTTCAGCGTCTGTCGACAGTAGGATCAAAGGTACATTAAAGTGTTTGGCCCTTGCTACCACATCAATCGTCCTGATCGTGTTGTCTCGCGCCTCTCTGTTACGGATGAAGCTGACCTGGTCTAAAGGAATTATACGTTGGAGGACAGACCCTATTCGTTCAGCCAATATTTTAGTAAACAATTTCAGATCGCAATTTAGTAGAGAAATAGGCCTATAGCTGGCACAGAGAAGCGGGTCTTTCTCTAGTTTTGGGATAAACGATATGCTGGCTTGTAGCAGGTCTGGTGGTATGGTATGATCATCTAGTATTGCGTTGAAGGCGGTGATAAAATGGGTTGCCAGTTGAGTCTGGAAGTTTTTGTAGTAGGAGTTGGTAAAGCCGTCGAGGCCTGGTGCCTTTTCCTTCGGGGCACTAGCTATAGCATTTGAGAGTTCCGTGAAAATAACTCCGCCTCCTCTTCATTAAGCGAGGGCAAGTCTGCCGCTAGCCAGATATGTCTCAATAGCTTCTAAACTACTCTGGGGACGGTCTCCCATGGGATGAGAATGTAGGTTGTAGAGTGCTGCATAAAAAGCCCGGAAGACCTCCGCCATTTCCGCCGAGTCATGGATTTTATTTCCTGTGGAGGTGGATAGGGTCGGAATATAAGAAAGGTTACGTTGGGTTCGTATGGCATTCGCTAGGGTTCTACTACATTTATCTCCAAACTCATAAAACATTCTGCGTACCCTTAAAAGGTTGTTCCCGGAGTGGAACAGAAAATGCTCTTTGATCTTCTCACGGAGGTTAATTACCTCTACTTTGAGGTCCCTGTCTGGGCGGTTTTTATGGCGTTTTTCACACTCGTGAAGCTTTGCCAGCATCTCGGACAATGTTTTCTCCCTGGCTACTTTGAGTCTATGGCCATGTTTTATGAATATGCCCCTTATATAACATTTATGCGCAGACCAGATAGAGAGGGGATTAGCGACCGAGTCTTTGTTACTATCAAAGAAGAGTCCAAGTTCTCGTACAATGTCTGCTCTGACCTCAGGATCATGCAGAAGGGATTCATTTAGCCGCCATGTAGCCGTTTTAGTTGTTGGACTTTGTGTAGCCAAGGTTATGGAAATCGGAGCATGGTCTGAGAGCGCGATATGCCCAATCTGAGCCCCAGAGACCAAAGGGATCGTATCATGGGAGACCAGGAAAAGGTCAATCCTGGAATAGGAGCCATGCACCGGCGAGAAGCAGGTGTAATCCCTCTCTTGTGGATGAAGGATACGCCAGATGTCAACTAGTCGATATGAATGTAGCAGGTCCCTAATTCTGTTTCGGATCCTCAGGGAGAGGGCAGAAGATCCCATCGATGAGTCTCTCCGGGGGTCAATAGTGAAGTTGAGATCGCCTCCCAACACTAGTGTTCCTTCCGTGAAGGAGACCAGGGCGGTCAGGCAAATTTCGAGAGCTGGCAGCTGGTCTACATTCGGCAGGTAGAGGTTTGTGAAAGGTATAAGTTTGCGACTGCAGTGTACCCTTAACAAAAAGGTATCTGCCTTAAAGATCAGCATGGACGTCCTTCAACTGCCAGGGCAAAGTGTTGGCCATGAGGATACTCGTGCCCTTTAATTTTGAGGAGGATGAAGCACTGTGGTACGTCACTCGGAAACGCTTACTGGTAAGTTTAGGTATCTTGTCTGCCCGAAAATGGGTCTCTTGTAGGGATGAGCATACGTTCAACTCGAACATCGGCTGTTCGTCCGTTCGGCGAAGTCCGAACATTTTGGTCCGTTCGCGCCAAATTCGTGTGGCGCTCACGGCCCACAATGCACTGCGATGGTGCAGTGCATTGCTGGCTCATGATTGGCCAAGCATGCACTGTGACCCCGCATGCTTGGCCAATCGCAGCGCCAGCAGCGAGGAGAGCCATGATTGGCCACAGGCAGGATGCCTGTGGCCAATCATAGCTCAGGCTGTGTAGTGCAGGCCCCACACTATATAAGGCCGCCAGCGCGGCGGCCTTGTGTAGTGTGTTGGCGTCTGAAGCAGTGGGTGTTCTACAGTACACACCGATCGTTTTCGGACGATTTTCGATCTTGCTGTTGCGCTATATTCACCTCACCTATATAGCTAGTGATCTATCTTTTATAATAGAGCTTGCAGTCAGTAGTGTTAGGAGCTTGTGCGTGCTGTCTGCGTGCTCTGTACCCAGTACATACCGCTATATCCACCTACATAGCTCTTCTCTATTTGAGACCACTTGCCATCTACAGGAGTTATTGGAAGTTGTGTGTGCCTCCAGCACAGCACAGTATACATCTGTATATACCCCTTTATCTCTGGTGTTCTATAATAAAGGCATCTGCAGGAGTTAGTGGGTGTTGTGTGCCTCTAGCACAATATACACTACCCAACTGCTTTTTTACCCAACTCCCTTCAGGCCATTACCATGTCTGGAAGGCCAGCAAGGAGAGGCAGACAGGCGTGAGCCGATAAAAGAGGGCAAGTAGGCTCTGTGTCTAGAGACAACAGTGCTGGTCGTGGACACGGTGCATTGTAATCAGCACGTGGCCATGGGACACGCTTGTCCTTCTTTTCGGCAGCTGGACATGTTGAGCCGCAACATGCCAACGACTTGGTAGAGTGGATGACCAAGCCCTCTTCATCCTCCTCATCCTCTTTCACCCAGTCTCAGGGTACTAGCAAAGCAGCTGCCAATGCATCATCTTCCCTCCTCTCAATGTCATCATCAGTGACTCCTTCCCTAGACTCACCACGTCCTCCTGAGGAGTCTCCTGAACTCTTTGAGCACAGTGTTGGGTACATGCTCCAGGAGGATGCCCAGTGTTTTGTGGACTCTGATGATGACACTCAGCTAGAGGAAGGCAGTAGCGTGAGCGCAGAGAGAGGGGATGCTCAAGAAGGACAGCAATCTGGCAGTCATGTTCCACAAGCTGCAGCATACTGCCAGGTTTGCTACAGCGATGAAGAGGGAGGGGATGATGAGGGCACTGACTCCACGTGGGTGCCTGGAAGGAGAGAGGAGGAGGAGGAGGCACATGTCCAACGAGGCAGGATGCCCTCCGGGGGCCAGCTTAGGGGCAGCACACCGACTGAATCACACCGCAGAGCTCCGCCTGTGCAGGGCGCTGCCTCTGCGCGTTATTCTAAAAGTTCTTTGGTGTGGGCCTTTTTTGAGACGAGTGCATCAGATCGCACCGCTGCTATTTGCAACATATGTCTCAAGCGTATCTCACGTGGCCAAAACATCAGCCGCTTGGGCACCACATGCTTGACCAGACATATGTTGACCTGCCATGCAGCTCGTTGGCAAGCGTACCTCAAAGACCCACACCAAAGAACAAAGCGGACCTCTCCTTGCTCCTCATCAGCTGGCATCTCCAACCCCACTAGACCTTCAGTCCTCTCTGAAACCTGCTCTGAGAGGAATGAAGGTATAGAATTAGGTGTGTCACAGCCAAGTGCTTCCGGGAACTCTGCTAGCGGTACACCCACGTCCGATTATAGCAGGCAAATGTCCCTGCCCCAGCTGCTGGACCGGCGAAAGAAGTTCACTCCCAGCCATCCACATGCCCAGCGGTTGAATGCTAGCTTGGCTAAATTGCTAGCACTTCAACTGCTGCCTTTTCAGTTGGTAGACTCGGCCCTCTTCCGTGAGTTTGTACAATGTGCGGTTCCTCAGTGGCAGGTCCCCAAACGCCACTTTTTCTCACGGAAGGCGATTCCGGCTCTCTACCGGCATGTGGAAGGCAATGTCCTTGCCTCGCTGGACAGGGCGGTCAGCGGTAAGGTGCATATTACTGCTGACTCATGGTCCAGCAGGCATGGACAGGGACGTTACCTGTCTTTCACGGCCCATTGGGTCACTCTTCTGGCACCTGGGAAGGATGCAGGACAAGGTGCAGTAGTGTTGGAGGTTGTTCCGCCACCATGCCTCCAAAATGCTACTATTGGTTGTGACACACCTCTCTCCTCCACCCCCTCCTCTTCTTCTTCCTCCATGGCCTCTTCCAGTGCTCTGTCCTCAGAACCAGCGGTGCTTCGTAGGCGTTCCAGGGGCTACGCAAGTACGCAGGCAAAACGATGCCATGCCGTGCTTGCGCTGGTTTGTTTGGGGGACAGGAGCCACACTGGGGCGGATGTTTTGTCAGCTCTGCAGGGGCAGGCCGAGAGGTGGGTGATGCCACGCCAGCTTAAGCCAGGAATGGTGGTTTGTGACAATGGCACCAACCTCCTCTCCGCCCTCCGACAGGGACAACTGACCCATGTGCCCTGTGTAGCTCACGTCCTTAACCTGGTGGTGCAGCGGTTCTTGGGCAGGTACCCCGGCTTACAGGATGTCCTGAAGCAGGCCAGGAAAGTCTGTGTGCATATCCGCTGATCATTTAATGCCTGTGCTCGGCTGGCTGAGCTCCAAAAGGAGTTGAACCTGCCCAAGAACCGCCTTATATGTGACATGCCCACCAGATGGAACTCAACAGTGGCCATGCTGCAGCGGCTGCACACGCAGCAGAGGGCCATCAATGAGTACCTGTGCGACTACGGCACCAGGACAGGGTCAGGGGAGCTCGTTTTTTTCTCACCACGCCAGTGGGGCATGATCAGGGATGCATGCACTGTCCTGTCACCGTTTGAGGAGGCCACAAGGATGGTGAGCAGTGACAGTGCATGCATCAGTGACACTGTACCTCTTGTCCACCTGTTGGAGCATACGCTGCGTGGAATAATGGACAGGGCACTTGAGGCAGAACAGAGGCAGGAAGAGGAGGACTTCCTTGCCTCTCAAGGCCCCCTTTATCCAGACAGTGTTCCTGCTGTGCCACCCATCACACAGGAAGAGGATGAGGAGGAGGAAGAGGAGGATAATTGTGTCAGCATGGAGGTGGAGGCTGGCACTCAGCATCAGCAGCAGCAGCAGCAGTCTTGTAGGGATGATTTACAGTCCCAAGAAACACGTGGACTTGTACGTGGCTGGGAGGAGGTAGCTGCGGATCATGTTGTCCTTAGTGACCCAGAGGACTCCGGACTGAATGCCTCAGCTAACCTACGCTGCATGGCCTCCCTGATCCTGCAAAGCCTGCGGAAGGATCCTCGTATTCTTCGGATCAAGGAGAGGGACCATTACTGGCTGGCCACTCTCCTTGATCCACGGTACAAGGGTAAGGTTGCCGACCTTATCTTGCCATCGCAGAGGGAGCAGAGGATGAGACATCTCTGGGAGGCCTTGCAGAAAGGTCTGTGCAACGCGTTCCCAGAGACTGGGAGGTTACAAACTCCTGGTCCTGGACAACGTGTTACTGAGGCATCGGTCAGAAGGAGCAGTGGAAAAGGTGGCCGTCTGACTGATGCTTTCAGACAAGCGTCTAATTTACATGGTGCAGGAATACCTAGGGGCAAGGTCAGACTTGGACACCTTTCCCACCGAAAATCCTCTGGCTTACTGGGTCTTGAGGATGGATCACTGGCCAGAGCTTGCACAGTATGCAATTGAGCTACTGGCCTGTCCTGCATCCAGCGTTCTTTCGGAACGCACCTTCAGTGCTGCTGGTGGCTTTGTTACCGATCACAGGGTGCGCCTGTCCACCGGATCAGTTGATCGACTGACCTTCATCAAGATGAATCAGTCTTGGATCACCCACAGCTACCAAGCACCTGAAGCTGATGTAACAGAATAATTTATTTTGAAATATCACATCCCTTCAAGACTGCCTATGCTAATGCTGAGTGACTGTCCTGTTATGTTGATTGTCTATCCTCTTCCTCCTCCGCTGATATGTTGGAAGAACATTTCTGGTTCTGGGTGATGCCTAAGGCCCAATTTTTCTGCCCCTGTTTAACAGTTGCGTTTAAGTACAATTTTTGATGCAATGCTTTGCAGCAGGGCTAATTCCTGCAATAAAACTAGAGTATATGGAAGAGGTTGCAGTGTGGTGGCACCAGCACCAGTGCCTAAGGCCCAATTTTTCTGCCCCTGTTTAACAGGGGCGTTTAATTACAATTTTTGATGCAATGCTTTGCAGCAGGGCTAATTCCTGCAATAAAACTAGAGTATATGGAAGAGGTTGCAGTGTGGTGGCACCAGCACCAGTGCCTAAGGCCCAATTTTTCTGCCCCTGTTTAACAGGGGTGTTTAAGTACAATTTTTGATGCAATGCTTTGCAGCAGGGCTAATTCCTGCAATAAAAGTAGAGTATATGGGAGAGGTTGCAGTGTGGTGGCACCAGCCCCAGTGCCTAAGGCCCAATTTTTCTGCCCCTGTTTAACAGGGGCGTTTAATTACAATTTTTGATGCAGTGCTTTGCAGCAGGGCTAATTCCTGCAATAAAACTAGAGTATATGGCAGAGGTTGCAGTGTGGTGGCACCAGCACCAGTGCCTAAGGCCCAATTTTTCTGCCCCTGTTTAACAGGGGCGTTTAAGTACAATTTTTGATGCAATGCTTTGCAGCAGGGCTAATTCCTGCAATAAAACTAGAGTATATGGGAGAGGTTGCAGTGTGGTGGCACCAGCAGCAGTGCTTAAGGCCAAATTTTTCTGCCCCTGTTTAACAGGGACATGTAATTACAATTCTTAATATAATATTTCACAGGAGGGCTCCTTCCTGTGCCCACCCAGAGTAACGGTGAGGACTTATAGTGTTGTGGCACCAGCACCACAACCACCAAAGGTCAATTTTTCAACCACTGTTCAACAATGGCATGTAATTACAATTCTTGATATAATCGTTCACAGCAGGGCGCTCCAGCGCCCACCAAGAGTCACTTTGAGGGCTTACAATATTGTGGCAAAACCAACACCTTGTTCCGCCATTTTTGCAGAGCATATAGGGCAGGCCCCTACTTTCAAACATCCAATTTACAAACATCTCCTACTTGCAAACGGAAGGAGACAACAGCAAGTGAGATGAAAAAAGATGGACGACAAAACAAATTATACAGGGGTGATAACCCTTCCCTATGTTTTCCAAAAAGCTTAAAAATAGTTTTTTTGACTGGAGCTACACTTAAAAAATGTACCAGTTGAAAATTACAAACAGATTCAACTTAACACAACAAACCTACACAGTCCTGTATACTGCTGTTCTGAGTATATAGGGCCTGGGGGCCACACGCATTTCCTTTTTTTAATATGGGTACAGGGTTCCCCTTAATTTGCGTGCAAGACCCAAATAGGCTGGTAATGGGCAGGGAGGGCTTCCCATGCCATTTTTCTCAATGATTTTCAACCATATTGCAGGAACCAGATATAACATTAAAACCGCAAGCAGTTTTAAATGGTGTTATTTCCGTTTAATGTCATTTTGTGCAGGGACTGTTCTAAACACGGGAAACACGTGGCACTTCACAGGCATACTACAGACACCCCCCAGGCACCATATTTAAAGGAATATTTCACTTTTTTTTCACTTTAATCATCATTAAAATCAGTGCTCCCGCCAAAACTGCCATTTTTAAAAACATTTTAGGCATTGACCCATGTCCCCTGGGGCAGGAGCCAGGTCCCCAAACCCTTTTTAGGACAGTATCTTGCATATTAGCTGTTAAAATTAGCACTTTTAATTTTGAATGTTTGAGTCCCATAGACTTCAATGGGGTTCTAAAGTTCGTTCGAATTTGGGGTCTGTTCGAAAGTTCTGGTGCGAACCGAACCGGGGGGTGTTCAGCTCATCCCATGTCTCTTGCAAAAAGACCACTTGCAGTCTCTGTCTCCAGAGATCCGCCAGGCAACTTGTGCGCTTCTCTGGGACATTGAAGCCCTTCACATTCCAAGACACAATTTTCAGAGACATCGCAGGCAGGTCAGGGATGGTCCGCCGGGACTCGCCAGGAGCTCAGATGGTAGGTAGGGTGTGGGAGAAGGAAGAGAGCAGACGGGATAGGGGGGCTAGAAAGAGAAGGAGGAGAGAGGCTTAGAGGAAATTCAAGGCTGGGAGGGTAGAAAGAGCAAGAGTGAAGGGGGAAATTTGGGAGAAAACTAGATCTCCAACTGGAGAACTACTGCCTATGTTGGCAGCAAAGGCCTAGTGGGGGAAGCGGTAGGGCACTTCGGAGGCCAGACCCCTGGAGCACGGGGCTCTTCCAGGTACTCCTTGCTGGCAGCGATCTCAGCAGAAACCGCTGTGGAGTACTCAGCTACTCAACAAAGAAACATCATCAGAAAGCAATACAAAATGTAACATAAACCTTGAAACCTCAGTTTAACTTATTCCCTTAAATGGCAACATAACTATAACAATCTGCAGCCGACCCATTGCACAATTAACAGCATTGTCAGGAGGGGAGACCGCCCACCCCTCCGGGCCAGAGCCCCCTGATAATGAGTTGTGTCCCCTTTACCCGGCCCCTTTTCCCTAACAGAGGAAGGTCCTACGGGGACCGCCCCCATGTTCCCAGGCCAAGCAGTTATGAAAGCCAATGCCCATTTTGTCCCCGGCTCACAGGTGCCAACATATAGAGCTGATCCGGAGTTATAAGGGGGAGTGCAGGTGGAAGGGGGGAGGAGGCCCAAAGTGTCATCTGTGGGGCAGTGCCCCTCCCTATAGGGCCGGAGGTATCCCGACTCCACAAGGTTGAAAGCCTAAAATCCAGGCAGTATCCAACCCATCATTCTCCCTGTTCCCTCCCTCCCCCTACATGTAGCCGGGCAAGGCTAGAGCAGGTTAGTGCCAGCATGTCGTGGGTACCATGTTGGGCGGGCCAGGGGGGCCACCCCCAGAGAGCCTATCTCCAGTCCAGTCACTGGGTGGTGGGGAAATGCCCCTTTAGCCCGGAGGGCCAGACTTCTAGTTATAGAGGGGCCTGTACTCCCATAACCCCCTACCACAAAAAAAGGGACAGAGGCAGAAAGAGAAAAACAAAAAGTAAAATAAAACAGAGAAAATAACGAGGAAGTGTTCCGGCCTTAGACCAGGGGCTCACGGTTTAGTGTCCTGCAAAGCCTGCGAGCTTCCGCAATTAGAGTTCATCTCCGTGCCGATTATTCAAAAATGCTGTACCTGTGCAATGGAGAGAAAGGAAGACCGAGAAGAGGAGAAAGAAAAAAAACAAAAAATGAGAGAAAAGCCACAAAACGCAGCAAGCACTGATCAGAGTTCATTGTCCTGCGGATTCTGCGACCTTCTGCGTTGAGAGCGACGGTTGCATTGTGACCTTTGGGGTCTAGACGTGTTGCTTGCAGGTGACGGTCAAACGCCAGCCAATTGGGTAGTTGTAGAGAGGGTAGACCCAGAGCCCTGAGAAAGTCGGGAACATCTGCTGGATGTCGGAGGGCATGCGACCTGCCGTCCTTACGTACAATCAGGTGAAAGGGGTGACCCCACTTATAGGTGATCCCCCTTTCATTGAGTCTCTCCAGCAGGGGTTTCATGCAACGACGCATCTGGAGGGTCGCAGGACAACTGAGGCGCCATCCAAATCAATGCTCCCTCTGTGCCAAGCCTTTTGGAGAATGTCCTCTTTAACGGTGTAATTGTGCCAGCAGCAGAGCACATCCCTGGGTCTGTCTTCCGTGGGGCTCCTGGGTCCTAGCGTTCTATGAACTCTGTCAATTGCAATTGGCGTTTCCGGTGGTTGTTCAAGGCAGTTATTGAAAATGGCCGTTACCGTCGCCTTGAGGTCAATCTGTCGGGTCGCTTCGGGTAGGCCGTGCAGTCTTATGTTACGCCTTTGGTTGCGGTTTTCCAGGTCATTTGTTGTGAGGTATAGCTGTGCAATTTGGTCTGTCACTTCTTGCCGGATGTTCTGCAGATCAGAGACCTCTTGTTGGCGGACTGAGGTGTCTGTTTCCAGAGAGAAACTCGCGCTGTCACGTCTGTCACCTCCTGCCTCATTCCCGCAATCTCTCCCCTCAGTGCACCCTCAATTCTGGACACAACTGAGTCCAGGTCTTCCCTGGTGGGGAGTTTCTGCAGGAGTGCCCAGATTGCCTGCTCAGTGCATGGTATGGGTGAGAGAGCCTGCATAGACAAAGCCTGTGGTGAGTTCAGCGCTTGGTGCTGCTGCTGTGTAGTGGGAAGCTGTGTGCCTGTGTAAGAGTTCTGGGAGGCTAGAGTACCATGCCATCCCCACTGTATAGATCTGCCATGCTCTCCCTCTGGGCTGCCCAGCAGTGTTAAAGTCAGTGAGCCAGGGAGGCAGGGGGAGAGATCGCTAGGCGGGGAGAATGGTGGCAAGTCATTACACAGTTCAGATCTCTCACCTCTCCCCACCGACGATCCGGGCTCCGTCCTCATGGCCCACACCGGCGCCATCTTGGCCGGGTCCAGAGTAGATGCCGGCGGCTGCAGCGGCACGAGATACCGCTCCATTCGGGCTGCAGAAGTTCTGGAGTGAGCGTACTGCCTCTCCACAATGTTGGGCAATGATGAGGAGCTGAAATAGAAGGTATGGCTGATGTGTCAGGTCCCTAGATAGCCGCGGCCCGGGAGCCTCAGAGAGATGCGGCTTCACTCTTCCATGCCGAGACCACGTCCCTTTAAAAAAAAATTGCCAAAAGAGTTGGTCGATAGCAGAGGGTCTGTGTCTGAAGTCTCTCGTAGGATCTGGTAAACCCAAAACAATCCATGGTTTTCTGAAGGTTTCCCTAGTATCAGTGCAGTCTTAGTTGTGCTGTATGATTGAAGCAAGTAACAAAATGTCAAATGTGTGCATATTGTAAAAAGTGGGATCTGGGGATACCATAGCTTTGTTGGAGCATAGAGAATGGCAGCAATGAACCACACGGGTCCAAACTCTTTGTGGGTTAACTACATCCCTTTGATACCAAAGACTAAATGCTGGGGACTAGACTCCTTGAGGAAAGACAGGAGAGGACATTAAGGGCATTAACAGAAATTTTGGCATGGGATTTTCAATATCTTTCCCCTCTCCTTCTAGGTCTCATAGGAGCTTAATATGTTTAATGTGAGTAGGAAGAGCATCAAGAGGTGTGTGTAATAATCCTAAAATGGACCATGGTTCCACCATCTGTCTCTCAGGAACCATGTTGGTGTAGTTAGAATTGTTGTTAGTCCAATGTTCTTCATGCTATGTCTGGCTGGCAAAGTTAGGCCGCGTACACACGCGGGGACTGTTCGCCCAACTTTGTCCGTCAAACAGTTTCAGCAAACAGTCCGCTCAAAATTAGCATGGACGGACATGGCAACACACGACGGACGAACAGTTTGCTGAAACCGTGCGCGATGACGTGAACGGCACGTACGACGGGACGAAAAATACGACGTCCTATACACTGCATTATAACTTTCGGCATGTAAATCCTTTCTGAGCATGCGCAGAACTTAGTTTGACGAACAAGCCTACACACGAGGGGACTGTTCGCTGACAGTTTTTCGGAATTTCCGAAAAACCTTGTTCAGCGGACTGTTCGCTGAAACTGTCCGCTGAAAGCCCACACACGAGCGGACTGTTTGCCGAAACACTGTTCAGCGGACAAAGTTGGGCGAACAGTCCCCGCGTGTGTACGCGGCCTTATATAAGTTGAGGTTGGGTAAATTGGCCCCTAAGTATATTTTGGAAGGTTGACATTTTTCCAATGCAATTCTGGGCCTCCTATCTTTCCATATAACAACTTGTAAGCACCCCCTACTGAGCAAAGGTCATTACCCTGACTAGGGTCCTTACCCAAAGTACTTAAATTTAATATAATACTCGGGCAAGCTGCAAAGCGGGTATCCGACTCCTTTCCTAATTACATGTCAGGAGGAAAAATGTAGAGCTTGAGTCCTCCCACCAGCAATCAGTTACAAGCACAGGTTGCACAATACACTCTACTCTAGGTAAAAGACAGAAGCCAAACTTTTACCATAAGTATTTGCAAGGTCCTGCTATGATCATGGATACAGGCTGGGTCATTAGGTAGGATCCTGGGCTGCAGCTGAGGACCAGTAACAGTAGCCCAGTCACGCATAAGAGATGAATCTAGAAACCCACATTTCACCTTTCCATCAGGGCCCACCGCCATTAGGTCACCAGTGTTCTTGCCCTAATCTGGCTGCATTGCCCCAGTCAAGCATCCATTATAGTACTATAAGCCATGCTGCAGCCCATGTCCATTACTCTGGAGAACATAGAATGAGGCAAAAAAGTGCAGGCAATAACTTTAGTTGACTTCCAAGTAATGGCAAGAACAATTCCAAATGATGGTGTTAATATAATGCCATGGCACATAGAATATACCCAGGCTGCTATAGCCTATGAATTTGTCTTAGACCCACAAATGTACCTGTAAAAATGTCTAAAGATCTCATTTATTTTCTCTGGGTCAGTTAGTATCGGGCCTTCGCTAAGGAGGGGGGCAATCTTCTTGTCAAACTTTCCAAGACCTTACAGTACATTGGTATCATATTGGGTAAACCAGTGATCACAGACCTGTCACTTCTGAAGCTAGTTCTGTTTGAATTGAGTTTACTGTCACATCACAGGACAATATTCCAAATATCAAGGAATGAACTTTTCTTTTTGGATGTACATAAGCCATAAGCCAATCATTTCCTACATGTGTATGGCATTATAATCTGCATGATCATCTGAAGCCAGGCATGATGGTAATGACCATGTAGTAAGGAGTTTCATTGTTCCCATGTCCTCAAGAGTTATCACCATAGGTGAGTGGTCTGACTGAGACCACCATAGTTTCAGTGGAAGCCTCCTGAGGTTGCAGATTCACTAACACTAGAACGGTGCCCAGCCTAGACTGGTGAGGGTGGGGAAATGGGTGAAATGCCTTTCTAAAGGTTGAAGATGCCTCCCAACATCATTAAGGTCAACAGTCTTGGACAACATATACATGTAGAGTTGGGTAGACTGAACACATGTTGGACCTGATGAGGCTTTGGGAAACATAAATCTATCTTCCTTAGAAGAGAGAATTTCAATGAATTCCTTACTGATAATAATTCCATCCTGGTATTGGTGAGTTATGGTGAATTGAAGCAGTTGTTGAAAAAATAGCTTGCTTTTGGTGTTAGACCCATAAGTTGCTACAATAGAAAATTCCCTGCTCATGTAAGTCCACCTACCTTCCACTTGAAGTGCTCACTGGTTTATAATACAGCAAGATAGTTGTTGGTAAGAATTATTGTACAGGCTTTATAAACTTGCACAGGGGAGCCAAAAATAAAAATATAATAAAAGTAAAATGTAGTTCAATAAAGGTGCATTACATAGTTACATAGGTACATAGTAGGTGAGGTTGAAAAAAGGCACAAGTCCATCAAATCCAACCTATGTGTGTGATTATATGTCAGTATTACATTGTATATCCCTGTATTTTGCGGTCATTCAGGGGCTTATCTAATAGTTTCTTGAAACTATCAATGCCACCTGCTGAGTCCACCGCCTGTGGAAGGAAATTCCACATCCTTGCCGCTCTTACAATAAAGAACCCTCTACGTAGTTTAAGGTTAAACCTCTTTTCTTCTAATTTTAATGAGTGGCCACGAGTCTTGTTAATTCCAATTGTGGGGTCACCACTCACCAGTACGGTATTTGTAAATTTAAATCATATCCCCTCTCAAGCGTCTCTTCTCCAGAGAGAATAAGTTCAGTGCTCGCAACCTTTCCTCATAACTAATCTCCAGACCCTTTATTAGCTTTGTTGCCCTTCTTTGTACTCACTCCATTTCCAGTACATCTTTCCCGAGGACTGGTGCCCAGAACTGGACAGCATACTCTAGATGCGGCCGGACCAGAGTTTTGTAGATCAGGAGAATTATCGTTTTATCTCTGGAGTTAACTCCCCTTTTTAATGCATGCCAATATATTCTGTTTGCATTGTTATCAGCAGCTTGCCATTGCTGAGCCTATCATCTACTAGGACCCCCAGGTCGGTCCGTTTCCCTCCTAAATTCCTCCAGAGGTTCTCCCCCTAGTGTATAGATTGCATTAAACATCCAATACACATAACACAAAGAATTGGAACACAGAGAGCTACAAGTAACCTCTATTACACTGTATACAATACATGGAGTATGTAAGAAGGACAGGTCTACCTACAACAAGAAATTCCAGCCAGAAAAATCCAGCCCTGCCAATTGAAAGTTTTTTTCCTTTTCTGTTTTCTTTTCCTTCTTTGCAAGCACTGACTAACCACATTGCAATAACTTTTACATGTTTTTATAGATGATGGATCCGTAGAAGTCTGAAAATTGAAGAGATCCAGTTGGAGACTATCATGCTTCTCATCAGAGACACTTCCTCTATGCCCATAATGAATTCCCTGCAAATTTCTGAAGTTTCCTTCATGTCAGCATTCGTTACCACACATTCAAACACATTCATCCAGGATAACCAATATTCTGCCCAGTACCTCCAGGAATCAAGTAGGGGCTCTGCCCACTGGGCCACATAATTTATTCACAGTGTTCTGTGAATGTGAAAACTGCAAGTTCCAACAGCCTTTGTGGCTGTTGGCTTGTACATAGTTCCCAAGGAACTACCAGGGCGCTGTTGAGCATTCTAGGTAGTTCATTGAGCTTCTTGTCATTCAGTAACTGCCTGTCCGTATTGGAGGTGTGGACAGACAGCTACACAGACAGTCTGCAGGACTGTGGTATCACCCCCACAATCTGCTGATTGTGGTGCCATTTCTTTACAGGCTCCTAACAAAAAATAATGAATGCAGATTTTTTTACCTGCAAAAAACAAATGTGCATTTATTATTTTTTTTGTAAAGGTAAACTTATCCTTTATAAGGCAATTACTCAGGCATACTAAGTGAAAAAAAGTTGCGCTACTAATCAAATGGCTCCAAGAAGAGGGAGGAGATCTAGCTCCAAACACAACCTCTAGCCTATAAAGTGCAAAAACTAATTTCAATAATGCCTGAAAACCCTGTTGTTTGTGAGACCAACATATGTGTTGTCCAAATGATGATATTATATCCAAATAGTGACAAAGAAATGTGTCTTCACGCAATTAAAATATAATCCTTAAATGCATATACAAAGTGAACTTGCGCCCATATACGTGGTATAGTCCTATTCCAAAAAATTAGAAGGACTGCCTCTTCAAAATGCTGCTACACCAGAAAGGCTGTATTCATCCATATGTCACCAATGACAATCCATATGTAGATAATACACAGATAAGGTACACTTACCCCAAAAGGTGGACACACACACTGTATAGCGGTGAGTCAAATAAGCATTTGGATCACCATGTCCTGTGGATCACTTCATCGGAGGCAATGACAGTATGGAGACGTTCTTTGGCCACATTCCAAATGGACAAGCAAATTATAGCTGGTATCACGATCACTTCAAAAGGCAACCAAACCCATAAGGCAGACCAATCTCTGGAACACTGGATGTATGGACTATGGAACTCTCAGTAGTATGCAATGGCAGATTTCCAATCATAAAATAGAAAAAAGGAAGAAAAGCTTCCTGAATCAGATTCATAAAAAAAGTCCTTTATTAATAAAAAATTAGGTTAAAATCAACAAATCCCATCCGGTAAGTCCATGTAAGAATCACAGAGAAAACATAACATGGTAAGAAAAATAGTGACTCAAAAACCTGACATGTTTCGGACCATAGTCCTTCTACTGGGACATCTAATTACTCAAGCATGCAACACTGTACCAAATAACTTTTTATCATATTATTGAGGCAGCTAGAGCTTTCTTTTGGTGGTATTTAATTACCACTGTTTTTTTTTTTTTTTTGCTATATAAATAAAAAATACCGAAAATTGTGAACAAAAAATTTGTAGTTTTTGTTCTAAAATTTGGCAAATAAATAATCTTTCTTCATGAATTTAGGCCGAAATGTATTCTGCCACATTTCTTTGGAAAAAATAACCCAACTATTATTTTTTTTTTTTTTTTTCTTTTTTTTTTTTTTGCATCAGAGATCAGCCAAAAGATTATACTGATTACAGCGGCGGCCGTAGCCCGGGTGCCCAATATTGATAACCAGTTTATTATCACCACTTGTGTGAAAGTATCTAGGCTGCTGAGCCATCATCTGCATTTTTCTCTCTCCCCTTTTTTTTTTTTTTCTTTTTTTTTTTTTATCTTTTCTTTTTTTTCCCTTTTCTTTTCCCCTTCCCCTTTCCTTTTTTTTTTCCCCCCTTATTTTCGTTTAATACTTAGATCCTTTTTATTTTTTTTACTTCATGCGAGGAGAGTAATAGTATAAACTACACAGATTACAAACAAATTATATACAGAACAGTGTCAAGAATGTGTCTTTTGTTAAGGTGTTTTAGCGTTTTCTGTTTCCATTCACCCAGCATTTTATCACTCCCTCCCCCCTTCCCTCCCCCTCCCCCAGCCCATCCCTCCCTCCTTCAAGGTTGAACACCAACTCCTAAATTTTACCCTCTATAGATTTTATATTACCCTATTCTTTATCCATTTATCCATTTTTTTTATCAATCAGGTGGGTACCCCATTTCATTCAACCATGGCCTCCATATTTTCTCAAACCTTCTGAGGTTTCCCCTTCGTATATATACAGTTTTCTCTTTCCAAATTAAATCATTAATAACTTGAGTCCATTCACTCAGAAGAGGCGCTCTATCAGACTGCCATTTCTGCGCGATCAATTTCCGCGCTTGAAATAAACACCGTATAACTGCCAACGTGGTATTTTTTGGTTCCCCCGCTATTTTCCTATACCCCAAGATACAAGTCCTGGGGTCTCGGTCCAGCTTGGTCCCAAAAGTTTTATTTATGATTTTTACTATTCCTTCCCAGTAGCGAAAAAGCTTTGGGCACCTCCACATCATGTGTATAAGATCCCCATGGCCTCGGCATCTAGGGCAGTCGGCATCCGTCCTTCTTCCAAATAGTAACAGCCTCTTAGGAGTGAAATAGGCCCTATATAACAACATTAAATGTGATACCTTCTGTGGCGGGGAGACCGATACCCAAGGTCCTAATTCCAGTATTCTCTTCCACTGTTCCTCTGTTATTTCACCTATATCCTCCTCCCACTTCTTCTTTTGTTTAACTAAGCCTGATTCTGTTTCAGTAGTCTTACATATTAATTCATAAAGGGCAGAAATAGCTCCCTGGGGTTTCTCTATTTTCATTATCTCCTGGGGAAGAGATATCTTATCCCATTCCGGTATCTGTGCACCACACTGCGCTGTCAATGCATGCCGAAGCTGCAAATAACGATAAAATGTTTTTTGCGGTACGTCGAATTCTCTTTTTAAGTCTATAAATGCTTTTACAGTACTGCCATCGTAAATTTGACTTAGCCTAGTTATGCCCTTCTTTTCCCAGGTACTGATTTTCCCAATTGACCGTACTTCTTGCAAATTCATATTGTCCCATAATGGGGTGTATTCTGTCCATCCATTACCCCCCAGCATCTTTTTTACCGTTCTCCATACCTTGCTTACCATATTTGTTATGGGGTTCTTACGGTAAAAAGAGCTTGCCTCCAGTACCTCCACCATGGTTTTATGTGGGGCTCTTATCAACATTAGTCTACCGTTTGGATTGACCTCCCCCTCCTGATCACATCCCACCAAATGTTGCAGCTGAGCTGCTAAGTAATAATTCCTGGGACTGGGTACCGCTAGGCCCCCCCTATCTGTTGGCTGCTGTAATGCCTGGAGTCGAATCCTCGCCTGTCCGCCCTTCCAGATTAACTTTCGGAAGAGGGTCTCAAGTTTTTTAAACCACTTCCTGCCTATCCACACTGGAGCATTATGCAGGACATATAGCAATTGTGGCAGCCATATCATCTTTATCAAGCTACATCTGCCCGCTACTGACAGTGGGAGTCGGCTCCAGGCATCACAGCTTCGCTTAAATTTACCCACTAACGGGACCAAATTTTTATCAGCATACTGCTCTAAATCTGCTGTTAAGTATATACCGAGGTATTTCATTACCTCTACCACCTCCAGCCGCGGTATCCCCATTGCAATTCCCACGCCTGGGTTGTCTAGTTGAAGCAGTTCTGACTTTCCCCAATTTATTATTAGGCCCGAAAAACCTCCGAAATTTTCCACTAACTTAATTGCCCTTACCAGAGATTGACCAGTATCCCCTAAAAATAGGAGGACATCGTCTGCATATAATGCGATCCTTTCTTCCCTACCCTCCTCCATTTGAAACCCTAGTATCCCCGGTTCTGATCTAATGGCAATCGCCAGTGGCTCCATTGCTACGGCAAAGAGCATTGGGGAGAGTGGACACCCCTGCCTTGTCCCTCTACTCATTTCTATGCATTCAGACTGTTCTTTATTTATTCTTACTCTCGCAGTGGGGGAACTATACAACATTTTAATCCATCCGATGAATGTGGGACCAAATCCACATCCCTCCAGAACACGCCACAGATACCCCCATTCTAAGCTGTCAAAAGCCTTTGTCATATCCAAGGATAAGATGGCCCTTGATCCCATCCCCACCTGGGGAGCCTGAATATTTAGAAAAGCCCTTCTTATATTCATACTGGTTGATCGCCCTTCAATGAAGCCTGTCTGGTCTATATGTATAAGCCTCTTAATTACCTTATTTAGCCTATTTGCCAAGGCCTTAGCCAAGATTTTTGCATCCGAGCACAAAAGTGATATCGGCCTGTACGAGGCTACCTCTTGGGGATCTTTCCCTTCCTTAGGTATAACGATAATGGTCGCCTCCCTCATGGATGCGGGTAGTCTCCCCTCTAACTTTGCCCCCATTAAGATCCTGAGTAGCTCTGGAATTAGGATTTCACTATATTTTTTGTATAACTCCACCGGCAGGCCATCTGGCCCTGGAGATTTTTGATTAGCCATGCCTAACACCGCCTGCTGTATCTCACTCAAGGTTAAGGGGGCTTCCAAGTCCTCTCTCTCCTCTTGTGTGAGGTTTGGGAGTTTCACTTTCTCCAAGAAAGCATCCAAATCATCTTTATTTCTCTGACCTCGAGTTTTGTATAGGTCCTCATAGAAAGCTCTAAATGTTTCTACAATCTCCTTCCCATTTGTGAGGACTTTCCCATTCATGGACTTAATCGCTGGGATTATAGATGGGGGGGAGTTAGTTCTTACTAGCTGAGCCAACATCCTACCCACACTCTCTCCTTCTCCAAAGTAACGTTGCTTCTGAAATAGCCGTTTATTTTCTTCCCTTTTAGTAATTAATGATCTGTACCCCTGCTGTTTATTCAGCCATATCCCTTTCTTTTCATAAGTGGGATCTCTAACATAATTTTCCTCTGCCTCTATTACTTCCTTCCTGATCCCTTCCTCCCAACTCCTATTTTTCTGTTTAATTTTAGCTACCTGGTGGATCAGGATACCTCTGATATATGCTTTTAATGTATCCCATGTTATATTAGCTGAGGCCGTATCTATATTAAATACTAAAAACTCTTTTATTCTTATTGGGATTTCTTCTACTTCCGTCAATAATTCCAGCCAGAATGGGCTAATTCTCCAGCCCCCTACCGTTATTCTTTTTTTCTTCCCTATACTCAGTGCTACTTTCAGTAATGAGTGGTCCGATATCCCTCTAGGCAGATACTCTATGTCCCTTACATCTTGCAATGCTTCCTCATTGCCCAGGGCCATATCTATTCTGGAGAGTGTCGAGTGCGAACTTGAAAAACAAGAATATTGCTTAATGTTCACATTCCTCACTCTCCACATATCTAACAATCCCACCTCCCTCAGGAAGTCACTCAACTTTGTTGACCCTGGCTGTCCCAGATGTTGTTTAATGGGGAATCTATCGATCCCTCTGTCAAGCACTTCATTAAAGTCCCCCAGCATTATAACTGGAACCTCCTCCTTATTCACCAGGAAGTCCATAAATTTGTACACCACCTCCATCTTAAATGGGGGCGGTATATAGACACCTGCTAAGACATAGGGTTTATCCTCCAAACTACAGTATAAAAAAACATAACGGCCGAGTTCATCAATACTGACCTGTCTGCAGGAGAACCTCACCCCAGTTCCCACCATCACACTCACTCCTCTCGAGTATGATGTATGAGTGGAGTGATACTGATTTTGAAATCTTCTATTTTTAAGTTGAGGTACAGTTAATTTTGTTAAATGTGTCTCCTGCAGGCAGGCCAGACCGATCCCGTGCCTCTCCAGCATCGAGAAAACCGTCGCACGTTTAATCGGGCTCCCCAGGCCTCTTATATTCCAGGAGGCCACATTAAGTATTTTGTCCTGCATTATTCAAAATACGAGAAAAAGTAAAATAACAAAGAAGTGGAAATACACTGTACGTGCTCCAACCCCAACCTCTTAAATTACAAATTCCCCACATGTGTATCATCTTTATAGTGTTGATTTCTAAATCAGCTATTATTTGTGCAACCACGCTGTAGTGTTCAACCCTCATCTTCTTATATACCCCTAACTCAGAGATTACTTGATCCAATCCTCCCTCTCTCCCCTCCCGCCCATTCCTAACCACCCCCTCCCATCCCACCCCCCCAACCCTCCACCTGTTTAGGCAATCCCCCAAGGGGTTACTCATGACCTTCACACTCTCCTCCCTACCCTCTTTCCCTTCCCCACTCTTATAACCTTCTACCTCCGCCAAGGAAGTTACAAAAACCAAAAGTGGTAATAAACAAGTGACAAATATTATCACAACCTTTAACCCTATCTCCCCTTCTATCAATCTTTCATACTTCATTTAAACCGCTCTCATCTCTCTCCCCGTGCTCCAGAAGAATTACTCAATAGCAAAAAGTGAAACAACAAAACACACAAACAAAACAAAAAAAAAAAAAAAAAAAACGTTCCCCCCCTCACCCCTCCCCTCCCACCCCCCCCTTGTATATCTACAATGACTCTTTATTGGCCTCCAGCCATAAGGCTACATCCCCCGGGGAGTCAAACAACTGTATTCCCCCCAGCGCCGCTATACGCAGCCGCGCTGGGTATAAGAGAGCGTACGAGACCCCATGGGACCGTAAGGTACGTTTAACCTCTAAAAATTCAGCCCTACGCCTCTGTAATTCTGGGGAGTAATCTGGAAAAAAGGAGATCTTCACACCGTTATGCATAACATTACCCAGATCCCTTGCCCCACGCATCAGTGCCACTTTGTCATTATAATTAAAAAATTTCAGGATAATTGGTCTGGGACGCCCCCCCGTAAGTGTGGGCTTAAAAGGGACTCGGTGAGCCCTTTCTATTGCAAAGAAAGCTGAGAATTTTTCTCTACCGAACTTTTCTATAAACCATGATTCTAGGAATCTTATCGGATCAGGCCCTTCACACCCCTCAGGCAGTCCCAGCATCCTTATGTTTTCTCTGCGTAGTCTATTTTCTATTTCATCCATTCTGGTAGATTGATTAACTAATTGTTTCCTCGTGCTATTAACTTCTTGCTGCACTGGGTACAAATCATCTTCCATTTGGCTTATCCTTATTTCTAGCTGTGTAGTTCTTTCTGCTGCTTTTTGCATGTCCTGTCTGAACATTGACAGCTCCTCCTTCATGCTCTTAAACTGTCCACATAGCTCTCCCAGTGATGTTTTGCATACGTTAACAGCTTGAAGAACCTCTCTTAAGGTTGGGTCCTCCTCAGTGGGGGGGGTTGCTCTCAACAGTGATTCCGTATCTCCATGGGTTACCCCTTGACGTTTACTTGCGCTCTTTGGGCCTGGTGCGCCCGTAACGTTTGATGCTGAGGGTTGACCCTGACTTTTTCTATCCACTGAGCCCCCTTGTTGCGGCTTCACTTGTGCAGGTTGACCCAGTGATATCGATTGCTCTCCCTTTATTGGAGACTGGCCTGATGTACGAGTGTACCGCTCTAGTTTTGCTGCAGCTGCTTGGGCTACCTGTGAGTTCTTTTCTTTTGAGGAGCGAGGGTGTTGTGTCCCCTCACTCTCCACTGGCACATGTTCCTCTCCTCGACGCCTTGACATCTTTTATTCAGGGTCACTACCAAGATCACTGCCAAAATAGAGGCTAAGATGGAGGCTTCAATCAGTGAGGCAGCACAGTTGCAGTGGTAAAATAAAAAAAAAGAAACAGTATTATCGTCCAGAGAGCCTCAGATAGGTAAGACAAACATTTCCTTGACACCTCAGAGGGAGCCGGGGCAAAAAAAAAAAAAAAAAAAAAAAAAAAAAAGGGGGGGGGGGCTCCAATGGAGGAGGGGAGGCAAGAAAGTCCCGTACGCTGGGTTAGCCGATTAGGTATAAGTCCGGCCAAAATCAGTACTCTTTCCTTCATAAAAATCGTGGCTCAATGCCGGTGTCAATGTAAACAGGATATACCGCACTTATACAATTTTAAGAAGAACAATGGAAAACAGAAAACAGTTCAAACATTCACACCAATCCTGTATTTTGTATTTCTCATATCGGATTGTCCATTATTAACCAACTTGGGGTACTTGGGGATGGTAGGATATCAATCCACCTAATATGCGAATTGGAGACTCCCTTGTTACACAGCTCTCATACATACATACGCAGATCTTCTTACCAGTGAGCAGCTGGGTCTGGGATGGAGGGGACAGGTATCCCTTTTTTGTTGCTATTAATTATCCTGATTCCTCTGCCACTGTCCAGCTCCCCCAGTCCCTCTACACATACCTCAGGGCTTTTGAGATCTCCTCCGCACCAAAGCCTTGCGCAGCTCCTTTCACCTCCCCCAGCGTATCCCCCAAGACAGTGCTCAGCCGTAACGCTACCCGTGCGTGTCACTCATATGGCGTGTCCTTCCGACTAGACCCGGCGGGACTCGGCAGCTTCCGGTAGTGTCACGGCTCCCCTCGGCGAGTTCCAGAGTCTCCGCTATCTCGTCACTTTACATGTGTCCCGCCGGTCACCGCTCATCCGATCAGCCGCTCCGTCTTCCCAGCCAGTATATACTGAGCATCGCAGACACAGGGAGAGAGCTTGTCAGCAACTCACTCACATCTCCGCACACACCCGCCGCACCTTGCACATCCGGCCACTCCCCCCTGCCAACCCAACTATTATTTAGTCAGTGGGAAATGTATAGAGTCTACAAACTGTGGTGCATATATTTGAAAAATGATAAAGGGCAGAATTGTGGTTGTCAGGGATTACATCACAGCACAGAAGAGTACAATATTTGACGGTTTAATTAAATTTTTATATTTGGATTATTATTATGATGAACTAGATTGTATTTATGTTTATTATTATTGAGGTAGAATTATTAGGTTTATAAATGTTATGGGCACTAAGTTTAGGAATTTATTTGTTGATATCATCTGATATCATCTTGTAATATTAAGTACAGCTGCTATAGATGGTAAGTATAGGGAGCCAAAAGGGAGGGAGGCAGTTTTCAAAAAATTTAGCTTTAGAAGTGGTGGAAATCCATACGGAGATATCAGTTTGTAGCGCAATGAAGCGTGATCGCAGAGAGAGGGGATGCTCAAGAAGGACAGCAATCTAGCAGTCATGTTCCACAAGCTGCAGCATACTGCCAGGTTTGCTCCAGCGATGAAGAGGTAGGGGATGATGAGGGCACTGACTCCACGTGGGTGCCTGGTAGGAGAGAGGAGGAAGAGGCACATGTCCAAGAGGCAGGGTGCCCTCCGGGGGCCAGCTTAGGGGCAGCACACCGACTGAATCACACCACAGAGCTCTGCCTGTGCAGGGTGCTGCCTCTGCGCGTTATTCTAAAAGTTCTTTGGTGTGGGCGTTTTTTGAGACGAGTGCATCAGAACGCACTGCTGCTATTTTGCAACATATGTCTCAATCGTTTCTCGTGTGGCCAAAACATCAGCTGCTTGGGCACCACATGCTTGACCAGACATATGTTGACCTGTCATGCACCTCGTTGGCAAGCTTACCTCAAAGACCCACACCAAAGAACAAAGCGGACGTCTCCTTGCTCCTCATCAGCTGGGATCTCCAACCCCACTAGACCTTCAGTCCTCTCTGAAACCTGCGCTGAGAGGAATGAAGGTGTAGAATTAGGTGTGTCACAGCCAAGTGCTTGCGGGCACTCTGCTAGCAGTACAGCCACGTCCAATTGTAGCAGGCAAATTTCCCTGCCCCAGCTGCTGGACCATAGAAAGAAGTTCACTCCCAGCCATTCACATGCCCAGCGGTTGAATGCTAGCTTGGCTAAATTGCTAGCACCTAACTGCTACCTTTTCAGTTGGTAGACTCGGCCCCCTTCTGTGAGTTTGTGCAATGTGCGGTTCCTCAGTGGCAGGTCCCCAAACACCACTTTTTCTCACTGAAGGCGATTTCGGCTCTCTACCGGCATGTGGAAGGCAATGCTCCAAAAGGAGTTGAACCTGCCCAAGAACCGCCTTATATATGACATGCCCATCAGGTGGAACTCAACATTGGCCATGCTGCAGCAGCTGCACACGCAGCAGAGGGCCATCAATGAGTACCTGTGCGACTACAGCAGCAGGACAGGGTCAAGGGAGCTTGGTTTTTTCTCACCACGCCAGTGGGGAATGATCAGAGATGCATGCACTGTCCTGTCACCGTTTGAGGAGGCCACAAGGATGGTGAGCAGTGACAGTGCATGCATCAGTGACACTGTACCTCTTGTCCACCTGTTGGAGCATACGCTGTGTGGAATAATGGACAGGGCACTTGAGGCAGAACAGAGGCAGGAAGAGGTGGACTTCCTTGCCTCTCAGGGCCCCCTTTATCTAGACAGTGTTCCTGCTGTCCCACCCATCACACAGGAAGAGGAGGAGGAGGAGGATGATTGTGTCAGCATGGAGGTGGAGCCTGGCACTCAGCATCAGCAGTCTTGTAGGGATGATTTACAGTCCCAAGAAACCAGTGGACTTGTACATGGCTGGGCGGAGGTAGCTGCGGATCATGTTGTCCTTAGTGACCCTGCAGAAGGATCCTCGTATTCTTCGGATCAAGGAGAGGGACCATTACTGGCTGGCCACTCTACTTGATCTACGGTACAAGGGTAAGGTTGCGGACGTTATGTTGCCGTCGCAGAGGGAGCAGAGGATGAGACATCTCTGGGAGGCTTTGCAGAAAGGTCTGTGCAACGTGTTCTCAAAGACTGGGAGGTTACAAACTCCTGATCCTGGACAACGTGTTGCTGAGAAGGAGCGGTGGAGAAGGTGGCCGTCTGACCGATGCGTTCAGACAATTTTTTAGTCCGCAGCCCCAAGGTATGATCGGTTCCAGCAACCATCGCCAGCGTCTGATTTACATGGTGAAGGAATACCTAGGGGCAAGGTCAGACTTGGACACCTTTCCCATTGAAAATCCTCTGGCTTACTGGGTCTTGAGGATTGATCACTGGCCAGAGCTTGCACAGTATGCAATTGAGCTACTGGCCTGTCCTGCATCCAGCGTTCTTTCGGAACGCACCTCCAGTGCTGCTGGTGGCTTTGTTACCGATCACAGGGTGTACCTGTCCACAGACTCAGTTGATCAACTGACCTTCATCAAGATGAATCAGTCTTGGATCACCCACAGCTACCAAGAAATATCACATCCCTTCAAGACTGCCTATGCTGATGCTGAGTGACTGTCCTGTTATGTTGACTGTCTATCCTCTTCCTCCTCCGCTGATATCTTGGAAGAACATTTTTGGTTCTGGGTGATACCACCAGCCCAATTTTTCAGCCCCTGTTTAATAGGGGCATGTAATTACAATTTTTGATGCAATGCTTTGCAGCAGGGCTCATTACTGCACTACAACTAGAGTATATGGGAGAGGTTGCAGTGTCGTGGCACCAGTGCCTAAAGCCCAAATTTTCAGCCCCTTGTTTAACAGGGGCATGTAATTACAATTCTTGATATAATATTTCACAGCAGGGCCCGTTCCTGTGCCCACCGAGAGTAGCTATGAGGACTTATAGTGTTGTGGCACCGGCACCACCACCACTACCACCAAAGGCCCCATTTTTCTACCACTGTTCAACAATGGCATGTAATTACACTTTTTGATATAATCATTCACAGCAGGGTGCTCCAGTGCCCACCATGAGTCCCTTTGAGGGCTTACAATGTTGTGGCAACGCCAACACATTTCTGCAAAGCATATAGGGCAGGCCCCTACTTTTAAACATCCAACTTACAAACGTCTCCTACTTGCAAACGGAAGGAGACAACAGGAAGTGAGATGAAAATAAGCGGCAAAAAAAATTATACAGGGGTGATAACCCCTCCCTATGTTTTCCAAAGAGCTTAAAAATAGATTTTTTGACTGGAGCTACACTTTAAAAATGTACCAGTTCAAAATTACAAACAGATTCTACTTAACACAACAAACCTGCTGTTCTGAGTATATAGGGCCTGGGGGCCCCACGTCTATCTGTTTTTTAATATGGGTACGGGGTTCCCCTTAATATCCGTACAAGACCCAAAGGGGCTGTTAATGGGCAAGGGGGGGGGGGGGGGCTACCCATGCCATTTTTCTCAATGATTTTCATCCATATTGCCGGAACCAGATATTACATTAAAACCGCATGCAGTTTTAAATGACTTTTTTTCCGTTAAATTGTGCAGGGACTGTTCTAAACATGGGAAACACGTGCCTCTTCACAGGCATACTATAGACACCCCCCAGGCACGATATTTAAAGGAATATTTCACTTTAATCGTCATTAACCACTTGACCACTGGGCACTTAAACACCCTTAATAACCAGACCAATTTCAGCTTTTGGTGCTCTCACATTTTGAATGACAATTACTCAGTCATGCAACACTGTACCCATATGAAATTTTTGTCTTTTTTTTCACACAAATAGAGCTTTCTTTTGGTGGTATTTAATCACCGCTGTTTTTTTTTTTTTGTGCTATAAAAGAAAAAACACCGAAAATTCTGTAAAAAAATGAATTTTTCTTCATTTCTGTTATAAAATTTATCAGGTTAGTAATTTTTCGTCATAAATTTTGGCCAAACTTTATACTACTACATATCTTTAGTAAAAATAAGTACAAATTGGTGGATATTATTTGGTCTTTGTGAAAGTTATAGAGTCCACAAGCTATGGTGCCAATATCTGAAAATTGATCACACCTGAAGGACTGACGGCCTATTTCAATTCTTGAGACCCTAACATCCCATAAAAGTACAAATACCCCCCAAATGACCCCTTTTTGGAAAGCAGACATTCCAAGGTATTTAGTAAGAGGCATGATGAGTTTTTTGAAGTTGTAATTTTTTCCCACAATTCTTTGCAAAATCAAGATTTTTTTTCCTTTTTTTTTCACAAAATTGTCATAATATCAGTTTATTTCTCACACACAGCATATGCATAGCCCAAATTACACCCCAAAACACATTCTGCTATTACTCCCTAGTACGGCGATACCACATGTGTGAGATTTTTACACAGCATGGCCACATACAGAGGCCCAACATGCAGGGAGCACCATCAGGCATTCTGGAGAACCCAGGCCAATTCTGACATTTCTCCCCTACATGTGAAAATCATCATCATTACATAGAACCCCAAAACATTATATATGTTTTTTTAAAAAGACCCTAGAGAATACAGTGGTGGTCGTTGCAACTTTTTATCTCGCATGGTATTTGCGCAGCAATTTTTCGAACACATTTTCTTTGGAAAAAAAACTGTGCTTAAAAAAAACAAAACAGTAAAGTTAGCCCAATGTTTTGGCATAATGTGAAAGATGAAGTTATGCTGAGTAAATAGATACCTAACATGTCACTCTTTAAAATTGCACACGCTCGTGGAATGGCGCCAAACGTTGCTACTTAAAAATCCCCATAGGCGGCGTTTACATTTTTTTACTGGTTACATGTTTTGAGTTACAGAGGAGGTCTAGGGCTAGAATTATTGCTCTCGCTCTAACGTTCGCAGCGTTACCTGACATGTGTGGTCTGAACACCGTTTTCGTATGCGTTCGCTTCTGCATGCGAGCACATGGGGACAGGGGCGCTTTAAATTTATTTTATTTTTTTTATTGTTCATTTTACTTTATTTATTTTAGTTTGACATTTTTTCCCCCAAAAATAAATGTTTTGATCACTTTTATTCCTATTACAAGGAATGTAAACATCCCTTGTAATAGGAATATGGCATGAGAGGTCCTCTTTACAGTGAGATATGGGGTCAATAAGACCCCAAATCTCACCTCTAGGCTGGGAAGCCTGAAATAAAAAAAATAAAAAATAAAATCTAAAAATAAAAAAAGATTCTTGCTTTGATCGTATTGGCAAGTCGGTAGAAGCACTGGAGGGCGGCGGGAGGGGGGGGGTCGTCCCCTCTCGCCTCCTGTAAGAATGATCAAGCAGTGGAACAGCCACTATGATTGTTCTTATGGTGTAGGGAATCGCCGGCTGAGAAAGCTGATATCTGAATGATGCCTGTAGCTACACCCATCATTCAGATATCCCCGCACAAAGTCGAGGACATCATATGACGGCTGGCTGGGTATTGCAGGATATCACTGACTATGGCTGGGTATTGCAGGGTATCACCGACTATGGCTGGGTATTGCAGAGTATGGCTGAGTATTGCAGGGTATCTCCGAGTATGGCTGAGTATCTCTGAGTATGGCTGGGTATGGCAGATTATTGGCAGGGTATTGCAGAGTATTGCAGGGTATTTGCAGGGTATTGCAGAGTATTGGCGGGTATTGCAGAATATTGGCAGGGTATTGCAGAATACTGGCAGGGTATTGCAGAGTACTGGCAGGGTATGGCAGAGTATTGGCGGGCAGAGCATTGGCGGTTATTGCAGAATATTGGCGGATATTGCAGAGTATTGTCAGGCAAAGTATTGGCGGGTATTGCAGAGTATTGGCAGGTATTGCAGAGTATTGGCAGGGTATTGCAGAGTATTGGCGGGTATTGCAGAGTATTGGCAGGGTATTACAGAGTATTGGCAGAGAACTGAGGGGTTAATTTTCGGTGAGCAGCACTGTGGGCACTGCAGATTCAGCCCACAGTGCTGCTGACACCGATCTCTTCCCCCTCTGCTGTACCGATCGGTACAGAGAGGGGAGGGAGGAACCAACGTCATAACATGACGCTGGTTTGTTTACAAGTGATCACACCATCATTTGACGGAGCGATCACGTGGTAAACGGCCGTGATGAGCGGCCGTTTACCATGATCCGTGATGCGCGGTCACGGATGCTCTCGAGTGCGAGCCCCAGGGAGTGTAATTCTGGGAGGACGTCATATGATGGCCTCTCAGAGTTAAGCAACCGCCCTGTAGCTGTCATTCGGCTATATAATAATGCTTAAAGTAAAACAATAAAAGTGTAATATTCCTTTAAATTTCATACCTGGGGGGTGTCTATAGTATGCCTGTAAAGGGGCGCATGTTTCCCATGCTTAGAACTGTCCCTGCACAAAGTGTAATTTCTGCAGGAAAAAAAGTCATTTAAAATCACTCGCGGCTATAATGCTTTGTCGGCTCCCCATAATACAGAGACCAGTCATTGAAAGTCATTGATAAAAACCAAAAAAAAAAAAAGTGTGGGGTTCCCCCAAATTCAATTACCAGGCCCTTTAGGTCTGGTATGGATATTAACCACTTAAGGACCGCCGCATGGCAATGTACGTCGGCGCAATGGCACCGACAGGCACAAGCAAGTACATGATACCGATCGGACCCCCTCCCGCTGGATGCAGCGGTCCGTTTCGCTGCAGGAGCGATCCGGGATGAGGGGATGGCCGTTGGTTTCTGGCCCATCCTCTCTCGACCGCTCCTGGCGAATGAGAAGCTTCCCCCGCTGTGTATAGTAAATACAGGCAGGGAGGAAGTGATGTCATTCTCCTCGGGGCGGTCTTTTTGACAGGACTGCGAGGAGAACAGAGAAAGTAAGTGTGCACCAACACTACACTGACATGTAGGTACACATAGGTTAACCCTTTCATGCCTTTTGCCAGTGTCACTAAGCGATCGTTTTTCTGATCACTGCATTAGTGTCACTGGTGCCGCTAAGTAGCTAGTTATTTTTTTAGGTTCACCGCCAGGTTTTTATAGCGCTAGGTACCCCGATATACTACCCAATAACGGTTTTAACCCCCTGATTGCCCCTAGTTAACTCTTTCATCCCCTTTTGCCAGTATCACTAAGCAATCGTTTTTCTGATCGCTGCATTAGTGTCACTGGTGCCGCTAGGTAGCTAGTTATTTTTTTAGGTTCATTGCCGGGTTTTTATAGTGCTAGGTACCCCCATATACTACCCAATAATGGTTTTAACCCCCTAATTGCCCCTAGTTAACCCTTTCACCAGCGATCACCGTATAAGTGCCACTGGTGACGCTGGTTAGCCAGTTAGTTATTTAGGTTCCCCGTCAGGTTTTTATATAACGCCAGGGACCCCCATATACTACCCAGTAAAAATTTGAACCCCCTGATTGCCCCTAGTTAACCCTTTGACCAGTGATCACCGTATAAGTGTTACTGGTGACTCTGGTTAGTTAGTTTGCTTTTTATAGCATCAGGGCACCCACCATTTATTACCCAATAAAGGTTTAACCCCCTGATCACCCGGAGGGTGATATCAATTAGGTTTTAGGGTCAGGGTCTGCGTCGCCCCAGGCAGCGCTAGGTTAGTGCCAGTACCGCTAACACCCATGCGCAAAGCATAGTGGTATAGAATCTGAACAAATCAATATCTGATCTGATCAGATCTATACTAGCATCCCCAGCAGTTTAGGGTTCCAAAAAAAACGCATTGTTAGCGGGATCAGCCCAGATACCTGCTGGCACCTGCGTTTTGCCCCTCCGCCCAGCCCACCCAAGTGCAGTATCGATTGATCACTGTCACTTACAAAACACTAAACACATAACTGCAGTGATCGCAGAGTCAGGCCTGATCCCTGCGATCGCTAACAGTTTTTTATGGTAGTGTTTTATATTTAAATCCGGAAGGCAGTGCTTGGTTTTCGGGGTCCCGTATGTGGCTAGGCTCCCAAAAAGTCCCCCACATGTGGTATCCCCGTACTCGGGAGAAGCAGCAGAATTTATTTTGGGGTGTAATTTCACTTATGCCCATAGCATGTGTGAGCAATATATCATTTAGTGACAACTTTGTGCAAAAAAAAAAAAAATTAATATTCCTGCAACTTGTGGCAAAATATAAAATATTTCATGGACTCAACATGCCTCTCAGTAAATAGCTTGGGGTGTCCAAGGCAGTGATTGGTTTTTGAGGTGCCGTATGCGGCTAGACTCCCAAAAAGTCCCACATATGTGGTATTCTCGTACTCAGGAGAAGCAGCAGAATATATTTTGGGGTGCAAATCCACATATAACTATGGCATGTGTGAGAAATATATAATTTAGTGACAACTTTTTGTAAACTTTTTTTTTTTTCTGTGTCATTATTTAATCACTTGGGACAAAAAAATAAAATATTCAATGGGCTCAACATGCCCCTCAGCAATTTCCTTGGGGTGTCTACTTTCCAAAATGGGGTCATTTGGGGGGGGGGGGGTCGTGCTAGTTTGGCATTTTATGGCCTTCGAAACTGTGATAGGTATTGAGGAGTGAAATCAAAAATTTGCACCCTTAGAAATCCTGAAGGCAGTGATTGGTTTTCGAGGTGCCGTTTGCGGCTAGACTCCCAAAAAGTCCCACATATGTGGTATCCCCATACTCAGGAGAAACAGCAGAATATATTTTGGGGTGCAATTCCACATATAACTATGGCATGTGTGAGCAATATATCATTTAGTGTCAACGTTTTGTAAACTTTTTTTTTTGTGTGTCATTATTCAATCACTTGGGAAAAAAAAAAGATTCAATGGGCTCAACATGCCCCTCAGCAATTTCCTTGTGGTGTCTACTTTCCAAAATGTGGTTATTTGGGGGGGGGGGGTTGTACTGCCCTGCCATTTTAGCACCTCAAGAAATGAGATAGGCAGTCATAAATTAAAAGCTGTGTAAATTCCAGAAAATGTACTCTAGTTTGTAGACGCTAACCAATAAATATACGCTTATTGACATTTTTTTTACTAAAGACATGTGGCTGAAAAAATTTTGCCCTAAATGTATGACTAAAATTGAGTTTATTTGATTTTTCTTATAACAAAAAGTAGAAAATATCTTAATTTCTCGAAATTTTCGGTCTTTTTCCATTTATATCGCAAAAAATAAAAATTGCATAGGCAATCAAATACCATCAAAAGAAAGCTCTATTTGTGGGAAGAAAAGGACGCAAATTACGTTTGGGTACATTGCCTGACCACGCAATTACCAGTTAAAGCAGTGCAGTGCGAAATTGTAAAAAGACCTCTGGTCCTTAGGCTGACAATTGGTCCGGGGCTGAAAAAAAATAACGTTGGGTTCCCCCTAAATAAATGGGATGAATTAGAGTGGATACTGCGAGCCAGGTCTGCTCGTCCAACATCAGTGCCTGACCTCACAAATGCCCTTCTGGAAGAATGGCCAAACATTCCCATATACACACTCCTAAACCTTGTGGACAGCGTTCCCAGAAGAGTTGAAGCTGTTACAGCTGCAAAGGGTGAGCCAACTCAATATTGAACCCTGCGGACTAAGACTGGGATGTCATTAAAGTTCATGTGCGTGTAAAGGCAGGCGTCCCAATACTTTGAACAATATAGTGTATGTACAGTATATGTGTGCATATCTAAGCAAATATGTGTGGTTCATTTGTGGTTCACCCCATAACCCCCTCAGGTATACTCTTCCCTCGGGAGAAACCTGGTAAATGTCCTGCAGGATTCCCAGTTGATGGCTCCACGTTGGAGAATGAATGTAAGAGAGATGGAGATTGCAGAGGGAAGAATAAGTGCTGCTTCTCGGAGGGTAAAACACGATGTATGCTGCCATTGGACGGTAAATTTTTACAATCTGTCTGAGAATACGATGAGATCATAAAAACATGACCTGTTGTCCGAGACATAAACAGAAAGAGAGACATCTTCATCTAAATCTACATCTTCAGATGTATTTCAACTTTTCTCAATGCTTCCTGTTGTTAAAATGGTGTTTACAGAGATAGGTAGCTGAAGCTGAAATGTCCACATATAAGAGAGTCAGAGCAGAGGCTCCTCCTCCTCCATGGTAGTGAGAAAGGAGGCAACTAATACTCTGTTGTCTCTTTCTGGGAATCTTTTGTAATGTATTCAATTAAATGTAGTACACACAGATATAGAACATCAGTTTAAATATATAAACTTTAGATAAACATTAATATAGTGCCTGGCCTTCGCTCATCAACCTCTTATGGTCCCGGCCAGTGCTCATCACTCCTCATAGTCCCAACCTGAACTCATTACCTTTCATAATCCTGGCTTGCATTCATTACCCTTCATAGTCCCAGCCTGCACTCATCACCCTTCATAGTCCCGGCCTGTACTCATCACCCTTCATAGTCCTGGCCTACACTCATCACCCTTCATAGTCCTGGCCGGCACTCATCACCCTTCATAGTCCAGGCCTGCACTCATCACCCTTCATAGTCCCGACCTGCACTCATCACCCTTCATAGTCCCGGCCTGCACTCATCACCCTTCATAGTCCAGGCCTGCACTCATCACCCTTCATAGTCCCGGCCTGCACTCATCACCCTTCATAGTCCCGGCCTGCACTCATCACCCTTCATAGTCCCGGCCTGCAATCATCACCCTTCATAGTCCCGGCCTGCACTCATCACCCTTCATAGTCCAGGCCTGCACTCATCACCCTTCATAGTCCCGGCCTGCACTCATCACCCTTCATAGTCCCGGCCTGCACTCATCACCCTTCATAGTCCCGGCGTGCACTCATCCCCCTTCATAGTGCAGGCCTGCACTCATCACCCTTCATAGTCCCGGCCTGCACTCATCACCCTTCACAGTCCCGGCCTGCACTCATCACTCCTCATAGTCCCAACCTGCACTCGCCACCTTTCTTCATCCCAGCCTGCACTCATTATCCTGGATTGCTCAGCCTGCGCTCATAACCATTTTATAGTTGCTGCCCACACTCATCACCTTTCATAGTCCCGGCCCGCACTTATCACCCTTAATAGTCCCGGCCTACACTCATCACCCTTCATAGTCCCGGCCGGCACTCATCACCCTTCATAGTCCAGGCCTGCACTCATCACCCTTCATAGTCCCGACCTGCACTCATCACCCTTCATAGTCCCAGCCTGCACTCATCACCCTTCATAGTCCAGGCCTGCACTCATCACCCTTCATAGTCCCGGCCTGCACTCATCACCCTTCATAGTCCCGGCCTGCACTCATCACCCTTCATAGTCCCGGCCTGCAATCATCACCCTTCATAGTCCCGGCCTGCACTCATCACCCTTCATAGTCCAGGCCTGCACTCATCACCCTTCATAGTCCCGGCCTGCACTCATCACCCTTCATAGTCCCGGCCTGCACTCATCACCCTTCATAGTCCCGGCGTGCACTCATCCCCCTTCATAGTGCAGGCCTGCACTCATCACCCTTCATAGTCCCGGCCTGTACTCATCACCCTTCACAGTCCCGGCCTGCACTCATCACTCCTCATAGTCCCAACCTGCACTCGCCACCTTTCTTCATCCCAGCCTGCACTCATTATCCTGGATTGCTCAGCCTGCGCTCATAACCATTTTATAGTTGCTGCCCACACTCATCACCTTTCATAGTCCCGGCCCGCACTTATCACCCTTAATAGTCCCTGCCTGCAGTCATAACCCTTCATAGTCCCGGCCTGTACTCATCACTCTCCATAGTCCCAACATGCACTCATTACCCTTCATAGTCCCGATCTGCACTCATCACCTTTCATAGTCACAGCTTGCACTCATCAGTCTCTTCTCTCAGTCTTTAGTTCAGTCTCAGTTTCTCAGTCTCTACTTCCTTCCATCCTCATCACAGCTATTTTCTCTCTCTGCAGTCAAGGTAGATGCCTGCCCATACTTAGATGAATTTGCGTGTATAACTATGAAATTTGCACCCATGTGCCAGAGAGATGACCAGTGCCAAGGCACCAAGTCATGCTGTTATTATGGGTGCAGGCTCCATAACCAAAACTATTATTATTATTATTATCAGGGCCCTGGTGCAAGAAACCATAAAGGACGGCCCTGACCCCCATCTGGGCCCCCCCACAGTGGTGGAATGCCAGGGCACGGTCCCAAATATGACCTTTGCAACCCTGGTAGTTCCACCACTAGTGTCAATAGTTTTTGTTTTTGTTATTGTATTTATTTATTTTACCATTTCCTTTTACAGGCATACCCCACTTTTAACCACTTGACAACTGGGCAATTAAAACCCTCTCACATTTTGAATGACAATTACTCAGTCATGCAACACTGTACCCGAATGAATTTTTTGTCCTTTTTTCCCACAAATAGAGCTTTCTTTTGGTGGCATTTGATCACCTCTGGGGTTTTTATTTTTTGTGCTATAAATGAAAAAAGACCGAAAAGTTTGAAAAAAAAGAATTTTTCTTTGTTTCTGTGATAAAATTTTGCAAATTATAAATTTTTTTCATAAATTTTGGCCACAATTTATACTGTTACATATCTTTGGTAAAAATAACCCAAATTAGTGGATATTATTTGGTCTTTGTGAAAGTTAGAGAGTCTACAAGCTGTGGTGCGAATCGCACGAAATTGATCATGTATTAGTGGCATACTAGCTCTCATTTCTTGCGACCCGAACAAGCCAGGAAAGTACAAATACCCCCCAAATGACCCCTTTTTTGAAAGTAGGCATTCCAAGGTATTTAGTAAAAGGCATGGTGAGCTTTTTGATGTTGTCATTTTTTTCCCACAATTCTTTGCAAAATGAATTTTTTTTTATTTAATTTTATTTTTTTTCCACAAAATTGTCATTGTAATAGGTTATTTCTCTCGCGTGGCATGTGTATACCACAAATAATGCCCCAAAATAAATTCTGCTACTCCTCCTGAGTATTACGATACCACATGTGTGGGACTTTTCCACAGCCTGGCCACTTAGAGAGTCCCAACATGCAGGGAGCGCCATCACGTGTTCTGGAGCATAAACTACACATCTAACTTGTTGACTACCTATTACACTTTTGAAGGCCCTGGAGCACCGGGACAATGACACGTGACACCGACGTGGCACTGGTGACAGATGCCACTAATACGTGGCACTGATGACACGTGACACTGATGACAGATGGCACTAATATGTGGTACTGATGACAGATGGCACTTATACGTGGCACTGATGACATGTGACACGAATACGTGGCACTGATGACACATGGCACTAATACGTGGCACTGATGACAGATGGCACTAATACGTGGCACTGATGACACATGACACTGATGACAGATGGCACTGATACCTGGCATTGATGACACATGACACTGATAACAGATGGCACGTGACACTGACAGGTGGCACTGATGACAGATGGCACTGATATGTGGCACTGATGACAGGTGGCACTAATATGTGGTACTGATGACACGTGACACTGATATGGCACTGATGACAGATGGCACTATGTGGCACTGATTACACATGGCACTGATGTGGCGCTAATAACAGATGGCACTATGTGGCACTGATGACACGTGGCACTGATGTGGCACTGATGACAGGTGGCAGTGATGACAGATGGCACTTATACGTCGCACTGGGGACAGATGGCACTGATGACAGGTGGCACTGGGGACAGATGGCACTGATGACAGGTGGCACTGGGGACAGATGACACTGATGACAGGTATCACTGGGTGCAGATGGCACTGACAGGTGGCAGTGGGGGCAGATGGCACTGACAGGTGGCAGTGGGGACAGATGGCAGTGGGGGCAGTGGGGACAGGTGGCAGTGGGGACAGATGGGCGCTTTATTTAAAAAAAAAAATTTTGTATTATTTTTTTTTTCACTAACCGCTGCATCTCTGCAGCGGTTCATCTCTCCCTGCTCACATGCTGTCTCTGTGTGAGGAGGGAGAACCAGCGATGAGAGATGATCTCATATGTTTACATATGAGATCATCTCCCATTGGACATGCCGATCGCACTGTAAACGGCCGCTGTGATTGGCCGGTTACAGCGATCTGTGACTGGCTGTGCCCAAGGGACACGGCCAGCACAGAACTTCCGCGATGTACACCTGCGGAGGAGCGCAAAGGGGAAGTAAATAGGAGGACATCCAGAGACGCCCTCCCGGCAGTTAGCGCCTGCGCTGTATCCGTCTTTTAGCTATAGCGTGGGCGCGAAGTGGTTAAGTACACAATGGGGTTTATTTACTAAAGCTGGAAAGTGCAAAATCAGGCTCACTTCTATATAGAAACTAATGAGCTTCTAACCCCAGCTTGTTCAATTAAGCTTTGGTAATAAAACCTGGAAGCTCATTGGTTTCTATGCAGAAGTGAGCGTGATTTTGCACTTTCCAGCTTTAGTAAATAAACCCCATTGCATACTTAATAGTGGGGTATGCCTGTATTTATTTACAATTTTATTTTTGTATCATTTTTTCTAATTTTTTAGAAGCCCCATTTGGAGGATTAGGTGAGATATCAGGGGTCTAGGCAGACAGAGAACGGACACTGCTCTCAATCTCCACCTCTGCAGCCTCAGATTCACAGAATGCATACATAGGAATAGCTCTGTACAGAGCTCCCTGTTCATCCACAAACTGAAGCATAGTAAACACAGCATACTATGCCTCAGCTATGAATGATCGGTACGGATCATTGACTCTATTCATGAAGACAATGAAGGGGGCAGTAAATTACACATTTACCGGCCTCTACCCTGCTCCCCCACAACAGCTAGCAGGACAGGGGAGGGGGAAACTGGCAGCACTGCGAGGGCTGACGGGGAGGGTGTGGGGGGGAGGGGTACTCGGGAGCCGATCACAGCAAGAAGTGGATAGAAGGGGTAGCGGGGGCTGCATATAGAGGAAACAATCCCTTCCATTTTCCTCCTGCAGCCTTTCCGTGGGGATTGGTCAATCTATATGCCACCCCTCCTATCCAGGAGTACAGGGGGCTGCACAGGCTCCCTGGAGCATGGGGCAGGGTTTTAATTGAGACCCCGACAGCCCCTGTATTTCAGTATAAATGAGTTTTTTTATAGTGTTCTGACATATAAACCTTATTAATGTTTTATAAACATATATAAAAATTGTAACTTAAATAAAAAGTCCACTTTTCACATATAGCAGCGCATGCACACTTTTCCCAAAAAGTGAGTTGTTCAAAGTTCTATTCAGTGTCCAGAAAAAATGGTGCTTGATCTACCAGTTCCTATTGTGATTTAGGTACAGCTTCCACCATGTAGTACACAACTTGTGGATCACAAACGATCCCCCTTTGGGGATTCACTCACCGAACACCTGAAATCATAAGCCTTCACAATGCCATTACACACTTCTTCTTTGGCCACTAGATGTCTCCCTCATTAGAATCCGGTTTATCATATAAAAGAACAAAAATGTCCAAACATAGCGTAATACTGTTTAACACTATTTATTATAGAAACCCAACATATAAATGCGTACCAAATAGAAAAATGTTCAAGCATTAAAAAGTACTGTGCCTTATCCTACTGGTTCTGTTGCGCCCAAGGAGAAACGATTGCTTTGCTACATACAGCAGAAGCTTCACTTCCCGTCTTCCTCAGCTCACTGGAACGCAGGGATTGAGGTGCACTCGTCACTTCCGGTATGATTACGCCCTGACGCGTTTCGTCACTTACGACTTCATCTGACAGATGAAGTCGGAAGTGACGAAACGCGTTCCAGTGAGCTGAGGAAGGCAGAAGTGACGCTTCTGCTGTATGTAGCAAAGCGATCGTTTCTCCTTGGGCGCAACAGAACCAGTAGGATAAGGCACAGTACTTTTTAATGCTTGAACATTTTTCTATTTGGTACGCATTTATATGTTGGGTTTCTATAATAAATAGTGTTAAACAGTATTACGCTATGTTTGGACATTTTTGTTCTTTTATATGATAAACCGGATTCTAATGAGGGAGACATCTGGTGGCCAAAGAAGAAGTGTGTAATGGCATTGTGAAAGCTTATGATTTCAGGTGTTCGGTGAGTGCATCCCCAAAGGGGGATCGTTTGTGATCCACAAGTGGTGTACTACATGGTGGAAGCTGTACCTAAATCACAATAGGAACTGGTAGATCAAGCACCATTTTTTCTGGACACTGAATAGAACTTTGAACAACTCACTTTTTGGGAAAAGTGTGCATGCGCTGCTATATGTGAAAAGTGGACTTTTTATTTAAGTTACAATTTTTATATATGTTTATGTTTCTGTGGTTATAAAAGCAGCAGCTTTTAAGTGTGTTTTTTATATAAGTGGGGCACCACTCATGTATTATATTTAAGTTTGCATATTGACATACAAGAGCGCGGAGCAGTGTGCTATTTGGGCCAATTTTTAGCACATTTTTGAATATTATTAATGTTTTAGCTTGTAATTATTCTGTATATGTACATGGACAGCTGTAGTTCCTCATACACATACATGACGAGCTCCCAGCTCTGATGTTCAGAGAAGGCGCTTTACTGCTTAATGCAAGTCTACAGTGTTCTCCCAGAAACAAGGCGCCCCCCAAGGTGATGTAGCCTGTAAATAGATTTCTTGTAGTTGTTGTTCAGCAAGGATGCTTAGTGCTCTGTCTGGTACTAAGATGCCCACTTTGGAGCACCCTACAAGACTGAATAGGAATTAAAATCTAACACGCATTTGTTATAAGCAATAATCATATCAGAAGTAGCCTTGGGACTGATTTTACAACAGAACTTTTAAAGTTTAAAGAGTACCAATTGGCAATGCATGACAGTATTTTTATAAATATTGTCTGGCCCTGCTACAGTACAGGGCCAATGAGTCTTTTGTGCCAACCGTTGGACTTTATACTGTAAAGTACATAATTTATTATGTGAGCTGAGATAAGTAGCATATGCAGTATACTGTGTTCTGGGGTGAGCAACCTTTTTGGGCACATTCATAACCTGTCTGCTCCTGCGGAGTGATGACTGTGTGTCCAGGTGAGCCTGAAGGGCCTGCAAGGGAGAGGTGCACCACCCGCAGTGGATCAGCAGATCAGAGGTCCTGAAAGATATATGAAATAAGTCTGGGAGATGTGTAAATCACCAAACAGGGGGTTGTTAACTCAAGTGTAGTGCTTCCCAGTGAGGTTAATCCATGCCAAAAAATACTATTTAGGGCTTGTTGGTCAACTTTTATTGAAAAGTAATAAAAGGTTAAAAAACAATTGAATGCCCTCCAGGGGTTTCCACCATCATTTTAAAATATGAAATATCCTTTAAGCCTCTTGGCTAAGGATGAGCCGAACACCCCCCCGATTCGGTTCGCACCAGAACCTGCGAACGGACCTAAACTTTAGAAACTCTATTAAAGTCTATGGGACTCAAACGTTCAAAATCTAAAGTGCTAATTTTAAAGGCTTATATGCAAGTTATTGTCATAAAAAGTGTCTGGGGACCTGGGTCCTGCCCCAGGGGACATGTATCAATGCAAACAAAAGTTTTAAAAACATCAGTTTTTCGGGAGCAGTGATTTTAATAATGCTTAAAGTGAAACAATAAAAGTGTAATATTCCTTTAAATTTCATACCTGGGGGGGGGGGGGGGGGTGTATAGTATGCCTGTAAAGGGGCACATGTTTCTGGTGCTTAGAACTGTCCCTGCACATTTCTGCAGGAAAAAAAGTCATTTAAAAGCACTTGTGGCTATAATGAATTGTCGGCTCCCCATAATACAGATAACAGTCATTGAAAGTCATTGATAATTTTTTTTTTAAAGCGCGGGGTTCCCGCAAATGCAATTACCAGGCCCTTCAGGTCTGGTATGGATATTAAGGGGAACCCCACGTCAAATTAAAAAGATAACATTACGTGGGGTTCCCCCCAAATATCCATACCAGACCCTTCAAGTCTGGTATGGATTTTATGGGCAATTCCTCCCTAAATTTTGAATGAGGCAAAAAAGTGCAGGCAATAATTTTAGTTGACTTCCAAGTAATGGCAATAAAAATTCCAAATGATGGCATTAATATAATGCCATGGTACATAGATTATCCCCAGGCTGCTATAGCCTACAAATCTGTCTCGGATCCACAAATGTACCTGTAAAAATGTCTAAAGATCATTATTTTTCTCTGGTCATTTTGTATCTGGCCTTCACTAATAGGGGGGGCAGGCTTCTTGTCAAACTTTCCAAGACCTTATAGTACATTGGTATCATATTGGGTTAACCAGTGATCACAGACCTGTCACCTCTGAAGCTAGTTCTGTTTGAATTGATTGTTTGAATTCAGTTTACTGTCACATCACAGAACAATATTCCAAATATTAAGGAATGAACTTTTCTTTTTGGATGTACATAAGCCAATCATTTCCTACATGTGTATGGCATTACAATCTGTAAAATCATCTGAAGCCTGGCATGATGGTAATGATCATGTAGTCAGGAGTTTCATTGTTTCCATGTGCTCAAGAGTTATCACCATAGGTGAGTGGCCTGAGACCACCATTGTTTCAGTGGAAGCCTCCTGAGGTAGCAGATTCGCTAACACTAGAAAGGTGTCCAGCCTAGACTGGTGAGGGTGGGGAAATGGGTGAAATGCCATTCTAAAGGTTGAAGATGCCTCCAGGCATCATTAAGGTCAACAGTCTTGGACAACATATACATGTAGAGATGGGCAGACTGAAAACATGTTGGACCTGATGAGGCTTTGGAAACCGTAAATCTGCTGATAATTCCATCCTGGCATTGGTGAGTTATGGTGAATTGAAACGGTATAAAAATACAAAATACAGTATAAAAATAAAAATACAAAATAGCTTGCTGTTGGTGTTAGGCCCATAAATTACTACGAAAGCAAATCCTCTGCTCATGTAAGTCCATCTACCTTCCACTTGATCTGCTCACTGGTTTATAATACAGCAAGATAGTTGTTGGTAAGAATTATTGTACCGGGGGCGAAAAAAAAAAAATATCATAAAAGTAAAAAGTTGTTCAATAAAGGTGCATTAAAGCGGTCTTGTACTCACATTTTCAACAACATCCTAAGCCAATCTCTTTCTGCCATAGATGTGCAATTGACCCTTAAAAAAAATCAGATCGCCGTAATTACCTTTTAATTGCGATTCTAAAAGTAACTTCCGGGCTCTCCTCCCGTGGGAGTAGGCGTGGTTATCGCCTTTCCCCGGCTCCGCAAAGTCCCCTGGGAGCTTTCGCACATTCTTCCCATGAATCAGTGGGGAACGTAGTCCTGCCGAAATCTTGTGAGATTTCAGGACTGAATGACGCCGCTGATATCACTGAGCATGCACGGGATCGAGCGGTGAATGCTGGGAACACAGCATTCACCGCATCCCGGAACTAAGTGCTTGTGGGCTTCAAATGCCCACAAGAAAAATGGAAACGGCCGGGAGGAATTTTTAAAAGTTAAACTCACGGACGAAATCGGCAAGCCAGGGGAAAAAAAACAGCAACAATTGAGTGCTAGACTAATAGTATAATCAGATATCAATGACACCAAAAAAAAAAAACGATAGGTCAGCGGAATCCCGCTTTAAACATCCAATACACATAATACACAGAATTAGAACACAGAGAGCTACAAATAACCTCTATTACACTGTATACAATACATGGAGTATCTAATGCCGTGCACACACGAGCGGACTGTATGGCGTACTTAGTCCGTCATACAATCCGACGGACAGTCCGTCATACTTTCCACTGAACGGATTGACCACACACGGATACCCAAACAGTCCGACGAAAGCTTGCGCGATGACGTGTACAGCACGTACGACGGGACTAGAAATAGGAAGTCCAATACACAGCAAAGCACCCTTCCGCCGTGTAAATCCTTTCTGAGCATGCGCCATTCTTAGTCCGTCGAACTAGCATACTGACGAGCGGATTGTCCGCTGAAACCAAAGTACGACGGACAGAATTTCAAAAAATCCGAAATTCTTAGTACGCCGGACTGCACGCTGAAAAAGTCAGCTGAAGCTCACACACGAGCGGACTGTCCGCTGAAATGTGTTTCGACGGACTAAGTTGGACAGACAGTCCGCCCGTGTGTACGCGGCATAAGAAGAAGGACAGGTCCACCTACAACAAGAAATTCCAGCCAGAAACATCCAGCCCTGCCAATTGAAAGTCTTTTCCATTTATTTTTTCTGTTTTCTTTTCCTTCTTTCCACACACTGACTAACCACATTGCAATAACTTTTAAATGTTTTTAAGGATGATGGATCCGTAGAAGAAGTCTGAAGATTGGAGAGATCCAGGTGGAGTCTATCATGCTTCTCATTAGAGACACTTCCTCTATGCCCATAATGAATTCCCTGTAAATGTCTGAAATTTCCTTCATTTTAGCAATACACCTTCTGCTAATTAATAAAGATAATTAGAAGTGTCACATGTTTATTTAGTGTCATTAATTGTTCTAGGTGCAGAAAGCAACCTCTCAAATTTTGAACAGTTTGGGAGGTTGTTTTCTCCTTTTTCAATTAATATGAAAATTAGGTCTTTAGAATGGTCGCTGGCCATCTTCAGTTCTTCTTCACTGTGGTGTTTCTGCCTGTCTGTGGAATAGAGGTTCTCCAGAAAGCTGGCCCTTTATAGGGGTTACGTTGATGGGCCTTGTGTTTCGGGTGTGCATCAAACTCAAATCAGCAGATCACCCATTTACTTAGAATCATAGAAACATAGAAAAGTGATGGCAGAAAAAAGACCAAGTATTCCAACAGGTCTGGTCCTTTTTTTTTTGTTTTGTTAATAGTATAGTTTTACAGTATGTGCGATGTGGTTGGCACCACCTGTCTGACCTGCTTTGTGTTTCTCTGGATGTAGTACAACCTACTGAGATTCCTTTGCATTGCAGACAAAGAAGGGCAAACACAGCCCCATGCCATTCCTTCCAAGTTCTCTGATATTGTTTTTATACCATTTATTTATAGCACTGATGTAGAGAATATATGAAGACCCCTATAAGGTCCCCCCAAGTAGGTCCAGGGCAAACACCCATTTTACCACTGAGAACCTTGAAAAAGGGGGAGTCATTATCCCCTGAAGCATGTTGGCTGCACACCTTTTACCAATTATTAACAGTCTGGGACAGAAACTTTCATTTGTAGGACTTTTCATGCAAGACATTCCTTACCACACATTCAAACACATCCATCCTGAAGAACCAATATCCTGCCCAGTACCGCCAGGAGTCAAGTAGGGGGTCTGCCCACTGGGCCACATCATTTATTCACAGTGTTCTGTGAATGTGAAAACTGCAAGTTTCAGTGGCCTTTGTGTCTGTTGGCTTGTACATAGTTCCCAAGAAACTACCCGGGCACTGTTGAGCATTCTAGGTAGTTCATTGAGCTTCCTGTTATTCAGTAACTGCCTGTCCGTATTGGAGGTGTGGACAGACAGCTACACAGACAGTCTGCAGGACTGTGGTATCACACCCACAGTCTACTGATTGTGGTGCAATACTTTACAGGCTCCTAACAAAAAATAATGAATGCAGATTTTTTTTTACCTGCAAAAAAAATGTGCATTTATTATTATTTTTTTGTAAAGCTAAACTTATCATTTAAAAGACAACTGCAACACTGTACCAAATAACTTTTTATCATATTCTTGAGGCAGCTAGGGCTTTCTTTTGGTGGCATTTAATTACCACTGTTTTTTTTTTTTGCTATATAAATATAAAATACCGAAAATTGTGAAAACAAAATCATTCTTAGTTTTTGGTCTAAAATTTAGCAAATAAATAATCTTTCTTCATGAATTTAGGCCGAAATGTATTCTGCTACATTTCTTTGGTAAAAAAAACCCAACTATTATTTAGTCAGTGGGAAAGTTATCGAGTCTACAAACTGTGGTGCATATATTTGAAAATTGATAAAGGGCAGAACTGTGGTTGTCAGGGATTACATCACAGCACAGAAGAGTACAATATTTGACTGTTTCATTTTATTTTATTTTTATGTTTGGATTATTATTATGATGAACTGGATTGTATTTATGGTTATTAGGTAAGAGGTAGAATTATTCATTTTATAAATGCTCTGGGCACTAAGTTTAGGAATTTATTTGTTGATATCATCTTGTAATATTAAGTGCAGCTGCTATAGATGGTAAGTATAGGGACTCAAAAGGGAAAGAGGCATGAGCTCAGTTTTTTGAAAAATGTAGCTTTAGAAGTGGTGGGAATCCATATCAGTTAGTAGCTCAATGAAGCACTCAGAGACTGGAGGGGTGAGTTGAAGAGTATATTTGGGTGTCATCAGCATAGAAACGGTACTGGAAGCCACCTATCGCCAGGTCATCAGCATAGAAACGGTACTGGAAGCCACCTATTGGCAGGTCAAGCTTTCTGCATTGTTAAACCTTCAGAGTATGTTTCCCTTATTATGCAGTTGTTTTATAGTTAACAACAGTATTCTATACTTCAGCTTATTGGTTCTCTGGGATTTCATCCCTGGACTGAAGAACCTTCTCCTTGCCCACTGACACTGGCTTTTCTAAAGTTCCTACCGCAAGTTTAGCTCATACTTGGATATTGGCTTGTCTTCACTCCACCACACACATTTTTATGCACTTAGTTATCCTCACTAAACTTCTGACATCTCAGGTGGGATTAGTTGTCCTCCCCCCGTGACACAGCGAGTCCCCAATTGGGGTGTCTGGGGGTGCTAGATGATGACCCCACCTTCTGCTTAACTCTCCGGATAGACTACATTGAGCCCACATGTTTCCTACAATGGTTTTGCCAATCATACACGTTCATGCTAAGCTGCTTAGAATGATCCAATGTATGGGTAGCACTGTATCTCTTCTGTATTGTCGTTACTCAAACTTTAATAAAAACACTGAACAAGAAATGGTACTGGAAGCCTTGCAAGCCTATCAACTAACCCACATGAAGAGGTGTAGTTAAAGAATGGAGGGAGTCTGAAGACAGAGTCTTGGAGGACCTCTATGGAAAGAGGAAGAGGAAAGGAAGAGGTAGAGTTGTAGGTGATGCTGAGGAAGCACGTAGATAGATAGGAGGGGAACAAGGAAAGAATATAGTCTTGAAGGCCAAGGGATTGGAGTTTTTTCTTTGTAGGAGCAGATGGTCCACCGTGTCAAAGGCAACAGAAAGGTCTAATAGAGAAAGTACTGAGTAGCACACATTGTTTTAGCAGTTATTGAGATATTAGTAAGTTTTGGTCATATCTAGGCAATAATGTAAGGCTCCATACCATGCCCATTTGCTTAGGTGGCTGGAGATTCCTGACCATGTAAATGAACGGGCATGGTGACATTAGTGATTGGTAAAGACACTGCAGTTGCCAGCAGCTGCTGCTTCCTTAACAACTGTTCACAGCAATGCCCAAATATGGCCATATGACTATTGATGTAACCCATTTTATTTCCCGCCTATTTGTTTACATGGCCAGGGAGTCCTGACCATGTAAATAAATGGGCTGGGTGACATCAGTGGTTGGTAAGAACACAGTGTGGACAAACAGCACGTGTGTAAACATGGATGACTGGAAGTTGTCACGTTCATCCACAATGAATGCCCTAAATGTTCAGATGAACATCTGAAAAGTGAGTGCTTTGTCTATTTCTTTCAGATCTGTGCGGTAATTCAGTGTGAAACGTTACCTCTGTGTAGGATCTTCCTGTAATAAAGACCACTCACTGCTGCTCTCTCTCCTCGTGCAGGGTAACTGGTCTTGTCTCCGCCCCCTCCTGTCGTTTTCTGCAGGCAACCTATAGTGGGTGGAGCCTACTGGGTCCCTCCCACAGCTCTGCTCTCTGCACAAGCTATGACCAGCACAGTGAGGATGTCCCTCCTACTTTAATATGATAATATTATTATACAATCCTCTTTTATCCTCTACTATAATATTACCATCCTCTGTTGCTATGAAGGAATATCCATGAATTCAAGTTTTTGTGCCCGAAAGTTCAGCTTTAAGTTTTGATCATTTGTTGGTAATTGTGACCCCTCTGTATTGCATGATGAGAACTCAGGACTACAAGTCAGAATTCCTTATAAATAAAGAAAACAGAAATCTTTATATCAGAATTGAAGAATGTTTTATTCAAAGACAATTCCTGTGTGGGGGTGACGTTCTGCTGATCACAATGAGTTGATTCCGATCTCATCTCTTCACAAATGTCTTCAATAGCTTCTTATCCCAATCTAAATGCTGTGATTAGAAAGACAATAAGGAGTTTGAATAAAAATGATAATAATGGTGTGTGAGTGGAGGGACATTAAAGTGTAAGCTCCTCTGGTACAGAGACTGATATGACTGGCTCAGTGTTCTCTGTACAGCACTGCGGTATATGTTAGCGCTATTTAAATGTGTAATATTAATAGTGTGTGACTGTGGGGGGACATTATAACAATGATGTCATATATTAAAGCTTAATAATTAAATCCACGTCAGGGTTGTGTGGATTTCAGACATGAAATAAGGAAAGGCTGAGTAGACACAGTTTGATATTATGAATGTGTCCGGTCAATGTTTTACACATTAGCCATTACATAGCTATAACAATACACAAAAATACAATATTTAACCTCAAAGATTGTAAAGACTTTATATTTGGGTGGAGTGGTGTCTGGTTTTGATGGGTCTACACACTTCATCCCACACTGATTGCAGCACTTATTTTTCCTAGGGAGCTCTACGCCCTTCTGATGGGCAGAGTTTGGTCCACACTAGGGATGAGATGAACACACCTGGGTTCAGTTCAGGAAAGTTTTGACTGAACATATCACAAGTTCTGATGCTGAATCCGATACCCAATAAAGAGCACAATTTGCCAAATCAGTTCTCCTAATTTTTAAGGCTAATAGCCAAGAGATTGGCAAAAAATTGCATGGGGGACTGGCTATTGCCCTAAGGACCAAAAAAAAAGTATATATATATATATACAGTGGGGATCGAAAGTTTGGGAACCCCAGTTAAAAATGTGTATTAATGTGCATGACGAAGCCAAGGAAAGATGGAAAAATCCCCAAATGGCATCAAATTACAGATTAGACATTCTTATAATATGTCACAAAAGTTAGATTTTATTTTCATCATTTACACTTTCAATATTACAGAAAACAAAAAAAATGGCATCTGCAAAAGTTTGGGCACCCTGAAGAGTTAATATCTTGTACTGCTCCTTTGGCAAGTATCACAGCTTGTAAACGCTTTTTGTAGCCAGCCAAGAGTCTTTCAATTCTTGTTTGAGGCATCTTTGCCCATTCTTCCTTACAAAAGTGTTCCAGTTCTTTGAGATTTCTGGGCTGTCTGTCACGCACTGCTCTTTTAAGGTCTATCCATAGATTTTCAATAATGTTGAGGTCAGGAGATTGTGAAGGCCATGGCAAAACCTTCAGTTTACGCCTCTTGATGTAACCCCCCATTGATATAGAGGTGTGTTTAGGATCATTATGCATTTGTAGAAGCCATCCTCTCTTTAACTTCAGCTTTTTCACAGATGGCATCAAGTTACCATCCAAAATTTGCTGAAATTTTATTGAATCAATTTTTCCTTCTACTCGTGAAATGTTCCCTGTGCCACTGGCTGCAATACAACCCCAAAGCATGATTGATCCACCCCCATGCTTAACAGTTGGATAGAGGTTCTTTTCATTCAATTCTGTGCCCTTTCTTCTCAATACGAACCTTTGCTCATTCCGGCCAAAAAGTTTTATTTTAACCTCATCGGTCCACAGAACTTGTTTCCAAAATGCCCAGGCTTGTCTATATGTTCATTTGCAAAGTTCAAACACTGATTTTTGTGGTGAGGACGTAGAAGAGATTTTCTTCTGATGACTCTTCTATGAAGACCATATTTGTACAAGTATCTCTTTATAGTGGAATAGTGTACCACAACTTCAGTGTCTGCCAGATCTTTCTGGAGGGATCGTGCAGTCAAACGTGGGTTTTGAATTGCTTTTCTCACAATCCTGCGAACTGTTCTGTCTGATATTTTTCTTGTTCTTCCAGATCTTGCTTTAACTTCCACTGTTCCTGATGACTGCCATTTCTTAATTACATTCCAAACAGAGGATATTGACATCTGAAAACGCTTTGCTATCTTCTTATAGCCTTCTCCAGCTTTGTGAGCGTCAACTATTTTCAGTTTCAGTTTTCTAGACAACTGCTTAGAAGAACCTATGGTGCTGATTGTTGGGGGCAAGGTCAGATGAGTCTGGCCATTTAAAACCTTGGAGATTGACATCACCTGGTCTTCCCAGATGATGATTGAGAAAAATCCATGACACTGGCAGGTCTCAGCTTTGCAAAGGGGGCAGTGCATGCTATACATTCTGCAGGGTGCCCAAACTTTTGCAGACGCCATTTTTTTGTTTTCTGTAATTTTGAAAGTGTAAATGATGGAAATAAAATCTAACTTTTTTGACATATTATAAGAATGTCTAATCTGTAATTTGATGCCATTTGGAGATTTTTCCATCTTTCCTTGGCTTCGTTATGCACATTAATACACATTTTTACCTGGGGTGCCAAAACGTTCGATCCCCACTGTATAAATATATATATATATATATATATATATGTAGCGCTGGCTCCTGACGAGCATGTGCTATATGTTTTTTCAATTTAACTCTCCTGAAACCACAGTTGGGTTTTGGGGACAATTTTACTAAATTATGGTTTCAGTTCCAGTCCACCTGGGTTGCACTGGGTTCTCCTTGACCGCAGGTGTCACTGTCACCGCCAGCAAGTGTGAGAATGCAGTCTAGCTAGGTGTATTAAATGCCACCTTTTCTTTCGGAACCAGCCCAGTGGGAGTGTTCTCCTGCTGTGCATTCTGGGAGGTGGTATTTAAGGTGCCAACACCACGTGCTTCAGGGGTTCCATTCCAGAAGATATTTCCTGTCTGTTTGGTTCTGGTCCTCCTGACCTGCCCCCATGGCCCTCCTGGCCTGGGTGCAGATCCATGCACTTCCAAGTCTCGGGGCTGGCTAGCCCGCGGCTGCGCAACTGCAGGGACAGGCCTGAATGGATATCTGGGTCTATTGATTCAAAGCTGGTCCAGTGCCGTCTCATCTAAGGAGAGGCCCAGCAACTGGAGAATCATGCAGGGGAGGACTCTTCAGGAGAAGGCCGTGCGCAAGGCTGGCTTCTCTGAATGAGCCTGGAGGCTCAGTTGAAGGACACTACATGGATCTACACTCATACGGTATCGCAGGACCGGCTGAGAGATACTGGTACCGTTTGATAGCTCTTTAAATTTGTCTATGTCCCTCAGTTACATCCAAGTCTGTGGGAGAGACTTTCTCAAGTATTCTACATCTAAGTCTGTGGCAGAGACTTTACTTTACTTAACACCCTACCGGTTGCTAGGCCTAGTGAGAGGAGGTCTATCCGGGGGTTGTGAAATCCAGCTGTGAAGTGGTTATTCTCTGGATTTCTTCCATAAGAGACTTTCCCTTTTTTTTTGCAGTCCAAAGTACCTGAACTTTCTCCTAACCCTCTACTCTAAACTGAGAGACTTTTTTTGCTTCAAATAAAGAACCCAAAAGAAGATTCAGTGTCAGTTTCCACATCTCTTTGGGCCATCTATCACGGGAAACCCTAGATGGAGAAGCAGACAAGAAGGTAACTGTCAGGTCAGTGCTATATATATATATATATATATATATATATATATATATATATATATATATGTAGGAAGGCCAGTATGGTGGCCTGAATTTATGGGAGGAGCCCGGAGGGTATTTAGCCAGCCCGCTCGCCTGTGGTCTTTGTCGGTTTCCGGTGCGCGGCACTACGTCACTAGGCCGACGGCTCGTGTTTCGTTTCCATCCGGACAAACGTCTCTCTCGTGGTTTTCTTTCCCGTTCGTTTTGTACAACGTCGCCGGCTCTGTACAACGTCGCCAGCTCGACTGCCGCAGGTAAGGGTCTCAATTGACCTTCCTGTACTATTTTTAGTGTCGTAAAAACCGAAATATCGAATCGTTCGTTTTGATACCGGTTGTTGTCACTCAATACGCTCTAATTTCGCAGCGCCTTTCATTTCACGGGCGTCATTTCGGTAGATATTGCTGGTAGGAAAAAACTGCACTGTTTTAGTACTTGTCATATAGTCTCGTTACCGTGTTCCACAGTCAAAATCGTTGCCAGTCGTGTCTCACGGCACAACGACTCGTACCTCTGCCATAGCTGGCTCACGTAGGTCATTTCATCATTTCACTAATTTCTGTCACGCACGGCGCTCCGATTCGAATCCAGTCGCATCCGCTAAATGCGCCGTTTCGTTCTGGTGTGCCCCTACTTGCTCGGCCTCATTTCGGGACATGCTCCAGAGCCCGCTTGTTGTTAAAACGACCCGGGTCTCTGTCATGGGAGTCATTTCACCTCACCTATTACGTTCGAATCGAAACCAGTCGCTTTTCTCAAAACGCACAGGTTCGATCGACGTGTCCCAGTTGCGTTGGCCTCATTTCGGTACATGCTCTAGAGCCCGTTCGTTGACGGTTGCAGGTTGCGTCCTCTCCGATTCGTAGCTCTATCATGGGAAACATTTCATTGTCACATAGTACGTTCAGTTCGAATCCGGTCGCATCCCCGTGCATCGATTCGTCCGGACGGCACCAGGTATTCTTCGACCTCATTTCAGTACATGCTCCAGAGTCCCGTTCGTTGTCAGTCGCAATCACGGCACGACCGGTTCGGGCCTCTGTCATGGCAAACTTTTGTCACTCATTTCACTGTCACCTACCGCGCTCCGATTCGAATCTAGTCGCATCTATGATGCACCGATTCGTTCCGATGTGCCCCAGTTGTTACGGCCTCATTTCAGTACATGCTCCAGAGTCAGGATTCATTGTTGGTTGCAGGTTTCGGTTCTCTGATTCATGTCTCTGTCATGGGAAATCGGTTCACTGTCACGTATCACGCTTCCGATACGAATCCAGTCGCATCGTGCGCTAATTCGTCTCGGCGCGCCTCAGGTATTTTAGCCACATTTCAGTACATGCTCCAGAGCGTACACGGTTAACGATCAGTCGCAACAGTGGCATGATCGATTCGTGCCTCTGTCATGGCAATCAAAGTAATTTCGCCGCCACGTGCCGCACTCCGTTTCGAATCCGGTTGCATACGTAATGCACCGATTCATTACGGTGTGCCCCAGTGCTTAACCTAATTTCAGTGCATACTCTAGGGTCCGGTTCCTCATCAGTCGCAGTCACGGCACGATCGACTTATGCCTCTGTCATAACACATATTTCATTAATTTGACCGTCATATACCGTGCCCCGATTCGAGTCAGTCGCATTTGTTCCGGTGTGCTCCAATTGTTTTGTTCCGAATTGGCTCGGTCGCATTCGTTACATGCTCCACAGTTCATCTCATCACTTTTCGTCTGAAACGTCGGTTATCGCAATCAGCCTATGTCACAGCAAACATTTCACTCATTCACTGCACACTCTTGTCACTTGAGTCTAATCCACTCATACCAACAATACATTGGTTCGCACCCGTCACGTCAGCATTACAGGTATCGTTCGCATGTTGCCTGTCATTCCTCCAAGTCCGACACTCACTATAGATCGATCCTTCGTGCTTCGAATTACAGCCAAGGGTCTCGATTCGTTCGTTAAAACCTTCACCTCACTACTACTCCCCCTGATAGTCGCACAATCCAATGCATCTTGGTTTCCTTTCATACATCTTACGATCGGTTCCTATCAGGATTTGTTACATATAGTTACAAAGATTCGTGTCAGTTTCATTTTCATACACGCTACAACCCGTTTCAATTCCAGTCGCCCCAGCGGCAAATTGATTCGCACCGGGTTCATCCCGTACTCTCCACAGTCTCTTATATATTAGATTAAATTCATACACTGTAAAACGGGTTTTGTCAGATTAATTTCATGCGATCGGCTCATATAAGATTCGGTTTGTTCGACCGATTCATATCGGATTCATTCCATACACATCCAAGAAACAACTTCTTGCAAATCACTGCTAGCACGCACCCAAGCATACGCTCCCTGCAATCATTGCAAACATGTTTCCAGGCACAGACTTCTTGTAGTCGTTGCAAGCACGCGTTCAAGCATGGACGTCTTGCAATCGTTGCAAGTTCGCATCCAAGCATAGACTTCTTGCAATCGTTGCAAGCACGCATCCAAGCATAGACTTCTTGCAATCGTTGCAAGCACGCATCCAAGCATAGACTTCTTGCAATCGTTGCAAGCATGCATCCAAGTATAGACTTCTTGCAATCATTGCAAGCACGCATCCAAGCATAGACTTCCTGCAATCGTTGCAAGCATGCATCCATGTATAGACTTCTTGCAATCATTGCAAGCACGCACCCAAGCGTAGACTTCTTGCAATCGTTGCAAGCACGCATACAAGCATAGACTTCTTGCAATCGTTGCAAACACGCATTCGAGCATAGACTTCTTGCAATCCTTGCAAGCACGCATTTGAGCATAGACCTCTTGCAATCATGGCAAACACGCATTCAAGCATGGACCTCTTGCAATCATTGCAAACACTCATTCAAGCATAGAACTCTTGCAATCATTGCAAGCAGATGTCCAGGCACAAGCTTATTGCAATCATTGCTAGCAGGCAGTTCTGGCTAGCTCAATAGATTGCTTTAGGAAAGCCTGGATACTTTCCTAAATGTACATTATATAACGGGGTACTTATGTTTATAGGTAAAGTTGATCCAGGGAAAAATCCGATTGCCTCTCGAGGGATCAGGAAGGAATTTTTTCCCTGCTGTAGCAAATTGGACTATGCTCTGCTGGGTTTTTTTTGCCTTCCTCTGGATCAGCTGTGGGTGTAGAATTGGGTATGTTGGGTTGTGCGATACTTTGTTTATTTGATTTGTGGTTGGACTGGGTGGACTTCTGTCTTTTTCGACCTGGCTACCCATGTATCCTACCATAACTCCTTGCTATCGTTGCAGGCACGCATCCTGGCATAACTCCTTACAATCGTTGCAGGCTCGCATCCTGGCATAACTCTTTGCAATCGTTGCAAGCACCTATCCTGGCATGATTCCTTACAACTATGGCAAGCACGCATCCTGGGGAACTCCTTGCAAATCGTTGCAGGCACGCATCCTAGCATAACATCTTGCAATCGTTGCAAGCACGCATCTTGGCATAACAGCTAAGCAATCATTGCAGGCACGCATCCTGGCATAACTTCTTACAATCATGGCAAGCACGTATCCTGGTGTAACTCCTTGCAATCGTGGCAGGCACGCGTCCTAGCATAACATCTTGCAATCGTTGCAAGCACGCATCTTGGCATTACATCTTGCAATCATTGCAAGCACGCATCCAAACACACGTTCGAGCACAACTCCTGCAGTCTTCGCGAAGCACATGCGGTAACACGAATTTCTCACAGTCACTACGAACACATCTCCAGTGACAAACTCCCGTGCCATTGTCGCAAGCACATGTTTAAACACAACTTTGGCAATCGTGCCAAGGCTCGCGAATTAGCATAACTTCTCGCAATCATTCTTTTGCTAGCACATTCTCAGTGGCCCACAAACTGGCTACACGTTGTTTTCAGCAGCACTTAATTGGCCACTTGTCTTCTGTGGCTTTTCTTACAAGCCATTCACCGTTCCCTGTCTGTCATCTCTCCCTTAAGACAGTTGAGTTCAACTTCCGTCCTGCACCAGGATCGTGTTGACACACGCAACTGGCTTCTTCTTGTTACACAGTCAGGCTATACCTAGCCAGCGTTCAGCATTTCTTATCCTTACAGGACCCGGAGAGCCATCTGTCTTTATGGCCCATACAGTAAGATACCCACTACGAGGCATCTAGATGCATCAGCCCATAGCCAACGGCATACACTCGCCCGTCACATCTGCCATCTTTAGGGACACAAAAATCCTCGCACATTCCCCAGTCTAGTCATCCAAGCGGCCATCTACCAGGCCCTTTGTGGTTTTCACGGCCTACCCAGTTTATCGTTAGTAGCACTGGCAGCCAAGTTCTACACAGACACCACCTGACGAATGGTCAAAATCTACAATACGGGCCATCCCCCAGTGTCAATCTTTATGTCACGCCTCCTGGTCTCCCTCTCACGGACGCAGGACCCCTCTTAGATACTTAATTTAAATGCCGTAGCATTAGCAGTCCTATCTATGTCGGAAGGTTCCTTAATGCATGGATTGGTATAGCGATGTTTATACCATCTACGATGCCCCGTCACCCCTGGTAGTGACGGATGCCGCAGCCTCCACAGGCTTCGCTGCAATTTTTGGCCACCACTGGCTTACAGAACCATGGCATCAGGGATACTCCTAAACCCCGGGTTTACCTGGACTTCCTCGCTCTTCAAGCTATACCCGCTCATGACAGCCTCTCGACTCTGGGGTCATGTCAAGACAGGACAGGCCATGGCTTTCACCACCGACAACTGGGCCGAGGTTGATCTTGTTGATGAAGCTAGGTCAGGACCGCTCTCGGTTAGGTCCTTCTACGCAGCCTACACCTCGACCCCGGTCCATACCGTGGTCACTCTTTAGTATTTGAGCACCCTTGGCAGCATGTTGGCCTGGGTCCCAAGTCACGTCATTGAGAGACTAAGCAGTTAGAACCCTGCCTACCTCGCCCAGTACATCCCCAATCCTCGTGTGGAAATGGCACAAGCATTCACCAAACTCGCTCATCTAATTAAGCTAAAACGAATAAAACTACACCCCTACCTGAATGTTTTGCCCCCTTATTTTGGTATACCGACCATCAGACCAGGGCACACTTCAGGTCCATTTCATGTTGTTAATCTTATGGTAAAGTCTATTGGTTCATATCCGTATCGGCCATAGGGCTTCGACCATAAGTAGGAAGGCCAGTATGGTGGCCTGAATTTATGGGAGGAACCCGGAGGGTATTTAACCAGCCCGCTCGCCTGTGGTCTTTGTCGGTTTCCGGTGCGCGGCACCCACCCTCCCATCCCCTTTCAGGGCATTTCTCAAATTCATTTCTCTTCACAATATATTAATTTCTAATCTAGGGTATGCCCCCTTATTTTGGTATACCGACCATCAGACCAGGGCACACTTCAGGTCCATTTCATGTTGTTAATCTTATGGTAAAGTCTATTGGTTCATATCCGTATCGGCCATAGGGCTTCAACCATAAATATATATATATATATATACAGTGACTACAAGTAGTATTCAACCCCCTGCAGATTTAGCAGGTTTAAAAAGATGCAAATAAGTTAGAGCCTTCAAACTTTAAACAAGAGCAGGATTTATTAACAGATGCATAAATCTTACAAACCAAAAAGTTATGTTGCTCAGTTAAATTTTAATAAATTTTAAACATAAAAGTGTGGGTCAATTATTATTCAACCCCTAGGTTTAATATTTTGTGGAATAACCCTTGTTTGCAATTACAGCTAATAATCGTCTTTTATAAGACCTGATCAGGCTGGCACAGGTCTCTGGAGTTATCTTGGCCCACTCCTCCATGCAGATCTTCTCCAAGTTATCTAGGTTCTTTGGGTGTCTCATGTGGACTTTAATCTTGAGCTCCTTCCACAAGTTTTCAATTGGGTTAAGGTCAGGAGACTGACTAGGCCACTGCAACACCTTGATTTTTTCCCTCTTGAACCAGGCCTTGGTTTTCTTGGCTGTGTGCTTTGGGTCGTTGTCTTGTTGGAAGATGAAATGACGACCCATCTTAAGGTCCTTGATGGAGGAGCGGAGGTTCTTGGCCAAAATCTCCAGGTAGGCCGTGCTATCCATCTTCCCATGGATGCGGACCAGATGGCCAGGCCCCTTGGCTGAGAAGCAGCCCCACAGCATGATGCTGCCACCACCATGCTTGACTGTAGGGATGGTATTCTTTGGGTCGTATGCAGTGCCATCCAGTCTCCAAACGTCACGTGTGTGGTTGGCACCAAAGATCTCGATCTTGGTCTTATCAGACCAGAGAACCTTGAACCAGTCTGTCTCAGAGTCCTCCAAGTGATCATGAGCAAACTGTAGACGAGCCTTGACATGACGCTTTGAAAGTAAAGGTACCTTACGGGCTCGTCTGGAACGGAGACCATTGCGGTGGAGTACGTTACTTATGGTATTGACTGAAACCAATGTCCCCACTGCCATGAGATCTTCCCGGAGCTCCTTCCTTGTTGTCCTTGGGTTTGCCTTGACTCTTCGGACAAGCCTGGCCTCGGCACGGGAGGAAACTTTCAAAGGCTGTCCAGCCCGTGGAAGGCTAACAGTAGTTCCATAAGCCTTCCACTTCCGGATGATGCTCCCAACAGTGGAGACAGGTAGGCCCAACTCCTTGGAAAGGGTTTTGTACCCCTTGCCAGCCTTGTGACCCTCCACGATCTTGTCTCTGATGGCCTTGGAATGCTCCTTTGTCTTTCCCATGTCGACCATGTATGAGTGCTGTTCACAAGTTTGGGGAGGGTCTTAAATAGTCAGAAAAGGCTGGAAAAACAGATAATTAATCCAAACATGTGAAGCTCATTGTTCTTTGTGCCTGAACTACTTCTTAATACTTTAGGGGAACCAAACAGAATTCTGTTGAATTGAGGGGTTGAATAATAATTGACCCTCTGAATAAACTTTTCACTATTTAAAAAAAAATTAAACAAAGAAATAACATTCTTTTTTGCTGCAGTGCATTTCACACTTCCAGGCTGATCTACAGTCCAAATGTCACAATGCCAAGTTAATTCCAAATGTGTAAACCTGCTAAATCTGCAGGGGGTTGAATACTACTTGTAGGCACTGTATATATACATACACACACACACACAGTACCTCACATTTTTGTAAATATTTGATTCTATCTTTTCATGTGACAACACTGAAGAAATGCAGAAATGACACTTTGCTACAATGTAAAGTAGTGAGTGTACAGCTTGTACAGTGTAAATTTGCTGTCCCCTCAAAATAACTCAACACACAGCCATTAATGTCTAAACCGCTGGCAATAAAAGTGAGTACACCCCTAAGTGAAAATGTCCAAATTGGGACCTATTAGCCATTTTCTCTCCCCGCTGTCATGTGACTTGTTAGTGTTACAAGGTCCCAGGTGTGAATGGGGAGCAGGTGTGATAAATTTGGTGTTATCGCTCTCACTCTCTCATACTGGTCACTGGAAATTCAACATGGCCAGAGGCGGCTCTATAATTAGGCAAATTTGGCGATCGCCTAAGGCTCCGCACTCACAGAGGCCTCGCGGGCTGCCTAATTTTCCTGTGATCAAACGCTGATGTCAAGGTCTCATCACAGAGCATCCCGGTCTGGTGGCAGCAAGTGCGGGGAGCGGGACAGTAGAGGCCTCTAGGTAGCACAGCGGCTGGATGAATTGATTTTTCCATATTCCTCCTGCAGCCGCTGAATATCTGCAGAAAGGAGAGGCTCAGAGGAGAAGTGATCATTAGGTGGCTGCATGGAGGAATATGGCAAAATGAATTCCACTATGTTCAGTCTCCCCACCGCTCCTCCTATCTAACTTTTTCTGCATCCCCGTGCTGTCCGGCCCCTCTGTGTTCTCCCTGGCTCTGCCCCTCCTGCTCTCTAGCCCCTCCGTGGTCTCCCTGGCTCCGCCCTTCCTGCTCTCCAGCCCCTCATTGTCCTCCCTGACTCTGCCCCCATTTTGCCAGCACCCCCCTGCTCTCCATTACAATTCTTTCTGCTCCCCTCTTCAGCCCTCACCCTTGTGCTCTCCACCTTTCCCAATTCTCTCTGGCCCCAAGCACTCTCCGCCCCCCCACCCCCAGCACTCTCCTGCCCCCACCCCCTGCACTCTCTGCCCCCCACCCCCAGAACTCTCATACCCCCACACCTAGAACTCTCTGTCCCCACCCCTTGAACTCTCTGCCCCCCACCCCCTGCACTCTCTGCCCCCCACCCCCTGCACTCTCTGGCCCCCCACCCCCCTCCGGCTCCCACCCCCTGCACTCTCCAGCTCCCACCCCCCTGCACTCTCTCTACCCCCACCCCCCCAGCACTCTCCAGCTCCTCCCTGCTCTCCCCCCCCCGTGCTCTCACAGACTGGGACATGGGGCACAGGATTGGCTGGAGACAGGGCTAGAGATCTCTCTCGCCCCCTTTTCCTCACCCCCTCTTTCTCACCTTCCCCTCTCTCTCTTAACCCCCTCACTCCCTCTTCCTCTCTCCCCCCCTCCCCCCTCTCTCTCTCCCTCCCTTTCTCTCCCTCCCTCTCTCCCTCCCCCTCTTTCTCTCTCTCTACCTCTCTCCCCCCTCTATACCCCCCTCTCTCCCCCCTCTCTCAAACTCTTTCTCCCCCCTTTTACACACACTTTCTCTACCCCTCTCCCTCTCCCTCTCCCGCTCAGCTTCCTCTCCCCCTCTCGCTCACCTTCTCTCTCTCCCCTTCTCTTCTATCTTGCTCCCCCTCTCATTCCCCTTCCCCTCTTTTTCTCTCTCCCTCCCCGCTCTCTGTCTCTCCCTCCTCCCTCTGTCTCTCTCCCCCTCCCTCCCTCCCCTCTCTCCCCTCTCTTTCTCCCTCCTCCATTTCTCTTTCTCCCTCCCCCTCTCTCTCTCCCTCTCTCCCCCTCTCTCTTTCTTTTTGTCTTTCGCTCCACCTCTGTTTCTCTCTTCCTCCCCCCTCTCTCTCTCTCGCTCTCCCCCTCTCGCTCACAATCTCTTGCTCTCTCTCCCTCCCTCACTATTCCCTTTCTCTCCCCCTCTTTCTCTCATTCTCTCTCCCCACTCTTTCTCTCTCTCTTTCTCTCTCCCTCTTTCTCTCCCCTCTCTCTCACCCCCTCCTCTCTCTCCTCCCCCCTCTCTCTCCTCCCCCTCCTCTCTGTCTCCCTCCCCCTCTCTCTCTCCCCCTGTTCTGTGCTGGGATCCCCCCACTCTACTTCCTCTGTGGATGTGGAAAGACTCAGTGACATCCCCTCCCCATTTTCACACAGTAAATTCTTACAGGGGTTGCCACCTTGCTGGCTCCCAGATGTTTTATTGGCTGCATATGTCTGATGGGTGAGGAGGGTGCCCTGGAAGTGGTGCTGATGAACTGTGTGCTGGATCTTGAATTTTTTCCCCCATTATGGGCGTAAGTGGGGCCTCATGTGTAAGTTTTGCTTAAGGCCTCACAAAGCCTAGAGCAGCCTCTGAACATGGCACCTCATGGCAAAGAACTCTCTGAGGATCTGAAAAAAAGAATTGTTGCTGTACATAAAGATGGCCTAGGCTATAAGAAGATTGTCAAAACCCTGAAACTGAGCTGTAACATGGTGGCCGAGACCATACAGCAGTTTACCAGGACAGGTTCCACTCAGAACCGGCCTCGCCATGGTCGACCAAAGAAGTTGAGTGCACGTGCTCAGCTTCATATACAGAGGTTGTCTTTGGTGAGTGCTGCCAGCATTGCTGCAGAGGTTGAAGGGGTGGGCGGTCAGCCTGTCACTGCTTAGACCATACCCCGCACACTGCATAAAATTGGTCTGCATGGCTGTCGTCTCAGAAGGAAACCTTCTAAAGATGATGCACAAGAAAGCCCGAAAACAATTCCCTGAAGACAAGCAGACTGAGGACATGGATTACTGGAACCATGTCCTGTGGTCTGATGAGACCAAGATAAACTTATTTGGTTCAGATGGTGTCAAGCATGTGTGGCGGCAACCAGGTGAGGAGTACAAAGACAAGTGTGTCTCTTGCCTACAATCAAGCATGGTGGTGGGAGTGTCATGATCTGGGGCTGCATGAGTGCTGACGGCACTGGGGAGCTACAGTTCATTGAGGGAACCATGAATGCCAACATGTACTCTGGCATACTGAAACAGAGCATGATCCCCTCCCTTCGGAGACTGGGCCACAGGGCAGTATTCCAACATGATAATGACCCCAAACAGACCTCCAAGATGACCACTGCTTTGCTAAGGTAGCCTAGAGTGAAGGTGATGGACTGGGTTATGCTTTTGTAATTTCATTTATTTTTGTAATAATCATATTTTATAATCAGTTTTGACTTTGTTGCTGCAATACAGAACCCCACAGGGAATTTTCTCAACTTGTTGCACTGTAAATATTAGGATTTTTATAACCGCTTACCTGTAAAATCCTTTTCTTGGAGTACATCACGGGACACCATAGCAATAGGTTGTGCAAACTATGAGTAGGACAACCCAACACAAACCCAACACAAATACAGCTTTGAGGGACTTTTCCACATTCTCTGTTGGTAGAGTGATGGTGGGAAGAGGTTCTATAGAGAACAGTGAGTGTTATATGTCCATGTACTGGAAAGTCATGAGAACATGTCCAGTATCAATGAACCCGAACAAGTGAATGACAACATTAGCTCTCTGGTGTTACAGACTTTCAGAAAACATTTTTCTATACAGTGTAAAGGTTCTCTAATATCACTGGGCTGTCTAAGCTTGGTTTACCTGTTATGGATGGATTAACACACATCTTCCCACATTTATCACAACACAACTGTTCTTCAGGACAGTCCTTATCATCAATGCAGTTACTTGAATTTGAATTGTGCGGACAAAATTGCAAATACAAGATTGGACATTCATCTACAAAAAGAAGACAGAGAGGGACAGTTCACGATGCTCCACTCCAGGCTTGACAAACTAATGTACAAGAATGGGAGGTCACACATTCATCCATGGGCAGCACTTTGATAGTAAAAGGACATTTTAAGTATAAGCCTTTACCTTTACTTACTCAAGTTCACTGTTCACCATTTTTTTTAGCTCATATTTACTGTCTGTGCCTACCATTGTAATACTTCCTGCCCACCCAACCACCCGTCCTTTACAATTCACACAATAGATGATTTGTATGCTTCAAAGAGTCAGGGATAACGAAGAGTACATCATCGTTACAATGGCTCTCACACATACAGACACGTTGTTTTGACTTTAACGTGAGTCACTTTATTAGTATTTAACCTCTTGCTTACTGGGCACTTAAACCCCCCTCCTGCCCAGACCAATTTTCAGCTTTCAGCGCTGTCACATTTTGAATGAATAATTGCGTGGTCATGCTACACTATACTCAAATTAAAATTTTATCATTTTATTTCACATAAATGGAGCTTTCTTTTGGTGGTATTTAATCACCATTTTTTTTTTTTTGCTACACAAACAAAAAAGACAGGTATTTTTTGAAAAAAAAAAAAAAAAAGTTTCATAGTTTGTTATAAAATTTTACAAACAGATCATTTTTCTCCTTTGTTGATACTGTATTTGCTGATGAGGCTGCACTGATGGGCACTGATGGGCTGCACTGATGGGCACAGATAAGGCGACACTGATGGGCACTGATAAGACGACACTGATGGGTGGCACTCATGAGTGCCACTAATAGGTGGTACTGATAGATGTAACTGAAGGACACTGATAGGTGGCACTGATGTGCACTGGCTGGTGGAACTAATGGGCACTGGTAGGTGGCACTGGTAGGTGGTATTTATAGGCAGCACTGGTAATGATGCACTGATTAATTTATAGGTGGCACTCTGGGCAATGATAGGTGGCACTCTGGGTACTGATAGGTGGCACTCTGGGTACTGATAGGGGGCACTGTGAGCAATGATAGGTTCACTGTAGGCACTGAGAGGTGGCACTGGTGGGCATTGGTAGGTGGCACTGGTGGGCACTGGTAGGTACCTCCACAATCGGGACCAATGTCCCTCTTGCAGCCACCTGTGACCGGATTTTTTTTCCCTCCTCACACTATCAGCGTGAGGAGGAAAAATAGCAGATTACTGGCTCTGTTTACATCGCATGATCAGTTGTCATTGGCTGACAGCTGATCACGTGGTAAGGGGTCATGATCAATCCTGTACTACGATCTGTCATCAGGCAAATCTCATAGACTTGCTGATCACAGAGAGCGCTGGCCGCTCAGGCACGGGAAGATGTCCAGGGATGCCCCCCCCCCCCGACAAATTAAATCCTCGCTGTACCCGTCTTTTGTCTATAGCATGGGCGGAAGTGGTTAAAGTGGTTGTAAACCCTTTACAATCACTTTATACTACAGGCAAGCCTATAATTAGGCTTGCCTGTAGCTGCACTGGATATCTCCTAAACCTGCATGGTATAGGAGATATCCCTGTATTTGCAATTTGCATGTACCGATGTCATCAGCACATGCGCACTTAAGCCAACTGAAGCAATGGCACGTACTCGCCGTCGCCTCAGTTGTACTATGCCGTTACATTTGGCTCCAGTGCGCATGCGCGAGTGACGTCACCGCGGCTCCGGTCAATCACATCACCGGAGTCGCGATACCCGATTCGAAAAAGTGTGAGGAAAAAGCTATTTTTACATCCGTCATCAGATCGGATCGGGTGACGACGGACACTGCGGTCCATCCATAGGGGAGAGCGGCGCTGTGACAGGTCCGTCCCTGCGCAGTGTGCAGAGACAGACCTGTCATCTTCCTGCTCGCGGATATCCACAGGGTGGATCAGCACTGATCCGCCCCCGTGTGAAAGGATCCTTAACCACTTCAGCCCCGGACCAATTGTCAGCTTAAGGACCAGAGGTCTTTTTACGATTTCTGCTTTAACTGGTAATTGCCTGGTCATGCAATGTTGTACCCAAACAAAATTTGCGTCCTTTTCTTCCCACAAATAGAGCTTTCTTTTGATGGTATTTGATTGCCTCTGCGATTTTTATTTTTTGCGATATAAATGGAAAAAGACCGAAAATTTCGAGAAAAAAATATATTTTCTACTTTTTGTTATAAGAAAAATCGAATAAACTCAATTTTAGTCATATATTTAGGGCAAAATTTATTCAGCCACATGTCTTTAGTAAAAAAAAATGTCAATAAGCGTATATTTAATGGTTTGCGCAAAAGTTATAGCGTCTACAAACTAGAGTACATTTTCTGGAATTTACACAGCTTTTAATTTATGACTGCCTATCTCATTTCTTGAGGTGCTAAAATGGCAGGGCAGTACAAACCCCCCCCCCCCCCCAAATGATCCCATTTTGGAAATCAGATACCCCAAGGAAATTGCTGAGGGGCATGTTGAGCTCATTAAATATTTTTTTTTGTCCCAAGTGATTGAATAACGACACAAAAAAAACAAAAAAAAGTTTACAAAAAGTTGTCACTAAATGATATATTGCTCACACATGCCATAGTTATATGTGGAATTGCACCCCAAAATATATTCTGCTTCTTCTCCTGAGTATGGGGATACCACATATGTGGGACTTTTTGGGAGTCTAGCCGCGTACGGCACCCCGAAAACCAATCACTGCCTTCAGGATTTCTAAGGGTGCAAATTTTTGATTTCATTTCTCACTACCTATCACAGTTTTGAAGGCCATAAAATGCCAAAATAACACAAAACCCCCCAAATGACCCCATTTTGGAAAGTAGATACCCTTAGGAAATTGCTGAGGGGCATGTTGAGCCCATTGAATATTTTCTTTTTGTCCCAAGTGATTGAATAATGACACAAAAAAAAAAGTTTACAAAAAGTTGTCACTAAATGATAAATTGCTCACACATGCCATAGTTGTATGTGGAATTGCACCCCAAAATATGTTCTTCTGCTTCTCCTGAGTACGGGGATACCACATATGTGGGACTTTTTGGGAGTCTAGCCGCGTACGGCACCCCGAAAACCAATCACTGCCTTCAGGATTTCTAAGGGTGCACATTTTTGATTTCACTCCTCACTACCTATCACAGTTTCGAAGCCCATAAAATGCCAAAATAACACAAACTCCCCCCCAAATGACCCCATTTTGGAAAGTAGATACCTCAAGGAAATTGCTGAGGGGCATGTTGAGCCCATTGAATATTTTTTTTGTCCCAAGTGATTGAATAATGACACAAAAAAAAAGTTTACAAAAAGTTGTCACTAAATGATAAATTGCTCACACATGCCATAGTTATATGTGGAATTGCACCCCAAAATATGTTCTTCTGCTTCTCCTGAGCACGGGGATACCACATATGTGGGACTTTTTGGGAGTCTAGCCGCGTACAGCACCCCGAAAACCAATCACTGCCTTCAGGATTTCTAAGGGTGCACATTTTTGATTTCACTCCTCACTACCTATCACAGTTTCGAAGGCCATAAAATGCCAAAATAACACAAACCCCCCCCCCCCCCAAATGACCCCATTTTGGAAAGTAGACACCCCAAGGAAATTGCTGAGGGGCATGTTGAGCCCATTGAATATTTATTTTTTGTCCCAAGTGATTGAATAATGACACACAAAAAAAAAAATTACAAAAAGTTGTCACTAAATGATATATTGCTCACACTTGCCATAGTTATATGTGGAATTGCACCCCAAAATATATTCTGCTGCTTCTCCTGAGTACGGGGATACCACATATGTGGGACTTTTTGGGAGTCTAGTCGCGTACGGCACCCCGAAAACCAATCACTGCCTTCAGGATTTCTAAGGGTGCACATTTTTGATTTCACTCCTCACTACCTATCACAGTTTCGAAGGCCATAAAATGCCAAAATAACACAAAACCCCCCAAATGACCCCATTTTGGAAAGTAGATACCCCAAGGAAATTGCTGAGGGGCATGTTGAGCCCATTGAATATTTTTTTTTTTGTCCCAAGTGATTGAATAATGACACACAAAAAAAAAGTTTACAAAAAGTTGTCACTAAATGATATATTGCTCACACTTGCCATAGTTATATGTGGAATTGCACCCCAAAATATATTCTGCTGCTTCTCCTAAGTACCGGGATACCACATATGTGGGACTTTTTGGGAGTCTAGCCGCATACGGCACCCCAAAAACCAATCACTGCCTTCAGGATTTCTAAGGGTGTAAATGTTTGATTTCACTCCTCACTACCTATCACAGTTTCGAAGGCCATAAAATGCCAAAATAGCACAAAACCCCCCAAATGACCCCATTTTTGAAAGTAGATACCCCAAGGAAATTGCTGAGGGGCATGTTGAGCCCATTGAATATTTTTTTTTTTGTCCCAAGTGATTGAATAATGACACAAAAAAAAAAAAAAGTTTACAAAAAGTTGTCACTAAATGATACATTTTGGAAAGTAGACATCCCAAGCTATTTACTGAGTGGCATGTTGAGTCCATGAAATATTTTACATTTTGCCACAAGTTGCAGGAATATTACAATTTTTTTTTTTTGCACAAAGTTGTCACTAAATGATATATTGCTTACACATGCTATGGGCATAAGTAAAATTACACCCCAAAATAAATTCTGCTGCTTCTCTCGAGTACGGGGATACCACATGTGGGGGACTTCTTGGGAGCCTAGCCATGTACGGGACCCCGAAAACCAAGCACTGCCTTTATAAAACGCTACCAAAAAAAACCTATTAGCGATTGCAGGGATCAGGCCTAACTCTGCGAATGCTGCAGTTATGTGTTTAGTGTTTTGTAAGTGACAGTGATCGATCGATACTGCACTTGGGTGGGCTGGGCGGAGGGGCAAAACGCAGGTGCTAGCAGGTATCTGGGCTGATCCCGCTAACAATGCATTTTTTTGGAACCCTAAACTGCTGGGGATGCTAGTATAGATCTGATCAGTCGGATATTGATCTGTTCAGATTCTATACCACTACGGGCGGTTTATGCTTTGCGTGTGGGCATTAGCGGTACTGGCACTAACCTAGCGCTGCCTGGGGTGACGCAGACCCTGACCCTAAAACCTAATTGATATCACCGGCCAGGTGATCAGGGGGTTAAACCTTTATTGGGTAATAAATGGTGGGTGCCCTGATGCTATAAAAAGCAAACTAACTAACCAGAGTCACCCGTAACACTTATACGGTGATCACTGGTGAAAGGGTTAACTAGGGGCAATCAGGGGGTTAAAATCTTTATTAGGTAGTATATGGGGGTCCCTGGCGCTATATAAAAACCTGACGGGGAACCTAAATAACTAACTGGCTAACCAGCGTCACCAGTGGCACTTATACGATGATCACTGGTGAAAGGGTTAACTAGGGGCAATCAGGGGGTTAAAACCATTATTGGGTAGTATATGGGGGTACCTAGCGCTATGAAAACCTGGCGGTGAACCTAAAAAAATAACTAGCTACCTAACAGCACCAGTGACACTAATGCAGCGATCAGAAAAACGATTGCTTAGTGATACTGGCAAAAGGGGGTGAAAGGGTTAACTAGGGGCAATCAGGGGGTTAAAACCGTTATTGGGTAGTATATTGGGGTACCTAGTGCTATAAAAACCTGGCGGTGAACCTAAAAATATAACTAGCTACTTAGCGGCACCAGTGACACTAATGCAGCGATCAGAAAAACGATCACTTAGTGACACTGTCAAAAGGGGGTGAAAGGGTTAACTAGGGGTAATCAGGGGGTTAAAACCATTATTGGGTAGTATATCGGGGTACCTAGCGCTATAAAAACCTGGCGGTGAATCTAAAAAAATAACTAGCTACCTAGCGACACTAGTGACACTAATGCAGCGATCAGAAAAATTATCGCTTAGTGACACTGGCAAAAGGGGGTGAAAGGGTTAACTAGGGGCAATCAGGGGGTTGAAACCATTATTGTGTAGTATATCAGGGTACCTAGCGCTATAAAAACCTGGCGGTGAACCTAAAAAAATAACTAGCTACCTAACGGCACCAGTGACACTAATGCAGCGATTAGGGATGAGCTTCGTGTTCGAGTCGAACGTATGTTCGACTCGAACATTGGCTGTTCGTCCGTTCGGCGAAATCCGAACACTTGGTCCGTTCGCGTCAAAATTCGCATGGCGCTCACGGCCCACAATGCACTGCGATGGCGCAGTGCATTGCTGGCTCATGATTGGCCAAGCATGCACTGTGACCCCGCATGCTTGGCCAATCGCAGCGCCAGCAGCGAGGAGAGCCATGATTGGCCACAGGCAGGATGCCTGTGGCCAATCATAGCTGAGGCTGTGTAGTGCACGCCCCACACTATATAAGGCCGCCATTGAGGCGGCCTCGTGCAGTGTGTTAGCATCTGAAGCAGTGGGTGTTCTGTGTACCTTCAACACAGTACACACCGATCGTTTTTGGCTGATTTCCTATCTTGCTGCTGTGTAGTGGTTGTTGTCTGTGCCCTGACCGCAGTATACACCACTATATTCACTATTCACTTCACTATATTTATATATCTTTAATAATAGAGCTTGCAGTCAGTAGTGTTAGGAGATAGTGCGTGCTGTCTGCGTGCTCTGTACCCAGTACACACCGCTATAATCCACCTACATAGCTGTTCTCTATTTGAGCCCAATTGCCATCTGCAGGAGTTATTGGAAGTTGTGTGTGCCTCCAGCACAGCACAGTATACATCTGTATATACCCCTTTATCTCTGCTGTTTTCTGGTTATTGTCTGCGTGCCCTGACCGCAGTATACACCGCGATATTCACCTAACCTATATAGCTAGTGATCTATCGTTAATAATAGAGCTTGCAGTCAGTAGTGTTAGGAGATAGTGCGTGCTGTCTGCGTGCTCTGTACCCAGTACATACCGCTATAATCCACCTACATAGCTGTTCTCTATTTGAGCCCAATTGCCATCTGCAGGAGTTATTGGAAGTTGTGTGTGCCTCCAGCACAGCACAGTATACATCTGTATATACCCCTTTATCTCTGCTGTTTTCTGGTTATTGTCTGCGTGCCCTGACCGCAGTATACACCGCGATATTCACCTAACCTATATAGCTAGTGATCTATCGTTAATAATAGAGCTTGCAGTCAGTAGTGTTAGGAGATAGTGCGTGCTGTCTGCGTGCTCTGTACCCAGTACATACCGCTATAATCCACCTACATAGCTGTTCTCTATTTGAGCCCAATTGCCATCTGCAGGAGTTATTGGAAGTTGTGTGTGCCTCCAGCACAATATAAACTACCCAACTGCTGTTTTACCCAACTCCCTTCAGGCCATTACCATGTCTGGAAGGCCAGCAAGGAGAGGCAGACAGGCGCGAGCCGATAAAAGAGGGCAAGCATGCTCTGTGTCTAGAGACAACAGTGCTGGTCGTGGACGCGGTGCATTGTCATCAGCACGTGGCCATGGGACATGCTTGTCCTTCTTTTCGGCAGCTGGACATGTTGAACCGCAACATGCCAACGACTTGGTAGAGTGGATGACCAAGCCCTCTTCATCCTCCTCATCCTCTCTCACCCAGTCTCAGGGTAGTCGCAAAGCAGCTGCCAACGCATCGTCTTCCCTCCTCTCAATGTCATCATCAGTGACTCCTTCCCTAGACCCACCACGTCCTCCTGAGGAGTCTCCTGAACTCTTTGAGCACAGTGTTGGGTACATGCTCCAGGAGGATGCCCAGTGTTTGGTGGGCTCTGATGATGACACTCAGCTAGAGGAAGGCAGTAGCGTGAGCGCAGAGAGAGAGGATGCTCAAGTAGGACAGCAATCTGGCAGTCCTGTTCCACAAGCTGCAGCATACTGCCAGGTTTGCTACAGCGATGAAGAGGGAGGGGATGATGAGGGCACTGACTCCACGTGGGTGCCTGGAAGGAGGGAGGAGGAGGAGGAGGAGGAGGCACATGTCCAACGAGGCAGGATGCCCTCCGGGGGCCAGCTTAGGGGCAGCACACCGACTGAATCACACCGCAGAGCTCCGCCTGTGCAGAGCGCTGCCTCTGCGCGTTATTCTAAAAGTTCTTTAGTGTGGGCCTTTTTTGAGACGAGTGCATCAGATCGCACCGCTGCTATTTGCAACATATGTCTCAAGCGTATCTCACGTGGCCAAAACATCAGCCGCTTGGGCACCACATGCTTGACCAGACATATGTTGACCTGACATGCAGCTCGTTGGCAAGCGTACCTCAAAGACCCACACCAAAGAACAAAGCGGACCTCTCCTTGCTCCTCATCAGCTGGCATCTCCAACCCCACTAGACCTTCAGTCCTCTCTGAAACCTGCTCTGAGAGGAATGAAGGTGTAGAATTAGGTGTGTCACAGCCAAGTGCTTCCGGGAACTCTGCTAGCGGTACACCCAAGTCCGATTACAGCAGGCAAATGTCCCTGCCCCAGCTGCTGGACCGGCGGAAGAAGTTTACTCCCAGCCATCCACATGCCCAGCGGTTGAATGCTAGCTTGGCTAAATTGCTAGCACTTCAACTGCTGCCTTTTCAGTTGGTAGACTCGGCCCCCTTCCGTGAGTTTGTACAATGTGCGGTTCCTCAGGGGCAGGTCCCCAAACGCCACTTTTTCTCACGGAAGGCGATTCCGGCTCTCTACCGGCATGTGGAAGGCAATGTCCTTGCCTCGCTGGACAGGGCGGTCAGCGGTAAGGTGCATATTACCGCTGACTCATGGTCCAGCAGGCATGGACAGGGACGTTACCTGTCTTTGACGGCCCATTGGGTCACTCTTCTGGCTGCTGGGAAGGATGCAGGACAAGGTGCAGTAGTGTTGGAGGTTGTTCCGCCACCACGCCTCCAAAATGCTACTATTGGTTGTGACACACCTCTCTCCTCCACCCCCTCCTCTTCTTCTTCCTCCATGGCCTCTTCCAGTGCTCTGTCCTCAGAACCAGCGGTGCTCCGTAGGCGTTGCAGGGGCTACGCAAGTACGCAGGCAAAACGATGCCATGCCGTGCTTGCGCTGGTTTGTTTGGGGGACAGGAGCCACACTGGGATGGATGTTTTGTCAGCTCTGCAGGGGCAGGCCGAGAGGTGGTTGACGCCACGCCAGCTTAAGCCAGGAATGGTGGTTTGCGACAATGGCACCAACCTCCTCTCCGCCCTCTGACAGGGACAACTGACCCATGTGCCCTGTGTAGCTCACGTCCTTAACCTGGTGGTGCAGCGGTTCTTGGGCAGGTACCCCGGCTTACAGGATGTCCTGAAGCAGGCCAGGAAAGTCTGTGTGCATTTCCGCCGATCATTTAATGCCTGTGCTCGGCTGGCTGAGCTCCAAAAGGAGTTGAACCTGCCCAAGAACCGCCTTATATGTGACATGCCCACCAGATGGAACTCAACATTGGCCATGCTGCAGCGGCTGCACACGCAGCAGAGGGCCATCAATGAGTACCTGTGCGACTACGGCACCAGGACAGGGTCAGGGGAGCTTGGTTTTTTTCTCACCATGCCAGTGGGGCATGATCAGGGATGCATGCACTGTCCTGTCACCGTTTGAGGAGGCCACAAGGATGGTGAGCAGTGACAGTGCATGCATCAGTGACACTGTACCTCTTGTCCACCTCTTGGAGCATACGCTGCGTGGAATAATGGACAGGGCACTTGAGGCAGAACAGAGGCAGGAAGAGGAGGACTTCCTTGCCTCTCAAGGCCCCCTTTATCCAGACAGTGTTCCTGCTGTGCCACCCATCACACAGGAAGAGGATGAGGAGGAGGAAGAGGAGGAGGAGGATGATTGTGTCAGCATGGAGGTGGAGGCTGGCACTCAGCATCAGCAGCAGCAGTCTTATAGGGATGATTTACAGTCCCAAGAAACACGTGGACTTGTACGTGGCTGGGAGGAGGTAGCTGCGGATCATGTTGTCCTTAGTGACCCAGAGGACTCCGGACCGAATGCCTCAGCTAACCTACGCTGCATGGCCTCCCTGATCCTGCAAAGCCTGCAGAAGGATCCTCGTATTCTTCGGATCAAGGAGAGGGACCATTACTGGCTGGCCACTCTCCTTGATCCACGGTACAAGGGTAAGGTTGCCGACCTCATCTTGCCATCGCAGAGGGAGCAGAGGATGAGACATCTCCAGGAGGCCTTGCAGAAAGCTCTGTGCAACGCGTTCCCAGAGACTGGGAGGTTACAAACTCCTGGTCCTGGACAACGTGTTGCTGAGGCATCGGTCAGAAGGAGCGGTGGAGAAGGTGGCCGTCTGACTGATGCTTTCAGACAATTTTTTAGTCCGCAGCCCCAAGGTATGATTGGTTCCAGCACCCATCGCCAGCGTCTGATTTACATGGTGCAGGAATACCTAGGGTCAAGGTCAGACTTGGACACCTTTCCCACCGAAAATCCTCTGGCTTACTGGGTCTTGAGGATGGATCACTGGCCAGAGCTTGCACAGTATGCAATTGAGCTACTGGCCTGTCCTGCATCCAGCGTTCTTTCGGAACGCACCTTCAGTGCTGCTGGTGGCTTTGTTACCGATCACAGGGTGCGCCTGTCCACCGAATCAGTGGATCGACTGACCTTCATGAAGATGAATCAGTCTTGGATCACCCACAGCTACCAAGCACCTGAAGCTGATGTAACCGAATAATTTTTTTTGAAATACCACATCCCTTCAAGACTGCCTATGCTGATGCTGAGTGACTGTCCTGTTATGTTGATTGTCTATCCTCTTCCTCCTCCGCTGATATGTTGGAAGAACATTTTTGGTTCTGGGTGATGCCAGCAGCCCAATTTTTCTGCCCCTGTTTAACAGGGGCGTTTAATTACAATTTTTGATGCAATGCTTTGCAGCAGGGCTAATTCCTGCAATAAAACTAGAGTATATGGCAGAGGTTGCAGTGTGGTGGCACCAGCACCAGTGCCTAAGGCCCAATTTTTCTGCCCCTGTTTAACAGGGGCGTTTAATTACAATTTTTGATGCAATGCTTTGCAGCAGGGCTAATTCCTGCAATAAAACTAGAGTATATGGCAGAGGTTGCAGTGTGGTGGCACCAGCACCAGTGCCTAAGGCCCAATTTTTCTGCCCCTGTTTAACAGGGGCGTTTAATTAAAATTTTTGATGCAATGCTTTGCAGCAGGGCTAATTCCTGCAATAAAACTAGAGTATATGGCAGAGGTTGCAGTGTGGTGGCACCAGCACCAGTGCCTAAGGCCCAATTTTTCTGCCCCTGTTTAACAGGGGCGTTTAAGTACAATTTTTGATGCAATGCTTTGCAGCAGGGCTAATTCCTGCAATAAAACTAGAGTATATGGCAGAGGTTGCAGTGTGGTGGCACCAGCACCAGTGCCTAAGGCCCAATTTTTCTGCCCCTGTTTAACAGGGGCGTTTAAGTACAATTTTTGATGCAATGGTTTGCAGCAGGGCTAATTCCAGCAAAAAAACTAGAGTATATGGGAGAGGTTGCAGTGTGGTGGCACCAGCAGCAGTGCCTAAGGCCAAATTTTTCTGCCCCTGTTTAACAGGGACATGTAATTACAATTCTTGATATAATATTTTCACAGGAGGGCCCCTTTCTGTGCCCACCCAGAGTAACGGTGAGGACTTATAGTGTTGTGGCACCAGCACCACAACCACTAAAGGTCAATTTTTCTACCACTGTTCAACAATGGCATGTAATTACAATTCTTGATATAATCGTTCACAGCAGGGCGCTCCAGCGCCCACCAAGAGTCACTTTGAGGGCTTACAATGTTGTGGCAAAACCAACACCTTGTTCCGCCATTTCTGCAGAGCATATAGGGCAGGCCCCTACTTTCAAACATCCAACTTACAAACATCTCCTACTTGCAAATGCAAGGAGACAGCAGCAAGTGAGATGAAAAAAGATGGACGACAAAACAAATTATACAGGGGTGATAACCCTTCCCTATGTTTTCCAAAAAGCTTAAAAATAGTTTTTTTGACTGGAGCTACACTTTAAAAATGTACCAGTTGAAAATTACAAACAGATTCAACTTAACACAACAAACCTGTCCCTGTCTTGTTTGCACCGCCTGTATACTGCTGTTCTGAGTATATAGGGCCTGGGGGCCACACGCATTTCCTTTTTTTAATATGGGTACAGGGTTCCCCTTAATATGCGTACAAGACCCAAATAGGCTGGTAATGGGCAGGGAGGGCTACCCATGCCATTTTTCTGAATGATTTTCAACCATATTGCAGGAACCAGATATAACATTAAAACCGCAAGCAGTTTTAAATGGTGTTATTTCCGTTTAATGTCATTTTGTGCAGGGACTGTTCTAAACACGGGAAACACTTGGCACTTCACAGGCATACTACAGACACCCCCCAAGCACCATATTTAAAGGAATATTTCACTTTTTTTTCACTTTAATCGTCAGTAAAATCAGTGCTCCCGCCAAAACGGCCATTTTTAAAAACATTTTAGGCATTGACCCATGTCCCCTGGGGCAGGAGCCAGGTCCCCAAACCCTTTTTAGGACAGTATCTTGCATATTAGCCGTTAAAATTAGCACTTTCCATTTCGAACGTTCGAGCCATAGACTTCAATGGGGTTCTAACGTTCGTAACGAACGTGGGGTCCGTTCGAAAGTTCTGGTGCGAACCGAACCGGGGGGTGTTTGGCTCATCCCTAGCAGCGATCATAAAAACGATCGCTTAGTGATACTGGCAAAGGGGGTGAAAGGGTTAACTAGGAGCAATCAGGGGGTTAAAACTATTATTGTGTAGTATATCGGGGTACCTAGCGCTATAAAAACCTGGCGGTGAATCTAAAAAAATAACTAGCTACCTAGGGACACTAGTGACACTAATGCAGCGATCAGAAAAATGATTGCTTAGTGACACTGGCAAAAGGGGGTGAAAGGGTTAACTAGGGGTAATCAGGGGGTTAAAACCATTATTGGGTAGTATATCGGGGTACCTAGCGCTATAAAAACCTGGCGGTGAATCTAAAAAAATAACTAGCTACCTAGCGACACTAGTGACACTAATGCAGCGATCAGAAAAATGATTGCTTAGTGACACTGGCAAAAGGGGGTGAAAGGGTTAACTAGGGGCAATCAGGGGGTTAAAACCATTATTGGGTAGTATATCGGGGTACCTAGCGCTATAAAAACCTGGCGGTGAACCTAAAAAAATAACTAGCTACTTAGCGGCACCAGTGACACGAATGCAGCGATCAGAAAAACGATTGCTTAGTGACACTGGCAAAAGGGGGTGAAAGGGTTAACTAGGGGCAATCATGGGGTTAAAACCATTATTGGGTAGTATATCGGGGTACCTAGCGCTATAAAAACCTGGCAGTGAACCTAATAAAAAAACTAGCTACTAAGCGGCACCAGTGACACTAATGAAGCGATCAGAAAAACGATCGCTTAGTGACACTGGCAAAGGGGGTGAAAGGGTTAACTCTAGGGGCAATCAGGGGGTTAAACCTTTATTGGGGGGGGGGGGTAGGGGGCTACCCTGGACCTAACATTAACTGCCCTGACAGTTTTTACTGTCACAACTGACACTAAATGCAGTGATCAATAAATAAATGAGTGACACTTGGTGAAACTTGGGTATAAATAAACTTGGGTATAAATAAGAATGACAATGGAGTGTTAGTTTATCTCAATTGAGAGGGCTAGTGACACACGCAGTTCCTGCACAGTAAGTACATACTACAGGACCATGGCTCGGCACCGTCCCTACTATATTGAATACATTTAATAATCAGTCCGTTTTATTAGACTGACCATTTAATATACTTTTTTCTTCTACTAAAGTTTATTTATTGTTATAATTAATCTTTTTTAGACTGGTCGATGTTCTTTGGATTCTAATCCATAGAGTCTATCGGTGTCTGTGGCCAATCCCAGGTTAGGTCACAGACCACAGTCTTCTTATATTAGGTGGTAAAGTGCAGCCATACGTGTCCTTTAATAATATCCAAGGTAATCCATGTTCCCTTCTCTGTATATCTTCCACCCTTTCTCATATCCCTTTTTTTTTAAAAATTCTCTTCCGCTGTTGTTTGGTTTGATTGTGTTTATACACCCTTTATGGTGCACTGCGGTGCTTTAGGCACACAATGCATGTATACCCTTCGCTGCTTTATTACATGTCCCATTTATCATCACTCTCACTCTGTCACCGTTGTCACTTTATTCCTTGTCCCTTTCACCCCACTTCTCACACTCTATACACACTTTGATCTCGGTTTGCTTGCACCTCTATGTCAAGCTGTTACTCGCACATGATCCTGCTCTGCATTTTGATTTGCTACATGTACGTTACAAATTTTTGAGGCCATTTCATCCCAACATACACATCTACTCACCTCCCTTACCTCCCATACACCATTCATCACATCTTCGCCATATTTTTATGTATTTCGATCATATGTTTTGTGTTGCAGTTTTTCTTGTGGTTGTTGTTTTTTTTTGTTTGTTTTTTTCTTCCTTCCCGTCTCAATCTATTTTCATCTCTGCACTTCTCACCCGTCTCTGATCACGTAGACTATATACTTTCAAGGGACATGATCCCTACTCATAGAGCTAAGGCACTGTGTCGCTCTGACCCTCTACTCTATTTATTCACATCTATTTTTTACTTATTCTCATATGTAGACACATATCTTTTTTGGATGAATGGAGGGCCATACACGCATGCATACTACATGCGTGGGGATATGCATTGATTTTATTGCATCCCCCATTTTTATTACTGTGTCGCTGCCTTGGGAATTTTCTGTCTGACTGGCTACGTATATTGTGGGCAGGCCAATTAATTCATCCTGGATCTCTGCCACAGGTGTGATTTGCCCCCCCACTCGATTGCCGCTCGATCCGTCTTTCTGGGGGGTTATCTTGAGTGTGACTTCTCGTAAGTCATATTGCCTGATTACTATCCCGGTCTGGTTCGTGCAGATGTGGAGTGTCTTGGAGCTACCCAAGGAGTTAAGGTTTTTAAAGGATCTCCATGTAGGAAGTACTCTCACTGTGAAATATACACGATTGGGTAACTATACCACATGGTTGCACTGTACGACATCTATTTTTTCTGTTACTGTGTGCATATAATTTTGACATGTGTACCCATACTATATCTTTTTCAGCAGACTAAACCTCTGAAGAAGACCCTTGCGTTCTGGGTTGAAACGCGTCAAGATCATTTTTCAAAATTGTCAACATTTTTATTACTAATTTTGCTATGAAATATTATTTGTCTGCAAGTGTACTTTTGGTTTAGTTTTTATTTCCTACTGGAGCTCATGTTGTTTTAACGATCATGTCATGCTTTTTGATACAATAAATAAATAATTACTTTTTTTATTTAACATTGCATCAATTATTCTACTTTGCTGCCTAAAAACCCCACTTTGGGGAAATTTTCCCTTTTTTTTGTACTTTTGGGGTGAGCAGCACCTTTCCACCTCTCTTTGTGTCCCTTCTTTGCGATACCCGAAGGTAACCTTCGGGAGAGATGCCGTCAGCTGGAGGGGGAGACAAGGACGGCTGTGGGGGCTTCGTTCTCAGGTAAGTAATTCATAATGAGCTAGTATGCTATGCATACTAGCTCATAATGCCTTTTGTCTTGCAGGTTTTTTTTTTTGGTTTTTTTTGTTACCCGGGTTTACAACCACTTTAAAGCAATGAGAAAAAGCATTAATATCTAGAGAGATCACAGCACTTAAGAAGCTGTTTCCTATCAGACTCGTTCTCTCCCTTTAAAACCTCTCAGGGAGCTATAGGTAGAGAGCAGAAGGAGGGAAGTCACTGCTTTGGCTCATTCAGCTATTTGCTTAAATTTCAGCTAGTTTTTGAGCTTTATAAAGATATCCATATAAAAATGTTAATATTTTCAATTCCAGATAGCAGGGCGGAGCTCCAAGCTCATTTTCAATGTTTTTCAGCCTATCCTTATCTGTTTTTGCTGGAAAAAAATATTGTTGCTTACAGCGTTCAAAAGCTCAATCTGAATTTTAGACACACAAATGCCAGACTAAAGCCTTGTACACACGATCACACTTTCTGATGCAAAATGTTCAATGACAGGCTGTTGGCGGTAAATCCGACCGTGTGGATAATCCTTCGGACAATTGCTGTCTGACTTTCCGCCAACAAATGTTGGATGGCAGGTTTTCAAATTTTCTGCGGACAAATGTGTGTTGTCGGATTTTCCGAGCGTGTGTGCACAAGTCCGTCGAACAAAGGTCCAAAGTACAAACATGCATGCTCAGAAGCAAGGATGAGCCGGAAGTGGTCGGTCTTCTAAAACTAGCATTCGTAATGGAGATATCACATTCGTGACGTGGCAGATTATAAAATCTCTCAATGCAGCACATTCACTTCTTCTTTATATTGGTATTATAATGAAGCTGCTTTGCTGGTGATATTGACAAAGTTCAGCCAAACGTATTTCAATTTTTTTTCCCAGCGATCTTCAGAATATTTTTTTTTCTAGTGATCTCCAGAATAATATATATATATATATATATATATATATATATATATATATATATATATATATTTTTTTTTTTTTTTTCTAGTGATCTCCAGAATAATTTTTTGGAGGACAAGTTACCACAACACCATTATTATCTCATATTTTTAAAGCTCAAAGATACAGCTATGTTGGTGTCCCTTGTTAATTTGACATTGTATTTTTGAAATGTACCTGCCTACTCACAAACAAACTGTCCTTTTTTAAGTAAAACACATAGCTAAGTATTTCATTTTTTTTTACTGAATAAGGAGCACAAGGTCATATAAAAATCAAGAGGAAGGCAACAATGGAGAAACAGTGAAGCATTTGTGCCCCATGGCAGACATCAATTATGTAAATTTCAAAATTGGTAACCTGGGGAGTCCATTTAATAGGGAGCACAATACGGTCCTGGACTCAGAGAGATCGGGAGCAGCAGCAGATGACATATACAGTATCTCACAAAAGTGAGTACACCCCTCACATTTTTGTAAATATTTTATTATATCTTTTAATGTGACAACACTGAAGAAATTACATTTTGCTACAATGTAAAGTAGTGAGTGTACAGCTTGCATAACAGTGTAAATTTGCTGTCCCCTCAAAATAACTCAACACACAGTCATTAATGTCTCAACCACTGGCAATAAAAGTGAGTACACCTCTAAGTGAAAATTTCAATATTGGTCCCAAAGTGTCAATATTTTGTGTGACCACCACTATTTTCCAGCACTGCCTTAACCCTCTTGGGCATGGAGCTCACCAGAGCTTCACAGGTTGTCACTGGAGTCCTCTTCCACTCCTTCATGATGTAATCACGGAGCTGGTGGATGTTAGAGACCTTGCGCTCCTCCACCTTATGTTTGAGGATGCCCCACATATGCTCATTATGGGTTTAGGCCTGGGGACATGCTTGGCCAGTCCATCACCTTTAACCTCAGCTTCTTTAACAAGGTAGTGGTCATCTTGGATGTGTGTTTGGGGTCGTTATCATGTTGGAATTCTGCTCTTCGGCCCAGTCTCTGAACTGAGGGGATCATGCTCTGCTTCAGTATGTCACACTACATGTTGGCATTCATGATTCCCTCAATGAACTGTAGCTCCCCAGTGCCAGGAGCACTCATGCAGCCCCAGACTATGACACCCCCACCACCATGCTTGACTGTAGGCAAGACACACTTGTCTTTGTACTCTTCACCTGGTTGCCGCCACTCACGCTTGACACCATTTACACCAAATAAGTTTGTCTTGGTCTCATCAGACCACAGGACATGTTTCCAGTAATCCGTGACCTTAGTCTGCTTGTCTTCGGCAAAGTGCTTGCTGGCTTTCTTGTGCATCATCTTTAGAAGAGGCTTCCTTCTGGGATGGCAGCCAGGCAGAACAATTTGATGCAGTGTACGGCGTATGGTCTGAGCACTGACAGACTGACCCCCCACCCCTTCAACCTCTGCAGCAATGCTGGCTGCACTCATATGTCTACTTCCCAAAGACAACCTCTGGATATGACACTGAGCATGTGCACTCAACTTCCTTGGCCAGCCATGGCAAGGCCTGTTCTGAGTGGAACCTGTCCTGTTAAACTGCTGTATGGACTTGGCCACCATGCTGCTGCTCAGTTTCAGGGTCTTGGAAATGTTTGTATAGCCTAGGCCAGTGATGGCGAACCTTGGCACCCCAGATGTTTTGGAACTACATTTCCCATGATGCTCCACTACAATGCAAGGTACCAGAGCATCATGGGAAATGTAGTTCCAAAACATCTGGAGTGCCAAGGTTCGCCATCACTGGCCTAGGCCATGTTTATGTAGAGCAACAATTCTTTTGTTCAGATCCTCAGAGAGTTCTTTGCCATGAGGTGCCATGTTGAACTTCCTTTGATCAGTATGAGAGAGTGAGAGCGATAACACCACATTTAACACACCTACTCCCCATTCACACCTGAAACATAAAAAGTTTGACACTACCTGAAATTATGACAGTAGTAAAAGCCAAACCATATCCCACAGTAAAGAAAAAAATTGGGAGGGATGCCCCAGGGGTTGTATGGGTAAGGGTTTAGTTGAGAGTAAGGTGGTGAGAAAACAAGTATATAGAAAAATATTCAAAATGTATTTATACAAAAATATACATATATACATACAATGATGCTGGTCATATATACAATACGATATATAGCTATATTCTGAAGCATAAGAGAAGGTCAATCATATGGTTTTCAGAAGATCCAACATGTTTCTGAGTTAATTGCTAAATTCCTTCTTTACCTAAACAGGTGACCCTGCCCACCTCTGACAACATGGGGAAAGCCATAGGGAAGTCCCCCGTGTGTCATAGGGGGTGGGGTCACAGGGTGGCCCCACCCTCCATTATATAAGATTGTCACCTTAACAGAAGCGTCACACAGTGGGAGACTCCCATTGAGGCGGATCATCCGGAGGACGAATCGGGGAAGAAGAAGCCAAGGGGGATGATGGACGAGAGGACCAGAAGAAGATGTATAGGAAGATAGAGGAAGAAGCGGGGGAAGAACAAGATGGAGGAAGAAGAAGAACACTGAAGGAAGACCAGAAGAAGATAGAAGAAGAAGTTATTAATAAAGGAATTGTCAAAAACCGTCTATTGTCTTTTTTTAACATTTTTGACACTTTTTTTGTGAAAATGGTAGGGGTACATTTGTACACATTTGGAACACTGTGCCATCTCAGTGCATTGCTGGCTCATGATTGGCTAAGCATGCAGTGCGACCCCGCATTCTTGGCCAATCACAGCACCGGCAGCGAGGAGAGCCATAATTGGCCACAGGCAGGAGGCCTGTGGCCAATTATAGCTCAGGGGGTTTAGTACACGCCCCACACTATATAAGGCCGCCAGCGCGGCGGTCTTGTGTAGTGTGTTGCAGCATGCAGGGAGAGAGCAGGATAGACAGGGACAGTGTGTACTTTTCTTGTGAACCTAGCCTGTTAAAGTGGGTGTTGTGTGCCTCCAGCACAGTATACACCTGAAGATGCCTGTATTACATAACACCAGTAATAAAGGGTATCTTCAGGAGTTAAAATGTGTGTTGTGTGCCTCCAGCACAGTATACACCTGAAGATGCCTGTATTACAGAACACCAGTAATAAAGGGTATCTTCAGGAGTTAAAATGGGCGTTGTGTGCCTCCAGAACAGTATACACCTGAAGATACCCTTTATTGCTGGTGTTCTGTAATACAGGCATCTGCAGCAGTTAAATTGGGTGTTGTGTGCCTCCAGCACAATATACACCTGAAGCTACCCTTTATTACTGGTGTTCTGTAATACAGGCATCTGCAGCATTTACAGTGGGTGTTGTGTGCCTCCAGCACAATATACACCTGAAGCTACCCTTTATTACTGGTGTTCTGTAATACAGGCATCTGCAGCATTTACAGTGGGTGTTGTGTGCCTCCAGCCCAATATACACCTGAAGCTACCCTTTATTACTGGTGTTTTGTAATACAGGCATCTGCAGCAGTTACATTGGGTGTTGTGTGCCTCCGGCACAGTATACACCTGAAGCTACCCCTTATTGCTGGTGTTGTTCTGTTTCTGTAACACAGACAGGCAGCTTCAGTAATTAGTCGTTGTACTGTGTCATCTGCTCAGTGTGCACCTAAAGCTACCCAATTGCTGGTTTTCCCATCTCCCCCTGCAGGCCATTACTATGTCTGGAAGGCCAACAAGGAGAGACAGACAGTCACGAGCCAATAAAAGAGGGCAAGCAGGCTCTATGTCTAGAGACAACAGTTCTGGTCGTGGACGCGGTGCATCGTCATCAGCACGTGGTCATGGGACACGCTTGTCCTTATTTTCGGCAGCTGGACGTGTTGAGCCACATCATGCCAAAGACTTGGTAGAGTGGATGACCAAGCCCTCCTCATCTTCCTCATCCTCTCTCACCCAGGCTCAGGGTACTAGCAAAGCAGCCAACGCGTCCTCTTCCCTCATTTCAATCTCATCAGTCACTCCTTCCCTAGACCCACCATGTTCTCCCCCGAACTGTTTGAGCACACAGTTGGGTACATGATCCAAGAGGATGCCCAGCGTTTTGAAGGCTCTGATGATGATACCCAGCTAGAGGAAGGCAATAGAGTGAGCGCAGACGTAGGGGATGCTCAAGAAGCACAGCAATCTGGCAGTCATGTTCCACCAGCTGCATCATACTGCCAGGTTTGCTCCAGTGATGAAGGGGGAGGGGATGATGAGGTCACTGACTCCATGTGGGTGCCTGATAGGAGAGAGGGGGTTGAGGAGGAGGAGGAGGCACATCTCCAAGTGAGGCAGGATGCCCTCCGGGGGCCAGCTTAGGGGCAGCACACCGACTGAATCACACCGCAGAGGGCGCTGCCTCTGCATGTTATTCCAAAAGTTCTTTGGTGTGGGCCTTTTTTTAGATGAGTTCATCAGATCGCACCACTGCTATCTGCAACATATGTCTCAAGCGTATCTCGCGTGGCCAAAACATCAGCCGCTTGGGCACCACATGCTTGACCAGACATATGTTGACCTGCCATGCAAGCGTACCTTAAAGACCCACACCAAAAAACAAAGCGGACCTCTCCTTGCTCCTCATCAACTGGGATCTCCAACCCCACTAGATCTTCAGTCCTCTCTGAAACCTGCACTGAGAGGAATGAGGGTGTAGAATTAGGTGTGTCACAGTCCTTGCGGGCACTCTGCTAGCAGTACACCTACGTCCGATTGTACCAGGCAAATTTCCCTGCCCCAGCTGCTGGACCGTCGAAAGAAGTTCACTCCCAGCCATCCACATGCCCAGCGGTTGAATGCTAGCTTGGCTAAATTGCTAGCAGTTCAGCTGCTGCCTTTTCAGTTGGTAGGCTCGGGCCCCCTTCCGTGAGTTTGTGCAATGTGCGGTTCCTCAGTGGCAGGTCCCCAAATGCCACTTTTTCTCACAGAAGGTGATTACGGTTCTCTACCTGCATGTGGAAGGCAATGTCCATGCCTTGCTAGACAGGGCAGTCAGTGGTAAGGTGCATATTACCGCTAACTCATGGTCCAGCAGCATGGACAGGGAGGTTACCTATCTTTCACGGCCCATTGGGTCACTCTTCTGGCAGCTGGGAAGGATGCAGGGCAAGGTGCAGTAGTGTTGGAGGCTGTTCTGCCGCCACGCCTCCAAAATTCTACTACTGGTTGTGACACACCTCTCCCCCCCACCCCCTCCTCTTCTTCTTCCTCCATGGCCTCTTCCAGTGCTTTGTCCTCAGAACCAGCAGTGCTCCGTAGGCATTCAAGGGGCTACGCAAGTACGCAGGCAAAAAGATGCCATGCTGTGCTTGCACTGGTTTGTTTGGGGGACAGGAGCCAGACTGGGGCAGATATTTTTCAGGCCGAGAGGTGGTTGAGGCCAAGCCAGCTTAAGCCAGGAATGGTGGTTTGCGACATTGGCACCAACCTACTCTCCGCCCTCCGACAGGGACAACTGATCCATGTGCCCTGTGTGGCTCACATCCTTAACCTGGTGGTGCAGCAGTTATTGGTCAGGTATCCAGGCTTACAGGATGTCCTGAGGCAGGCCAGGGAAGTCTCTGTGCATTTCTGCCGATCATTTAATGGCAATGCTTGGCTTGCTGAGCTCCAAAAGGAGTTGAACCTGCCCAAGAACCGCCTTATATGTGACATGCCCACCAGTTGGAACTAAACGTTGGCCATGCTGCAGAGGCTGCACAAGCAGCAGAGGGCAATGAATGAGTACCTGTGCGACTACGGCACCAAAACAGGGTCAGGGGAGCTCAGGTTTTTTTCACCATGCCAGTGGGGCATGATCAGGGATGCATGCACTGTCCTGTCACCATTTGAGGAGGCCACAAGGATGGTGAGCAGTGACAGTGCATGCATCAGTGACACTGTACCTCTTGTCCACCTGTTGGAGCATACGTTGCGTGGAATAATGGACAGGGCACTTGAGGCAGAACAGAGGCAGGAAGAGGAGGACTTCTTTGCCTCTCAAGCCCCCCTTTATCCAGACAGTGTTCCTGCTGTCCCGCCCATCACACAGGAAGAGGAGGAGGAGGAGGCTTGTGTCAGCATGGAGGTGGAGCCTGGCACTCAGCAGCAGCAGTCTTGTAGGGATGATTTACAGTCCCAAGAAACCTGTTTACTTGTACGTGGCTGGGAGGAGGTGGCTGCGGATCATGTTGTCCTTAGTGACCCAGAGGACTCCGGACCGAATGCCTCAGCTAACCTACGCTGCATGGCCTCCCTGATCCTGCAAAGCCTGCGGAAGGATCCTCGCATTCTTCGGATCAAGGAGAGGGACCATTACTGGCTGGCCACTCTCCTTGATCCATGGTACAAGGGTAAGGTTGCGGACCTTATCTTGCCATCACAGAGGGAGCAGAGGATGAGAAATCTCCGGGAGGCCTTGCAGAAAGGTCTGTGCAATGCGTTCCCAGAGACTGGGAGGTTACAAACTCCTGGTCCTGGACAACGTGTTGCTAAGGATTCGGTCAGTCACAGAAGGAGCGGTGAAGAAGGTGGCTGTCTGACCGATGTGTTCAGGCAATTTTTTAGTCCACAGCCCCAAGGTATGATCAGTTCCAGCAACCATCGTCAGCGTCTGATTTACATGGTGCAGGAATACCTAGGGGCAAGGTCAGACTTTGAAACCTTTCCCCCAAAAATCCTCTGGCTTACTGGGTCACTGCTCAGAGCCTGCACAGTATGCAATTGAGCTACTGGCCTGTCCTGCATCCAGCGTTCTTTCGGAACGCACCTTCAGTGCTGCTGGTGGCTTTGTAACCGATCATAGGGTGCGTCTGTCCACCGACTCGGTTGATCGACTGACCTTCATAAAGATGAATCAGTCTTGGATCACCACCAGTTACCAAGCACCTAAAGCTGATAACCGAAAAAAATTTTTTTTAAATGTCACATCCCTTCAAGATTGCCTATGCTGATGCTGAGTGACTGTTCTGTTATGGGTGATGCCACCAGCCCAATTTTTCAGCCCCTGTTTAACAGGGGCGTGTAATTACAATTTTTGATGCAATGCTTTGCAGCAGGGCTCATTCCTGCACCCCAACTAGAGTATATGGGAGAGTTTGCAGTGTCATGGCACCAGCACCAGTGCCTAAGGCCCAATTTTTCAGCCCCTGTTTAACAGGGGCATGTAATACAATTTTTGATGCAATGCTTTGCAGCAGGGCTCATTCCTGCACTCCAACTAGAGTATCTGGGAGAGGTTGCAGTGTCGTGGCACTAGCAAGCAGTGCCTAAGGCCCAATTTTTCAGTCCCTGTTATGTAATTATGTAACCCCTGGCATGTAATTACAATTCTTGATATAATATTTCACAGCAGGGCCCATTCCTGCGCCCACCTAGAGTAACTGTGAGGACTTATAGTGTTGTGGCACCAGCACCACCACCACAACCACCAAAGGCCCAATTTTTCTACCACTGTGTATAACAATGGCATGTAATTACAATTCTTTATATAATCGTTCACAGCAGGGCACTCCAGCTCCCACCAAGAGTCATTTTGAGGGCTTACAATGTTGTGGCAACACCAACACCTTAGGCCCCCATTTCTGCAGAGCATATAGGGCAGGCCCCTACTTTAAAGGAATATTTCACTTTTTTTTCACTTTAAGGCCGCGTACACACGGGCGGACTGTCTGACGGACTTGGTCCGCTGAAACGTGTTTCAGCGGACAGTCCGCTCGTGTGTGGGCTTCAGCGGACTTTTTCAGCGGACAGTCTGGCGGACTAAGTCTTTCGGAATTTCCGTAATACAGTCCATCCAACTTTGGTTTCAGCGGACAGTCCGCTCGTGAGTAGGCAAGTTGGACGGACTAAGTATGGCGCATGCTCAGAAAGGATTTACACGGCCGAAGGTTGCATTGCAGTGTATTGGACGTTGTATTTCTAGTCCCGTCGTACGTGCTGTACACGTCATCGCGCAAGCTTTCAGCGGACTGTCTGTTCGTCGTGTGTGGTCAAGTCCGTTCATTCAAAAGTAGGACGGACTGTCTGTCGGATTGTCTGACGGACTTAGTTGGACGGACAATCCTCTCGTGTGTACGCGGCCTTAGGCCGCGTACACACGCGCAGACTGTTCGCCCAACTTTGTCCGCTGAACAGTGTTTGGGCGGACAGTCCGCTCGTGTGTGGGCTTTCAGCGGACAGTTTCAGCGGACAGTTGGACGGACAAGGTTTTTCGGAAATTCCGTAAAACTGTCCGCTGAAACCTTGTTTCAGCGAACAGTCCGCTCGTGTGTAGGCTTGTTCGTCAAACAAAGTTGGGCGCATGCTCAGAAAGGATTTTCACGCCGAAAGCTATAATGCAGTGTATAGGACGTCGTATTTTTCGTCCCGTCGTGCGTGCCGTTCACGTCATCGCGCACGGTTTCAGCAAACTGTTCGTCCGTCGTGTGTGGCCATGTCCGTCCATGCTAAGTTTGAGCGGACTGTTTGCCGAAACTGTTGGACGGACAAAGTTGGGCGAACAGTCCGCGCGTGTGTACGCGGCCTAAGAGTCATTAAAATCAGTGCTCCCGAAAAAACGGACATTTAAAAAATTTGCATTGATATATGTCCCCTGGGGCAGGAGCCAGGACCCCAAACCCTTTTTTGGACAATAACTTGCATATAAGCCTTTAAAATGAGCACTTTTGATTTTGAACGTTCGAGTCCCATAGACTTTAATGGGGTTCTAAAGTTCGTACGAATTTTCGTTCCGTTCAAAGGTTCTGGTGTGAACCGAACCTGGGGGTGTTCGGCTCATCCCTATATACAAGTAGCATCAGGTCACAACGGAGTATAAAAGAGAATAAAGGCACCTCTAAGTGTAGCAATAGGGTTACATTTAATAAAGGTAGAACATTTAGCAAGTCATATAGTTGATGATTAAAAGAGGCACATCAAAGTATGCAGGCATCCAAGGGGTTACTAAATGTTGTACCTTCATTAAATGTAACCATATTGCTACACTTAGAGGTGCCTCTCTGCTCTTTTATTCTATGTAGTGCCTGCTGGAGTTTGCTTCTAATCCCTTTTATGGAGGCTTTCATTTGTGGATGGACATTTTATGGTTACACAGCCTATCACATTGCTATAATCATTTTACATGGACTTTAAACTGAAGGACGTATGGATAAATGGTTGTGGAATGAATCATTTGAGTTTCCATTATTTCTTATGGAGACATTTTCTTTGATATACAAGTGCTTTGGATTACACGCATGTTTCTTGAACAAATTATGCCCGCAATCCAAGGTTTTACTGTAAATAGCTCCCCTCCAGAGCAGTCACTCCTCTCAATCCCCCCTTTAGAGGGCTCTGCATAGCATTGCGATCAGGGGGAGTACCTGAAAGCAATGAGGCTCTACTGTGCTCTAATTTATTATATCAAAAAAGAAAAAACCCTCTGTACTAGGACATAATAGTCCCTACTTTCTTATAATTTTTTAATTAAGTAAAAATTTTTAACAAAGGCAGAATTACAGCAGTAAAGCATTTATTTACAATGACACTTTACAATTACAATATGATATCATTTTCAGTTGACATTTCAGTTCAGGGTTTGAACTTGTCTGAAGGTTCACTTACCAGATCACTAGAGAGAGTTTACAACTGGCCCCATATACCCGCAGTGCCTACACCCAGGGGCGGACTGACTATTCGGGCTCTCGGCACTGCCCGAGGGGCCCCATGCCACTAAGGGGCCCCATCAGGGTTGCCAGCCTCAATAAAACCAGGGACAGTATGTAAAAATCTACCTTTTCAGTGTGTGTATGTGTATTCTGTGTGTGTATACTGTGTGTGTATATTGTGTGTGTGTGTATACTGTGTGGCCCCATAATCTCCTATTGCCCAGGGGCCCCATAATCTTCTATTGCCCGAGGGGCCCCATAATCTTCTCCTGTTGTCCGGGGGCCCCATAATCTCCTATTGCCCGGGGGCCCCATGAGTTGCCAGTCCGCCCCTGCCTACACCTATAGAGAGACACCACCTATTACTGATATCTCCCACCATCTCATCTGCTGCCCCTCTTTACTAATCCCTTCACTAATGATGTGCCAAACACACCTGGATTTGGTTCGAGCAGGGTTCAGTGAACATTGCTAGAGTCTGAGTGCCAAATCCAAACAAATTGAGGTCAATGTGAGTCAAATGTTAAGAAGCAGTTCTTGTGATTTTCAGGTCTAACAGGCAAAGCGTTCTCAAACAAATGACAAGGGCACCATCTTGATGAACATGTACGAAAGTAAAAAATAATTAAAAAATTAGTTTGACAGAATGCAGCAATTTTATTAATGCTTAAAGGGAGACATCAAAAATGCAAAATACATTTTAATAATGTAGCACTGACTCCCGAAGGAGCGGCTGGTTTTAATGGGCTTACCGTTACCTTCTTCACCTCGATTTGCGTCTAGGGGTTTCTCGCGGTAGATGGCCCAGAAACGTTTTATTTGCAAAAACTTAGTTAACAACAGTCTCTCAGTATAGGATCAGAGGGTTAGGAGAAAAGTCCAGGTACTCTTATGCTGCATACACATGATCAAACAATCCGGTGGAAAAGTCCGGCAAACTCAAGTCCGTCGGACAATCCGCCCGCGTGTACTTTTTTTTACCCAAAAGTACGGCGAACTTAGAAAGTAGTTTTGCACTCCAATCTTACCGCCGGACTCACATTTCGGCGGAAAATCCGCCCGTGTGTATGCCAGTCCGCCGTACTTTTGAAATGAACGGACTTTTCCCGCCCTCATTTTGAGCGCGTCTTCGGGGGTCTTCTCGCCGGACTCCTCCGCTATCTTCTGCTAGCTCTTTTGCTAGCTGAGGAGCCCGGCTTTCTTCTTTGCCGCCGCCCTCTTCTTCCGACTTCGGGGGTCCTGTCCCCCTCTTCGGTTATTCTTGCCGGGCCACCGCCCCTTCTTCTAGCTCTTTTACAAGCGGTGGCCCGGTCTTCTGTCGCCGTCTTCTGTTCTTCTCTTCTTCTCTTCAGATGTTGCCTCGTCGCTCTCTCCGCTCACAATGATGGGACATGTGGCGCACGGCGACTTATATAGGGACATCACCGGATGATGTCCCCACCCAGTATGATGTCACAGTCCCAGAGTGACATCATACTGGGCGGGGACATCATCCGGTGATGTCCCTATATAAGTCGCCACGCGCCGCGTGTCCCATCATTGTGAGCGGAGAGAGCGACGAGGCAACATCTTAAGAGAAGAAGAGAAGAACAGAAGACGGCGACAGCGGCGACAGAAGACCGGGCCACCCCCTGTAAAAGAGCTAGAAGAAGGCGCGGTGGCCCGGCAAGAAGAACCGGAGAGGGGGACAGGACCCCCGAAGTCAGAAGAAGAGGGCGGTGGCGAAGAAGAAAGCCGGGCTTCTCCGCTAGCAAAAGAGCTAGCAGAAGATAGCGGAGGAGTCCGGCGAGAAGACTCCCGAAGACGGACAGAAGACCCCCGGAGCCATGCAATAAGCTATTTTAACCCTTGTGTGTTGTGTTTTTTTTTACTTTTATTTACAGGTGAATGGGTAGGGGTACATTGTACCCCATACTCATTCACATAGGGTGGGGGGCCGGTATCCGGGGGCCCCCTTATTAAAAGGGGCTCCCGGATTCCGATAAGCCCCCTGCCCGCAGACCCCGACAACCAACGGCCAGGGTTGTCGGGAAGAGGCCCTTGTCCTCATCAACATGGGGACAAGGTGCTTTGGGGTCATGTTGAGGGCACGCAGCCTGGTACGGCTCAGGAGGGGGGGCTCGCTCGCCCCCCCCTTTCCTGGCCGGCCGGGTAGCGTGCTCGGACAAGGGTCTGATGTGGACCTGGGGGGGACCCCCACACCGATTTTTTTCGGCGTTGGGGTTCCCCTTTAAGTCCATACCAGATGACGGGGCCAGCGACGCGGATAGCCCGGCGGACTTAGTATGCCATATTAGTCCGCTGAAAAAGTGCCGTGTGTGGGCAAGTAGCCCGTTCGGAAAGTCCGCCGGACCAAGTCCGCTGGTTAGTCGGCTACGTGTGTACGCAGCATTAGTGTCAAAGTCAGTAATAAAGAACTTTTTTACTTTGAATAAATCCAGAGTATAGTCATTCACAGCTGGATGTTCACTCTAGTTGGATAGTCCTTCTCTCACAAGGCCTAGCAGCCAACAGGGTGTTTGAGTCATGAACAATTCCCCGCCACAGACTTTGTTGTAGAACATGAACAAGGAAACTAGAAAACTTGTAGAACACTTGTGTGGTACCAGTTTCTTGCAGCTGGTCCGGCGATACCATGTGAGATTGGATTCACTTAGGTCCTTCAGCTTTACCAGGCTCTTGCTAAGAAGCCAACCCTTGCATGGCCTTCTTCTGAAGAGTCCTCCCCTGGATAACTACGAAGTTGCTGGGCCTCTCCACAACTTGAGATGGCACCGGACCACTTCCGAATCCTTTCCTTAGTTTCCTTGCCTCGGGCTAGCGAGCCCGAGACGTAAAGTCGGGTGGATCTGCACCCCAGGCTATAGGCCTCCTGGGGGCTGGTCAGGAGGACCAGAACCATGGAGTCAGAACATACTTCTGGATAGGAACCCCAAACCACGTGACATCCGCATCTTAAGTACCCTCTCTCAGAAAGCACAGCAAGAGTGACACTCCCACTGGGCTGGCTCCAAGAGAAAGTGACCTTAAAGCACCCAACCAGACTGTGTTTCCATGCCTGCCAGAAGAGACAGCACCCCCTATGGCCAGGCCAAACACCCTATAGTCCAGTCAGACTGATGCTGAGGTCAACATTTGGAACAATTATACCCAAACCAAACTGCGGTTCAGGTTAAATTTAAATTTAAATTTCAAAAAGACATAGCTTGTGCTCTTCAGGAGCCAGCGTTACAATAACATATCTGCCTGTGAAATAGTGCATCCATAAATCACCTCTGTACACCCTAGTCTGCAGCTCACGTTCTTCCTCCTCATCCACAGCTCACTTACTCCCCCCACAGCTTACCTCTTCCTTCTCCACTGTCCCTGTCCTCCACTGCTTGCCGTCTTTCCCATTCCCCCCACCTGCCCATTCACAACTCACCTCTTTTCCCCCCTCCACAACTCACCAACAGTTCACCTTCTCCCCCCTTTATCCACAGTTTACCTTAGCATGGCCTCAATCCACAACTTACCTTTGTACCCCCTGCTAACATGTCACCTTTGCACTCCCCCCATCCACAGCTTACACCCCCAGTCCACAACTCACCCCTGCACCCCCAGCCACAGTTTATCTCTGCTCCCTCCACATTTCACTTCTGCACCCCTGTCTACAGCTCCCCCCAATCCAGAGCTCTCAACCTCTGAAACCCCCCAATCTTTCACCCCATCCAGCTCCCCCACAGCTCTCTTAACTCTGTACAAATACCCCTACCCATATCTCTCACTTTGCCCAACCTACCACCCTCCATCCCCAGCTCTAACCTCTGCATGACACCCCCAACCTCTCCACAAGTGTGTCTCTGCACAACCGCCCCATTCCTCCTCCTTTTCCCTCCACAACTCTCACCTTGTTACAGATGCACTCAGCACAGCTCTATTAGGCATGAGCAGGCTTTTTTTTCTCAGTCTCATCTGTGCAACTTCACCTATCAGAATTGTACCACAGAGCTGAGAAGGCGTTGAAGATCACTTCACTCGACTCCATGCTACACAGATCTGACAGACAGGGGCAGAAGCTGCCTCCGGAATCCAACATAAAAAAAAAAAAATGCCATTGGTTGCAATATGCGGATCGGGGCACCCATCAACAAATGTGGGGCACCTGCTATGGGTGCCTGAGCCAGCACACAGAAGCCAGTGGAAGACGTAAGTAGTACAGAAAACCTCCTCTACTGGTATCTGTTCTAGGTGACAAGCTGGAGAGGAAAGGGCTGTCGGAGGTGGTGGAACAGAGTTCCACCATGTTCTCATACCTCCCAACTTTTTGAGATGGGAATGAAGGAGCAAAATGATATAGGAATAGGACACACCCTCTGCCACGCCTCCTTAAAAGAGAATTATATAACAAATAGTCAAACTCACAAGTGATTTTTACCACAACTATTCCTTTATACTGGCTAGAGTTGGGCCGAACACCCCACAGTTCAGTTCGTGCCAGGGCTCTCGAACATCGCAAAAGTTCGGACCCGTGCCACAAACCCTATTAAAGTCTATGGAACTCGAACTTGAAAAATCAAAAATGCCCATTTTGAAGGTTTATATGCATGTTACTGGCCAAAAAAAGGGTATTTTTTTTTAAAATGAGCAGTGATTTTAATGATGCTTAAGGTGAAACGATAAAAATGAAAAATGCCTTTAACCGGTTCCCGACCAGCGCACGATGATGTACGTCGACAGAATGGCACGGGCAGGCACATTGGCGTACATGTACGTCCAATCTTCAATGCCGCCCTGCCATCGGGAGCGCGCCGCTGGCGCAGGTCGGGACCCCGTGAGTCTGGTCACGGGACCCGCGGCCTCGATCGCCGCGGGCATCCCCGCGATCGTCTCACGGGACGGCTGAATGGAGGAAATGCCGTGTAAACAGCATTTCTCCATTCTGCCTAGCAACTAGTGATGCTGATCTCTGCTCCATGTGATTGGAGCAGAGATCAGTGTTCACTAAATGAAAGCCCAACCCCCCACAGTTAGTAACACACCCCTAGGAACACTTAACCCCTACACTGCCACCCACTGGTTAACCCCTTCACTGCCAGTGTCATTTACACAGGAATCACTGCATTTATATAGCAGTGATTACTGTATAAATGACAATGGTCCCAAAAATGTGTCAAAAATGTCCGATGGGTCCCCCACAATGTCGCAGTCACAATAAAAATCGCTGATCGCCGCCATTACTAGTAAAAAAAAAAATAATAAAAAATTATTAATAAAAATGCTATAAAACTATCCCTATTTTGTAAACGCTATAACTTTTGCGCAAACCAATCAATAATCGCTTAATGCGATTTTTTTTAACAAAAATATGTAGAAGAATACGTATCGGCCTAAACTGTGGGAAAAAAAAGTTTTTTTATATATTTTTGGGGGATATTTATTATAACAAAAAGTAAAAAGTAATGCGTTTTTTTCTAAATTGACGCTCTATTTTTGTTTATAGCGCAAAAAATAAAAACCGCAGGGGTGATCAAATATCACCAAAAGAAGGCTCTATTTGTGGGAAAAAAAGGACGTCAATTTTGTTTGGGAGCCACATCGCACGACCGCGCAATTGTCAGTTAAAGCGACGCAGTGCCGAATCGCAAAAAGTGGTCTGGTCTTTGACCAGCAAAATGGTCCGGTCTGTAAGTGGTTAAATATAGTGGCTGGGGAGTCCACATAGTCTGCCTGTAAAATGTTGCATCTGTACCGTATATAGAATCTGCTACAGCAAAACTGAAATATATAAAGAAAGAAAATTACATTTAAATTGATTTTCCCTGCAAGCTTTCTTTATTTTGTAAACAACGGCTGCACTCGGAACAAGATTAGAGATGTTTTTGGATAAATTCTGGTGTCTCTGGCAGACTTTGGATGGAAATAACACTTTTTTTTTTTTTGCCCCACAATGAGCAACCCTTATGTGAATAAGCCAAATTATTGTACACTCAGGCCAAGATTAAGATTTTTTTAGTCTCTTTCACAGACTTTAGATAAAAGTAGCAGGTGCAAAATAATTGGGCTTTGGGTGTTGGTGGTGCCTTCATACCGTGACCCTATAGAGGTATTCTTGGAAAAAAAATTGTTTGTTTTTGTATGTTTTGTTGAGAAAAAGAATGTCCAACAAATAACCTCAAAAGAGAAGTTTCAAAATAAATTGACAAAACGAATTTAGAAATTGCTTTATTCTCTCATCTCGCCATCTTGTTCCTCCTCTTCTACTCCTCATATATACAAAACATTATTACACCATATTAGAACGTCTCCAAGATGTCGAGACAATGCCAAATCAATATACTCTTCTGTAATGGTGAGTTGTATGCTCATGTAGCTTTCCACAGAGACCTGGTATCCCTTGTATTCCAAACCCAACTTCAGTTTCAGCATTACTGACTTAACAGTAAGGCCATTAAGGAATGGTTTTGGGCATAGCGGCAAACTCATTCTAGAGCTGAAGCCACTGCTGAACTACAGACCCGTGAAATTAAGAAAAAAAATTCCCTGAGGAACGCTTTGAGAACACACCGCCAGAGAGAGCAAGATATGACTAGAGGTACTCTTGATGAAATCAAGTATTGGTCTTTCTGTAAAAAATGTAAAGTATACATACCTGTGAAGCTCATCCCTATTCACCAGTGTTCTACAACTAGTCTGTGGCAGAGACTTTGTTCAAGTGTTCTACATCCAAGTCTGTGGCAGAGACTTTGTTCAAGTGTTCTATATGCAAGTCTGTGGCAGAGGTTTTGTTTTGCTCAAGCACTCTATCGGTTGCTAGGCCTAGTGAGAGGAGGTCTATCTGGTAGCTGTGAGACTCCAGATGTGAGTGGCAATTCTCTGGATTTCTATAGTGAGAGACTTCCTATCTTTTGCAGCTTCAAGAGTACCTGAACTTCCCACCTAACCCTCTACCCTTCATTGAGAGACTGTTATGTCTACTTGTTGTCAAATAAATATGCTCAAAATGGATCCAGTGTCGGTTTCTACAGTTCTTTGGGCCATCTACTTCGGGAAACCCCTAGACGTACACAAGGTCAAGAAGGTAACAGTAAACCCAATTAAAACAGCCGCTCCTTCGGGGGTCAGTGCTACAAACACGACAGCTGGTGCAGAGCTTTGCTGATCATCGGATAATGCCTCAGAAATCTGCGCATGCGCAGTGTTGACGTCACGCCAGCTGATCGGAAGATCAGCTGGAGTTTTGTCACTACTGCACATGCGCAGATCATCTGAGGCATTACCTGACGATCTACAGTAATCAACAGAACACCGGCACCCAAGTCACATCAGTTACCTCATCATCATCACCCCCTCCATCATTATCACTTGAGCCAATTTGGCAATATGCTACAGCTGGGGGAACATGACTGCCAAATTGTTGTTTATTGGTGTTCTTTCCTCTTTGTAGGCTCATGTTGCTCCCTTCCTCAACCTCAGAACCAACATCAGAATTGAGTTATGCATGTGCATCAAAAAGATAAAAGTGGCTGATGCTGTGTTCAAATAATTCAGAATTCAGCTGACTTCTCCCTGCATGATGCTGGGGCTATGGCAGGAGTAGGCCAGTCCACCACCTCCTCTGCATGCTGTTACTGGATAGCTCGAGCAACATCACAAAACAGAGACAAAGATGCCCTGCCTGAGGCTTGATGATGTCCACCTTTGCCTCTGGAATCAAAGTGGCATAGGAACATCTGCTTTTCCTTGTTGATCTCCCAGACATGATGGGGGGTTAGTACCCAAATTTAATAGATAGTGGGAAATTTGTAATTGAAAAGTGGTGTTTGCTGCACTTTAAATTGAGGATTGCTGCTGACAGAAATGCAAAAACTATAAAAAAAAAAAAAGGTGCAACATTAGCATTGCAGTCTGAAAAAACTATGGCTGCCAATTTAAAAAAGGGAGCAACAAAAAAAATGCAGCAATCAAAAAAAAACGAAAAACTAAAGCACTAAAAATAAATAATAATAATAAATAAAATAATAAAATAAAATAATGAAGTCTATTGGCTCAAGTCAGATAGAAGTCACCTTGAAGTATTAGTGCCGGTTCACACTAGTGCGATGCGAGAACCCTGCGAATCAACTGCGGGTTCCCGCATCGCATTCAACACGCACGGCAGTTCACACTGCCATATGCGATCTGATGGGGAGTGTCATTATATGTTAACGACACCCCCATTTCAGCTCGCATATCGCACTGCGAACTGACAGTTCGGACATGAATCGGATCGCATATGTGTGAACACACATGCGATCCGATTCTGGTCCGAACAGAAAAAAGGGTCCTGTGCGTGTTGGGACCGAATGCGGTGCGGTATCAGCCATACTATCTGTATGGCTGACATCGCACCCGCACAGACATCGCATGTAATGTGAACAGCCGTGCGCTGCGAATTACATGTGATGTCTGGCATCGCGCTAGTGTGAACCGGCACTTAGAGGAAACTTTTCTAAAGTTGGAGCAACTTCAGTAGTTCTAATTAAGACAGATCTTATTGAATAAAATGGGATTTCACATCTCACACAACTTGGAGTTTCACAAGTGGGATCCCAAGTCGTGGCAGTGTGAGTCGGGAATTAATGTTGCACCTTTATTAACTACTTCAGCCCCATTCTACCTCTTCGTGACACAATCGTGGGCACCTGGTGGACATTGAGTCCGCGGAACCAGCGGTCACGGTCACAAAGACCACGGTTACAAAAAAGCCCTGAACACATATCATGATAATATGTCCAGTAATAAGGAACCAGAGTAAGAAAATGGTAACATTGATCTTCTAGTTTTACAGACCTTTAAAATGTATTTATTTATTTATTATTTTTTAAGTGTAAAAGCTCTCTGTTGTCATTGGACCAGCTAAGCTTTTGTACCTGATGTGAAAGGGATACCACACTTTTTCCAGCATTGGTCGCAACACTTCTTTTCCCCTTCACAGTCCTGATCCGTCTCACATTCATTTATAGGAAGGATTCCTGTTTTGCAAGATATGGTCCAGCCAGGGCAGTGTCCAGGTTTGACTGTGAATAGAAGACAGAGATGGACGGTCGGTAACTTTCTTCACCAGGCATGTCAAACTCATATACAATAATGGGCTTTATAGGCGGTCACACCAATATTCCATGGGCAGCACTTTGATGGATATACAGTGTACATGGTAAAAAAATACATTTTGAACCCTTTCCCTGTCAGTGTTGTTTTTGCAGCTCCCAAATGGAACCTCACAGTGATTTGACTCCAACAAATAACTATACGCCACCTATGGTTAAAAGACCTTTAATTCCTACAAGTGCATAACCTATCATTCTCACTGCCTAAAATAGAGACAAACTCTCCCTCTCTTCCTATATAATTCATTGGAGGGAGTGAAAGATGGTTCCCCACCCCCCGCTTTATACCCCCTCTTTTTCTTCACCTCCCCACTCATCTCCCTCATTACATTCCTACCTTTCTCCCTACAATACCTTGACAAAGTATTCATACCCCTTGAAATTTTCTACATTTTGTCATGTTACAACCAAAAACATACATGTATTTTATTGGAATTTTATGTGATAGACCAACACAAAGTGGCATACAATCGTGAAGTGAAAGGAAAACGATAAATGGTTTTCATTTTTTTTTACAAATAAATATGTGAAAAGTGTGGGGTACATTTGTATTCAGCCAACCCTGAGTCAATACTTTGTAGAACCACCTTTCACTGCAATTACAGCTGCAGGTACCAGCTTTGCACATCTAGAGAGTAACATTTTTGCCTGTTCATCTTTGCAAAATAGCTCAAGCTCTGTCAGGTTGGATGGAGAGCATCTGTGAACAGCAATGTTCAAGTCTTGCTACAGATTTTCAATTGGATCTAGGTCTGGACTTTGACGGGGCCATTCTAACACATGAATATGCTTTGATCTAAGCTATTCCATTGTAGCGCTTGCTGTATGTTTAGGGTCGTTGTCCTGTTGGAAGGTGAACTTCTGCCCCAGTCTCAAGTCTTCTACAAGCTCTAACAGGTTTTCTTCTAAGATTGTCCTGTATTTTGCTCCATCCATTTTCCCATCAACTCTGACCAGCATCCCTGTCCCTGCTGAAGAAAAGCATCCCCACAACATGATGCCGCCACAACCATGTTTCACAGTGGGGATGGTGTGTTCAGGATAATGTGCCATATTAGTTTTCTGCCACACATAGCATTTTGCTTTTTGGCCAAAAAGTTAAATTTTGGTCTCATTTGAGCAGAGCACCTTCTTCCACATGTTTGCTGTGTGACAAATAGCGAGAAGCCATGTGGGTGACCCACATGGCTTCTCGCACACTGCAAACAGGATTTCTTTTGACTTTCTTTCAACAATGGCTTTTTTCTTGCCACTCTTCCATAAAGGCCAGATTTGTGGAATGTATGACTAATAGTTGTCCTGTGGGCCGATTCTCCCAACTCCTCTAGAGTTTCCATGGGCCTCTTGGCTGCTTCTCTGATTAATGTTCTCCTTGCCCAGCCTGTCAGTTTAGGTGGATGCCCATGTCTTGGTAGGTTTGCAGTTGTGCCGTATGCTTTCCATTTTCAGATGATGGATTTAACAGTGCTCTGTGAGATGTTCAAAGCTTGGGATATTTTTTTTTAGAACCTAACCCTGCTTTAAACATCTCCACAAGTTTATGCCTGACCTGTCTGGTGTGTTCTTTGGTCTTCATGATGCTGTTTGTTCACTAGGGTTCTCTAACCTTAGAGAACAGCTGCACTTATACTGACATTAAATTACACAAAGGTGGACTCTATTTACTAATAATGTGACTTCTGAGAGGCCTTGGTTTCTCTAGATTTTAGTTAGGGGTATCAAAGTAAAGGGGGCTGAATACAAATGCACCTCACACTTTTCAGATATTTATTTGTAAAAAAAATTTCAAAAAACATTTATCATTTTCCTTCCACTTAACAATTATGTGCCACTTTGTTCTGGTCTATAACATAAAATCCCAATAAAATGTATTTATGTTTTTGATTGTAAAATGACAAAATGTGGAACATTTCAACGGGTATGAATATTTTTTCAAGGCATTGTATATCCTTCCTTCTACCTCTTCATTCTCTTTCTACCTTTTTCTTATCTAATACCCCCTCTGACATACAATGACCCCACTTTAAACACGTGACTGTGGTACATCGACAACGTGTTAATGGTGTGGACCTGCACTCGTTCCCTCATATGGGGTATTCAGTGGGAGGCATATATGGAGGAACTGCTCCACCAAGGAGGACTACCGCAATGAATCAGAGTTAATTTATCACAGATTTCAGGAGCGGGGCTATTCACATCGCACACATAAAAGGGCCAAGATGATTGCCGGACGGAGGACTAGGGCTGACTTACTTACACCCCAGGAAAGAAATATCTGTAATCTGGGTGAACCAATAAGGTTTATTACCCCTTTTTTGAGGTTCAATGGCATCAGGTCAGCTCTATTCTTTCAGACCATTGGCACATCCTCACCCGCTCAGATACCTTAAGAGAGCTTGTAGGTGATAGACCCCACATGGTGGCCAAGAGAGCCAGGAATGTGAAGGATGATCTGATTGAATCTGAATTCAGATGACCTGTGAATAAAAACTGGCTTATGAATATTCCCAGAGCAGTGGGCATGTTCTCTTGTGGCTACTGTGGCACAAGCAAACATGTTGACTGCTCTAAAACATTTTGTGACTCGGATTCTAAAAAATGAGTTTGAAATTAAATTGTTTATCAACTGTGCTACATCAAAATTTCTCTATATCCTTGAATGTCCTTGTCACAAGCTACAGTATATTTTGGCAAAACGAAACGCCAGCTATGAGTCAGATTTGTTGAACATCTGAAAAGTATCAGATTAAAAGAAGATACCCCAATAGCTCAACATTTCCTTGAATTCCATCAGAGTAACACTCATGGGCTTAAAGTAAAGGGCTTTTTTGCCCTTAACCTCTCTGACCGAAGGGACGACTTTGACACTGTGCTCCTGAGGAAAGAAATATTATGGATTTTCAGGCTCCAGACCCTTCAGCCGAAGGGCCATTATACTAAGCTAAAATCTTTTTGGAATCCTAAATAGAAACCCCCTTTATGTAATTGGTAATTCCGCACCCACGACAGCAAGGTGACTCCTTGCGTCAAAATATCAAAGGACAAGTGTTGCCGCAAACCTGCCAGAGAGTATCTCAGACTGGTTATCGTAGCTTTGCTTCCTGGACTGTGAACTGGAAGTAATCAGACTAACTGCTTCTCATACAACAAGTAGTTGTTGGATACACGGAACCCGCTATGCTCAAATTGTTTCAGCTTTTTTTTTATGATCCGCTGGCATTTGACACGAGGAAGACGTGCACACATCGGCCAAGCAGCAATAGCAAAGGAAGGGCAAGATCCCCTCACGGACTTGTGTCATTCTTTTACATGTGTCTCCTCATGTGTCTATATGCCAAGACTGTTTGCTGACAGTGATCAATGTATTACCTGATATGAGCCACAGAGGTTCTGGGCTCTATATAACCAGCAACGGTCTCTGCAGTTCCTCACACTATTTGAATTGAAAATTTTCTGACTTAGTGTGCTACGGTCTATTACTGAATCACTAGAGACCTGTATGTTACATGTGTGCATAGACAAACCAGCATCTGATCTGTATCCACCTCTGAATGACTATCATTGCCGCCTATACACCTCATTCAACTGCATGAGAATAGCAGCAACGGGAAGCAGTTTCTTGTTTGTTCATCATTCTTTATAATTATTTCTTTCAATCCCTAGCTAGGGCATAATTCATATAAGTGATTTAGAACATTCAAGAGATTTTTTCTACAAATAGAAAGAATTAATTTCCTCAATAACACTTTTTGTCCCATTTTCTATTAAGAAAAGGAAGTTCTTTACTCAGGAATAGTGGGGGAGGTGTCTTGTCCAGCGTCTATTTTTAATTACACAACATTGTTTTTTTCTACAGTTTATAGTGTTTTATAATTGCTAGTAGATATTGTGGAGGAACGTGTCCCACTTGGGCGGCTCTTGTGCTGCACCAGTGGGATTCTTTTCATACTTTTTTCATTCATCCATAAAGTTAATAATAAAATGATTGATTGAATCCCGTTGTTGATTCTCCCCTTGTTTGCAATCTAGGCTTGTGCAATTCGTTTTGTAAAAAAAATTGAAATTCGGCCCAATTTTGCATCTTTCGGACATTCGGATGCATCCGAATGTCCGAATAAAAAGATAACGAAGTACAACGAATACGAAAGAAATATAACGAATGAATTTGAATGAATTCGACATGATTCGGTAATTCTTTAAAGATCTAATGAAACAAAAGGTCAGCTCAAAGTAAATCTTATAGTCCAATCAGCTAATTAATTTTGTGCCGGAGGATGGATTACTGGCAAAGTGCATTCCTGAGAACTGAGTTAGAAGAGTGTTGTATTGTATTTGAGCCGAGGAGAAGAGACGTTGTCATTGTGTGTGTTAAAAGATTCAATAAACAAACGATTTTCCAAACTACAAATCATTATCACGAATGTCTATACATACATAAATAGCGAATTTCAACGAATACGAACAAATGACTTCAACACTCTACGAATAATAACGAATTATCCGAAAACATATTAACGTAACATAACGAATATAACAGAACGAAATGATGTATTTTACGAATGACAACGAACCGCAACTAAACAAAATTTTCTGTTGTGCACAAGTCTATTGCAATCCTGGAAATCTTCTTGTCCCAACCATTTTCCTTTTTCATATACTGTATGTGTCTAGTTTGCTACCAGGGAGATAGCCCGTCGTATTGACAAATTGGCCAATCTATTATTATTTAATTGCTTACAAGTGGATTCAAGTAATTTTATTATATCTACCCACTTTAAACACTGACTACATTACCTTACAGGAATGTACACCGGTTCTTTCTACCACATTCATTCTCCCCTACTCCTGTTGGCATACGCCAGACCCCACCTTAAACTTCAGCACCAACTCGCTCATTATAACTACCCAGGTATACCCAATAGTTCCTCAACATCCATATTTATTTTGCACATTGACAGAAATTATTCTCTATGACAATTCTTGTTTAAATCTTTTTTATTGAAAAATAAAGTGGTTGTACAGATAGTAGGTAAATACCATACAATGAGCAAATGACAGTCCGAATATAAGGTTCAGATATATATCAAAATAGTAACAGTCTGAAGGTAATGAAGGTTACATCCACTTACAATAAACATGTGAACAATCAACATCTTGAACATAAATAATAAATCGCAAAAACCACGTATAAACCTGTCATCCTGTCCATCTGTGTTAAATCTGACTGGAAATAGGGTATAAGCCCTAAACTCTATTAGTGTACATTTTCCACGGGAGCCAGTTCTTATCATATTTTTGTAAATTACCGTCCCTATATGCTAAGATTTGTTCATATGCCATTATGGAGTTAATTCTGACTTTGACACTTATAATGGATGGAGGTTCTGGTGTTTTCCAGTTACTCATAATCAGTGATCTAGCTGCTAAGAACACATGCACGACCACTGATCTAAACTTTGGCGGGAAATCGTTTATATTTATACCTAGAATGGCCTGTTCTTTCATGATTGGGGCTCTTTGCTTAGTAATCCTAGAAATCATATCAAATACATCTGCCCAGAAGGGGTGTAAAGTTGGGCAGGCCCACAGCATATGTAGTAATGTCCCAACATTCCCACATCCTCTCCAACATACGTTCGATACGCCGTCAGCAAATTTAGCAACAAGGTATGGTGTATAATACCATCTTAACCATATGTTCTGCATTAATTCGGCATAGTTCGAGCACCTGGAGTACATGCCCATATGTTTAATGGCTTTTGTCCACTGGATATCCGTGAATTCCTGTCCTATTTCCTTTTCCCAATTCAGAAATTGCGTGGGTTTGGTGAAGGCGTCTTTAGAATGCAAAGACTGGTAAATCACTGAGATACCTTTAGATTTTGGGGAGTTAGAATGTAAATGAAACCATATTTTTTCAGTAACTGGCAATCTTACTACTTGAAATGTCTGAAAGTAGGAGGCTGTGTGTATGTTAAAAATTCAGAGCATGGGAGGTGGAATTTCTCCTGTATTTTGCTAAATGAAAGTATCTTGCCCTCCCCAGTTATGTCTGTCCAGTTTACCACTTTGTGTAATGACCATTGAGATAGGTTAATGTTTGGTATAATCCATTTAGCAATGTCTAAAGGTATGGGTACTTTTTTCGATGGGTAGAATTCGTTCCCTTCAGATGTTGCTTCTTTCCATGCCTCGATTGAGGCCTGGATAGTAGGGTGTTTAGGGATATTGTTCCGTTTAGTAACACAAGCTGCCATAAGTAAGGCCAAGGGAGGGGATTCCCTCATCCAAGTCTTTTCCAATGTACACCATGGTTTAGCATCTAAGTCTAGAAACCAATACCTAAGTTGGTCCAGAAGAAATGCGGTATAGTAATCTCGCAGTACTGGAATACCCATGCCTCCCGTTGTTTTATGTCTATGCTGCATATTAGGGGAACACCTAGATTTTTTCCCATCCCATACAAAGGTCAGCAACTGCTTTTGTAGAGTAGTGAAAAAGGAGTGCGGAAGGGGGATCGGTAGGGCTCTAAAAAGGTAGGTTAATTTGGGCAGAATAAACATTTTGTATGCCGCAATTCGGCCTGACCCGGACAAGTAGAATTTCTGTAACTTACTGATATCCTGTTGAAAAGATGACACTAGGGGAGCGTAGTTTTCTTTATACAATTTATCAGTGGGGTAAGAAAGATTCACGCCTAAGTATTTAATTGAAGTGGTAGCCCATGTGTACGGGAAGGTATGTTTAAGATACTTTGTTAACGGTGGGCTGATGTTCATTCCTAAGATAAGAGATTTGGACATATTCATTTTATAAAAAGAGATTTTGCTAAATTCCAGGAGTGCTGAATGCGCTGCCGGCAGAGAGACCGAAGGATTAGTTAGGGACAGTATGACGTCATCCGCAAACAACGATACTTTGTACTGTCTCCCTTTCACGCTTATACCTTCTATCAGATGATCTTCCCTCAGCCTCTCCGCCAGGGGCTCCATCACTAGGGCAAAAATAATTGGGGACAGGGGGAACCCTGCCTAGTCCCATTCGTTATATCAAAGGGTTTAGAGTATAAACCCTCGGTGTACACAAGGGCCGAAGGTTCTGAATATAGGGCAAGTATAGCATCCCGTATCGTACCTTCCATCCCAAATTTAGAGAGTACTCCACGCAGGTAACCCCAGTGGATTCTATCGAAAGCCTTCTCTGCATCCAGTGACAGAAGCAGAGAAGGCTCCCTCCTGCGCTCCACCATATACATGAGATTGATCATGCGCCTGGTGGCATCAGTAGTCTGACGTCCCGCTACAAACCCAACTTGATCATAATTAATCAGCTTGGGAAGAATTATTTTCAATCTATTTGCCAGTAGCTTAGCGTGGAGTTTCACGTCCACATTTAATAAAGAGATCGGACGAAAGTTCTGCGGTACATTGGGGTCTTTACCCGGTTTTGGCAGAGTGACAATCGTCGCTGTGAGCATTTCTGGAGGGAATGACGCCGCTGCGGTCGCGGCATCAAACACTCGGGACAGATGCGGCACTAGGCTGGAACTAAAGAGTTGGTAATATTCCGATGAGTAACCGTCGGGGCCTGGGGCCTTATTACGTGGGAGGCTAGCTATAGTTTTCTCTATTTCTGACAAAGTGAAGGGTGTATTGAGTTGCTCGAGGTCATCTTTGGATATTTTAGGTAGATTAATCGAATCCAAAAATGCCGCTATTGCGGATTCAGTGGGTTGGTGTGTTTCTCCATCTGAGCTTAAATTATATAGTGTCTTGTAATACTCACTAAATAAATCAGCTATTTCCTGCGGATTTGTGTGTTTCTCACTAGTTTTGGGGTTTAAAAGGAAAGGCAATTTGTGACGGATCGCTTTGTCCTTAACTTGCTTGGCCAATAATTTACTAGCCTTATTACCATATCCATAACTCTGGGCTTTAAGAGATCGGTAATGAATGTCGTGTTGTGCGACCAACAGGGATCTTAAGTCCTGTCTGGCTAAGAACAATTGTTCCCTAAGGTGTTGGGTGGTTTGTCGTTTATTTTCAATTTCCAACTGATTTATTTTTCTTAACAAAGTGTCTAATTTTTCTGATCTTTGTTTCCTGACCCTACAATTCAACTGAATAAGCAGACCTCTTATGTAGGCTTTATGTGAGTTCCATACTACAAAGGGACTGCTCACTGAGGGTACATTTCGGTCAAAGAATGCCACAAGTTCTTTTTCAATATATTTTCTATGCTCTGGTTGTGATAAAGTGTAGATATCGTTTCTCCATCTATTAGCCCTTGTTTCCAATCGGTTATCCCCCACATCAACCGAAATCGGTGCATGGTCAGACCATGTGATGCTGTGGATCTCCGACTTGGAAATTTGCTGTAACGTGAATTTATCAATTAAAAACATATCAATTCGTGAATAACTATGATGAACATTTGAATAAAAAGTGAAGTCTTTTTCAGATGCGTGTTGGCACCTCCATACATCAAATAATTCCGAGTGGGAGATGAAGCTCTCCAGAGATACCCTTTTTGTTAGACGTTTACCGGAGCTGGAGAGATCCATCTCCCCCCCAGGGACTGCATTGAGATCTCCACACCACACCACCCTCCCCTGTTTAATTTTAGACACCTTTTTCCATAATTTGTTCAAGAAGGAAAGTTGTTTGACATTCGGTGCATACACATTAACCAAAGTTAGTTTAACACTATTAATCTCACAGATTAGCACAATATAACGGCCTACATCATCTAAGTGTACTTCTATAAGCTTGAATTGAACTGTATTTTTTATAGCGATAGCTACCCCCCTTTTCTTTTTGGAGAAATTCGCTAGAAACACATGGGGGAATTGCCGGTTTTGGAACGTAGGTGTTTTGTGGGTAGTAAAATGGGTTTCTTGGAAACAAATCACATCACTATGTAAACATTTAGCTTCTTTCCATGCCAACTGGCGTTTGAAAGGGCTATTAAGGCCTTTAACATTGAGTGATGAAATGCGGAACGGCATGGAGTCAAAGGGTCTTCACTTCTGTGTAGGGAAATTAGTACAATTTAATGGCGGCCTATACACCTACTCAAGAGGTCCCGTGGAACCTCCCCGTATTTCTCACGTACCACTGAAGTAACTAAGCTTGCTATGCTGCTAAGGGTTGTTCCAAGAGCTGATCACAGATAATCACCTGAGGATAAGTTAAGATACTGTAAGTATGGCTTACGTATAATACCACACAGATAAAAATTCAATAGGGACTATGAACTTAATAACTAATCACAGAATGGTTCAGAGTAGATCGGTCAATGGAAGGAATCCGCTACTTAAATGAGCGAATCACTTGCAGACCAGTGCGGTGGGATCACCGCTCAACGTAAGGGGGTTACAAATTGCAGTAATAATCTGCAAAAAAGAGAGAGAAACCAAACAAAATAAACGTAAAACAACTGAAACAGCTACATGGCGGTTGGGCCATCAGGGGGAGAATATGGATAAAATCCTAGGGATGATTGAGCTCGTGTCCATTGCCTGAACACATGGCAGTAAGCATACTCATCCTTGATCTGAGTCGTCCGCACGTTCTGGTTCCAGAATTTGCCAGTCCTTTAAGAGTCGCAGTCCTTCTTTCAAGGTAGAGATGGTATGAGTAGTGTCCTCACGAACAATTTGTAGACGAGCAGGGTAAATCCACCGGTAAATTATACGATGGTTGTTTAAGGCTTTCGTAATGGTGGATAATTGCCTGCGTTGTTGCATCGTAAACGCCGACAGGTCAGCAAAGAAGGATAGATCCTGCAAATCTTCTGGTAGGGATTCTCTGCGTCTCGTTGCTGCCATAAACTGATCCTTGATGTGGTAGAAATGGATACGGACGATAGTATCCCTCGGGAGATGAGCTGCCACATGCTTGGGTTTCGGGAGTCTATGGATGCGGTCCACAAGTAAGTCTTCCAGCGGTGCATCTGGGAGGATTGCCTTAGCTATCTGTAAAAAGTGACGTTTTAGGTCTGGAGGTTTAATGGATTCAGGGATGCCTCGGATTTTAACATTATTCCTCCTAGACCTATCCTCCAAATTTGCTAACTTCAGCTTCCTGAGCATCAATTCTTCTTCCCTGTCATTATGGGCATCCACCAGGTCATTGAAAGTTGTAGCAAATTCACCCATTTTAGTTTCAACATGGGCCACTCTCTGCGACACTGAGGATATTTCTGATTTAAAGTTCCTAGTAAGAGTCTGAATGTCAGCATGGATCGTGGAACGTAGTGACACCAGCATATCTTTTAATGTTGTGTCCAGAATGGGGGCATTTGCTGTGGGGAACTCTGACAGGGAATCTTGCAGCTCTCTGGTGTCCTCCAGAGAGGAATCCAAACTTGCTTCAGCCTCCTCTCTGTCACTGCTATCCAGTCTCGGCTTGCTCTTAGCAGGGCTAGTCACCCCAGACAGCGGAGGGGTGCTGGTGTTTTTCCCTAAATAGCGGTGTGGATGGTCTGGGAGATGTGGGGCTGGTACCTGTCTGTTGGGCGTTGTATAAGCGCCATGCTCTCCTCCACCGCGTGTACCGCCGCCATCTTGCTCCGCATGCCGCCGCTGTGTGAAGAAGTAGTCTGGCAGTTTGTTCGGTTTTCCACCGCTTTTTCTTTTGCGCTGAGGCATCTCCAGGCTTGCCCGCACCTCCTAGGGTAGAATTCACCAGGAAACGAGGCTCGTAGAACGGGTAATCTCCCCCTTTTGGCCCGTGTATGCGAGGAGCTCTTCACTGAGCGTCCATCCGCTCCGCCGGCTAGCCACGCCCCCTCTATGACAATTCTTGAACCCCACGCCACTATCAAGAGACACTTATGATCATCTGTGTCCTCCTTATATGACTCTCCCAATATATTAAAATTCATGCGACTATCCAGTTAATGATGGACCAGCTGATCAGTCTTGATAAGACTTGTGTTATCAAATGTTATATACTTTTATGAACGTATGTTATCTTCGACACTATATGTAAAGGTTATAATACATGTATTCAACTATGTACTGTTTGTATCTGTTCTAAAAAATATTTGCTTCTTTAATTCCTAATAAAACTTTTTTCCTAATAAAACTTTTTTCCTAATAAAACTTTTCTTAAAAAAAAAAAAAAACAACTTTATATATTTTCTGAAATCAAACACCCTAGAAAATAACATAGTGATAATTCCAATTTTTTACATCACTTGATATTGCTGCAAAGGACTAGGAAACGCCACATTTCTGTAAAAAACACAAAAAAGTGAATCTTAGGGCAAAAAAAACGCAATAAACTACCCACTTTTTTGGTAAAATATAAAAGACGAGGTTGCACTGAGTAAATGGATACCCAACATGTCAAACCTTAAAATTGTGTGGGCCCGTGAAATAATGACATCCTTCAGTACCCTATATTTTCTTTAGGTGACGCTTTAAAAGTCCTCTATAGGTATCAGTTTAGTGTTACGGAGGAGGTCTTCATAGAATTAATGCTCACTCTGGGGATATTTAACATTTAAACAATCAACGTTTTCATGCGTAGGTGCCCCCCCCCACACCCCCGCCGCTTGTGTTTGTGTTCGTACATGCCTATACAGTATGTGGGGGTAGGGGGACCCCACATTTTTTCTGGGGGGGTTATGTGATTGGGTGTAATTTTTTTTCATCACATATGGGACAAAATGTGACAATTTCTAGGTGATAGGTTCTCTTTAATGAGACATGCAGGGTCCAATGTTTCCTCCGGGCTCCACTAAATGTATTGCAATACACATCACATTTTAATACATCCCTTCCCAGCTATGCTTGCTGGGGGAAAGTGACAGGTGACCTAAAGTGACATCGACATTGTGTGTGAACCCCCCCCCCTGCTGACAGGTGCACATAGCGTACAGACCTGGCAGCAAAAAGGTTAAATACAAACTTTTATATACTAAAAATTTACTATTCAGCTTCACTTTTTTCAGATTCTCTGTCAGTGCACATCATTACAATATCTCCTGCTCACCCAATCACATAACATGATTTTTATGCATCACAGAGTCAGGGATAATGAAGCGTATATTACAGCTATAGTCCAAAATCCAAGATTTTTCGGACAGAAATTCAGCTCGTGTACGGGGCATGAAAGATCATACAAAAATGATCACACAAAATAACTGCACATTTAAATGGGATGAAAAGGCTCTTAAATACCTGGGGGTTTGGCTGACACAGAAACTTGACACACTTTACACAACAAACTTTCAACCGTTGCTACAAGCCAAAAAAAGGATCTAGAGAAATGATCCTTAAAATACTTCTCATGGTTTGGTATGGTGGCCATAATCAAGATGACAGTTTTACCTAGAATTCTGTATTTTTTCCAAACCATTCCAATCCTTCTACCAACGAACCTTTTCTGAACTCTACAATCTATGCTCAGGAGATTTTTATGGGCAACCAAAAAACCTTGCATTGGCCCCCAGCTACTCACTCAAGCTAAACACAATGGAGGAATGGGCTTCCCAAACTTTAAAAATTACTATCTTGCATCACATCTTACTCAAATTATAGACTGGAAATGTCATACAGACAATAAGGATTGGGTGGCTTTGGAAAATAATATAGGTCCAATACCAGTGACACATTCACCATGGATACCCTGGAATGCTTGTCCTAGACAACTGAAACAACACCCTTTAGTAGGGGTGACACTTATTAGCAAAAAAGTGATTCAGATCTCTGACTTATCTCCAGGACCTCTAACACCACTGATATCCAAGCCAGAATTTCCGCCAACAATGAACAAGTCACCACAGCTAGATACAGACGGGAAAATACCTTTTTTGGGCTTCACACTGTTTCAAGGGCAGTAAGATAAAATCTATTTTGGAAATTGAAACTGAGACAGGACAAACGTATATGACAAACTGGGAACATAGACAGATTCACAGTTATGTCTCAAGTCCCCAAAGGTATAAGCAACTTGCAAGACCTTTAACCACTTTTGAAGCAGTGTGTCTTAAGGCAGCCAAAACTGAAAAAAACGATTTCATTATCATATGCCTGGTTGCAGACCTCCGGAATTCTGGAACCAAATAAACACAAAGTGTTCTGGGAATCTGCCGTAAACACCTTTTTCAATGAAGACCAATGGCTACATGCTTGTGTGTTTGCACACATATGCACAATTAGCACACACATACATGACCCGTGTAGGCCAAATGAACCCTTCTATTATACTGTTATGAACTTAATACTCCCATCCCCTTAACTCTCTTACTAAAATAACCGAGACCACACATTGCTTATGGAGTATAACTGGCCATAACAGCCTTTATTAAAACAATTCCACCAAATAACTCCAATATAAAATATAACATGAAAACAACATATCATTTTAACCCAGTTTGTTGGTCTCTGACGGCGACCCATCTTTTTTACCATGTAATTATATCACCACACACTGCGGGACCATTTTATCACCTGTTAGGCATCCAGCTGTCACCGCTCGGAGACACCCACCTCCCGCAGTGCCACCATTACCGAATTCCAGCCCCCTTGCTGGAATACACCAGAGGGGCACATACCGAGATGAGCCCCCCACCCCTTTTCCATCATGTACATCATTTTACCGCCACGGTCAGAGACCAACAAGCAACACCGCCACACCATTACACCACGTCATTGCTGTTATGCCAACCGACATCCACCCGAAAGAAAGAAAGTAAAATACGAAAACGGCAAAACTGACCTGTACATATACCTAAAAAACAAAGGGAGGGTGGGTGGGAAAACTGCCTCCTCCTGTACCTTCCTTCTCCAACTGCTTCCTTGACTCCTCCCCCACCTTAAATAAGGCCGCTCCCCCACCAACAAAGTTCCTTATCCCCTCCCCTTCTCACACACTATTTTCCACCCCTATTAACCTCTGAATGACTCATTCTCCACACTGTCATGTCCGGCCCTCTGTTATAATCCCTTTCAGTCCTTTCCACTCCGTGCCTCACTGGAAAACTCCTTCAAACTTTTGACAAACTGGTACAACACACCAGATAAAATAAATGGATGCATTCCGGCAGCTCCAGGTCTCTGCTGGAGCTGCGGTCAGGCAAAGGGCACATTTCACCATATATGGCGGGACTGTATCTTGATACAGCCATTCTGGCGGAAAGTCTGGGAGACAATACAGCTCATTACGGAAACATCAATTCAATTAACCACAGCATGCTGCTTACTGCACATCACAAACTGCTCAGTGAAGAAATATAAGAAATCATTGACTAGATTCTTGCTTTCTGCCACAAAAATGGTAATCCCTAGACATTGGAAAACAACAACCACCCCCACAACCAAAGAATCACTACACAAAGTACACAACCTCTATAACATGGAGGAGATAAGGGCTACAGCACATGAAACAACTGAAAAATTCAATAGCACCTGGCAACCTTGGGTGGTCTTTAAATACTCTGAAGCATATAAAGCAGCGACATAAAATCTACTCTGCACCCTGCCTTTGGCTAATTATGACTCTCTCACCAGAGCGCACTGTGATTGGCCAAAGCATGCAGGTCAGGTTCATGCTTTGTCCAATCATCATACAGCAATGCACTGCGATCTCACAGTGTATTATGAGGCATTCGGCAGCACTCGAATTTTCAAGGAACGCCCCATAATATTCGCTGTTCGGCAAACGGGCGAACACTTGATGTTCAAGTCAAACATCAAGCTCATCTCTACTTATATGCAAGTCATTGCCATAAAAAGGTACTGCCCCAGGGGACATGTATCAATGCAAAAAAAATTGCCATTGGTTTCCCCCCAGTCCATACCAGGCCCTCCGGGTCTGGTATTGATTTTAATGGAAACTCCACACCAAAATGTAAATAAAAGTGGCGTGGGGGTCCCCCCAAAATCTATACCGGACCCTTATCTGAGCATTCAGCCTGGAGGACAGGGTGGGGGGGATGAGCGAGCATCCCTCCTCCTGAACCATACCAGGCCACATACATTAAACATGGGGAGGATGCTTTAGGGTCCCCCCGAAGCACATTGCCCCCATGTCGATGGGGACAAGGGCCTTTTCCCCACAACCCTGGCCCGGTGGTTGTGGGGGTCTGTGGGTGGGGGGTTTATTGGAATCTGGAAGAACTTTTAACAAGAGGGCCCCCAGATCCCGCCCTCCCCCTATGTGAATGGGTAAGGATACAATGTACAAGTTGCTTGCTGGTATGGGTTTTGAGGGGGGCCCTCGCTGTTTTTTTTTTTATTTAGGCATGGACTTCCCTTAAAGTCTATACCAGACCCAAAGGGCTGGTGGAGAAGCGGCTAGCTGAGCTAGCATTTCTTGCAGTTGTAGACCTGAGACCAGTGTCTACAGGGGTGTTGTAGGCAGGGCCGGATTAAGAGCATCATGTGCTTGGTGCTGAGGATTTTGGTGCACCTTTTACCGGGCACCCTTCTGTGTTTAGAAGAGCCTTTGTTGGCATGCGCTCAAACTCCAAAGGGCGCATGCCAACTAGGGAAGGCTGGCATTTGACTGTCTGTGCTGAGAGTGCAGCCGGATAGGCCTAACGCTATGGAAGGCCCAGAATTCTGCAAGAGCCCTGCACTGGCGTGCCCCAGGCTTCCGTTAGGACTGCTCATGCAGCGCCCATCATCAATCCCACCACCCTGCCCAGGCGGTGCATGTGGAATGCAGGGCCCGTTAGGGGAGAACTCTGTTGGCCCATTGCTTTTCATGAGCAGTGTGTTCTTTTTGGGTGGCTGGGCCTATATTAAGGTAGGGGCCTGGAGCTGCAGCTCCAATAGCCCCTATGTTAATCTGGCCCTGGTTGTAGGTACTACAGGATGAAGTTCACAACACATTGGGTTACTTTATAAAGGGACTGACAGTTTCTAGCCTGTAAAGGGGCTGTTGCTGATCTGTCCAGAGGACCAAGCAGAGGTGTATATAGGGATGAAGTTGTCCCTGATTTTATCACTATCAAGTTGGGAATCCCATAATTCCTATCCCCATCCAAGTTATTACCCGCTAATAAAAACACAAAACAATGTTCTCAGTTTAGGCTGATGTATTCTTCTACATATTTTTTGTAATAAAAAATCGCAATAAGCCTATATTGTTTGGTTTTTGCAAAAGTTATAGCATCTACAAAATAGGGGATAGATTTATAGCATTTTTATTATTACTATTTTTTTACTAGTAATGGCAGCGATCTGCAATTTTTATCATGACTGCAACATTATGGCAGACACATCAGACACTTTTGACAGATTTTTGGGACAATTGACAACTATACAGCGATCAGTGCTATAAAAATGCACTGATTACTGTATAAATGTCCCTGGCAGGGGAGGGGTTAACACTAGGGGCAATCAAGGGGTTAACTGTTTTCCCTCACTCTGTTTTCTAACTGTGATGAGAGGGGGCTGACTATAGGAGATGACAGATTGTGGCTGTTAGCTATTAGGAACTCACAATCTGCATCTCCTCTCCTCACAGTTTACACACACACATCCTTGTTCTGCCTCTCGTGCCTGCGATCGCTTGTGGCTGACGTTCACCGCAACCGCTGGTCAAAAGCATTGGCACCCCCACAGTGCAGCGGGTCTGCTCATGCCTGCTATCCTGCTTAAAGGAACTGACCTACAGCTAAGATGGCTCGTGGGATTGTGCCGACCTGCCGCAGTATAATGAGGGTGGCTGGTTGGGAAAAGCATGAGGCCCGGTTGGAGAAAGTTTTCCAGCGACTACATGACGAAGGGTTGAAGCTGTCATTAGAGCAGTGTCAGTTCTACCAGACTTCAGTCATATACCTGGGGCACATAGTGTCTGTCGAATGGATAGCCACCGACCCTCAAAAGCTAGAGGCGGTCACTTCTTGGCCTCGCCCAACCACTGTCACAGAATTGAGGTCGTTCTTGGGTTTCTGCTCCTACTATAAGAACATTTCTGAAGAACCTCTCACAGATTAATTGACCGTTTAATGAGATGTTCTAAAAGCAAATGGAAGGGAAATAGCAGAAAACTCAAAAAGACGGAGCCAGGAAGCCTCGGGAATCTATCCAGGAACAATGTACATTGAAGTGTCAGAGGTCCTTTGAGCAGTTAAAAGAGAGCCTGGTTGAAGCCCTGGTGCTGGCCTACACTGATCCCTCAAAACCATGTGAACTACATGTGGATGCCAGTAGAGATGGTATCAGGGGGTGTTGTACCAAGAATCTGAGGGAAGACATCGCCCAGTGGCCTACATGAGCTGCAGCCCCCCCCCCCCCACCCCCCCTGGAGAAGAACTATCCTGTGCATAAGTTGGAGTTCTTGGCTCTCAACTCTCAAGTGGGCTGTTGTAGATAAACTACATGACTATCTGTATGGGGCCACCTTTTTGGTGAAGACTGACAACAAACAATTGACTTATTTACGCCACTGCCAAACTGGATGCCACCGGGCATCGGTGGCTAGCTGCTCCTGTCAGAGTTCCAATTCAGTTTGAAATATCGACCAGGAGTGGGAAATAGAAGAGTTGGGTTCATTTACCTCTCGAAGGAGTACAGGCTGTGTGTCAGGGACTGGAATAAAAACACAGCCAAGAATTGCCTCAATTGACTAAGGAGGACAATCAGAAGGGATGAGGAAGTCGTTGTCAACCAAAGACCCTCAAATGTTGATGAATATCCCTATTGTATGAATTCTCTATGAATTACAAGGTAATTCATAGAGAATGTGAACCAGCTGTTCCTTCCTGAGAAACATCGTTTGACTGTGCTAACCACCCTCCATGCTGATCATGGTCCCAGATAGAACTTTCAAACTGGTCAGGGACTGATTTTACTGGCCGTCCATGAGAACAGAAGTAAAAAGCTACTGCTGCTCCTGTGTCAGGTGTTTCCAGAGGAAAACTTAACCTGGCAGGGCAGCCCCAATGAGCCATCTACAAAGCCAAGAGCCAATGGAGTTGGTGTGCATTGATTTCTTGTGCCTGGAACCTGAGTGTAAGGAGAAATGTCCTGGTTGTGACAGATCATTTCACCCGATATGTCCAGGCATTCCCCACCAGAGATCAACAAGCTAGTACAGTGGTGAAGACGGTAGTGGAAAAGTTCTTCGCTCATTACGGGTTGCCTCAGCGCCTACATTCAGATCAAGTCTGCAGACTATGTGAAATCCTAAACATAAAGAAGTCCAGGACTACTCCTTACCACCCCCAAGGGAATCCCCAACCCAAGTGTTTCAACTGCACTCTGTTGAACATGCTGGGAATCCTCCCATTAAAGAAGAAACAGTATTGGGGAGACTCTATCACTGAAATAGTTCATGCCTACAATAGTACCTCAAATAATTCTACTCCCCCCTACAGATTAATGTTTGGGAGAGAGGCTTGTTTACCCATAGATTTAGCCTTCAGAACATCAATAGATCACACCTCTCAAGCCTCCTATAGGAGATATGTCGACAGGCTCCAGAAGAACTTAAAGGTTTCCACCATCAGAGAACAAAGGAATAAAAAGAACTTTGATCTTAAAGTGAGGGTTCAGGATTTACAACCTGGAGATTGGGTGTTGTTGCGTAATCTAGGGGTGCCAGGAAAACATAAACTGGCTTGTTTGCAAATGACTGCCTGGACTCCCCGTTTATAAGATTCGGCATGAAGGGAAGACTGGCCCCCTCAAGACTTGGCCGAGTGCTCTCAGGCCCTCAGCCCCTTTCCCAGAGACATATCAGTACCCAACGTTGAGGCCCAGGGTCAGGAAAACCTGTCCATCTGCAGTTCTAGAAGAGGAAAGTGATGATGAGGAATTACCTTTTGATTAGCTGTGGGTTCCCTCTCTGGAAGATGATCCCATTGTTCTTGATGCCGAAGAAGAAGGCTGTCCTGGGGCAGGCTCCCACTTGCCTAACACTGAGGTGGTAGCTCCCGACACAATTAAGGGAAATGAGAAAGTCAAGATGGAACCCCATAAAGTGTCTAATACAGCTGGTACTCTCATCCCTCCTACTGGCGAGCGAGCACCCCCCCCCCCCCAACCACACTAGGCTGCTTGCCCTCAACATGGGGTGGATGCTTTGTGGTCCCCCCAAAGCACCTTAACCCAATGTTGATGGGGACAAGGGCCTCTTCCCCACAACCATGGCCCGGTGGTTAAGGGGGTCTGCGGATGGGGGGCTGATCGGAATCTGAAAGCCCCCTTTAACAAGGCCCCCCCAGATCCTGTCCCCCTATGTGAATGGGTATGGGGTACATTGTACATTGTAAAAACCACAATAGGCAGTTTTTGACAATTCCTTTATTAACCACATGCCGACTGGACCATAGCCGAAAGACGGCTGCAGCACGGTCGGCTTATTCTAGGAGGGCGTCCATGGATGTCCTCCCAGAATCTTGCTCCCGCGTGCCCCCTGGGGCGCACACCCAGGAATATTCATGACCGCCGGGACCTGGCGGATCACGGTTAAATGGCTGCTGACACTGACCTTTTACACGTGATCACTCCGTCAAATGAGGGATCATTTGTAAACAAACCGGCGTCACGTCCAGTTCCACTCTCCCCTCTCTGTACCAATTCCTGCACTAATCCAGCCATCCATCCATCCATGCTCAGCCATCCTCAGCAATACTCATCCATCCTCAGCAGTACTCAGCCATCCATACTCAGCAATACTCATCCATCCATCCATGCTCAGCAATACTCATCCATCCATACTCAGCAATACTCATCCATCCATCCATGCACAGCAATGCATACTCATCCATACTCAGCAATAATCATCCATCCATCCATGCTCAGCCATCCATACTCATCCATGCTCAGCAATACTCACCATCCATTCATCCATCCTCAGCAATACTCATCCATCCATCTATGCTCTGCCATCCATACTCATCCATACTCAGCAATAGTCATCCATCCATGCATCCTCAGTAATACTCATCCATTCATCCATGCTCAGCAATCCATACTCATCCATACTCAGCAATACTCATCCATCCATCCATGCTCAGCAATACTCATCCATCCATGCTCAGCAATACTCATCCATCCATACTCAGCAATATTCATCCATCCATACTCAGCAATACTCATCCATCCATGCTCAGCCATCCATACTCAGCAATACTCATGCATCCATCCATACTTAGCAATACTCATCCATATTCAGCAATACTCATCCATCCATGCTCAGCAATATTCATCCATCCATCCTCAGCCATACCCAGCCATCCCATCCACACTCAGCTATACCCACCCAGCCATACCTGACCCAGCCATCCCATCCATACTCAGCCATCCCATCCATACCCACCCAGCCATACTCAACCATACTCAGCCATCCCATCCATACTCAGCCATACCCAGCCATCCACATTCATGGCTCCACCATGCTTAGCCATCCCCACCCACAGCTCTTCCATGCCACTACAGTGCCTCAAAGTGTAATAGGTAGTTAAATTAGATTTGACATTTATGCCCCTAGAACGCCTAATGGGGCTCCCTGCATGTTGGGCCTCTGTGTGTGGCTTGCCTGTGTAAAAGTCTCACACATGTGGTATTGCCATATTCAGGTGGAGTAGCAGACAATGTTTTGAGGTGTAATTTTTGCCATGTACATGCTATGTGTTAGAAATATTGTATAAATGGGAAAACTTTGTGTAAAAAAAATGTGTTTTCATTTTCTTTCCCCATTTTCCAAAAACTTGTAGAAAAAAATGACATGTTCAAAAGATTCAATATTCCTCATAGATTATATGTTGGGGAGTTTTATTTCCATAATGGGGTCATTTTTGGGGCGTTTCCATTGTCCTGGTGCTCCAGGGCCTTCAAAATTGCAAGAGGTAGTCAGGAAATTAGATGTGTAATTTATGCTCCTAGAACACCTGATGGTGCTCATTGCATGTTGGACCTCTGTATGTGGCCACGGTGTGTAAAAGTCTCAAACATGTGGTATCACCGTACTCAGGAGGAGTAGTAGAATGTATTTTGGGGTATAATTTTTGGTATGCATATGCTGTGTGTGAGAAATAACCTGTTTATAAAAAAAATTGTGAAAAAAAAAATCTTGATTTTTCAAAGAATTGTGGAAAACAATTACAACTTAAAAAACTCACCATGCCTCTTTCTAAATACCTTTGAATGTCTATTTTCCAAAAAAGGATAATTTAATAATAATATACACTGATTTTTATTATTCTTACCACAGATATGTAGCAGCAAAATTTGGCCAAAATGTATGAAGAAAAATTACTAATTTGCAACATTTTATAACAGAAACAAAGAAAATTGTATTTAATTTTTTTACAGAATTTCTGGTCTTTTTTTCATTTATAGCGCAAAAAAAAAACAAAAAAAAAAAACAGGGGGTGATTAAATACCACCAAAAGAAAGCTCTATTTGTGTGAAAAAAACAATTTCATATGGGAATAGTATTGACTGTGTAATTGTCATTCAAAGTGTAAGAGCACCGAAAGATGACAATTGCCCTAGCTAGGAAGGGGGTTTAAGTGCCCAGTGGTCAAGTTAACCACTTGCTTACTGGGCACTTAAACCCCCCTCCTGCCCAAGCCAATTTTCAGCTTTCAGCGCTGTCACACTTTGAGGGACAATTGCTCCGTCATACAACACTGTACCCATATGACATTTTTATAATTTTTTTCACACAAATAGACATTTATTTTAGTGGTATTTAATCACTACTGGGGTTTTTATTTTTTGCTAAAAAAACAAAAAAGACAGAAAAAAAGATGTTTCGTAGTTTGTTATAAAATTTTGCAAACAGGTCATTTTTCTCCTTCATTGATAGGCACTGATGAGGCTGCATTGATGGCCACTGATAGGCTGCACTGATGGGCACTGATAGGCACAGATAAGGTGGCACTGATAGGTGTCACTGATAGATGGCACTGATGGGTGCCACTGATAGGTGCCACTGATAGGTATCACTGATAGATGGCACTGATAGGTAGCACTGATGGGCACTGGTAGGTGACACTGATGGGCACTAGTAGGTGTCACTGATGGGCAGCACTGATGATGAGGCATTGATTGGTGACATTGATAGATGGCACTGTGGGCACTGATGGGTGGCACTGTGAGCACTGGTAGGTGGCACACACAGATTGGCCCCTTACTCCGATCTGTGATCAGCCGAGTATCATAGACTTGCTGATCACAGAGCTCTCTGCAGGGGGCACACAGGCCGCTCGAGCACAGGTGCTGCTTTTCCACGTCTAGGGGTTCCCAGGGTTGATATCCAACGCCTTGTACACTGACACAGATAAAGATAAAGTCCTTTCGAAAGGTTTTATTTTGCAGTAGAACTTCCACAAAACACAGTCTCTTTGGGAACAGAGGGCACGGGTGAAAAACTCAGGTACCTTGAACTGCAGGTTTAACAAAGTCTCTACTTCCGCCCAGAGAGTAGCCACTCGCAGCTGGGCACTTCAAGGCTGAACAGACCTCTAGCCAGCGGTCATGGCAGTCAGCACGTTGACTCAAAACTTGAACAATCAACTGAAGATAAACAGGAACCTTTTTCCAATTGTACCTGGAACGTTTCCTGCTTCCTTTGAGGTACTGGAAAAGTATGGACTCATCAATGTCCTTCCCAACTCAGTAACCAGGCACTTCTCAGGATGCCACTTGTCGGCCCTCCTCCGAAGAGTCCTCCCCCGGTCACCTCCATGAGCTGCGATGCCCCTCCAAGCCGAGAGCACACCTGGACACTCTGAATCCTCCCTCAGTTACAGCGCCCCGGACCAGACGGTTCCGAGACTCGGGAACAGACGGATCCCTACCCCAGACCAGTCGGGTCTATCAGGGGCCACTGACAGGAACATGCTGCAGGATGTCAAACACCCCGTGACCGGGACCCCTCACGGGGCTATCCCGGTCCTGGAACCAGAACAGACCACACGGGTCTCTGGAACAACTCCGGAACCCCGAACACGTGACCCACACCTGCTTAAGTACCCCCTCCCAGACTCCTCAGCGGGCCCGGCACTCCCACTGATTGGCTCCGAGAGGGCTATACCCAAACATCCAACCAGGCCTGGTTCTAGCCTGTCATGTGCACCTCACCGCTCACATGACCAGGCAGAACATCAATCATGGCCTGGCCAGACTGGTGTTAAGGCCTACCTACACAATTAACCCTCAGTACTGTAAGTTCCTGAGCCAAAACTAAATTTACGTCCCCAATTACTACCCCCTTTAGCTGCTGGGGCAGCAGCCAAAGGTGTACACATACTCAGGGCCGTCTTTAATATTGATTGGACCCTCGGCAAAACTTTTCTTGGGTCCCCAGCTAGCAGCTAGACTCAAAATCTGTTTACTGAATCAGAGGCAGCTATTGCGATTGGTTGCCAGAGGTTACAGTGTATCATTATCGCTCACTGACTGGTTGCTAGAGGTTACAACACACATTACATCTCACTGATTAGTTGCTAGAGGTTACGGCAAAGAATTTCTGCTTGTTGATTGGTTGCTAGAGATTACTGTGGATATGACCTCAGGGGGGCATGATATCCCCTATTTACATATGAATGCTGCCACTATTTACATATGAATGCCGGTAATTTACATGTAAATGCAGGGTCTGCAGGTGAGTTTTCTTTACACAATAATAAGGCAGAGCTGGGCAGCATTAATTGCAGCACTTCACACTGAGATATTGGGACACAGCACAGGACTAAAACCTCAGGGGACGAGGGAATTTAAACCAGGATAGTTGTCAAGTATGAGGCAGCCACTTTGGGCCCCACAACAATGACAGGGCCCAGGACAGCTGCCCCTTTTGCCCTGCCTTAAAAACGGCCCTGCACATACTGTAGCAGGAATTAGGCCCCCTGCTGCTTTTGTTGGGTGCTATCGTCTGCCAATATCAACCTATTCAAGAAAAGGAGGCCACTCTGCAAGCGCCCCACAACAGCATGCTTCTATGGGGTCCAAGGAGTTAAAGCAGGTGGTAAGAAAGATACACAATGCTGCCTGCTTTAACCTCTTGTTTGCTGTACTGCACAAGGTTTCAGGTCACTTTCAGAATGGTCTCATTCACCTTGAATTTGTCATGCTTGGCAATGCTTCACCCACCAACCATGACAGGGCGTATAATTCCCGCTGCGGCTGCGACATATGTACACCCCTGGCCAGTGCAGCTAAAGGCAGCTGGGGCGGGAGTGGTGAAAACAGGTATTAACTATGGGGTTTTACCACCCACCCAAACTTCAAATGTAAATGAACCCTTATGCCCTGTATACACAAAAGGATTTTCAACAACAAAATCCATGTTTTTTTTTTCCGACAGATGTTGGATCAAACTTGTCTTGCATACACACGTTCGGGTGCGCTGTCATATGATGTCCACCCAGAACGAAAACCACACTGTCCCTCCGTCATTTGAAGATGTGTATTTCTTCACACTGACCTGAAGATCTCTCCTTTCCTGCTGCTGGCACCACTCTGGAGACCACTAGCTGGGATAAGAGGTGGAGTGCAGTTGGTATCACTCGGCATGGGACAGGAGCACTACAGAGGAGACATCGGCTTACGTGGCTCTTGTTGACCACTACAGCTCCAGCTTTACAAGTAGTCCCTCTGCATTGCACTCTGTTTCATGCTCTGGAATGGCAGGTCAGCAAACACAGACCTCGATCTACCAGTCACCTGTCCATGATCTACTGGTTGCTGACCCCCTCTTTAAAGTTTAAGATGATGGGTATTCTAGATAGACATAGTACATTTGCTAAGGTAATATTTTAGGAGGCACTACTCTGAAATCATCATTTATAATATATTTCTAAGAATACATTTATAAATAGAGGGATGAAGGAATAAAGAGAAGAGGATTGATGAAGAAATAGTAGTCATGGCATACACAAACTTACCTACGATCACTGCTGGGAACACGGCTACCCCCAGGAGCAGGGGGAGAGATATCACAATCACCTTCATGTCTGCTGGGAATATTCCTCTGATGATCAGCTCTGCAGATGAATTTTATTCCCAGATCATAGAGATAATAGGGACAGGTCAGGAATTTAAACAAAATAGTATCTTTTATATAGTTCCCAGTTTTTCAATAGGTAAAAAAACTCTTCAACTAAGTCACTGCCAATAAAAAATAGGTAAATATCTCTTCAACTAAGTCACTGCCAATAGAAATGTTTATTCGATTATTGGTCTGGGAAAGTTGAGAAACAAGTCTTTGACAGATTTGACAGATTTGACAGATTTGACAGATTTGCAAACTCAATGTGATGTTGAATTCTTGGTTCACATTGAAGATTCCTTTGTTTGGCTTGTATTCCATTAGCAAGTCATGCCTTTGTAAAAAATTAAGGTAAATTCAAGGTAAATCTGCTGGCTGTCAGCATTTATTTAACAGAGCTAAGTTATTAAAGGTTTACTGTTAACCCTTGTACACATGGTCGGAGATTCCGACGGCATGTGTCCGATCGGACCTTGTTGTCGGATAATCCCACTGTGTGTGGTCTCCATCGGACTGTTTCCGTCGGAGTATCCGACGGACCAAGTTTTTCCAACTCCAAAATTTTCTGACAACATGCTCCGACCGTGTGTAGCCTACTCCGACGGACAAGGTGCCACGCATGCTCACAATCAAATTCGGACAGGAAGTGCTCGCTCAGGTAAAACTACCGCTCGTAATTGATATAGCACATTCGTCACGCTGCAATGTTAAAAATTCTTTCATGAAGCGCATTCTCTTGTTCTTTACAATGCTGCAAGAATGAACTTCTTTTGATGCTCATAGTCACACACACTTCTCCCGAACATATTTCTTGAGTCTTTTTACTCATTTCAGCAATACAATATTTTAAATCGTCACATCTACACATTTATTTATTTATTTATTTATTTTTGGGGGGGAATTTTGTGGTTGGTTTTTTTCATCAACATCTCCTTTTTTGACAGTTTGCTCATCTTTGCATTTTTTGGGGTGTGTTTTGGGTTTCAACTTACCACAACACCATTATTATCTTTTTAGTATTTTGGTTTTCTTTTTTGATCTACAGGAGGTTGTTTAGTGTTGGTGCCCCTTGTTATTCATTTCACTTTGTATTTTTGAAATGTACCTGCCTGCTCACAAATAAACTGTCCTTTTTGAAGTAAAACACATACGCAAGTATTTCTTCAAACAAAAAAAAACTTTATTTAGGTGTCAGTAACAGATAAAGAGGGAGGCAGTGCTGGAGAAACTGGGGAGATTAGCAAAGCCTTTGGCCCCCAGGGCACACATCAACTATTTAAACACAAAAATTGGTGGCCTGAGGAGTACATGTCTGAGGGAGAGAAGTCTGGTCCTGAAGTCCAAGAAACCAGGAACAGCAGCAGATGACACCTATGTTCCCAGGCTGTGGTACTACAAGAGGCTGCATCTTCTGTCAGACCAGACTGAGCCCAGGTTATCACACTCTGGTCTTCCTTCCACGCTTCCTTCCAGGCTGTGGCTGTGGTGCTGGAGGTGTGGCAGAAGGAGGAGGAGGAGGGGCGTGGGCCAAATCACACAAGTGTGTTGTTTGTGTCATTTGGCCCAACAGCCCCTTGTTGAGGGTGTGGATAATGAGCTCCTCAAACAAGATCTTTTGCCCCTCCTCCATTTGCTCGAGTTTACATGCAGCCAAGGCGGCAAAGGCCTCTTGATAGGTGGGGTTGGCTTTGAGGGCTGCTGAAGCCTCCCCGATGAGCCTCAGAGCCGACTCCTCCACATTCCCCCCCTTTCTCGCCCTTTTGCGTGGAAGGCGGAGGGGAGGGACCTGGGATTCTGTCAGGTTCCTCCGCCCACCCACCGCATGGCTGCCGCTTACCCCTGCCTCCTCCTTGCTGCCAATTTCCACAGCCACCTCCTGGCTGCGGAATTCCACACCCTCCTCCTGGCTGATGTCTTGCTATGTATGAAAAAGGGACATAGTTTTAGTTTTTGGTTCATCAAACACACACAATTTTCACATCAAGACTGTTGCAAATTTTTAACCAATAGAAAAGACTATCATTCTGAGCCCAGCATTGTTCATTCTTGGCCCAAAGGTTTTGGCCACTACTGTCCATTGATATGTGAAACACTTTCTAAAATCAGCAATTAGTGAGCAAAAATCAAGTTAACATCATTCATTTTTACTCCCAAAATATGTACACAATACTATACCTGGCTCAAGCTGGGCTCCCCCAGTTCTTCCTGAGTGGAAGGCCCAGGTTGGGCGTCGGAAGACTCAGCGGGTGTGGAATGTAGCATAGAAGGACGTGTGGAAGGAAGGGTAGAGAGGGATTCCCTGACCTCAGCCTGGTCTGACAGAAACTGCATCCTGTCATAATACCACAGCCTGGGGACATAAACTTCATCTGCTGCAGCTCCAGATTGCATGGAGTCCAGCACCTTCTTCCGCTCCCTCAGATATGTATTCTTGAGGCCACCAATTTTCACTTTTAAATAGTTGATGTTTGCCCTGGGGACCACCGGCTTCACAAACTCAACCAGTTTCTCCATCGCTGCCTACCTCTTTAGATTGTTACTGTAATGTGGGTGCGTAGCTTGCCACAGGCAGGGCAGCTCCCTGTATTTATCGATGAACAGAGGGAGGAAACTGTGGTCATTGAAACCGTCCATAATCTCTGCAAGACACAAGACAAACCCTAATGTCAGGCTAAACTCCACTAATTTAGGCCTCAATCTAGAAGCAGTATAGGCTAGTGATGTACCAAGTTCAAAATTTTACCTTTGTTTGCATGATCGTCGTGTCAGCTTCTCCCTCTGTTCACAGATCGTACGTACGACACACGCGTGTTGCGTTTTATATACAGTGCGCATGCGTGAAACTCCGCCCGCCCCTGACGTTCTTTCTAGACTATTCCCCGCCCCTTCTCTTTTGGCGCAGTGGGGAGAGCACATGGAGGAGACACAGCAGGTGTGCAAACAGAGTTCCACTAACGAGGAGGAGGGTGAGAAAAGCCCAGAGCCTGAAACGTCCCGATCCTGGAAGAGAAGATTTAAGGCCTCAAATATGTCTTTTGGAGAGATGTTGGAGATGGTGGACATATTGAAGAGGACCGACTATGATGGGAAGTATGGACCTTACCCAAACCCAAATATCAGAAAGGCCAAGATCATGACTAAAGTGAAGAGTCTTCAGAAGAATTTTGGGGTACGACGATCCAAGGATCAACTGAGAAAACGCTGGTCAGACCTGAAACTGAGGGAGCACGATCAGTACAGAAGGATCAAGAGAGTTCTTCTAAAAAGTAAGTAGTTGTGGTGTGTTCATATGATTATTCTTGCTTGCATAATGCTCCATGTTCTTTGATTTCATGTTGTACTGTTTAAAATGGCCACTTTCAAGTTCATGTGTTCAATCGTTCGTATGAAACATCGTTCGTTAGCCCACTCCCAACACGATGTTTTCCCAAATTACATTTCACTACATTTCTTAACACTGCAGGTAAGTATTCCAGCTTAACAAAGTGTCCACAATAATGGTCTCACCTTTGAACTCGGCCAAAAAACACAATTGTACCACACTTCCAAGCAATGTTTCATATTCCTATTTCTGCCCTCTGTGTGCTAAGTATTCCTTTTTTACATTCTCATAGGGGAGAGAAGACTCGGGAAGTCTGAGGACACCAGGGACCCCACCCCTCACAAAGAAGGTGAAATTCCAACACCAGAAGCAGAGGAGGAAGGAGAGATCATTGAAGTTGGACAAATTGTCACTACAACAGGTGAGTGTCGGAGACCACAGCTTCCGGTAAGCTCATCAATGTATGTCGGTATATTTATAATACATGGTGTTTTTTTTGCTTTTTTGTAGGTGATGTGGAAGAAGAATCACATTTTACCAGTGAAAGTGCCCAGATCCTGATTGGGCAGATAATGGGGTGCAATCGGGATTTAGAAAATATACAGAAAAACATCAATGATGTTCAAAATAAAATTAAGAACATCATTGATGTTTTGGGGAGAGTCTGAAACACCCCAAACTAGCTAGGGTTTTATTTTTGTGTTTTGAAACAAATTTTGTATTTTACAAAAAGCCAAATTTAGAAGATGCACACAGTGTGTCAACATGCGCTATCTCCCATCATGGGGGATCAATGTACGTGTTTTGTGGAAAGTGGCTGAGATGAAGGGGTTGCAGCCCCAAAACATGTACATTGATCCCCCATGATGGGAGATAGCACATGTTGACACACTGTGTGCATCTTCCAAATTTGGCTTTTCCAGGGGTGACACCCCATGTGATGAAGGCAATATCAGCCCAGTTTGTACATACTCATGTCTGATATTGTCTTCACTTTTCAAAGTTGAACTTTGTAAGTTCCTGTGTTCTATATGTTACGCTTTGATACATGCTTGTTTACACAAAAACGCCAAGTTACAAAAAAATTATCTTAAATAATGTTTTTGATACACCCAATATGTTGGTTTGTTGTAAAACCCTTTTCTAAACGCACATGTAAATGTGCATTGATTAAAAATTTAAATTATAAAAAATGTGTGGCTTCCTTTTTCAATGCGCAAAAGCAGTATTTGGAGTAAAATTGTTGTTTTCGGTGACAATGGGTGTTATTTACTAAAGGCAAGTCCACTTTGCACTCCAAGTGCAGTTTCAGGTGTACTTTTGCAGTGCATAGTGGATGTGCCTTTAGTAAATAACACCCACAGTGATGTGTAAATTTTGCCAATCATGCCATTTTCCTGACCCCACATATTTCTGCCATGGTGCGGAAAATGAGCAAGATTTTGGTCACTAATGCACTACATACATTAGTTAACAAAAACAAGTTGTGTGTGTAGCAGACCCACAACATAATAAGATTATCTGAAGAAGAGACTGTCCCCTCATCTCGCTCAGAACATGGGTTTGCACTGTTGTAGAAAAAGGCACAACAACAAAAATCTAAAATTTACCTAGGAGACACCTAAAACCAAGCCAAGCAGTAAATGAAAACAAAGATTATTGTAGTTTCAAAGAAAACTTTATTACAAAAATGCTGCACAGACATTGTCTGGCATATCAATGGCCCCCCTACCCACAAAGTACTCCATGTATTGGGTTCGGACCTCGCGGACGCTTTGGGGGGCAAGCCAGGATGAGCAACTTCAAGGGCCGTGAGATTCTCATTTTCTGGCAAGTCTGCATCTGGGCCAACTGAGACCACATAGTTTGCTGAATGTCTTTTCAAGAAATTGTGCAGAACACAGCAGGCAAGCACTATGTGATTGAGTTTATATTCAGCCATGTGGATAGGCGTTAAAAAAAGGCGGAACCGGCTGGCCAGTATTCCAAAAGTGTTCTCCACGACTCTTCTGGCTCTGGCCAGCCGGAAATTAAAGATCCTCTGATCCGGGGTGAGAGTCCTCATTGGGAAAGGCTGCATCAGATGGTTTGCCAGGGCAAACGCCTCATCTGCGATGAAGACGAATGGGAGTCCTTCCTGATTCTTCTCTGAGGGTGGCAAGCCCAGACTGCCACTTTGGAGACGCCAGTAGAATTCCGTCCGTGAGAACACTCCACCATCCGACATCCGGCCATTTTGCCCCACGTCCACATACAGGAAGTCATAGGTCGCCGACACCACCGCCAATACTATTAAACCCCTTGTAATTATAATAGTAGGACCCCGAGTTGGGGGGTGGGACGATGCGGACGTGTTTCCCATCAATTGCACCTCCACAATTGGGAAAGTCCCAACGACTGGCAAAGTGGGAGGCCACAGTCTGCCATTCCTGTGGCGTTGAAGGAAACTGTGGAGTGAAACAAGACAAAAAATTTGTAATTTTGCAAATCAACATTGCAAGCAGATTAGACACCAACATTTTTGGCCAAGACCAGTATAACATTTTGGGAAATTAGTATTTAAAGCCTAAAGTATAAGGTCCCCTTATCAGAGTCATCACCCCCCATCCCCCCCATCTGATGGGCCCTTGCAAAAAATGAGGGGGGGGATGTTTTGGACAGGTAACCCTCTCCACTTGATTGAGAGCTGAATGCCTAAATAATGTGTGATACTTTGGGAAGCCCCTCCTTACTTACACTATTGGCAGCCCACCGGACAGGTAAGAAGTGTCATAATACCAAAAATAAAACAAAATGGAAGCACATTTTGACATTCTGCTATTACCTATCAAGATAATAATAGGGGGAAAAAAATATAGCATTTGAAAGTATTGAGGCAGTCACTTGCGCTACATGCTTTGGTGACTTCGTCCATAAATGTGACCATCAAAAAGGTAGGTATAGTGTGTATTGGGTTTGGTAAAGTCAGCAGATAGAGGATTGCTATCAGCTGAGCTAGCAGTTGGGGGAAGGGGGGTTCCTAATCAGTTTGGCCCAACCAAAAAAAAAAAAAAAATGTCACTCTGCATGAATTTAAGCACACACATAACATTTGTAGACATTTTAGGGGGTGTTTAGGGGAAAGCAATACTATGGAGCTGACAAAAGACATTGGTAAGTGACTAGACTATAGTTTTATGGGCCCAGAAGAGCATGGTGGGGAAGTTAGTGAGGCAAATATGCATGAGGACAAAGGGGCAGAGCATATGAATTAGAGCATATTGCAATCATGGTAATTAGGGAATGAGGAAAGAAATCCAAGACATTAGCAAGCATTAAATACATAGAATGTGATGTTAAAGGATAATAGGGATGGCCGAACGGTTCGCCCGGCGGTCGTTTCGCGGCGAATTTCGGCTGTTCGCGGTCCGCCCGATCGGCGGACTATTGGCGCCGTTCGCCCCTGGCGGACTTCCGTGTTTACTGTGTAAAAGAACTTTGACCTATGATGACACATCCATCATGGGGTACAGGACAGCCAATTGAGACATTACAGCACATGGACACTTGGACATTCCCCCTAACTTATAAATACACCCAATCCGGCGGCCATTTTACATTCTTTCTTCTGTCACTATAGGGAGAGGTTGCTGTGTGGAGCAGGGAGAGATTGCAGTGACCCAAATCGCTAGCTATTTGGTACACAAAAGTTCTTTTCAGGAATGGTATAGGTGTTAGGTGTAGTTCAGGATATAGGTGCTACTGATTGTTGCAGCAGCCTGAGTGTCTTTTGTCAGTTTAGAGAAAGGGACAGGACGGTGTGTGCTGCAGGGTCAGTTTAATCATTAGCTGTTACTATCAGGTCCACAAAAGTGCTATTCCAGTTATTGTTCCAGTAGCCTCTGTTTTGTCAGTTTATATAGGGACAGGCAGGAAGCTGTGTGTGAGGCAGTGAGGGTCAGTTTAATCAGTAGCTGTTACTATATTAGGTCCACAAAGGTTTTTTTCAGGACTGGTATCAGTGGTATGGTAATAGGCTTGTACACGTATAATACTCTTTCTTCCAAATATAGAAAGAATATTATACTTGACTGCTGCCCTTCTGCTGCAGTCTGCTAATCAGTCACACACAAACTACTTGTTCCACAAAGGTCCTTATAAGGACTGGTAATAACCTGGTGTAGGGTGCTATAGTACATAGGGTTGAGTGAGGTACAGTCTGCTATTCTATAAGGACTGGCATAGGTCCACAATATATAGGGTTGAGGTGCACTACTGCTGACTGCTGCCCTATTCTGCAGCAGTCCTTTATCAGTATAGGGACTGAGGTACAGTCTGCTAATCACAACCTACTAGTTCTACAAAGGTCCTTATAAGGACTGGTAAGGTATAGTGTACTACAGTACATAGGGTTGAGTGAGGTACAGTCTGCTATTCTATAAGGACTGGTATAGGTCCACAATACATAGGGTTGAGGTGCACTACTGCTGACCGCTGCCCTATACTGCAGCAGTCATTCATCGGTATAGGGACTGACGTACAATCTGCTAATCATTCACAACCTACTAGTTCCACAAAGGTCCTTATAAGGACTGGTAAGGTCTAGGGTACTACAGTACATAGGGTTGAGTGAGGGTTGAGTGAATCGAGCACAGAGACCTTCTTTCTTCATTTGGCTCACTTCCTTGTCCAAAAAAAGCACACCGTACTATATGCCCGTACCCTCCTGTTTGAAGAGGTTGAGCGGTGTCATATTTCTACTGGGGCTGCTTATTATGAGGGGCTCCCACCATCCCTGTGCTGTGCTGACATCCTCCTGGGGCTGTATCTCTGTTGTGCATATTATGAGGGGCTCCCACCATCCCTGTGCTGTGCTGACTTCCTCCTGGGGCTGTACCTCTGCTGTGCATATTTTGAGGTGCTCCCACCATCCCTGTGCTATGCTCATTATGAGGGGCTCCCACCATCCCTGTGCTATGCTGACTTCCTCCTGGGGCTGCTTACGGTGCAGGTGTCAGTGCTGTATATCACGGTGCTGATGTCAGTACTCTCTATCACGGTGCTGCTGTCAGTGCTGTATATCACGGTGCTGGTGTTAGTGCTTTATGTCACGCTGCTGATGTCAGTGCTCTCTATCACGGGGCTGTTGTCAGATGACTCTATCACGGTGCAGGTGTCATTGCTGTATGTCACGCTGCTGATGTCAGTGCTCTCTATCACGGTGCTGCTGTCGGTGCTGTATATCACGGTGCTGGTGTTAGTGCTTTATGTCACGCTGTTGATGTCAGTGCTCTCTATCACGGTGCTGTTGTCAGATGACTCTATCACTGTGCTGCTGTCAGTGCTGTATTTCACGGTGCTGGTGTTAGTGCTTTATGTCACGCTGCTGATGTCAGTGCTCTCTATTACGGTGCTGTTGTCAGATGACTCTATCACGGTGCAGGTGTCATTGCTGTATGTCACGCTGCTGATGTCAGTGCTCTCTATAACGGTGCTGCTGTCGGTGCTGTATATCACGGTGCTGGTGTTAGTGCTTCATGTCACGCTGCTGATGTCAGTGCTCTCTATCACGGTGCTGTTGTCAGATGACTCTATCACGGTGCAGGTGTCATTGCTGTATGTCACGCTGCTGATGTCAGTGCTCTCTATCACGGTGCTGCTGTCAGTGCTTTATGTCACGCTGCTGATTTCAGTGCTCTCTATCACGGTGCTGTTGTCAGATGACTCTATCACGGTGCAGGTGTCATTGCTGTATGTCACGCTGCTGATGTCAGTGCTCTCTATCACGGTGCTGCTGTCGGTGCTGTATATCACGGTGCTGGTGTCAGTGCTTTATGTCACGCTGCTGATGTCATTTCTCTCTATCACGGTGCTGTTGTCAGATGACTCTATCACGGTGCAGGTGTCATTGCTGTATGTCGTACTGCTGGTGATCATCTCCTGCACCCTCTTCTTTGCCTACCCTGGTCCCTGACCTTCCCTCTCCTCCATTGCCTTCATGCGCTCCACAGTCCTGAATTGTCACAACAATTTCCCATATAAAAAAAGAATGCTTGTAGTTGTCGATCCCAGATTCACCTTATACATGTGTTATGTCATTGGCCATGTGGTGGGACTATGTTTGCACAGCTATTAATTATTTTGTGGCTGCAAATTTGACCTGTAGGTTTGCAAAGTTCGCCTCCCATTGAAGTCAATGGGGCCCGCCGCGAACGTTCCGGTTCGCGAACTATCGGCCGCGTTCGCGGTCTGTGTTCGCGAAACGTCCCCCGTCGGAAGTTCATCCATCACTAAAGGATAAAACTTACCTTCATATAGTCCTTCTGCAGGACCTGAATGATGGCAGAACAGGTCTCTGGAATAATGATCCCCAGAACCTGGGAGGAGATGCCTGTGGAGAACTCGAGGTCATGAAGGCTTCTCCCTGTCGCCAAGTAGCGCAACGTGGCGATGAGCCTCTGCTCCGGAGTGATGGCTTGCCACATGCAGGTATCCTGCCTGGTGATATAAGGGGACAGCAAAGCCAGCAGACGGTGAAAAAGGGGATCCGTCATCCGGAGATAATTCCTGAAATCATCAGGATTATTCTCCCAGATCTCACGGAGCAAAGGCATGTGCGAGAACTGGTCACGCTGGCGCAACCGATTCTTGGTCCACAAACGCCTCCTCTCCCTGTTCATGGACCGGGCTTGCATGAAAGCTAAAAGCCTAACACCAAGCCCCTGCACAGCACAAACTCTACGACGAGTACGTACACGTAACATGGTTTAAAACGGTCGGCTGGTCAGAACGGACAACAGAAAGCACTGAAAAACAGCAATGCCTGAAAGAACGACCTGAAAAGCAGAATCAAACAGACAATAAGCAATGCAAATCAAAGCATACTATACCAAGATATAGTCCACAATGAGAAACAAATGGTTACTGACTACACGCACTGATAATCAGGTACGCAAAGACAAGCAGAAACTGAAGAGCAGTACCGAACTGAAGCACAAATCTGAAAAGGGCGAATCGTCTCTCACCAAACTTCTACTAACACGCGATAAACACGAGATCAGCAGAAGGAGCCCAAAGGGTGCCGGACGTGGTGCTGAACTTCCTTTTTCTAGTCCCTTCGTACGCGGCTTACGTCACCGCGTTCTTGGCAACCGGAACTTCCGACAACTTAGTCCGACCACCATGCTCTTCTTGGCCCATAAAACTATAGTCTAGTCACTTACCAATGTCTTTTGTCAAATCCATAGTATTGCTTTCCCCTAAACACCCCCTAAAATGTCTATAAATGTTATGTGTGTGCTTCAATTCATGCAGAGTGACTTTTTTTTTTTGGTTATGCCAAACTCATTAGGAACCCCCCTCCCCCCAACTGCTAGGTCAGCTGATAGCAATCCTCTATCTGCTGACTTTACCAAACCCAATACACACTCTGCCTACCTTTTTGATGGTCACATTTATGGACGAGTTCACCAAAGCATGTAGTGCAAGGGCCTGCCTCAATACTTTCAAATGCTATAATTTTTTTCCCCTTATTATTATCTTGATATGTAATAGCAGAATGTGAAAAAGTGCTCCTATTTTTTAAAATTTTTGGTATTATGACACTTCTTACCTGTCCGGTGGGCTGCAAATAGTGTAAGTAAGGAGGGGCTTCCCAAAGTATCACACATTATTTAGGCATTCAGCTCTCAATCAAGTGGAGAGGGTTACCTGTCCAAAACATCCCCCCCCCCTCATTTTTAGCAAGGGCCCATCAGATGGGGGGATGGGTGGGGTGATGACTCTGATAAGGGGACCTTATACTTTAGGCTTTAAATACTCCTATACCGATCTTGGCCAAAAAATTTGGTGTCTGATCTGCTTGCAATGTTGATTTGCAAAATTACTAATTTTTTGTCCTGTTTCACTCCACAGTTTCCTTCAACTCCACAGGAATGGCAGACTGTGGCCCCCCTCTTTGCCAGTCGTTGGGACTTTCCCAATTGTGGAAGTGCAATTGATGGGAAACACGTCCGCATCGTCCCACCCCCCAACTCGGGGTCCTACTATTTTGACTACAAAGGGTTTAATAGTATTGTGATGGTGGAGTGTTCTCCAAAGTGGCAGTCTGGGCTTGCCACCCCCAGAGAAGAATCAGGAAGGACTCCCGTTTGTCTTCATCGCAGATGAGGCGTTTGCCCTGGCAAACCATCTCATGCGGCCTTTCCCAATGAGGACCCTCACCCCGGACCAGAGGATTTTTAATTTCCGGCTGGCCAGAGTCAGAAGAGTCGTGGAGAACACTTTTGGAATACTGGCCAGCTGGTTCCGCCTTTTTTTAACGCCTATCCACATGGCGGAATATAAAATAAATCACATAGTGCTTGCCTGCTGTGTTCTGCACAATTTCTTAAAAAGACATTCAGCAAACTATGTGGTCTCAGTTGGCCAAGATGCAGACTTGCTTGAAAATGAGAACCTCACGGGCCTTGAAGCTGCGCGTCCTGGCTTGCCCCCCCAAAGCGCCCGTGAGGTCCGAACCCAATACATGGAGTACTTTGTGGGTGGGGGGACCATTGATATGCCAGACAATGTCTGTGCAGCATTTTTGTAATAAAGTTTTCTTTGAAACTACAATAATCTTTGTTTTCATTTACTGCTTGGCTTGGTTTTAGGTGTCTCCTAGGTAAATTTTTGATTGTTGTTGTTGTGCCTTTTTCTACAACAGTGCAAACCCAAGTTCAGAGCGAGATGAGGGGACAGTCTCTTCTTCAGATAATCTTATTATGTTGTGGGTCTGCTACACACACACCTTGTTTTTGTTAACTAATGTATGTAGTGCATTAGTGACCAAAATCTTGCTCATTTTCAGCACCATGGCAGAAATATGTGGAGTCATGAAAATGGCATGATTGTGAAAATTAACACATCACTGTGGGTGTTATTTACTAAAGGCACATCCACTATGCACTACAAGTGCACTGCAAAAGTACACCTGAAACTGCACTTGGAGTGCAAAGTGGAGTTGCCTTTAGTAAATAACACCCATTGTCACCGAAAACAACAATTTTACTCCAAATACTGCTTTTGCGCATTGAAAAAGGAAGCCACACATAGTTGATAATTTAACTTTTTAATCAAAGCACATTCACATGTGCGTTTAGAAAAGGGTTTTACAACAAACCAACATATTGGGTGTATCAAAAACATTATTTAAGGTCATTTTTGGGTAACTTGGTGTTTTTGTGTAAACAGGCATGTATCACAGCGTAACATACAGAACACAGGAACTTACAAAGTTCAACTTTGAAAAGTGAAGACAATATCAGACATGAGTATGTACAAACTGGGCTGATATTGCCTTCATCACATGGGGTGTCACCCCTGGAAAAGCCAAATTTGGAAGATGCACACAGTGTGTCAACATGTGCTATCTCCCATCATGGGGGATCAATGTACATGTTTTGGGGCTGCAACCCCTTCAACTCAGCCACTTTCCACAAAACACGTACATTGATCCCCCATGATGGGAGATAGCGCATGTTGACACACTCTGTGCATTTTCCAAATGTGGCTTTTTCTAAAATACAAAAGTTGTTGTTTCAAAACAAAAAAAGAAAACCCTAGCTAGTTTGGGGTGTTTCACACTCTCCCCAAAACATTAATGATGTTCTTCATTTTATTTTGAACATCATTGATGTTTTGCTGTATATTTTCTAAATCCTGATTGCACCCCATTATCTCCCCAATCAGGATCTGGGCACTTTCACTGGTAAAATGTGATTCTTCTTCCACATCACCTACAAAAAAAGCAAAAAAAACACACCATGTATTATAAATATGCCGACATACATTGATGAGCTTACCGGAAGCTGTGGTCTCCTACACTCACCTGTTGTGGTGACAATTTGTCCAACTTCAATGATCTCTCCTTCCTCCTCCTCCTCCGCTTCTGGTGTTGGAATTTTCGCCTTCTTTGGGAGGTATGGGGTCCCTGGTGTCCTCAGACTTCCCGAGTCTTCTCTCCCCTATGAGAATGTAAAAAAGGAATACTTAGCACACAGAGGGCAGAAATAGGAATATGAAACATTGCTTGGAAGTGTGGTACAATTGTGTTTTTTGGCCGCGTTCAAAGGTGAGAACATTATTGTGGACACTTTGTTAAGCTGGAATACTTACCTGCAGTGTTAAGAAATGTAGTGAAGTGTAATTTGGGAAAACATTGTGTTGGGAGTGGGCTAACGAACGATGTTTCTAACGAACGATTGAACTCATAAACATGAATGTGGCCATTTTAAACTGTACAACATGAAATCAAAGCACATGGAGCAGTATGCAAGCAAGAATAATCATATGAACACACGAGTACTACTTGAAGAACACGCTTGATCCTTCTGTACTGAACGTGCTCCCTCAGTTTCAGGTCTGACCAGCGTTTTCTCAGTTGATCCTTGGATCGTCGTACCCCAAAATTCTTCTGAAGACTCTTCACAACTTTAGTCATGATCTTGGCCTTTCTGATATTTGGGTTTCGGTAAGGTGCATACTTCCCATCATAGTCGGCCCTCTTCAATATGTCCACCATCTCCAACATCTCTCCAAAAGACATATTTGAGGCCTTAAATCTTCTCCTCCAGGATCGGGACGTTTCAGGCTCCGAGCTTTCCTCACCCTCCTCCTCGTTAGTGGAACTCTGATTGTGCACCTGTGTTCTCTCCGCCATGTGCTCTCCCCACTGCGCCGAAAGAGAAGGGGCGGGGAATAGTCTAGAAAGAACGTCAGGGGTGGGCGGAGTTTCACGCACGTGCACTGTATATAAAATGAAACACGGGTGTGTCGTAAGTATGATCTCTCAACAGAGTGAGGAGCTGACGCGCCGATCATGCAAATGAAGGAAGGTACAATTTTTAACTTGGTACATCACTAGACTAGACTGCTTCTATCTAGGCCTATGTTGGGACAAGATTAGGAGGGTTTAGCATGGCATTATTAGTATTTTAGGGTTTGTCTTATGTTGTGTCTTGCAGACAAGATGGATCCCGTCCAAAATGACAATTTTATGGGGCTATTCCTTGAACTGTTCAGGGAGCTGCCCTGCCTGTCGCAGATGAACAACCCATTTTATAATGACTGAAGAAAGAGGAAGGCAGCGCTGGAGAAACTTCTTGCTTTGGTGCGGATCATGGTCCCCACGGCAGACATGACCTATGTGATGTTTAAAATTGGTGCCATGAAGAGTACATATCTCAGGGAGAGAAAGAAGCACCTGGAGTCCCTGAGATAAGGAGATCCAGATGCCATTTATTACCCCAGGATGGTGTACTTCGAGAGGCTGCATTTTCTCGTAGACCAGGGGGTACCCAGGCCACCACTCTCCAGTCTTCCTTCAAGGCTTCCTTCAACCCCAGCTGAGGCTTCCAACGTCCAATCTGGGCCTTTCAGGCAGCAACATGTGGAGGGGCCCAGCTTGAGACAGGTATAGCATTGTTGAACATATTTCTTGTCGTACATTTAATGATGTTAACTAGATGTTATTATTGATCAGTAAGTTGTGATTTAACAAAGTGGTTTACATCTCAATAAACAGTAGTGAGCAAAAATGTTTGGGCCAAGAATGAAAAATGCTAGGCTCAGAATGATAGTCTGTTCTATGTGGTAACATTCAATTTGCAACAGTCATGAGCACAAAATTGTGTGATTGATGAGCAAAAAACTGAAACTATGTCCCATTTTCATACACAGGAAGACCTCAGCCGGGGGGAGGCTGTGGCAAGTGGCAGCCGGGAGGTCGACCATCGCCCTCCTTTTCCTCCTCCTCCCACAACTACAGGAGCCCAGCCACAGCCTGGAAGGAAGCCAGGAGGGAAGTGCCCAAGGAAGACGAGAGAGTGATGGCCTGGGTTCAGTCTGGTCTGACAGAAGATGCAGCCTCTTGTAGAACCACATCCTGGGGACATAGATGGCATCTGCTCTTCCTGATCTCTAGGACTTCTGGACCAGACTTCTCTCCCTGAGATATATACTCCTCAGGCCTCCAATTTAGCATTTTCGAATTAGTTCATGTCTGCCCTGAGGGCCAAAGGCTTCGCCAAATTGACAAGTTTCTCCAGCGCTGCCTTCCTCTTTAGTTGTTTGACACCTAAATAAAGGGGTTTTTTGGTTTGAAGAAATACTTGCGTATGTGTTTTACTTCAAAAAGGAGAGTTTATTTGTGAGCAGACAGGTACATTTCAAAAATACAAAGTGAAATGAATAACAAGGGGCACCAACACCAAACAACCTCCTGTAGATTAAAAAAGAAAAACAAAATACAAAAAAGATAATAATGGTGTTGTGGTAAGTTGAAACCCAAAACACACCAAAAAAAATGCAAAGATGAGCAAACTGTCAAAAAAGGAGATGTTGATGAAAAAAACCAACCACAAAATTCCCCAAAAAAAAAAGATTGTGTAGATGTGACGATTTAAAATATTGTATTGCTGAAATGAGTAAAAAGACTCAAGAAATATGTTCGGGAGAAGTATGTGTGACTATGAGCACCAAAACAAGTTCATTCTTGCAGCATTGTAAAGAACAAGGGAATGCGCTTCATGAAATAATTTTTAACATTGCAGCGTGACGAATGTGCTATATCGATTACGAGCGGTAGTTTTACCTGAGCGAGCGCTTCCATGTCCGAATTTGATTGTGAGCATGCGTGGCACCTTGTCCATTGGAGTAGGCTACACATGATCGGAGTATGTACGATCGGAGCATGTTGTCGGAAAATTTTATAGACAAGTTGGAAAACTTGGTCCGTCGGATACTCCGACGGAAACAGTCCGATGGAGACCACACACAGTCGGATTATCCAACAACACGGTCCGATCGGACACCTTCTGTCGGAATGTCCAACCGTGTGTACAAGGGCTAAGACTTTATAACCCTAATTTATCTTACAAAGTAGATTTAAAAAAAGATGCAAGGACATATAAGGGTGAGACAAACACCCTCCGATTCGGTTCGCACCAAAACATGCCAACAGACAAAAGATTTGTGCGAACATGTGAACACCGTTAAAGTCTATGGGACACGAACATGAAAAATCAAAAGTGTTTCTTTTTAAAGGTGTCAGAAACCATGAATCAGACTGAGACAGAAGTACAGTTAAATCAAACTTGTTTAATAATATAAAAAAGTAAACAGAGTAAACGTAGTCAAAACATAGCCAGAGTTCAGGAACTGGAATGGATAGTCAGACAAGCCAAAATGTCAGGGAACCAGAGAACAGTGTAGTAGACCAGCAAGCAGGATCTGGAGCCAGAAGGAATGTCGGCCAAGAAAGTCTTTAACAGGAACACCGGAGAGAGTCTCTAGAGTAGGGATGAGCTTCGAGTTCGAGTTGAACCCATGTTCGACTCGAACATCACCTGTTCGGTTGTTCGTCGAATTGCGAACGTTATGGGCCGTTCGCGGCAAAGTCGAGTGGTGCGTCATGGCCCATAATTCACTGCGGCATCGCAGTGCATTGCTGGCTGATGATTGATTGATGCCAATCACAGCGCCGTCCATACAGAGAGCTGTGGCTTTGGCCAATTATGGCTCAGGGGGTTTAGTACATGCCCCACACTATTGTAATGTGTTGCAGCAGAGAGAGATAGACAGAGAGACAGTGTCATTTGATTTAATTTAGATAGAGTAGGTAGGCGAGTCAGTTACCTGCAGTTACAGTATATGGATGATATATATACATATGCTGGGTGTTGTGTATATATATATATATATATAGATATATATATATATATATATATATATATATATATATATATATATATATATATATATATATATACACATACACACACACTGTATTCAGTTTAGCTAGATCCGTTCCTCTTCCTAATTTACTGACAGGCAGGCAGGTGATTGTGGTAGCTGCAGTATTTACAGTACTGTACTGTGTCCTTTGCACAGTGTACACCTAAAGCTACCTGAAGACAATTGCTGGAGTTCTTCTGACCCTATTAATACCACATGCAGGCAGCTGCAGTATTTACAGTTAGTGTACTGTGTCCTCTGCACAGTGTGCACCTAAAGCTACCTGAAGACAATTGCTGGTGTTCTGATCCTATTAATACCTTTTTGAAGGCTCAGATGATGCTACCCAGCTAGAGGAAGGCAGTAACGTGAGCCCAGAGAGAGGGGGTACTCAAGAAGGACAGCAATCTGGCAGTCATGTTCCCCCAGCTGCAGCATACTGCCAGGGTTGCTCCAGTGATGAGGAGGGAGGGGATTATGAGGTCACTGACTCCATGTGGGTGCCTGATAGGAGAGAGGAGAAGGAGGACAAGGAGGAGGCACATCTCCAATGAGGCAGGATGCCCTCCAGAGGCCATCTTAAGGGCAGCACACCGACTGCATCACACCGCAATGCTCCGCATGTGCAGGGCGCTGCTGTCTCTGCGCGTTATTCCAAAAGTTCTTTGTTGTGGGCTTTTTTGAGACGAGTGCATCAGATCGCACCGCTGCCATTTGCAACTTATGTCTCAAGCATATCTCGCGTGGCCAAAACATCACCCGCTTAGGCACCACATGCTTGAATAGGCATATGTCGACCTGCCATGCAGTTCATTGGCAAGAGTACGTAAAAGACCCACATCAAAGAACAAAGCGGACCTCTCCTTGATCCTCATCAGCTGGGATCTCCAACCCTACTATACCTTCAGTCCTCTCTGAAACCTGCACTGAGAGGAATGACGGTGTAGAATTAGGTGTGTCACAGCCAAGTACTTGTGGGCAATCTGCTATTGGTACACCCACGTCAGATTGTACAAGGCAAATTTCCCTGCCCCAGCTGCTGCACCGCCGAAAGAAGTTCACTCCCAGCCATCCACATGCCCAGCTAGCTTGGCTAAATTGCTATCACTTCAACTGCATCCTTTTCAGTTGGTAGACTCTGGGCCCTTCCGTGAGTTTATGGAATGTGCGGTTCCTCAGTGGCAGGTTTTCAAACGCCACTTTTTCTTACAGAAGGCGATTCTGGCACTCTACCGGCATGTGGAAGGCAATGTCTTGGCCTCGCTGGACAGGGCGGTCAGCAGTAAGATGCATATTACTGCTGACTCATGGTCCAGCAGGCATGGACAGGGATGTTACCTATCTTTCAAGGCACATTGGGTGACTCTGCTGGCAGCTGGGAAGGATGCAGGACAAGGTGCAAGAATGTTGGAGGTTGTTCCACCACCACGCCTCCAAAATGCTACTGCTGGTGATTCTGACACACCTCTCTCCTCCACCCCCCCTCTTCTTCTTCTTCCTCCATGGCCTTTTCCTGTCCTTTGTCCTCAGAACCAGTGGTGCTCCGTAGGTATTCAAGGGGCTACACAAGTACGCAGGCAAAAAGATGCCATTCCATGCTTGAGCTGGTGTGCTTGGAGGACAGGAGCCACACTGGAGCAGAGATTCTGTCAGCTCTGCAAGGGCAGGTTGAGAGGTGGTTGACGCCACGCCAGCTTAAGCCAGGAATTGTGGTTTGTGACAATGGCACAACCTCCTCTCCACCCTCCAACAGGGACACTTCACCCATGTTCCCTGTTTGGCTCACGTCCTTAACTTGGTGGTGCAGCGGTTCTCGGGCAGGTACCCGGGCTTACAGATTGTCCTGAGGCAGGCCAGATAAGTGTGTGTATTTCCACCGGTCATATAATGCCAGTGCTCGGCTGGCTGACCTCCAAAAGGAATTTAACCTGCCTAGGAACCACCTAATCTGTGACATGTAAAGGAGAAGACCTTCGCGCCACTAAGTGGAAGAAAAAATAGGGTATATAAATACCTCTAAAAATATATCAATAAGAGCAAATAAACACTAATAAATAATAACAAAGTGCACGTGCAAGAAAATGCAAAAAATGCAGCAAGACAAGATAGTGAACACAAACTACCAAATACAGTGAAATATAAAATTAAGTCCTGCGCAAAATATGCCAAAATAATACAGTCCAGAAATTGCTAAGTGCAAAAAAACGTGCGAAAAAAAAAAAATAATAATATTCAATAGTGTAAAAAAATAGTCCATATATTCATAAACACTAATGATGAGAAATGGATGGACAAACGTTGATAAACAATCCCAGGGTAAAGGGCTCACAGAACTCTCACCTTAAGAAAGGAAATTCAGGCTCATCACAAATTCTGCAAATTTCTCACTTCATTCCTCATATTCAGTCATCAGAGGGATCCTTTTACTGTGCCAGATAGAAGATCATTTCTATATCCAGCCACTAGAGGGCCATGATAGCTCATGTGTAATAATGATGACCCAAACGTGATGATTCGTGATGGATAGCTCAAAAAAAGGAAGAGGAGGGGGAAGAGAGAAACAGAGGAGGCTCCAATGGTGTAGTATATAGCGAATCAAATAATCAATTTATTGGTAAAATGGTAAAATCGGACTCTCACATTGTATAAGAACAAACACAGCAAAGATAAGTTAAAATGGTGGCATGGCGTCTTCCGCCAGTCTTACTGTACTTCCGGTACGTCCTACGGCCACTCCCTACGCGTTACGTCATACCACGTGACTTCTTCATGGGGATAACGATTGGCCGCTGTATAATTAATTATATATCCCGAAAACCGGAACCGGAAGTATCGAATCGGCCATTTTAGTAATGGTATTTAGGAAAATAGACATCTATAGACCGGAAGAATGGAAACCGCCATATTGCTACTCCAATAAAACAAAAACGAAAGTGTAAGCACAGCCATCTTAGTGCTCATAGTAATAATAATAAAAACGGGACTATGAAATAGGTAAACAGCGCTGAAAAAAATAAAAATAACTAATAGTTTAATACCATGATATTGCAAAACAGAAAAATGGCATGACCCAGGCGTATCTGAAAAATATATATTAAGCCCAAAAAAGAAAGCGCCACTATATATAAATAAACCAAAACAATATATGGTATATATCCCTAAAATGTGATTGCAGCTAAAAGTTGTAAAAATAACTGCAAACAAATGACATAATAATCCACCATAATCAGCCTAGGGTGATGTGAAACTACCGCACAAACACCCTTGAATAAAAAGAAGGGTGTTTGTGCGGTAGTTTCACATCACCCTAGGCTGATTATGGTGGATTATTATGTCATTTGTTTGCAGTTATTTTTACATCTTTTAGCTGCAATCACATTTTAGGGATATATACCATATATTGTTTTGGTTTATTTATATATAGTGGCGCTTTCTTTTTTGGGCTTAATATATATTTTTCAGATACACCAGGGTGATGCCATTTTTCTGTTTTGCAATATCATGGTATTAAACTATTAGTTATTTTTGTTTTTTTCAGCGCTGTTTACCTATTTCATAGTCCCGTTTTTATTATTATTACTATGAGCACTAAGATGGCTGTGCTTACACTTTCGTTTTTGTTTTATTTTTGTAGCAATATGGCGGTTTCCATTCTTCCGGTCTATAGATGTCTATGTAGCGGGGTCTCTTTAAGAACTATAAAACTACTGTTCCCAGAACCCCGCTGGTTCCCAGGATGCTTTGAGTTATGCCCCAGAGACTTATGGGGGAGGAAATATAAGGAGGGGGAGAGGCCTAGTTCGCTCTCTTTGGACACCCCCCTCTCTTCAAGCAAGAGGAGATCTGTGCTGAACTGCTGAGGCACAAGGCCTGAAGCCTGGGCCTTGCGCTCTTTTCCAAAGAGCTCTCTGCCAGCCTAGTTGCACCTGAGAGACATTTTCTCATTCCTTGCTGCTGTACACCAGACGGATTGAAGACTCGGAGGTCGGTGGATTCCTGTTCCTAGACGAAAAGGCAGAGAAACCGGACTTGGACTTGTCTGGGTGGTGAGAGCTGTTTAAAGACAGATGCTTTATCTTTATTATTCGTTTGGATTACAAAGTTGTTCTTCAAGTGCACCACCGAAAGATTGCTAGCAAATATTGTTTTACTGGACTTCCATCTAGATCAGTCAGGCCTGACTGCATAGGTAGACAGTGCTGGGTGTTTACCCATGTGGGGAAGTAGCTGAAAAAAGGGCAGCGCTAGAGTTGCATAGCAATACTTTATTATGCTGATTACTCTGTTTATCTTTATTACTGGGTACTGCAGGGACCTGATTATGTGTTGCAATCCAAATGTTTGATTCATGTTATTCCTTTTATAAAAACAATAAGTAAAGTCAGTTATATACTTTCAAAGATTGTCTATGAGCTTGAGTTACCCACGCACGCACACACACATATTTAGAGTATAAGTGATTTAATGTGTATTGCTAGATACTAACTGTGCCAGAGTGGGTAGTGCAGATTGCCGGGGGGTTGGCGGAGCTGTGCTCAGGACCCAAACCAAACTTGCGGCCCTCTTAAGTGAGGGTATCGCTATACGTGGGGGCTCGTAAATCCAGGATTTCTGAGACAGCGGTGAACACGCCAGAGGTACCGGCATGGACCCACAGGGAGTCAGAGCGTGGTGTGAAGCGGCTAAGGCCGACCCAAGTCAGTCAGTGGTCATTAGCCTCCCAGGGGAGAAATGGTCGACAGAGACCGTAGAGGAGTTAATGAAGTCAGTGTCCCCAGACCATGAACCATGCGTGATGGAGATAAAATCAGACCCAGACATCTCATATCAGTATGCGCTAGTGGAATACTGGGATGGGATGCCGGAGGCTTGCAAGCGCAACCGTGTACGGACACAAGACAACAGATCCTATAGGTTGGCGCACGCAACAAAGGAGGAGCCATCGCCAACGGGATCACCGCAGGCTGCGGCCCGTACCTCACCCGAGAGTCTCAGATCAGCACCGGCCACCCTTAGCGCAGAACTGTGTGCTGTCCTGGGGGAGATTGTGGCCCAGTGCAAGAAGGATCCCACAGATTACCCTATGTCGGGGTACAGAAAACTCCGGATGTTTTCAGGGAGGAAACCTGTACCTTCGGAAGAAGAGGGATTTGAAGATTGGTTAGATAGCGCAACTCAGGCACTAGAGGAATGGGAAGTTCCAGAGCGCAGAAAGAAGCAGAGGATTGTGGAAAGTCTAAAGGGGCCTGCTCTAGAGGCCGTTCGCAACCTGAAGATGAGCAGGACAGACTGTAATGCGCAGGAGTACCTAGATGTACTACAGACTGTGTTTGGTGGGACAGAGAAAATCTCTGAGCTTGCTTATCAGTTACAGAATTGCTACCAGAAGAAAGGTGAAAAACTATCAGACTACATGGGACGTTTAGATAAAATCCTGCATAGGATGATCCTAAAGAAGGGGATCAGCCCAGGAAAAGTAGATGAGGCCCGTGCTCAACAGGTACTGAGGGGAGCTCAACCCATGGATCCTATTGCATGGACACTGCGTGCCCGACTGGATGGGAAGAATCTGGAGTACACTGACCTCATCCGAATGATCAGAGAGGAAGAGGCCCTACTGGAAGAGAAAAGGGAAGAACATCTCACCGAGCCCGTCAACCAACTGGTAGCAATAGTTACACCGGCCATGACTCCCGCTAGAGATAAGGAGCTGGACACTTTGAAGTTACAGATGTCCCAGGTGATGGAGATGTTGACTGCTATGATGGCGAAAGGTCAAGGGGGAGCTGAGAAACCAAGTCCTAGGAGGGAGTTGTTTCCAGATACACCAACACCAAGCCCCACTCGAGACCGAGAAGAGATGCTATGCTACAACTGCGGGGGCAGTGGCCACTTCGCCAGTAGATGTTCCAGTCCCAAGAAGAAGAAGATAGATAACCGCCAGCCGGCGGGAAACTTCAGAGGGCCCCGGTGAGGGAGTCAACCGGGTGCCCATGCCTTTCAGTGAACTCCAAACTGAATAGAAGGAAGAGAGAGAGAGGAAACCAGACCCCTCAGAAGGAATGTCTACAAATAAGAGACAATAACATCCCTCAGCGGGTTTGTACTCCCATTACTGTGGGGAGGGTCAATGCATACCAGGCTCGAAAAAGAGTAAAGTCAAAAACCAACTGGATGAAGACGGGTCCCCAGAAGAGGGTGGCCTCAACCCGGCCCTTCCCAGAAGAATTGGTCGGCCCGTCCCCCACTGTCTCCATCCAGGTGGAAGGAGTCTACACAAAGGCCCTCCTGGACACTGGAGCTCAAGTGACTTTGTTGTACAGAGACTTCTATGATAGGCACTTGAGCCATTTGCCTATACAGAAGATAGAAGAGCTGGAGATATGGGGCCTTGGAACTCAGAGTTTCCCCTACGATGGTTACCTGCCCATAAAGCTGACCTTCGATCCATCTGTGGCAGGGAAAACGGAGGTGTTTGACACCCTGGCAGTTGTGTGTCCTAGACCGCCCGGGGCCAGCAAGATTTCCCTCATCATAGGGACCAATACGGATCTGGTGCGAAGACTTCTGACCCCTCTAGTGGAGACGAGTAACCATCAAGATCCCAATATCCATCCCATGCTGAAGACAGCCTACCAACGGTTGGTCCTAGAGCAGAAGACCCCAGGAGAGGGGATAGGGAAGGTGTGGAGACTTGGGAGAGAGGGAGTGGTGCTGCAGCCCGGAGAGGTAGCCTGCCTCAGGGCCACGGTGAAGCTTACCTGGGAGCAGCCTGGCCCCTTTGTCATGCTGGAATCCGATCCAAGGGAGGATCACTCAGGCCTGGAAGTGATACCGGAAGTGATTTCAATCAAGGCCCTGAAGAAGGCTCGAGGAAGAGTCCCAGTGAGTGTGAGAAACCCTACGGAGAGACCCATAGAGATCCCTGCCAGAATGCTGTTGGGGCAGGTGAGTCCTGCGGCCCCAGTCAGCTGGTCTGAAGTAAAAGGAACGGGTGAAGGAGGAGATGTTTGGGAAAAAACTTTCCATGGAGAACCCGGACCTACCTGGAGCCTGGAAGGAGAGAGCCAAGGCCCAGCTGACTAGATGGGAGAGGATTTTCTCAAAGGATGAGTTTGATGTTGGATGTGCCAGGAGTGCCACCCACCGAATCCGCCTCCAAGAAGAGAAACCCTTCAGGGAAAGGGTTAGGCGGGTCCCTCTAGCTGACCTGGAGGATCTGAGGGAGCAGCTTGCGGAGTTGAAGAAGACTGGTGTGATTCTGGAGTCTAGAAGTCCCTATGCCTCCCCCATAGTGGTGGTCAGGAAAAAGAATGGGTCGTTGAGGCTTTGTATTGACTACAGGACTCTCAACAGGAGGACCATCCCTGACCAGTATACCACACCGAGAATAGAGGATGCCCTACAGAGTTTGGCTGGTGCCAAGTGGTTCAGTGTAATGGACCTCAAGAGTGGGTACTACCAAATCCCCATGCACCAGGAAGACCGAGAGAAGACAGCTTTCATAACCCCAGTGGGATTCTTTGAATTCAACAGAATGCCTCAGGGCCTGTCTGGAGCCCCTGCTACCTTTCAACGCCTCATGGAGAAGACCGTTGGAGACATGAACCTCATAGAAGTCCTTGTGTACTTGGACGATGTCATTGTCTTCGGGAAGACTTTGGAAGAACATGAGGCCAGGTTGGAGAAGGTGTTGAGAAGACTCAGCGAAGAGGGACTCAAGCTTTCTCCCGAGAAGTGCCGGTTTTACCAATCCTCTGTGAACTATCTGGGACACATAGTGTCTGAAAAGGGAGTGGCTACAGACCCTGAGAAGTTGGAGGCAGTTACCTCTTGGCCAAGACCGACAACAGTCACAGAGCTCAGATCTTTCCTGGGGTTCTGCTCCTATTATAGAAGATTTGTGGATGGGTTTGCCCCGATTGCCAAGCCACTGAACGAATTGCTCAAGACTGAAGGAGAAGAGGATGGTTTGGGACCCAGGAGGGCCGGTGAGTTGGTTTAAGATCAGTGGAGCCCAAGGTGTGAAGAGGCTTTCCGAACCTTGAAGAGGAGCCTTACCACGGCCCCAGTCCTGGCCTATGCCGACCCCACCAGACCATATGAGCTACATGTCGATGCCAGTCATGAGGGCCTAGGCGGAGTGCTCTATCAAGAGCATGAAGAGCAGCTGCGACCAGTGGCCTATGTGAGCCGGAGCCTGACTCCCTCGGAGAAGAACTACCCCACTCATAAATTGGAGTTCTTGGCCCTCAAATTGGCAGTAGTAGACAAACTGAAGGACTATCTCTATGGGGCGGAGTTTACCGTAAAGACAGATAACAATCCTCTGACCTACCTCTTCACTACTGCAAAGTTAGATGCAACCGGACACAGATGGTTGGCTGCATTATCCGGATTCAACTTCAGTCTAAAATACAGACCAGGGGCTGGAAATAGGGATGCAGATGCCCTGTCCCGAAGATCTCATGTCATGGTCGATGACTGGGAAGACTGGACTCAGGTAGCACCGGAAGGAGTGCGAGCACTCTGTCAGGGTGCTGAGTTTCAAGCAAGAGGGGGCTCCAGAGCAGAGGAGATAGGAGTCACCGCGGTGGGAGTCCCTCAACCCTACTGTGGGGTAATTCAACTAGCAGAGGAACTCCTGCCAAAGCTGTCCAGAAAGGAGCTGAGCTATGACCAATTGGAAGACCCCATGGGGAGATTGGTCCTTGAAGCTTTGGAGAATGAGAATCCAGAGGGACTTCGACATCACCCTTCCAAGGAGGCTCGCCTGCTGAGGAAAGAGTTGGATAAGCTACAAGTACATCAGGGAGTGGTCTACCGAAGGGGCCCCACTGATAACTCAGAAGATAAGTGGCAGTTGTTTCTCCCAGAGAAGCACCGAGAGATGGTACTAATTGCCTTACATGACCAGCATGGCCATCTAGGGGCGGAGAGAACTTTTCAGCTTGTCAGAAGCCGGTTCTATTGGCCCTGTATGAGGGCAGAAGTGGAGGAATATTGCCGTTCTTGTGCACGATGCATCCAGAGGAAGACTCTACCCCATCAAGCTGCCCCAATGGGCCACCTACAGAGTCAGGGTCCAATGGATCTGGTGTGCATTGACTTTCTCTGCCTCGAACCCGATTTGAGTGGATTGGGAAATGTTCTGGTGGTAACCGATCATTTCACCCGTTATGCCCAGGCTTTCCCCACCAAAGACCAAAAGGCCTCCACTGTGGCCAAGGTGCTCATGGAAAAATACTTTGTCCACTATGGATTACCACAGAGAATCCACTCAGACCAAGGAAGGGACTTTGAGAGTCGTCTGATCCGGAACCTACTGGACTCATTGGGAGTAGAGAAGACCAGGACTACACCTTATCATCCACAAGGAGATGCCCAACCTGAGAGGATTAATCGGACCTTACTAAACATGCTTGGAACTCTAGAGACAGAGAAGAAGCAACACTGGAGCCAACACATATCAGCTCTGGTGCACGCTTACAACTGCACCACAAGTGATGTGATGGGTTACTCCCCCTACCGGCTCATGTTTGGGAGAGAAGCAAGATTGCCGGTGGATCTGGCCTTTGGCATTTCCCTAAACCATGCCTCTGCTACCTCCCACAAGGGATATGTGGACCGACTTAGACACAATTTGAAAGTGGCCCATGAACGAGCTCAGGCGGCCTCGGACCAAAGGGGAGCCCGCAACAAGAGGAACTTCGATCTGAAGGTTCGAGTGCAAGACCTGCAGCCTGGGGACCGTGTACTGCTACGCAATCTGGGGATCCCTGGGAAGCACAAGCTTGCTGATAGATGGAGATCGGAGCCCTATGTCATTTGCAGAAAGCTACCTGGATTGCCTATGTATAAGCTAAAACCAGAGGGGAAAGTGGGGCCCTTGAAAACTTGGCACAGGAATCATTTGCTCCCGCTTACTGAAACAGTCAGAATACCTCCAGTGAGAGATCCACCTGAATCTGTTTCCATTCTGGATACCCCAGGACCTAGCACTCGGTCTCAGACCTCCCGGGTTAGAGATGGACAAGATTCCCAACAAGGTGAAGGTGGAAGAGGAGAGCTTGAGTGGCTGTGGCCTTCATCAACTCCAGGAAATTCTGCCATAGATCTCCCACCTACTGAGGATACACAGGATGGGACACTGAACCCAGAAGCTACAGAGTTCATTCCATCTAGTGGTGTGCCTGAAGGCTGGGAAGATATCCCTAGCATTTACTCAGAAGAGGAAGGAACTGATGTTCCAGAACCAGTGATGCTGTCAGAATGTGTTCCTGAAGTAGAGCCTGTGGCACCAGAGCCTGAAGTCCCAAGAGAACAGAGAGCTCGCCGAGTTGTGAGACCCCCCAAGAAGCTAACCTACTCTCAAATGGGAGAGAGCTCTGAGGACTCTGTTGTGACTGCTAGAAGAAGTGCTGAACGCTCTAATCCTTCCACTGACCATTTGGTGGAGGGCAACCCCAGCTCACTCTCTGGCACAGTTAGGCAGGCCACTCATGTCAGTGTGACCTGTGGGACAGGGAATCCCACCTCTGAGTTCTGGTGGAAATTCCCTGTACCAACATCATACTCAGCACTTTCAAAATTGGTACAGGATATGTGTTAAAAGTTTATCTTTGGGGACCAAAGAGTTTAAGTGGGGGGAGTGTGTAGCGGGGTCTCTTTAAGAACTATAAAACTACTGTTCCCAGAACCCCGCTGGTTCCCAGGATGCTTTGAGTTATGCCCCAGAGACTTATGGGGGAGGAAATATAAGGAGGGGGAGAGGCCTAGTTCGCTCTCTTTGGACACCCCCCTCTCTTCAAGCAAGAGGAGATCTGTGCTGAACTGCTGAGGCACAAGGCCTGAAGCCTGGGCCTTGTGCTCTTTTCCAAAGAGCTCTCTGCCAGCCTAGTTGCACCTGAGAGACATTTTCTCATTCCTTGCTGCTGTACACCAGAAGGATTGAAGACTCGGAGGTCGGTGGATTCCTGTTCCTAGACGAAAAGGCAGAGAAACCGGACTTGGACTTGTCCGGGTGGTGAGAGCTGTTTAAAGACAGATGCTTTATCTTTATTATTCGTTTGGATTACAAAGTTGTTCTTCAAGTGCACCACCGAAAGATTGCTAGCGAATATTGTTTTACTGGACTTCCATCTAGATCAGTCAGGCCTGACTGCATAGGTAGACAGTGCTGGGTGTTTACCCATGTGGGGAAGTAGCTGAAAAAAGGGCAGCGCTAGAGTTGCATAGCAATACTTTATTATGCTGATTACTCTGTTTATCTTTATTACTGGTTACTGCAGGGACCTGATTATGTGTTGCAATCCAAATGTTTGATTCATGTTATTCCTTTTATAAAAACAATAAGTAAAGTCAGTTATATACTTTCAAAGATTGTCTATGAGCTTGAGTTACCCACGCACGCACACACACATATTTAGAGTATAAGTGATTTAATGTGTATTGCTAGATACTAACTGTGCCAGAGTGGGTAGTGCAGATTGCCGGGGGGTTGGCGGAGCTGTGCTCAGGACCCAAACCAAACTTGCGGCCCTCTTAAGTGATGGTATCGCTATATCTATTTTCCTAAATAACATTACTAAAATGGCCGATTTGATACTTCTGGTTAGGGTTTTCGGTATATATAATTAATTATACAGTGGCCAATCGTTATCCCCATGAAGAAGTCACGTGGTATGACGTAACGAGTAAGGAGTGGCCGTAGGACATACTGGAAGTACAGTAAGACTGGCGGAAGGCGCCATGCCACCATTTTAACTTCTCTTTGCTGTGTTTGTTCTTATACAATGTGAGAGTCCGATTTTACCATTTTACCAATAAATTGATTATTTGATTCGCTATATACTACACCATTGGAGCCTCCTCTGTTTCTCTCTTCCCCCTCTTCTTCCTTTTTTTGAGCTATCCATCACGAATCATCACGTTTGGGTCATCATTATTACACATGAGCTATCATGGCCCTCTAGTGGCTGGATATAGAAATGATCTTCTATCTGGCACAGTAAAAGGATCCCTCTGATGACTGAATATGAGGAATGAAGTGAGAAATTTGCAGAATTTGTGATGAGCCTGAATTTCCTTTCTTAAGGTGAGAGTTCTGTGAGCTCTTTCCCCTGGGATTGTTTATCACCGTTTGTCCATCTATTTCTCATCATTGGTGTTTATGAATATATGGACTATTTTTTTACACTATTGAATATTATTATTTTTTTTATTTTTTTCACACGGTTTTTTGCACTTAGCAATTTCTGGACTGTATTATTTTGGCATATTTTGGGCAGGACTTCATTTTATATTAATCTGTGACATGCCCACCAGGTGGAACTCAACGTTGGCCATGCTGCAGCGGCTGCAAACACAGCAGAGGGCCATCAATGAGTACCTGTGCGACTATGGCACCAGGACAGGGTCAGGGGAGCTTGTTTTTTTTCCCATGCCAGTGGGCTATGATCAGGGATGCATGCACTGTCCTGTCACCATTTGAGGAGGCCACGAGGATGGTGAGCAGTAACAGTGCATGCATCAGTGACACTGTCCCTGTTGTTCACCTGTTGGAGCACACGCTGCATCGAATAATGGACAGGGCACTTGAGGCAGAACAGAGTGAGGAAGAGGAGGACTTCCCTACCTCTCAAGGCCCCCTTCATCTAGACAGTGTTCCTGCTGGCCCGCAGATCACACAGGAAGAGGAGGAGGAGGATTGTGTCAGCATGGAGGTGGAGCCTAGCACTCAGCATCAGCAGCAGTCTTGAAGGGATCATTTACAGTCCCAAGAAACCCACGGACTTGTACGTGGCTGGGAGGAGGTGGCTGCGGATTATGTCGCCCTTAGTGACCCAGAGGACTCTGGACCGAATGCCTCAGCAAACCTATTCTGCATGGCCTCCCTGATCCTGCAAAGCCTGTGGAAGGATCCTCGTATTCGTGGTATCAAGGGGAGGGATCATTACTGGCTGGCAACCCTCCTTGATCCATGTTACAAGGGTAAGATTGCAGAACTTATCTTGCTGTCACAGAGGGAGCAGAGGATGAAACATCTTCGGGAGGCCTTGCAGAAAGGTTTGTGCAACGCGTCTCCAGAGACTGGGAGGTTACAGTTACAGTTAGTCACAGAAGGAGCGGTGGAGAAGGTGGCCGTCTGACCGATGAGTTCAGACAAATTTTTTAGTCCGCAGCCCCAAGGTATGATCCGTTCCAGCAACCATCGCCAGCATCTGATTTACATGGTGCAGGAATACCTAGGGGCAAGATCAGACTTGGACACCTTTCCCACCGAAAATCCTCTTGGTTACTGGGTCTTGAGGATGGATCACTAGCCAGAGCTTGCAATTGAGCTACTGGCCTGTCCTGCATCCAGCGTTCTTTGGAATGCACATTCAGTGCTGCTGGAAGCTTTTTAACGGCTCACAGGGTGCGCCTGTCCACCGACTCAGTCGATCGACTGACCTCCATTAAAATGAATCAGTCTTGGATCACCACCGGCTACCAAGCACCTGATGCTGATGTAACCGAATATTTTTTTTTTTAAATGTCAGATCCCTTCAAGACTGCCTATGCTGATGCTAAGTGACTATCCTGTTATGCTGAGTGACTATCCTCTTCCTTCTCAATGATCATGCTGATAGCTTGTAAGAACATTTTTGGTTCTGTGCGCCGCCCCCAGTGGCTGAGGCCCAACTTTTTAGCCTCTGTTTTACAGGAGAGTGTAATTACAATTTTTGATGCAATATTTTTCAGGAGGGTTTGTTGCTGCATTCAACTACAGTATCTGTGAGGGGTTGCAGTGTTGTGGCACCAGCACCAGTGCCTAAGGTCAAAATTTTCTGCCCCTGTTTAACAGGGGCATGTAATTACAATTTATGATGCAATACTTTTCAGCAAGGCTCATTCCTGCGCTCCATCTAGAGTATCTGTGAGGGGTTGCAGTGTTGTGGGACCAGCACCAGTGCCTAAGGCCCATTTTTTCTGCCCCTGTTTAACAGGGGCATGTAATTACAATTTTTGATGCAATATTTTGCAGGAGGGTCCATTCCTGCGCCCACCAAGAGTAACTGTGAGGACTTACAGTTTTGTGGCACCAGCACCACCACCACTACCACCAAACGCCCAATTTTTCTGCCCCTGTTCAACATTTGCATGTAATTACAATTCTTGATATAATAGTGCACAGCATGGCGTTCCAGCGCCCACCAAGAGTAACTGTGAGTATATAGGGCAGGCCCCTACTTTCAAACATCCAAGTTACAAACGACTCCTACTTGCAAATGGAAGGAGACAACAGGAAGTGAGAGGAAATATACGCCTAGTAAGGTAAATTAAGAGTTAATATGGGAAAAACATATCTCCTCTCCACTGATGCTTTATCACCAATCCTTGTCTCACTAAAAACCCAAAATTTTCAAAAAACATTTTGACAGAAAGTGAGGTGAAATGTTCTAAAGTGGTGCACAGACAGCAAAACAAATGTTACAGGGGTGATAACCCTTCCCTATGTTTTTCAAAAAGCTTAAAAATAGATTTTTTGGCTGGAGCTACACTTTAACCAGTTCCCGACCAGCGCACGCTGATGTACGTCGGCAGAATGGCACGGGCAGGCAAATGGGCGTACCTGTACATCCCTTTAAATTTGCCGCCCTGCCATTGGGAGCGTGCCGCCGGCGGCGTGCTGGTCGGGACCCCGTGAGTCTGAGCATACCCGCGATCGTCTCACGGGGCGGCCAAATGAAGAAATGCCGCTGTAAACAGCATTTCTCCATTCTGCCTAGCAACTAGTGATGCTGATCTCTGCTCCATGTGTTTGGAGCAGAGATCAGTGTTCACTAAATGAAAGCCCAGCCCCCAACAGTTAGTAACACACCCCTAGGAACACTTAACCCCTAAACTGCCACCCACTGGTTAATCCCTTCACTGCCAGTGTCATTTACATAGGAATCAGTGCATTTATATAGCAGTGATTGCGGTATAAATGACAATGGTCCCAAAAATGTGTCAAAAATGTCCGATGTGTCCGCCATAATGTCGCAGTCACAATAAAAATCGCTCATCGCCGCCATTACTAGTAAAAAAAAATTAATAAAAATGCCATAAAACTATCCCCTATTTTGTAAATGCTATAACTTTTGCGTAAACCAATCAATAAATGCTTATTGTGATTTTTTTTACCAAAAATATGTAGAAGAATACATATCGGCCTAAACTGAGGGAAAAAAATGTTTTTTTTATATATTTTTGGGGGATATTTATTATAACAAAAAGTAAAAAATAATGTGTTTTTTTCAAAATTGTCGCTCCATTTTTGTTTATAGCGCAAAAAATAAAAACCGCAGAGGTGATCAAATACAACCAAAAGAAAGCTCTATTTGTGGGAAAAAAAGGATGTCAATTTTGTTTGGGAGCCATGTTGCATGACCGCGCAATTGTCAGTTAAAGCAACGCAGTGCCGAATCGCAAAAAGTGGTCTGGTCTTTGACCAGCAAAATGGTCCGGTCTGAAAGTGGTTAAAAATGTATCAGTTCAAAATTACAAACAGATTCTACTTAACAACAAACCTACATTCCCTGTCTTGTTTGAACCACCTGTATACTGCTGTTCAGTTTGTATATAGGGCCTGGGGTATATAGGGCCTGGGGGCCCTATATAGGGCCTGGGGGCCCCACGCCTTTCCTTTTTTTAATTTGGGTGTAGGGTTCCCCTTAATATCCATACAAGACCCAAAGGGGCTGGTAATGGGCTGGGGGGTACCCATGCCATTTTTCTCAATGATTTTCATCCATATTGCCGGGACCAGACATTACACTAAAGCTGAAAGCAGTTTTAAATTACTTTTTTTCCTTTAGAAATGTCATTTTGTGTAGGGATTGTGCTAATTGTGGGCATACACTTACAGGCATACTATAGACACCCCCCAGGTATGATATTTAAAGGAATATTTCACTTTTTTTTCACTTTAAGCATAATTAAAATCACTGCTCCCGAAAAAACTGACATTTTTCAAACTTTTTTTTGCATTGATATATGTCTCCTGGGGCAGGAACCGGGTCCCCAAACCCTTTTTATTACAATAACTTGCATATTAGCCTTTAAAATTAGCACTTTTGATTCCGAACGTTCGAGTCCCCTAGACTGTAAAGGGGTTCTAAAGTTTGCGCAAACTTTCGGTCCGTTCGCAGGTTCTGGTGCAAACCGAACCGGGGGGGTGTTCGGCTCATCCCTACTCTAGTGATGTGACCAAGGCGAAGGCAGCGATCATCTGGACTGGATGGCTTAAGTAGACATGACTGACGAGCAGCATATCATCAACAGGTGAGTCACTGTGGAGAGATAGAAGCTGGCAATTAGCAGACAGGAAGGAAGGGCTGAGCCCCGCCCCGACAAAAGGCTTATAGGCAAGTTATTGCCATAAAAAGTGTATGGGGACCCGGGTACTGACCCAGGTATCAATGCAAAAAAGTTTCAAAATCTACAGTTTTTTCAGGAGCAGTGATTTTATTACTGCTTGAAGTGAAAGAATAAAAATGATATATTCCTTTAAATATCGTGCCTGGGGGACCTCATGTCTGGTATGGATATTAAAAAAGACTGTTTAAAAATCATCAAACATCTTAATCGTAAATGGGACATTTCATTTTCGGAGAACTATATCTCCCAAATGATAATCCCTAGAGTTTAAGAGAGAGTTATTCCTGCCGAAAATTTACACACTGATAGTTTTATTCCTAAATGGAAGGGACTATGTATATCCCATATATAGATATATATATATATATATATATATATAGAGCAGGGGTGTCCAAACTTTTTTCAAAGAGGGCCAGATTTGATGAAGTGAACATGCGCGAGGGCCAACCATTTTGCCTGACATTCTTTGAACCATTAAAATTCGGTCTTAGCCCTTGTACACACGATCGGAGATTCAGACGGAATGTGTCCGATCGGAGCGTTTTGTCGGATATTCCGACTGTGTGTGGTCTGCATCGGACTGTTTCCGTCAGACCAAATTTTCCAACTTGCCGGAAATATTTTCCGACAAAATGCTCCGATCGAACATACTCCGATCATGTGTAGAGAATTTCCGATCGGACAAGGTGCCACGCATGCTCAGATCAAATTCCTACATCAAAGCTATTGGCTACTAGCCTGAACATAGTCCCGTCGTAACGAAATAACGTCATCATGTTCTGAACGATCAGATTTTCCGACAACTTCGTCCGACCGTGTGTATACAACAGTTTCGGACAACATCCATCGGACAAAATCCGACGGACAAAATCCATCGGATTTGGTTGTCGGAATCTCCGACCGTGTGTACAAGGGCTAAGTGTGTTCATTCGAACTCTAATACACTGCCCAACAAGAATTATCTTGCCTTTCTGGCTGCGTGTGGTGAAGAGATGCCATATAACACGCACCTTCGCTTTAAGATGGAAGTTTCAGGAAAAAAATAAAGAATTTTAAATAAAGAACTGTGAAGCAAAATAAGGGTCAGTGCCCATCTGCAGACCCACAATTGCCAGGAATGCAGCGCCCACCATTGCCAGGAATGCAGCCCCACCATTGCCAGGAATGCAGCCACCATTGCTATGAATTCACTCACCATTGCCAAGAATGCAGCCACCATTGCTAGTAATAAGCTCACCATTTCCAGGAATGCAGCCCCGCAATTGCAAGGAATGCACTCACCATTTTCCATCAGTGCAGCATTGGAGGGGACATGGAGGGGGTAGGAAGAGTGCCAAAGAGATCCTACTGGAGAATCTCCTGTTTACACAGCGGCCTCTTTAAGAGAACGTCCCGTCTCCTTTGATGGACAGAACAGTCGTCCAATGGCAGCGCCGGAGACGGGACTTCCTATTACAGAGGCTGCCGTGTAAACAGGAAATACTTCTCCTGTGTGCACGGCACTCGTCCCGCCTCCTCCCTCCAAGGCAGCCGGACTATATATCTTTTGTGGCCCCGTCACTGGGAGATAATTGGGGGCCACAAAAGATATACATGTTTAAATAACCAGGCGGGCCATTCAAAACCGGACCGCGGGCCGTTCAAAACGGAACCGCAGGCCAATCATGGCCCGCAGGCCGGACTTTGGACATGCCTGGTATAGAGCTTATGAAATTGATTGTAGAAGAAGAAATACTGCAGTTAATTCATTTAAAAACAGAGTTCGAACAAAGTAGTTTGGATTTAGACTACCTTAAATAAGAGGAATTTATTAAACATAATGACATGGTTAGAAAGCAAATTGATAGAATACAGAGAAATTTAAAAGCAGCAAAGCAGTCAAAAGATTTAATAGAGATCTTCAGGATTGGGAGAAAGATGATATCTTTGACCTTTCTTCACAAAAGGGCAGAAATAGGTCCAGACGAGGTAGATCTCCGTTTTCTTGCCGCGAAGCAGATATGGCCACGAGTGATTTTGTTAGTGACGGTTCGGTTTGGTCAGCCACTTTTTAGATCACAAACGGGACAGCTCACTGTCCCCAATAAGAACTTTGCAGGAAAAAACAGGTATCTTGAGACAGTAGAAAAAGAAAAAGAAAAGGAAAGAGAAAATATAGAGCAGAACTACAGGACAAAGAGCCAATGCAAGAGAACTATAGGCAATAAGGTAGTTAACCTGTCTTAATTTCCCTTGAAAGAATCCCTTATACAAATTCTCAGTAAAGGATTTGCTTTTTTTCTCCTAAACAAAATATGGAGGAATCCACTGTGTTTAAAGACATGAATCTCTATTTACGTAAGGTCCTATTTCATTGCTTACATGAGCAGAGGAATAAAAGCCCTGCAGCATGTGAAACCCTTCAGGAGGAAGATAAAAAGGCAGTTGAAGATCTCTTGGCCCTTCATGATGAGGGACCATCTGATATTGACTCGTGTGGCAGACCTAGCCAGGACAGAGGTTTTTGAAGGGGACTGAATGTTAGCCTCTTCCCCACCGATCATGGTGCTCTTTGTGAGAAGGTTTTCTTGGATTTGCCCAAACACTAATCTTGGTTGTTAATTCTGAACAGTAGATGGTCATTGAAGGAACTGATCACATTGACCTCCGGAGATGGACTGTCTGGTCACCTAGGCTGCCTTAAGTGCTGTCTTAACTACTTAAGCCCCAGACCATTTTGCAGCTAAAGGACCAGGCCCCTTTTTGCGCTTCGGCACAGCGTCGCTTTAACAGACAATTGCACGGTCATATGACATGGCTCCCAAACAAAATTGGCGTCCTTTTTTTCCCACAAATAGAGCTTTCTTTTGGTGGTATTTGATCACCTCTGTGGTTTTTATTTTTTGCGCTATAAACAAAAATAGAGCGACAATTTTGAAAAAATTGTATATTTTTTACTTTTCGCTATAAATAAGAAGGCCAGTATGGTGGCCTGAAATTATGGGAGGAGCCCAGAGGGGTATTTCACCAGCCCATTCAGCTGTGTTCCTTGTCGGTTCCTGTGCGCGATAGTTGCTACGTCACAGATCTAGGGCCGACTGTTCGAGACCATTCGTTAGTGTGAGTTAGTGTTCGTGAGTTCCCGTGTTCGTTAAAAGTCCTGTCTTCGTCCTCGTGTTACAAATCAGTTTTTTGTCTTCATGAGCGTTCGTGTATTTGTGTGTATTGAGTGTCGCAATACTCGAAACTTGCCGGTGTCGTACAACGCATCTGGTCCGGCTGTCGCAAGTAGGGCTTCAGCTCCCATTTCTCATTTCATGTTATTTCATGTCACTAAACTGTTATACGTTGAACTCACGAACCACTCACTGAAATGTCACCATCGTATTTTCCGATATTGTTTCACGCATTCGTTACCTCTAACATTTGTGCTCCTTACTTCTCGAAAGAAGTCGTGGTCACCCGTCCGTGACACCACATCGAGCATTTCATTTCACAACCTTTCGCTATACCGACCAAATCACTGGTCTCTACTAAACGTCCGAATCGTTAGGATAATTTCGCAAATTCCCAATCAGACGTTCTAAGTTCTAATTAACCGGATCATTTCAATCATTTCAATCATTTCACAATCATTTCATTTCATTTCATTTCGGTCACGAGTCGCCCTCCAATTCGAATCTAGTCGCATCTCCGATGCACCGATTCGCTCCGGTGTGCCCCAGTTATCGACCTCATTTCAGTACATGCTCCAGAGACAGAATCATTCGCAGGTTCAGGCATGGTTTTCGATTCTTGTCTTTGTCATGGCATATCATTTCTGGTCACCTATCACGCCCCGTTACGAATCAAGTCGCATTCTACCGATGCACCGATTCGCCTCGGTACGCCCAGTTGTTTGGCCTCATTTCTGTACATGCTCCAGAGACGGATTCTTTACTGAATCGTTGGGCCAGTCTTTGATTCTGGTCTCTGTCATGGCGTGTCACTTATTACGCTCCGATTCGAATCCTGACGCAGTTGCATGCACCGATTCGTTCCGGTGTGCCCAGCTGCTTGGCCTCATTTCAGTACATGCTCCAGAGACAGGGTTCACTGTCAAATCATGAGCGCAGTCTTTGTCATGGGTATCATTTCGTTTCACCTATCACGCTCCGACACAAATAGTCACGCCTGTGCACTAATTCGTCTCGGCGTGCCCCAGGACAGGCCTCATTTCAGTACATGCTCCAGAGTCCGTTTCGTGCTCAGTCGCAAAGTTACGGCATGGCGATCCGGGCCTCTATCGTGGCGGATTCACTCATTTCACTGTCACCTCCTGCACCTCGGTTCAAACCCAGTTGTTTTACAATGTTCGGGTTCTAGCCGAGGGGCTATGCTCATTTTGGCCTCATTTCACGAATTGCCTCATTTCAGTACATGCTCCAGTGTCCGGCTCACTGTCAGTTGCGCCGGCGACACGACCGAGCTGCGCCTCTGTCATGGCAGATTCTCATCAAAGGCATCATTTCGTTTATGTTTGTTCGTCTCATTTCATTTCATTTCATTTCATCTCGAAAAGAAAAAAAAAGGGGGGGGGGAGGGAAAAAAATTTATAAAAATTATGAAAAGGGAAAGGGAAACAACACATCTTGTCACCTCACTCAAGTCACTATTTTAGCCACTTATGTCTAAACAGGGCGGAACTCTCAGCAATTTTACTTTCATGTTCTTAGGTCAGTCGAGTCACAGTAGGTCCACCCTGCACCAGTTTGGACGGTGCCTCCTTAGGTAAGGAAAATATATATATATATGAGAGAATGGGGGGAGGAGGCGCACGTAAACAGGAGTGCCCCTCCTCTCTATTAGGTATGTATCCCATCAGAGATCACCAGCGAGTTTTGTAATTAATGTCACCCTGTATAGGTTCCGCTCAGAGGAAAGTTCAACCCCAAGGACAAGCTGATCCGCCCAGGCCTGGACTACTCCAGCATGTCTCTAGCTGGCAGTGAGGACCTCACAGCCCCGTTGTCTCCATCCCCAGCTTCAGAGGATGACAGCCTGTGGTCCCCCAGGGCTTGGACCATTCCTAGGCTGATAGCGGAATTGAGGCGTAGAGGCGTTCCCTTCCCTGCAACTGCCAGGAAGGCCGAGCTCTTCAAGCTCCTTTTCCACCTCCAGCCATGGCAGGCCCCAGTGTCCAGCAGGCCTCCCTGGAGTCCATCGCCTCTTCCATTACGCAACTACATGCGCTAGTGTCTTCCCTGGCTACCTCAGTCTCCGAGGTCCAGAATAGGGTGGCGCTCCTGGAGACTCCCCTGCCCGGCTCTTCTCCTGGACCAACAGCTCAGGCAGTGGCTGTTCCTCCCACAGGTACCTCAGGAGGCGGGTGGTTTACCGTGGTTTACCCTTCCCATCTGGTCCCGACCAATGTCAGGAAGGACATCCTGGAGGGCAAGGACGTCAATCTCGCTTCCTTGCTCATCTCCGTCCATGATCTCGTGGAGAACAAAGCGTACACATGGGGGGATGTGTCAGTGGTCCTCAAGGCCAAAGACCTCAGGCTGGACAGGAAACTTTCTGTTATTGAATTTACTTTGGCCTTTGGCATGCTGAGGGACGTCCTCTGCTCAGCCTCCCCCAACAGGATGGAGGAGCTGGACCGGTACCTCCACTCAGTCGTGGATCTGGGCTACAAATACGGTGGCTTCGGGTTTTACGACTATCACCGCTCCTTCTCTGCCAGAGCAGCCGCTAGACTTCTACAGTTTCAGATGCCAACTGACTGGAGCATCATAGACACAGAGTTGTTCTGCCGCCTCTTTGCGGGCTTACGTTCTCCCCTCTGTGCTATTTGTCAGTCAGCCACCCACACCGCCACTTGGTGCGCCATCTCATCAGCAGCTCGCCCCTCAGAGAACCCTTCAACCTCGGGTTCCACTCAGGGTCAACAGGCCCCCGCACGCCTACCTCAGGTAGACAGGTTTGGGCGTCCGGTCAAAACCGTAGGCGGCGCGGCGATCTGTAATAATTACAATTACGGCTCATGCAACTTCAGCCAATGCTGGCTGCTCCATATCTGCACCCTGTGCCAAAGGGCTCACCCCAGGCTCATATGTGAGGTGAAACAATTTAAGAAGACATGACTAAGCCGTGTCGACGTCTCCTGGCTTAGCTTCTACCTGGCAGGTCACCCCACTCCAATGCTGTCCATCTACCTGATGGAAGGCTTCACCCAAGGTTTTCATACGGGTCTCATATCTCTCCCCCATGTGACGCATGAGTGCCGGAATCTACGATCAGCGACCTTTGACGAACCAGCCATAGACCAGCTCCTGCAAGCTGAGCTAGATCGGGACTTTATGATAGGCCCTTTCACCCAGCCCCCCTTCAACACCTGGAGAGTCAGCCCTATCGGGCTTGTTAAGGGAAAATTTTCAAATAAACTAAGATTGGTTTACGACTTGTCAGCGCCTCATTCCTCTTCTATCCCCAGTCTTGCCTCCCTCCTCCCCTCTGAGGAGTTTTCACTTAAATACGCCTCTGTGGACATGGCTATCCAGGCCATACTAAAGACGGGCACAGGCGCCTGGCTCTCTAAGGCCGATATTGCGGATGCTTTTAAGCTCCTCCCCATCCACCCGTCCCTTTGGTGCTGACACGGCATCAAGTGGAGGGACCTCTATTACTTTGCAACCAAGCTGACCTTCGGGTCCAAGAGCAGTCCCTGGCTCTTTGATACATTTGCCCAGGCACTTAAGTGGGTCCTACTACACGTAGCCCGATGTCGGGAGGTTATACATTATCTGGACGACTTCCTGTTGATCGAGCCACCCAGCTCTCCGCCAGGGGACTTGGATAGATTGAGGGTAGTTTCCCGCCTGCTAGTGCTACTATCCCACACCCAGGATCCGGAGCAGGTCCTCAGCCTTGATGCCGGCGCCATGGCGGATCTCTTCATGTGGGAAGAATTTCTGTCATCTTGGAATGGCGTATGCCTGTTTATTCCCTCGGTGTCTTCCCTCTCACCCCAGGTGGTGACCGACGCTACCCACCCTTCCATCCCCTTTTTAGGGCATTTCTCAAAGCATCATACTCCTCACAAGAGTACTCATTTCACTTTATTTCATCTTCATTTCATTTATCCTCATTTCTTCTCTAGGGTATGCCCCCTTATTTTGGTATACCGTATGTTAGACCAAGGCACACTTTCAGGTCCATTTCAAGTGGTAAGTTTTATGTTACCCCTGTTTGTCATCCTTATCTGTACCGGCCATAGGGCTCTAAACCATAATAAATATGGCATTTTTATAAAAAAATGTTTTACTAGTAATGGCGGCGATCAGCCACCATTACATGTTGATGGGGACAAGGGCCTCATCCCCACAACCCTTGCCTGGTGGTTGTGGGGGTCTGTGGGCGGGGGGCTTATCAGAATCTGGAAGCCCCCTTTAACAAGACCAGATCCCGGTCTCCCCTATGTGAATGGGATGGGGTACATTGTACCCCATACCCATTCACCAAAAAAAGTGTCAAAGTAAAAATGACAGGAGACAGTTTTTGGCAATTCCTTTTATTGAAAACAAAAAGCAGATGTCACATCAATCGTCAGGATGCCTCCCATTGTTAAAGGGGGCTTCCAAATTCCAATAAGACCCCCTAGCGGCAGACCCACACAACCACCCAGTAAGGGTTGTAGGGATGGGGGACCCCAAAGCACTCTCCCTATGTTGAGGGCAAGTGGCCTGGTATGGTTCAGGAGGGGGGGGGCGCTCACTTGTCCCCCCCTTTCCTGGCCTGCCATGGCTGCTTGCTAAGATAAGGGTCTGGTATGGATTTTGGGGGAACCCCACGCCATTTAGAAAAAAAATTGGGGGTCCATCACACCATTTTTTTTATTTTGGCATGGGGTTCCCCTTAACCACTTCAATACACTGTGTTATATATACTACACTGCCTGCACTGACTGAATATAGAGTCTACAGTAAATGCAGAGTATATATATATATATATATATATATATATATATATATATATATATATATATATATATATAATACACTGCTACTAACTAACCTGCCTGTCCACAGTCACACACTAAACAGGGCCGCTATTTTAGCAGCCTTATATAGTGTGGGGCATGGCTAGGAATAGTATGCTGCAGACAGAAGACACATAGAGGTTGAATTTAATTTGTCAGTTGGCCATGCCACCATTTTATCAAGACTCTTCTGTAATATGTCACTTTCTTTCAGAAATTCATTGATGGTACCTAAAAATAAAAGTGTAAAAGTACGGCAGCTGCTTAAGCCCCTAAAGCTCTGGGCAGCAGAGGTAATCACAGGTATATAATATACCTTTTTACACAATTTAAGGTTTTGGAGGGTTACATTTTACATTTCAAAAATGAAGGATGACAAGAGCAAGCTGGTGGGCCCTGCCTGAAATGATGTCAGCTGTGGGGGTTTGCTTTAGGGGAGGACCTAAAAAATAGGTACTCCACTCATTACCCAACTGGTCTGATCTCTTCACTACTGCCACTTCCCAAAGAGAGAGTAGAAAAAGTAAGACTGATGGTTCCTCAAATAGGTGGCTATCCACTCTCTGGGATCTTTTAGTCACCCCAACTCCAGTCAAAACTTTTTCTTTTGTTGTGGATGGTGAGAAAGTGCTGGAGCCGTTGTCAGTTTTTCTCTTGATGTCTGTGCCTCTATTGGGGACATTTCTAATAATTTCCTGTCAAGGCAGAGAGCGAAGAAAACCTGTCCAATAGGGATAATGACAAAAGGACAGTTATAGAAGAGTGGGGACTAGTTAGGACTTCTGAGAATGTTTTTATTGCTGTCAATATCCACTAATTAGGGTGGATGGCTCCCCTGACTTCTGTTATGTGAATGACAGGACAGGAAGTGAGAGGAAATTTCCTCAAAAACAAACATGTAAGCCTGACAGAAACCTTAACTCTTACCTATTCTATCCAAAAATAAAGTAATAATAATATTGATAATTGTCAGAAGTAAGACATTAGTTAATTGATTCCACTCCTCCTGCAAACTGGGCTGTATGTACAGGATAAGGGTGAGGAGCATATGGCAGTGAGCAGTATGTACAGAAGAGGAGTGTGGAGGGTATGACAGTGGACAGTATGCACAGGAGAGGAGTGTGGTGGGTATGATAGTGGTCCGTGTGTACAGGAGAGGAGTGTGGAGAGTATGACAGTGGGCAGTATGTACAGGAGAGGAGTGTGGTGGGTATGATAGTGGTCCGTGTGTACAGGAGAGGAGTGTGGAGAGTATGACAGTGGGCAGTGTGTACAGGAGAGGAGTGCGGAGAGTATGACAGTGGGCAGTATGTACAGGAGAGGAATGTGGAGGGTATGACAGTGGGCAGTATGTACAGGAGAGGAATGTGGAGGATAGGACAGTGGGCAGTATGTACAGGAAAGGAGTGTGGAGGATATGACAGTGGGCAGTATGTACTTGAGAGGATTGAATGCTGCTGCTAGGCTTATCCATCTTACCAACCGCTCAGTGTCTGAGAACCCTCTCCTTCAATCCCTACACTGGCTGCCAATAACCCAGCGAATTAAATTCAAAATGCTAACCACAACATGCAAAGCCATTCACATCTCTGCCCCGTTACAACACCAATCTTGTCTCCAAATATCACCGAAACCGTCCTCTCCGCTCTTCTCAAGACCTCCTACTCTCAAGCTCTCTCATCTCCTCCTCCCATGCTTGTCTCCAGGATTTCTCCAGAGCCTCTCCCATCCTCTGGAACTCGCTACCTCCACCTGTCCGGCTATCCCTTACTCTTGCTACCTTCAGGCGATCCCTCATCTCTTCAGGAAAGCCTATCCCGTCTCCAACTAATCTTTTACCACTTCCATCAGCTCATTCCCCACAGTTACAACCTTTTGTACCACCTGCCCCACCCTATTAGATTGTAAGCTCTTCTGAGCAGGGCCCTCTTAATCCTCTTGCATTTCATTGTATTATAGCTAAATTGTCTCCTTTTTATATTGTAAAGTGCTGCGTAAACTGTTGGCGCTATATAAATCCTGTATTATAATAATAATAATATGACAGTGGGCAGTATGTACAGGAGAGGAGTGTGGAGGGTATTACAATGGGCATTATATACAGGAGAGGAGTGTGGAGGGTATTACAATGGCCAGTATGTACAGGAGAGGAGTGTGGAGGGTATGACAGTGGGCAGTATGTACCGGAGAGGAGTGTGGAGGGTATGACAGTGGGAAGTATTACAGGAGGGGAGTGTGGAGGGTATTACAATGGGCAGTATGTACAGGAGAGGAGTGTGGAGGGTATTACAATGGGCAGTATGTACAGGAGAGGAGTGTGGAGGGTATTACAATGGGCAGTATGTACAGGAGGGGAGTCTGTAGGGTATAACAGTGGGCAGTATGTACAGGAGGGGAGTGTGGAGGGTATGACAGTGGGAAATATGTACAGGAGAGGAGTGTTGAGGGTATGACAGTGGGAAGTATGTGCAGAAGAGGAGTGTGGAGGGTATGACAGTGGGAAGTATGTACAGGAGGGGAGTGTGGAGGGTATGACAGTGGGAAGTATGTACAGGAGGGGAGTGTGGAGGGTATGACAGTGGGAAGTATGTACAGGAGGGGAGTGTGTAGGGTATGACAGTGGGCAGTATGTACAGGGGGGGGGGGGTGTTGAGGGTATGACAGTAGGAAGTATGTACAGGAGAGGAGTGTGGAGGGTATGACAGTGGGAAGTATGTGCAGGAGGGGAGTGTGGAGGGTGTGACAGTGGGAAGTATGTGCAGGAGGGGAGTGTGGAGGGTGTGACAGTGGGAAGTATGTGCAGGAGGGGAGTGTATAGTGTATGACAGTGAAATCTGCACATGAGTGTTGGTTATACAGACAAAAAACATTCCCCTTAGTTTGATCAGCAAAAATACTTTGATGCTGAACTTTGAATTTAGTAAGTGTCATCTAAGTCCATTCATCATGTTTATTCTTCTTGAACGTTGGGGTGCTTTGTGTATTTCTTCCAGATCTCTGCAGGAGCTTCCTGTAATAAAGACTGCTCCCTATCGATCTCTCTCCTTGTGCAGAGTGAGTAGTCTTGTTTCCCCCCTCTCCTGTACTTTTCTGCAGGCAACTTGTAGTGGGTGGAGACTTCTTGACCCCTCCCACAGCTCTGCCCTCGGCACAGGCTATGTACAGCACAGTGATGATATAACTGATATTTTTATGATATATGGATTTGCAAACTTTTTTTTACACACAAAGTGGAAATAAATTCATCTGTTGCTATTGAGTAATATACTTTTATCAAGGTTTTTATATCCAGAGTTCAGCCTTTCTGTCTTATACAATGTTGGTAATTGTGACCCCTCTGTATTGTGTGAAAACAACTCAGCATTACAGGTCAGAATGTAAAATTAATAAGGAAAACAGAATATGTTATATCGGGACTGAAGAATTCTTTATTTAAAGACAATTCCTGTGTGGGGTGATGTCCTTCTGACCACAACGAGGTGATGCCGATCTCATCTCTCCATAAATGTCTTGGATTCCTATCCCGACACTTAAACAACTGTGAAAGAAAGACAATAATGAATAAAAAATAATAATAGTAAAGATAATTATAATTAGAGTGTAAGCTCCACTGGCTCAATCTTCTCTGTACAGCACTGCAGTATATATCAGAGCTATATAAATGTATAATAATAATAGTGTGTGACTCTGGAGGGACATTAGTGTGTAACCTCTTCTGGTGCAGAGACTTATGCCGCGTACACACGAAATTCCGGCCAGAAAAAGACTGATGAGAGCTTTTCATCGGAAAATGCGACCGTGTGTATGCTCCATCGGAATTTAGCTGTCCGAATTTCCACCAGCCAAAAATTGATAGCATGTTCTCAATTTTCCCGACGGAAAAAATTTCTATCGGTAATTATGATCGTGTGTATGCAATTCCGACACGCCAAAAATCACGCATGCTCAGATTCAACTATGAGACAGAAGCTATTGGCTATTAGCTATTGAACTTCCTTTTTCTAGTCCCGTCGTACGTGTTGTACGTCAACACGTTATAAACGATCGGAATTTGATGTGACCGTGTGTAGGCAAGACAGCTTGAGCCGAATTCCGTCGGGAAAACCATTAGAGCTTTTTCCGATGAGAATTCCGATTGTGTGTACGTGGCATAAGAGCTTTGCTTATGATTAAGGATGAGTTGAACACCCCCCCTTTCGGTTCGCACCAGAACATGCAAACAGTCAAACAATTCGGGCAAACAGTGTCAAAGTCTATGGGACACGAACATGAAAAATCAAAAGTGCTAATTTTAAAGGCTTATATGCAAGTTTTTGTCATAAAAAGTGTTTGGGGACCCGGGTCCTGCCCCAGGGGACATGAATCAATGCAAAAAATGTTTTCAGATCCCAGCCTTCCCCCACCCTATGTGAATTAGTAACGGGTACATTGTACCCCTACCATTTCACAAAAAAAGTGTTGAGGGCGCATGAGACGAATGGACGCCTGAGGCTTTAGCTCTGCTCCGCTCGGGGCTTTGAAGGCATCTAGAGGGCCATAAACCTTAATCTACACAGCACTTTTATCACCCCTCAAGACACAGGAACCCAGGGAATGCCGTCGAGGAGGAAAAAACCCTGAGGTGCTGCCCAAAACACACTAACCCACTATCTCCTCCACACACGGGAGCGATACAGCATGGCACAAGATGGCAAGACGGGGAGAAGTAACTCCCCAGCGCCAACATCACAGTCAACGCCAGCTCCTTCTCTCACAGCGATCAACAACAGTTGATTTGGATGCCAGCCTGGATAGCTATGTATATGAGACTGGCCACTAAATTCCAGACTGAGCTGCACAAAACCTCACATGCCTTATCACAAGAGATCACTGCCTTGGGTACAAGGACTTAGAGGCTCGAAACAAAGCACGATGAGCTTGCCATAGCCTATAATGATCTCAGCAGAGAACATGAAGCACTGGCATCAGCCTTCTCCACAATTCAGGCCCAAGTCAAAGACCTCGACAATAGAAACAGACGCAATAATTTATGCATCCATGGTAGGGATGAACTCGGTGATCGACTCAAATGCATGTTCGACTCGAACATCGGCCTGTTCGTCTGTTCGGCAAATTCAGAACTTTGTGGAATTCGTGGCACGAGCGGCCCACAATGCACTACGCCATCACAGTGCATTGCTGGCTCATGATTGGCCAAGCATGCACTGTGACCCCGCATGCTTGGCCAATCACAGTGCCGGCAGCGAGGACAGCCATAATTGGCCACAGGTAGGATGCCTGTGGCCAATTATAGCTCAGGGGGTTTAGTACACGCCCCACACGATATAAGGCCGCCAGTGCGGCGGCCTTGTGTAGTGTGTTCCAGCGTGCAGGGAAAGAGCAAGATAGGCAGGGACAGTGTGTTCTTTTCTCAGGCATCTGCAGGAGTTAAAGTGGGTGTTGTGTGCCTCCAGCACAGTATACACCTGAAGATACCCCTTATTGCTGGTGTTGTCTGTTGCATAACTTGCATATTAGCCTTTAAAAAAAGCACTTTCTTCATAGAAACTTCCCCCAATCCTTTTTCTCTCTCCATTCGGCCAAAAGCAGAATAGCCGCCATACTTCTACACTCCTCCTTCCCAATGGAGGTTTAACAAATATATAAAGATAAAGAAAGTAGCTTTGTCATTGTTAAGGGGGTTATACACAACAGAGAATTGACTATTGCTAGTATCTATGCTCCTAATGACAGCCCCGGCAACTTTTTTAAAAACTTTCTTTGACAAACTTGCTAACTATCACTCTCCCCATATAATAGTAGCGGGAGACCTTAATATGGTAGCTAATCTCACATTAGATCATTCCTCTGCCACAGTCTCAACTAGAGCCTTTCCCAGATCACTCACTAATGGCTTACATGACATTTGTATTGTCTGACACTTCCCCCCCACATTTTGCCACATACCCCCCAACTCCCCCCTTTTCTCCAAACCCCTTCACACCCCATTAAACCATACCAGACTGTGTTGGGAGTAAAGGGCCAAAGGCCTTGATTTATTAACCAAAATATGTAAAAATATAAAATATAAACTTTCAATAAATAATTTTTAATAATAATAACTTGTAAACTTTTTCTTTAACACTGGAACATGGGTCATTAGCATATCCAAGACCCTGCTGGTCACTGCACCATATATTTGACCTCTTGACCTCCAGACGGCATCCCCTGTCTCGGAGGCTATACCCAAACTAATGCAGTGACCTACCCCTTTTCTCCACCGGTTACCCCCTTGTAACCAGGAAGTACATCACCAACCATCCCCATGGTTGGGTACAACCTAATTACCACCTGCACCACTTACCCTTCTAAACTGACCCCCCAAACAACCTGCACACCCTGCAAACACACCCATCAAAAACAAAATCATACCAACAAACAGGGGAGGGTGGGTGGGAATCTCTTCCTCCTCCGCTCTCCAAGTGCCCTGACTTCCGCTCGGCTTCCCGGCCGAACCCGGCTTCTTAAAGCGGCCCACCTATTATTGCATCTAAAAATGGCGACAGTGCATACAAAGCAACTGTCATGCCGTCCCTACGCTTACAGCCTTTGGCTGTTGCTTCGTGGCCTCTCTTGAATACCAGCTGCTTGATACATGGGGAGCACACAATACAGGGATTAAAGAATTTACTTTTTTTACCATCCGCACAATAGTTATGAGAGATTGGATTATGTTTACACCTCACCTATAATACTAGTGAATTCTACTCAGACCACTAAGGAACCTCTTTCACAACCAAATTTATTAAATTCGCCCCAACTTCCCACTCATGGAGACTAAATGAATCAATCCTATCAGACTTAGCAATTGAATCTCAAATAACACAATCTATAGAAGAGTACTTTACAATAAATGCCCTACCCGATACCCAACCTTCAGTTACTATGGACTGCCCATAAGCCTGTCCTGAGAGGCAAAATTATTGCTTATCTGCAACCCGCAATAAAATAAACAAACAAAAGATACTGGATCTCACACAAGAACTAGATCGCATACACAAAAACTCGGCCTCACTACACTTAGAATCGTACTTTTGCTGTGGTACTGTTCTAAACACGGGAAAACTCCACCACTTTACAGGCATACTACAGACACCCCCCAGGCACGATATTTAAAGGAATATTTTATTTTTATCATTTCACTTTAACTACTCCAGCCCCAGAAGAACTTACCCCCTTCCTGACCAGAAAACATTTTGCAATTTGGCACTGCGTCAGTTTAACTGACAATTGCGCGGTCATGTGACGTTGTACCCAAACAAAATTGACGTCCTTTTTTTCCAACAAATTTTTAAATTTTTTATTTTTTGTGCTATAAACAAAAGAATAGCGACAATTTTGAAAAAAAAAACGCAATATTTTTTACTTTTTGCTATAATTAATGCCCCCAAAAAATATATAAAAAAACAATTTTTTTCCTCAGTTTAGGCTGATATGTATTCCTCTACATATTTGTGGTAAAAAAAATTGCAATAAGTGTATATTGATTGGTGTGCGCAAAAGTATGGATGAGCCGAACACCCCCCGGTTCGGTTCACGCCAGTACCTGTGAACGGACCGAAAATTTGCACGAACTTTAGAACCCCATTAAAGACTATGGGACTCAAACGTTCAAAATCAAAAGTGCTCATTTTAAAGGCTAATATGCAAGTTATTGTCATAAAAAGGGTTTGAGGACCTGGGTCCTGCCCCAGGGGACATGTATCAATGCAAAAAAAAGTTTTAAAAACTGAAATTTGTGAAGTGGCAGGTGTTTCTCGTGTTTAGAACAGTCTTTGCACAAAATTACATTTCTAACGGAAAAAAAAAGTCATTTAAAACTGCTTGCGGTTTAATGTAATGTCTGGTTCCGGCAATATGGATCAAAATCATTGAGAAAAATGGCATGGGTAGCCCCCCCTGCCCATTACCAGCCCCTTTTGGTCTTGTATGGATATTAAGGGGAACCACGTACCCAAATTAAAAAAAGGAAAGGCATGGGGCCCCCAGGCCCTATATACTCAGAACAGCAGTGTACAGGCGGTGCAAGACAGGGACTTTAGGTTGACCTGCAGAGCTGGTGGTGTCTGAGAAAGGTCCTACCTCGCAGCACAGATTACCTAGGGACCTAGCCTTTGTGGCCATGTGGGATGTAGTGAGGCCTCAGGAGAAGAACAAGCATGAAGGTATGGAGGAGTGAGTTTCTTGGTTAAATAGTAACATATGGATATTGTAACTGAGAGTGAGGTGATGGGTGATGCCGAAAAATTCGAATGAGCTACTGAGTAAATAAGTTGAAAGGTAATTCTTTGCACTGTTGTTCTTCAATGGGGATGTCTATCCCCAGCAGTGGTCCCTGGAAGTGTGCAGACTATACTGGCAGCTCTCCTGTTACTTTTTCTTGATTTGGGTGAAGTAATAAAGAGAAATGAACCACTCCTAGGACCTTTCCATTGAGTCACCCCATTGGCTGGTCCATTGTCAAAGCTAAGCAGAAGCTCATCCTTTGCCCAAAGCTACTGGTTCATCCAAAAAAAAAAGAAGAAGTTGTCGGCATCCAATACAGCTGTAAATTTATTGTCCCGAACAGACAAAGCCCCACCTCAGACCTCCTCCTCCAATACGTTTCAATCAAGGCTTACTCTTAGACCCTGTACACACGGTCGGAGATTTCGACAACCATATCCGTCGGATTTTGCCCGTCGGATTTTGTCCGTCGGATCTTGTCCGAAACTGTTGCATACACACGGTCGGACTAAGTTGTCGAAAAATCCGATCTTTCAGAACGTGATGACGTAATTTCGTTACGATGGGACTACATTCAGGCTAGTAGCCAATAGCTTTGATGTAGGAATTTGATCTGAGCATGCGTGGCACTTGGTCCGATCAAAATTCTCTACACATGATCGGAGTATGTCCGATCGAACCAGTTGGTCGGGAAATATTTCCAACAAGTTGGAAATTTGGGTCCGACGGATATTCCAATGCATACCACACACAGTCGGATTATCCGACAACACAGTCCGATAGGACACATTCCGACGGATTCTCCGATCGTGTGTACAAGGCTTTAGAGATGGCAACATTAAGCCCATTCTTGGAGGAAACACTTCAAAGGAGGTTGAGGAGGTTCCAGATTGGGCTTTGTCCATCTGTAACAAAAAATGTACAGTTGCATTGGATTTTAATGATGTCCCACCATTTTTTTTCCTTTTAAGATGCATGCACCACCTGGGGAGCCACAAGGGCCACATTGAGCCATTCACTTGTATGTCAAGCTGTATGCAGCACCTATGGCTCCCGAAGCATGGGATATTGCAGGAAATGTATGCTAGGCACAAAAAATGCCTACAAATGTCCATGTGCATACACTCTTATGCCGTGTATACACGATGGGACATTCCGACAACAAAATTAGTTTTTTTTTTCCGACGGTTGTTGGCTCAAACTTGTCTTGCATACAAAAACGTGATGACGTACCACACATATGACGAGCCGAGAAAAATGAAGTTCAATTCCTCAGTGCGGCTCTTCTACTTGATTCCGTGCATGCGTGGAATTGTGTGCATTGGAATTGTCTACACATGTTTGGAATTTACAAGAATGGATTTTGTTGTCGGAAAATTTGAGATCCAGCTCTCAAATTTTTGTTGTTGGAAATTCTGACAGCAATGTTCGATTGAGCCTACACACGGCAGGAATTTTCTGACAACAAGCTCACATCGAACGTTTGTTGTCAGAAATTCCGACTGTGTGTACGTGGTAATAGGCGCACCTTATGTTAAAGTGTATATCAAGCCAATAACTTTTCTTCTAGTTTTGGAAGGATTAGAACCCATGGACTGTCTCGTTTGAAACTTCCAGATGCCGCACAGAGAGATTACTGAAATATTTTGACTCACACACAGGGTCCCGGCATCTGTTTCTACAGTACTCGCTGCAGCACTTCTGTTCACCTTCACAGTCTTCATCCTTCTTGCAGACAGTATCGTTGACAGGCGGACATTTGAACAGCATGACGGTATTGGGCACCCCTACATGAGGACACAGTCCACTTTTTTCAGCTGAAACAAACAAAAACACATTTTTGCCATGAATTTATTTATAGAGTCACATGCAGGGATGTCCCTAGTGATGGGAACCCGGGCCACATCACCCTACAGGGGTTCTCCAAGTCCGACACTGCACACGCCCACTGGAACAGATGGGAGTAAAGCAGTAGGAGCTGAAGTGCTGAAGCAGGAAGCAGATGTGAAAAGGATGATTGTTACATTAATTTATGCTGTGTGGGCTCTAAAAAAAAAAATAGACTGGATACACTGAGAACAGTATTCAGCTACCTAAAGCAGAATCAAAGCTGAACCCCAAGTCCACAGAACATACCTCTGCTCCAACAGTCCGACAACCACAAAAGCCCTCTTCGGCATCATCTTTTGATGCTGGTCCTTGGGCATAATGATTAGCCAGAATGGGCACAGAACCAGACAGAATGGTTAAAGCGGAGGTCCACCCTAAAGTGGACCTTCCGCTCATTGGAACGCTCCCCCCCTCCGGCGCCACAATTGGCACCTTTCAGGGGGGAGGGGGTGCAGGTACCGGTACAGTACAGGTATCTGCACCCACTTCCGGCATAGCTATCTGCGGAAAGGGGCGTAGATTACGCCCCTTTCCGAAAGTCCCCCGCTGCCTGCTGGGAAACACACGGATCCCAGAGGAAGCGGGACCATCCTTATTGCGCTGTGCGACTCGCGCATGCGCAGTAGGGAACCGGGAAATGAAGCCGAAAGGCTCCACTTCCTGATTCCCATACCCAAGATGGCGGCGGCAGCACCCGAGAGACGATCGAGAGATCGGCTTCGGGTGCCGACATCGCGGGCGAGCTGGGCGGGTAAGTGTCCTTATTTTAAAAGTCAGCAACTGCAGTATTTGTAGCTGCTGGCTTTTAAAAAAAAAAAAACGGCGGAACTGCCGGCGGACTCCCGCTTTAAGTACCTTGATCCCTGTGATGGCCAATGACAGTGATCACAATGCTCCTACTAACCTCCAGTGAAAAGGGGGCACACTGAGCAGCAGGGGGGTACACAGGCGGCATATTGACCATAAAGAGGGCAAAATAACCAACAATGGAAGGTGAGCACAGGCACCGACTGCCAATGTAAAAGAAACACATACCCTGACAGAAAATGTAAAGGGGGCACAGACACTGACCACCAATGTGTAAAAGAGCAGCCACTGACCACTGACTCTGGGTATTTGTACTCCTGTTAACTACCAACCCCAGGCATTTTTTTCCCCTGCTGATCACCGATGCTGACCCTTTTTTGTTTCCTCCCACTGAATACCAACACTGGGCACTTTTTCTTCTCCCTGACAACAAATGCCGGACATTTTTTCTCCACCTAAACATCAATTCCGTGCATTTTGTTCTCTTGCTGATAACAGACGTTGGCCATTTTTCCACTTGTTGACCACAGACACCTGTCCCCCTTTCCTCCTGCTAACCAGCAATATAAGGGGCACTATGACATACACTGCTGATAGCTGAACTCTATACATTAGGGGGGAATTTTTCAGAACTAAAGCAGACTGAATATGGAGTAGCTGTTAAGCTTTGAAAATTAATGTATGTAATGTACAAAGTGCAAGTGATAGGAGTGTGTAATGTACAGAGTGTGAGGGTCAGGAGTATGTAATGTACAGAGTGCAAGTGATAGGAGTGTGTAATGTACAGAGTATGATGGTCAGGAGAATGTAATGTACAGAGTGCAAGTGATAGGAGTGTGTAATGTACAGAGTACGAGGGTCAGGAGAATGTAATGTGCAGAGTGCAAAGGATAGGAGAGTTTATTGTACAGAGTGCTAGGGTCAGAAGTATATAATGTACAGAGTGCAGGGACCAGGAGTAGGTAAGGTACAGAGTGCAGGGACCAGAAGTATGTACCATATCTAAAGACTGGTAGACTGCTATGTATTAAATGTTTGGTTTTGTTTCTTAATACACTTTAGAGCAGCCCTCAAAATGTAAACTTGCCTGCTCGCATTTGGCGAGTGAAATTATGAGGCGTGTGAGTATGGACAGGGCTGTGCTGTCCCAGGAATGCACAGGCTCGCAGTTAGGGGCATTTCAATAGGAGCAGTCCGCCATCTCAGATTACCCCTCTCCACCTTCCTCATGCCACTCATCCCTGCCCTCTTGCACAGGCTTGCAGCGAGGTGCATTTCAGTAGGAGCATTCCGCCGCCTGGGACCACCCCTCTTCACCTTCCCAATGCTGCTCATCCCTGCCCCCTCGCACAGGCTCGCAGTGAGGAGCATTTCAATAGGAGCAGTCCATTGCCTGGGACCTCCTCTCTCCACCTCCCTCATGCCACTCATCACTGCCCCCTCGCACAGACTCGCAGTGAGGGTAATTTGACTGTCATGTACCCCCGCACTATGTACATTACATACTCCTGACCTATGCACTTTGTACATTACATACTCCTGGCCCCCACACTCTGTACCTTACATACTCCTGGCCCCCACACTCTGTACCTTACATACCCCCGGTCCCTGCACTCTGAAGATTATATACTCCTGAACCTAGCATCCTGTGCTGCTAATTGGTGCCCATCAGTGCCACCTATCAGTGCTGCGAATAAGTGTTACCTATCAGTGCCAATCAGAGCCCATCAGTGCTGCCTATCAGTAACGCCCATCAGTGCTGCTTATTAGTGTCAATCAGTGCTGCCAATTAGTGCCAATCAGTGCCACCCATCAGTGCCTATCAGTGCCCATAAGTGCTGTCTATCAGTGCTGCCAATCTGTTCCCATCAGTGCTGCCAATCAGTGCTCATCAGTGCACTGAGTGCAGGGATGGGGAGATAAACTCAGCAGACAGGGACATTGTCCATGGGGGGCCTGGCTGGTGGGGTACAACTGAAATCTGTCTATGTTTAGGAATGCCACATGCTGATCTTTGATATATCAGGTAATTACCACACTATTGCCACACTATTTACAATAAACTACTGGAGGTAAAATAAAAAAGTGTCAGTAAATGTCTGCCACTAAGCACTGTTATGTGTTCCCACCCCACAAAAAAAAAGTGTGGAACCCTCTAATGTATGTAAATCTCAATACACTTCAATATTAGCACAATACCCGTCTCTGTGATATGTAACATCACACATAATACACATCACAGTGAAAAAAAAGATATACACAATTTAAACTTAGCAGGGATGGTGGAAACCCCTCCTATAGATATTTTCCATACAGATTAACTTCAAGTGCAACAATTCAAGTGATGTATTACACATCAAAATGAGAATAAGACATACACTTTTTTTTTAAACTGAGCAGGGATGGCGGAAACCCCTCTACAGATAGTTGCAATACAAATTAACTTCAAGTGCAACAACTTTTTAATTGGGAGGTTCACACCATTATAGCACTTTGGAATTTTTTTTTTTTTTAGATTGTTACACTTAATTCTATATGTTTAAGTTACTATTACAATGTACATTTTTGCACGTGAAGTTAATTTTCCACCACCCCTGCTAAGTCCATGTCTTTATGGACCTTGTTTGTGCGCTGGTGAGTAGTGATGGACGAACTTCCGACGGGACGTTTTGCGAACGCGGACCGCGAACGCGTCCGATAGTTCGCGAACCGGAACGTTCGCAGCGGGCCCCATTGACTTCAATGAGAGGCGAACTTTGCAAACCTATAGGTCAAATTTGCAGCCACAAAATAATTATTAGCTGTGCAAACATAGTCTCACCACATGGCCAATGACATAACACATGTATGAGGTGAATTTGGGATCGACAACTACAAGCATTCTTTTTTTATATGGGAAATTGTTGTGGCAATTCAGGACTGTGGAGCGCATGAAGGCAATGGAGGAGACAGAAGGTCAGGGACCAGGGTAGGCAAAGAAGAGGGTGCAGGAGATGATCACCAGCAGCGTGACATACAGCAAGACACCTGCACCGTGATAGAGTCATCTGACAGCAGCACCGTGATACAGAGCACTGACATCAGCAGCGTGACATACAGCAATGACACCTGCACCGTGATAGAGTCATCTGACAACAGCACCGTGATAGAGAGCACTGACATCAGCAGCGTGACATACAGCAATGACACCAGCACCGTGATATACAGCACTGACACCAGCACCGTGATAGAGAGCACTGACATCAGCAGCGTGACATACAGCAATGACACCAGCACTGTGATATACAGTACTGACAGCAGCACCGTGATAGAGAGCACTGACATCAGCAGCGTGACATAAAGCACTCACACCAGCACTGTGATATACAGCACTGACAGCAGCACCGTGATAGAGAGCACTGACATCAGCACTGTGATATACAGCAATGACACCAGCACCATGATATACAGCACTGACAGCAGCACCGTGATAGAGAGCACTGACATCAGCACTGTGATATACAGCAATGACACCAGCACCGTGATATACAGCACTGACAGCAGCACCGTGATAGAGAGCACTGACATCAGCAGCGTGACATACAGCAATGACACCAGCACCGTGATATACAGCACTGACAGCAGCACCATGATAGAGAGCATTGACATCAGCAGCGTTACATAAAGCACTCACACCAGCACCGTGATATACAGCACTGACAGCAGCACCGTGATAGAGAGCACTGACATCAGCAGCGTGACATAAAGCACTCACACCAGCACCGTGATATACAGCACTGACAGCAGCACTGTGACAGAGAGCACTGACATCAGCACCGTGATATACAGCACTGACACCTGCACCGTAAGCAGCCCCAGGAGGAAGTCAGCATAGCACAGGGATGGTGGGAGCCCCTCATAATGAGCATAGCACAGGGATGGTGGGAGCCCCTCATAATAAGCAGCCCCAGGAGGATGTCAGCATAGCACAGGGATGGTGTGAGCCCCTCATAATAAGCAGCCCCAGGAAGATGTCAGCATAGCACAGGGATGGTGTGAGCCCCTCATAATAAGCAGCCCCAGGAGTAAGTCAGCACAGCACAGGGATGGTGTGAGCCCCTCATAATAAGCAGCCCCAGGAGTAAGTCAGCACAGCACAGGGATGGTGTGAGCCCCTCATAATAAGTAGCCCCACTAGAAATATGACCCACCCCTGTATACCACCCCTGCGGAAGGGCCTGCCTCTTCCTCTGCCTGTCATTTTTTAAATGACCCTGTGACAAAACTCCTTATAAGGACTTTTGTGGACCAAGTAGGTTGTGTGTGAGTGATTAGCAGATTGTACGTCAGTCCCACTCCCTATACTGATAAAGGACTGCTGCAGTATAGGGCAGCGGTCAGCAGTGGTGCACCTCAACCCTATGTATTGTGGACCTATACCAGTCCTTACAGAATAGCAGACTGTACCTCACTCAACCCTATGTACTGTAGCACCCTAGACAGACCAAGTTACCAGTCCTGATAAAGAGCTTTGTGGAACAAGTGAGTTGTGAATGATTAGCAGACTGCAGCAGAAGGGCAGCAGTCAAGTATAATATTCTTTCTATATTTGGAAGAAAGAATATTATACGTGTACAAGCCTATTACCATACCACTGATACCAGTCCTGAAAAGAACCTTTGTGGAACTAATAGTAACAGCTACTGTTTAAACTGACCCTCACTGCCTGACACACTGCTTCCTGCCTGTCCCTATATAAACTGGCAAAACAGAGGCTACTGGAACAATAACTGGTTACTGGGATAGCACTTTTGTGGACCTGATAGTAACAGCTAATGATGATGACTAATCTGGCTGTCCCTACAACAGCAGCACACAGCGCCCTGTCCCTTTCTCTAAACTGACAAAAGACACTCAGGCTGCTGCAACAATCAGTAGCACAGCAAACCTATATACACCTAACACCTATACCAGTCCTGAAAAGAACTTTTGTGTACCAAATAGCTAGCGATTTATCTCTCCCTACTCCACACAGCAACCTCTCCCTATAGTGACAGAAGAAAGAATGTAAAATGGCCGCCGGATCGGGTGTATTTATAAGTTAAGGGGAATGTCCAAGTGTCCATGTGCTGTAATGTCTCAATTGGCTGTCCTGTACCCCATGATGGATGTGTCATCAGGTCAAAGTTCTTTTACACAGTAAAAACACGGAAGTCCGACCGGGAGAACGGCGCCAATAGTCCGCCGAAAGGGCGGACCGTGAACAGCCGCAATTCGCCGCGAAACGACCGCCGGGCGAACTGTTCGGCCATCACTACTGGTGAGCAGTCATGTTGGAACAGGAAGAGGCCATCCCCAAACTGTTCCCAGTTGACACCTTAAGGGTTCCCTGCACTGGAACTAAGTGGCCAAGCCCAACCCCTGTAAAACAACCCCACACCATAATCCCCCCTCCACCAAATGGTTTGGACCGGTGCACAAAGCAACGTCCATAAAGACATGGATGAGCGAGTTTGGGGTGGAGGAACTTAACTGGCCTTCACATTAGCGTAGAGACTGTGAGCCAGGCCTTCTTGTCCAACAAATGCGCTTGTGGAAGGTCAAACATTCCCATAGACACTCCTAAACCTTGTGGACAGCCTTCCCAAAAGAGTTAAAGTTGTTATAGCTGCAAAGGGTGAGCCAACTCAATATTGAATCCTACGGACTAAGACTGGGATGCCATTAAAGTTCATGTGCATATAAAGGGCAGGCGTCCCAATACTTTTAGTAATTTAGTGCAAATATATATATATATATGTGCATGTTTGTTTGAGCTTTAGGGTACACACCCTAATACAATAGGCTGTGCATGCCTATGATAGCCATGTAGGTCCAATAGAAAGAAAATTTAACATTATGCAAACATTTTATCTGATACCACCCCCCACTATCAGAACTAATACTCGCAGTATAATACGAGAATTGGTGCCTTTTTCTGCATAAAAAACATGCTTACTTAAACAATGCATAGTAATGAAAATTCTTCAGATTTTACATTCCCATCCAGGGGCAGACTGACAACTCATGGGGCCCCCGGGCAATAGGAGATTATGGGGCCCCCGGGCAATAGGAGATTATGGGGCCCCCGGGCAATAGGAGATTATGGGGCTCCTGAGCAATAGGAGATTATGGGGCCCCCGGGGCAATCTGAGATTATGGGGCCACACAGTATACACACATACACAGTGTACAATCACACAGTATACGCAGACATGTTTCTATTGGCTGAGAAGGTACTGGAGAGGTGGGGCAGCTATAATCTCAGAATTTTTAGAGCAAAAGGATGTCGGTAAGGGACATTTCAGAGACAGATGTAAAAAAAACACTGATTTTTACACTAGGGGGCAACCCTGTTGGGGCCCCCTAGTGGCTCGGGGGCCCTCGGGGCAGTGCCCGAGGGACCGAATGGTCAGTCCGCCCCTGTTCCCATCTAACCATTTACTGTGAATGACTGTCCTTCACTGCATGTGGCTCACAGGTTGGTTGAGTCTGAGGAGCTCAGCTTTAAAAGACAATGTGCCCTATCACCTCCCCATCACCAAAACACTTACCGGAAGATACTGCGTGAAGCAGGAAAATCCCCAAGAGGACGGAGAGGGCCCCAACTGTGGATGGTCTCATGGCTGCTTATCAGAGTGAATATCTGTGTCGTAGCTTCATCTCTGGAATTTATATCAGAAACTCTAAAGGGCGGAAAGTGGCAGAACAGCAATAGCAACTGGTTTTGTTTCTTAGTTTGCAATACTCCCCGATGAGGCATAAAGCATCTGTTGTTACATAATATTTATGATTTCTTCTATGATTCACAGCAGCCACGCCAGTTGTTTTGTATCAAGTATCCATTACATTATGGCTCTCCACCTATTCTAGTTCCTTTAGGCCAAAAAACAATTGATGAATTGGTGTTGGTAAATTGGGCAGAAATTCTGTTATTACCACACATATTTTTTGCATTACATGCCCCACCTTTTGATAAATCCAATGATGACATCACTTTCCTCCAAAATGTTCTACATGACGGAGTATAGAGCAAAATATTGGGGAGTCCTGGTGTAGAAGTCTTTTGGGAGGGGGCAAAGATACATTCACCACAGGAAAAAAAATCTCCCTATTGGAGTCTACAAAGGGCTATGAAGAGCCAGCAGGTGGGTTTAATACCAAGACCTACCCAAAACCCAAATATCAGTTTAGGTGATGTAAGATCTGTCACTTCTATTCCCAAAGACCAGAAGGCATTCTGATACATGTATTTCCATGGTTTTAACTTGCAAGGCTCTGCCAGATCTTGTTTTCCCACAAGACTTGAGTTCAAGACTGATTAACTGCCTGCTGTTGAATCAGTTAGCTACATGCCCAGTCCAGCTGGGCCATCTCCACTTCTTTTTTTAAACTGGACTCATTCTCTCAGGCCTTGCCTGAGCAACAGCTAGTGTTCCCAATGTTTTAATAAAAGCTAAAAGCACGCTACTCACAAAGGTACACTAGTAACAGGCATATGGGCATGAAGTGCCGGATATCTGTAAAGTGGATGGATTCCATATACTGGATGGCGGCGGTGTCCGGAAAGCAGGCTGCATCGATAGTTGCTGACACTTCCTGTTGATGGAACGCATGCTGACAACCAGGAGGATAAGGTCACTTCCGGAAACTGGAACCATGGAGTGGTTGCAACAGTTAGAATTGGCCAAATATGATTTTTTCAATCAATTATACACATTTTTTCCTACACAATTTTTTAAAAATCGTTTTATTATCCCTGGTTATATTCTTAAGATCTGCTGTACACGTTTTAGAAAACATGAACAACTTATGATTTCCGCCAACCATTAGTGGTGGGATAAGCTCCTTTTTTAGAACAATATATTTCTCACTCCATTTCTCCTCTGGGTTTGAGAATACCAAAAACATGCTCATTTTTGACACCCGAACTGACAAACAAATGGTCCCAGATTTCGGAATTTTGCACCCAAAAATGGATGTGTGTCATTATATAACAAAGGGAACAAAAATACTTGGAAATAATTGAACAATTAAAACATATCCCACCTTAGTACCTTATTGTCCAACTTATCTACATCATGGTTTAATACCCTAAAACATCACACCAAAAAAGATGAGGATACTTTGATACAAATTAAATTAGGGAAAATTAGGCGAGACCTGGACGATTTCAATTTAGGAAGGGTTTTTAATTGGAAAAAGGGTCACCGTGTACCCAATAGAAACACCACATCCCATTCCTTCCACCTCCTATGCCTCTTATGCAATGTAAAGTCGGCCCTTTGGGCCCTAGATCATGGCCTCCTCCCAGGCCCATGCTCCCACTCCATCCAGTGGATCCCACTAACAGTAATCATAGAGCCATGTCCCATCTTTCTCTATTTGGGATACGTCCGCTGACTCCCAAACCCCATTCAGACCCAACCAATAGGGTCAGAAACAACACCACCAAAAATAAAGATAAAAATAAAAATAATAAAAATAATATCAATAAAACCACTAGCAGTGAGCCCACTCAGGGTATGAATGTTCTTTCTAGTCAACCGTATTCAATCAATACAGATCTAGACCCTGTACCTTCTACTCCTATACCCTCTGTGTCTGGGGTCTTCACCCTAAGTGGAGACAACAGTGTCAGTCAAACCATTTCCATACTTCCAATAGTTTGGTCTCCTTTTCATAGTGATGGCCCTCAGGACCTAAACATACAGATGGTTAGATCCCCTAACAGCTTGGACCCCACACAACAATTGGAACAAATTTCCTTTACTCATACTCAATCTGATTCTCAGGATTTTTTTAGTACTTTCCCCCTCATTAACCAACAATCTAACCTCAGGGAAAAGAAAATTAGAAGACAAGGAAAGTGAGGGGGAAAGCATAGAAATAAATCACAGGGCCAAATCCTTAAAAAAGTAAAAATCTTTAAATAATCCTCTCACACTTTGTCCACAGCCGAAGCTTCCATTTTGCAACGAGGTCTCAATTTTGCTCCATCATCCTTACCAAATTCATTTATTTACAGACCTGCACATTTTCATCCGCACTCTCACTTTAAAATGCTACTACAACATTAAATCACAGAAGGTCACAGACAGTTTCACGTATCCCACCCCTGTAGATTCAACTCTGACAACAGAAATCATTAATTCATCTGACTTGAACATTATCAAGGATTTATACAGCATAGAGAGTGATGATGAAGATGAGGACTTGTTCCTCTTCAGGCAACATCTCTCCACTTCCCCTCCATTACAACACAGTAAATTCAGGCCCAAATCAATGTTTAATCCAACACATGTTAAAGGACCTTACCTCCAAACTTTTTACCAGGTTGTATACTCCGACATGCAAAAATGATGTCAATATACTCATAATAGCAACTCTAATCATTCCAATCTCACCTCTAATGAAAAATTAGCTTTACAAAATCTTACAAAAAATCGCGATCTAGTCATTAAAACAGCGGACAAAGGCGGAGGCATTGTAGTCCAAAATTGCAGTGACTACTTTCCTGAAGCCCACCGCCTTCTGTCCGATGATAACACACACAAAAAATTGTGCTTTGACCCTCTATCCAACTTCATCACAGAAGTTAAAATGCCAAAGCCAAAGATATCATCTCCAAACACGAGTACGACTTTTTCAATAAACATTGTTTTTCCACTCCGTATTTCTACCATATCCCCAAAATACACAAAAGCAGCAAAAACCCCCCACAGATAGTATTACTAGCCCAATTTCTCAGTATATTGATCAGTTTTTTACAACCACTCCCTCTTACATCCGTGATGGTACACATCTTTTGGAACAATTAGAACATTACACATAGGAGCCCACATACATGTGGGCTTCCCTTGACGTCAACTCACTTTATACCTCCATTCCACATGAGATAGGCCTCAGAGCAACTGCAAGCTGATCCTTTACTCAATCTGGGCCAGGCAGAGTTCATTTTGGAGGCCACGGAATTCTGCCTGACCCACAATTATTTTGAGTGTGATGGAGAATTCTATCTCCAAGTAAAGGGTACAGCTATGGGGGCAAATTTTTGCCCCCAGCTATGCCAATTTGACTATGAGGCTCTGGGAAGCCAACTACATCTGGCTCAACAATCCCTATACCTCCCATATAGTTTTCTATAGGAGGTATATTGATGATATTATCATCATCTGGGATGGCCCAGAGCCTCTCTTCCTTTATTTTTTGAAACATTGCAACAGCAATGTTTATGGTCTAACTTTCACCTCGGAACATGATTCCCTACAACTAGCTTTCCTAGATCTAACTTTATTTCATCAAGATGACAGAATTTTGGCCAAAAACTACACAAAGCCCACATCCGGCAACTCATTCTTACATCACCATAGCTGTCACCATCCAAGGTGGATTTTCAATATTCCAAAAATCCAATTTTGCTGGTTGTGCAGGAACTGCACCAGAGAATCAGATTATATAACAGAAGGATCCTTGTTAAAACAAAAATTAATCGAAAAAGCATTTCCACTTAAACTTATTGATGAAGATTTTGAATTCTATCTGTCAGAGCATCCTTTACCCACTAGATATACCGACCAGCCCACGACACAACCTGTTGGGTATAGAATTGAGTCACAAACCTAGCATAAGGCAATGGAATGTATTTTGGACAAACATTGGACTATTCTACTCCAAGACCCTCAGTTAAAATCCATCATTACATCAAAACCTAAATTTACGTACACGAAAACAAGAAGTATTAAAAATCTGGTAGCACCCAGCAAATATAAATCCCAACAGGGACCAAAAATCGCATCTCCATGTTTCATTCCCTTGGTTGGCATGTATCAGTGCTGCAAAAAACTATGCGTGACATGCTTGCATGTCAAGCATGATCAATAAGAGTTTACAAACAAAGGCAAAACCTACGAGATCAGCAGTTTTTTTTTAAACTGTTCTACAGAGTTTGTAGTCTACTGTTTGATCTGCCCGTGTGGGCTGCACTATGTGGGCAGAACCATACGTACTTTGAGAAAGAGGTTTGGGGAGCACCGCCATCTCGTAGAGGCAGGAGTCGCTACGCACAGTGTTCCTCTTCACTTCCTCAAAATACATGATCATTCCTCGTCGGGTCTCAGGGTCTGGATTATAGAGTCCATCTTCGGTGCGTTCCCACTGGCAGAGCATTTTAAACGCCTCTGTCAGAGGGAGACGTATTGGATTTATATTTTGGACTCCCTCGCCCCTGGAGGCTTGAACAAGGACTCCCTCGCCCCTGGAGGCTTGAACAAGGAACTAGAGGTGAGCAGTATAATTTGACCACTCTTCTCTGTACTTTTTTCCTCACCCATCCTTTGTTTTTGCACATATGCATACGTGCAGTTTTTACTAGTCAAACACACACCCTTTTAAGTGACTTTTAATGTTAAAGTTTCTTCTTCCTCCAGGTTGTCTCCTCCACTTTACATCTGCCGACTCCTGATAGGACCCCCAGGGTCTTTTCCTTTGTCTCCATGTGAAAGTACCGTGAGTTTTATACAACACTTGTGTAGCACAGTGTGTTTATCAATTTTTATCTGTTTTAGTGTAGCACTGAGCTGCTGGTTTTATTTGGGCCTGCACTTTGCTAAGGAAACCCCTTAACTTGACTCAATTCCCTTGACACAGCTGTGGTGCAATATAAATGAGTAGTGAAATGGTGAAAGATGACCCCACAATACAATGCAATATACCTGTATTATTACTGTGATACCCGATGGCTCCACCTACTGAGAGAAAATCAGTACTGCACACAATTGAGGTACATAGCCATAAATGTACTTTACTATAAATTGTGATAGGCAGGTGGTTACAATATTGTACTGTCACCCTAAAATGAAGTGACAGAACAATGAATACAAAACAACAATTATACAAAGTGGAACTACAAGGGAGCTCCCCCTACTTTAAAGAGGAAGTAAATCCTGATGGGTTTACTTTCTCTTTGTCTCCCTGCAAAGGTAAAGCATAATGGTCTACTATGCTTCACATAGTAGCCCATTATGTGTCACTTACCTGACACAGGAGACAGCGATGTCACCGCTGTCCCCTGTAGTCCGGAGCATCCATCTTCTTCCGGGTATCACTGCTCCAGCCACTCACAGTGCCGGAGCAGCGATGACGTCACTCCCACACATGCGCACGGAGACACCACTAACGGCATAACACATGCCGTTAGTAGCGTGGGTGACCCCGCCTCCTCTGATGTAACGGAAACCTGCGTTACATCAGAGGGGACGGAGTCACCCATATGTCATTGGGGAAGCCCGGCTTCCCCACTCGCATCAGAGGGGGAGGGGTCAGGTGACGGGTGGCCCCGCCCTCCGCATATAAGAAACGTCAGGCCGCCGGGGATCCCGCAGTGCTCCTCCATGGAGACAGAAGATGGATGGATTTGCTGCGCTGGATCAGATCAACCATCGCTGGACCCCAGAGAGATGATTATCCGTTGCTGGATAGCAAGAGTGTATTACCATCTTTTTTATTTATTTTTTATTTGTAATAAAGGACTTTTTAAAAAGTGTTTGTCTTATTTAACTATTTTTTACACTTTTTTTGTGAAATTGTAGGGGTACTTTTGTACCCCCTTACCATTTCAAACAGGGGGTGACCAGGATCTGGGGGTCCCCTTGTTAAAGGGGGCTTCCAGATTCTGATAAGCCCCCCGCCTGCAGACCCCCACAACCACCGGCCAGGGTTGTGGGGATGAGGCCCTTGTCCCCATCAACATGAGGACACGGTGCTTTGGGGGGGATTTTTAGGAGGACCCCCACATCAATTTTTTTTTTTAATTTGATGCAGGGTTCCCCTTAATAGCCATACCAGACCTGAAGGGCCTGGTAATTGAATTTGGGGGAACCCCACGTTTTTTTTTTTTTGGATTTTCGTACGAATGCAATTTTTTAACGAAAAACTAAATAAATAAAAACGAATTTCGGGAGTAACTAAATAAATTTATTTTTCGGACGAAAACGAAATTCCAAAACAAAATATTTCACTCTGCACATGTCTACTCACCAACAAACTTAGTTTATTCCGCCCGTTCAATTAATTCCCTTTATCCCATCCATTTGCCGTTATGGTAGCGAAGCGATTTACATTTTACTATTTACTATTATTAGTATAATGTGCACCTTCCTCCCCTTTTCTTTCTTATTTCCCCCCTTATTGGTCCTTATTAGACTTGTGCACAACGGAAAATTTCGTTTAGTTTCGGTTCGTTGTCATTCGTAAAATACATCATTTCGTTCTGTTATATTCGTTATGTTACGTTAATACTTTTTCGGATAATTCGTTATTATTCGTAGAGTGTCGAATTCATTCGTTCGTATTCGTTGAAATTCGCTATTTATGTATGTATAGACATTCGTGATAATGATACGTAGTTTGGAAAGTCGTTTGTTTATTGAATCTTTTAACACACACAATGACAACGTCTCTTCTCCTCGGCTCAAATACAATACAACACCCTTCTAACTCAGTTCTCAGGAATGCACTTTGCAATCCATCCTCCGGCACAAAATTAATTAGCTGATTGGACTATAAGATTTACTTTGAGCTGACCTTTTGTTTCATTAGATCTTTAAATAATTACCGAATCTTGTCAAATTAATTCGAATTCATTCGTTATATTTCTTTCGTATTTGTTGTTATTCGTTATTTTTTTATTCGGACATTCGGATGCATCCGAATGTCCGAAAGATGCAAAATTTGGCCGAATTTCGATTCGTTACAAAACGAATTGCACAAGCCTAGTCCTTATATATATACCTTGTATAGATTGCAATGAGCATAAAATAGTTCTTTTCAAGTGCTTTTAAGTTTCTGCACAATTAGCTCTTAATTAATTTCTTTTAATGCAATTGTTTTTAACTAACCCTATAAATCGGCAATTTATATATACTATTCAGTCAATGTTTTTATGCTATGAGTGACCGCGGTGTCATCCAATGAGCCGTGTGCCATTTTGACCTATCAGAGCTGCCCTCCAGCTGTATAAGCCTTGCCTTATCACAGCCTACGTTAGGCCTGAAAAAGGAGCGTAGCTCCACAAACGCGTCGCCTATCGGTTCCAGTTTCCGGAAGTGACCTCATCCCCCTGGTTGTCAGCATGCGCCATCAAAAGGAAGTATCTGGAACAAGCGACGCAGTCTGTTTTCCGGACACAGCCGCCATCCATTGTATCGAATCCATCCACTTCACGGATATTCGGTAGTTCATGTTCATATGCCTGTTACTAGTTTACCTTTGTGAGTACCATGCTTTTAGCTTTTAATAAAACATTACTTGATTTACTGCACTTAGAGTGGCGCCTTTGTTCTATCCCTAGTGTTCTCAGAAGATTGATTCTTCAACGGGGCTGCCTTCCAAAGCTGCTATCATTCTACATTTTACATGGACTTTATTTAACCACTTCCCGACCAGCGCACGACGATGTACGTCGACAGAATGGCACGGGCAGGCATATTGGCGTACATGTACGTCCAATATTCGTTGCCGCCGTGCCATCGGGAGCGCGCCGCCGGCGGCGCGCTCCCGCGCTGGTCGGGACCCCCGTGAGTCCGGTCGCGGGACCCGCGGACTCGATCGCCGCGGGCATCCCCGCGATCGTCTCACGGAGTGGCCGAATGGAGGAAATGCTGTATAAACAACATTTTCCCATTCTGCCTAGCAACTAGTGACGCTGATCTCTGCTCCATGTGATTGGAGCAGAGATCAGTGTACACTAAATGAAAGCCCAACCCCCCCACAGTTAGTAACACACCCCTAGGAACACTTAACCCCTACACTGCCACCCACTGGTTAACCCTTTCACTGCCAGTGTCATTTACACAGGAATCACTGCATTTATATAGCAGTGATTACTGTATAAATGACAATGGTCCCAAAAATGTGTCAAAAATGTCCGATGGGTCCCCGACAATGTCGCAGTCACAATAAAAATTGCTGATCGCCGCCATTACTAGTAAAAAAAATAATAATAAAAAATTATTAATAAAAATGCTATAAAACTATCCCTATTTTGTAAACGCTATAACTTTTGCGCAAACCAATCAATAATCGCTTATTGCGATTTTTTTTACCAAAAATATGTAGAAGAATACGTATCGGCCTAAATTGAGGGAAAAAAATGTTTTTTTATATATTTTTGGGGGATATTTATTATAACAAAAAGTAAAAAATAATGCGTTTTTTTCAAAATTGTCGCTCTATTTTTGTTTATAGCGCAAAAAATAAAAACCGCAGGGGTGATCAAATACCACCAAAAGAAAGCTCTATTTGTGGGAAAAAAAGGACGTCAATTTTGTTTGGGAGCCACGTCGCACGACCGCGCAATTGTCAGTTAAAGCGACGCAGTGCCGAATCGCAAAAAGTGGTCTGGTCTTTGACCAGCAAATTGGTCCGGTCTGAAAGTGGTTAAGCCTTTTCTGGGGTCCCCCGGCAGTGCTCCTGGCTTCTCCTCTTCTCAAGTGCCCCCCCACAGAGACCTGCTCCTGAGTCTTGCTGCTGCGTCCATTGACACAGACAGTGGGACTCGGCCTCGCCCCCCGACTCCCTTGTCAATGGATTTGATTGACAGCAGTGGGAGCCAATGCCTCCCGCTGCTATCAATCTATCCAATGAGAATCCGAGACAGTGGCTGGAGCTGCTGTGCTCGTCCCCTTCACTGGAACGATTGGGCTCAATTAAGAAAAAGGGGGGCTCTGGGGGGCTGCTGCACCACAAAAGGTTTTTCACCTTAATGCCCTCCGCCGCTTACCGGAGCCGCCGGTGGAAGCAATTTGATCTTGCCCTTGCTGGGCATGGAGTCGACTGAGGGGAAGATGGCCCCTACCCGTCTCCATAACAATGCAGGGCGGAAGCGACATCAAAACGTCACTTCCACCCATAGCTCTTAAAGGGTCATTTTTTTTTTTTTTTTTTTTTTTTTTAATAGACACATTTTTGTATTTCATTTAAGTGTAAATATGAGATCTGATGTCTTTTTGCTTTTCTATTATTATATTAAGGGATGTTTACATTCCTTGTAATAGGAATAAAAGTGCCACTTTTTTTTTTTTTTTAAACAGTGTAAAAATAATAGGTAAAATAAATAGGAAAAAAATACATTTTGTAAACGCACCCTATCCTGCCGAGCTTGCGTGCAGAAGTGAACGCATACGTGAGTAGCACCCGCATATGAAAACGGTGTTCAAACCACACATGTGAGGTAGAAGGGATCTCCCCGCTCCAGGAGCACACATGCAGGCTGTAAACTGTCTCTTCGGCTGGGAAGCCACAGGTGCTGGCTATAACCAATAGCAACAGACGAAAAACAAGCTCTGGACTGCCGCACTCTTCAGAAAACCCCTTTCTTTTATTGGAAAATCACATCACAGCTCAACAAACACAGTGAACAAGGAAAAATTGCTAACGTTTCGCACTAGCTATGATTAAGCACTACAGCTAGTGCGAAACGTCAGCAATTTTTCCTTGTTCGCTGTGTTTGTTGAGCTGTGATGTGATTTTCCAATAAAAGAAAGTGGTTTTCTGAAGAGTGCGGCAGTCCAGAGCATGTTTTTCGTCTGTCACACATGTGAGGTATCGCCGCGATCGGTAGAGCGAAAGCAATAATTGAAGACCTCCTCTGTAGCTTAAAGCATTCAACCTGTGGAATTTTTTAAATGTTGCATATGAAGATTTTTAAGGGTAAAAGTTTGTCGCCATTCCACAAGCGGCTGCAATTTTGAAGCGTGACATGTTGGGTATCAATTTATTCGGTGTAACATTATCTTTCACAATATAAAAAAATGGGCTAACTTTACTGTTGTCTTATTTTTTTTATTCAAAAAAGTGTATTTTTTCCAAAAAAAGTGCGCTTGTAAGACTGCTGCACAATAATGGTGTGACAGAAAGTATTGCAACAAACGCCACTTTATTCTCTAGGGTAGAAAAGATGTAGCTGGATAGCCTCACTCCGAATTATTCAACTTTATTTCAAAAATGTAATTAAAATCATAGCATCTAGGCTGGTAAACAGACTAACTGCACAGCCGCTGACATGTTTCACACTGAACACAGTGCTTAGTCATATAATAATTCGGAGTGCGGCTATCCAGCTACATCTTTTCTACTTCAGTTCCTGTTGCAAACAGAGCCGGCACCCTGTGGGATTGTGGAGACAGCTGTTTTGGGAGAAGTCATTACCTTAGAGCGGTAATTGTTTGTATTTATTCTCTAGGGTGTTAGACAAAAAATTTCTAATGTTTTGGGTTCTAAGTAATTTTCTAGCAAAAATTAAACGTTTTTAAAGCGGAGGTCCATCCTAAAGTGGACCTTCCGCTCATTGGAATCCTCCCCCCCTCCGGCACCACAATTGGCACCTTTCAGGGGGGAGGGGGGTGCAGGTACCTGTACAGTACAGGTATCTGCACCCACTTCCGGGATAGCTCTCTGTGGAAAGGGGCGTAGATCTATGCCCCTTTCCGAAAGTCCCCCGCTGCCTGCTGGGAAACACACAGATCCCAGAGGCAGCGGGTCCATCCTTATTGCGCAGCGCGACTCGCGCATGCGCAGTAGGGAACCGAAAATGAAGCCGAAAGGCTCCACTTCCTGATTCCCATAACCAAGATGGCGGCGGCAGCACCCGAGAGACGATCGAGAGATCGGCTTCGGGTGCCGACATCGCGGGCGCGCTGGGCGGGTAAGTGTCCTTATTTTAAAAGTCAGCAGCTGCTGTATTTGTAGCTGCTGGCTTTTAAAAAAAAAAAAAAACGGCGGAACTCCCGGCAGACTCCCGCTTTAACTTGTAAACAACAAACCTCTAAAAGAGGCTCGGTCCTTAAGTGCTTAATGGCCCATTTAACTGTAGTCCCTTCAGAATGTAGAACCGTCCCTTGGGCTAATGAAGAACCACCCCCCAGGGTTGATTGCCCAAGGAGGCTAAAGTCCAGTCCATATTCATATCTCAATAAATTGAGGAGCATGACCTATGGCATGACCTATGAGTGAGTTCCAAACTGGTAAATTCCATCAATTTCTGACATGCTCCTGTCACAATAGTGTTTCCAGTGGCTTTTTGTCAGTCCCAGCGACTGTTTGTTTTTGCCTGCAACCTTTATCCTTGCAATCCAGTGTCCTCGTGCCCCTGTTTCCTTTGTGTGCCTTTCACAGTGGTGCTTTTTTTTTTTTTTGGCGGGGGTCAGCAAACAACCCCCCGTGCAGCCGGCGGCACTTAACCAGCAACCCCCCACCCACCCTGCTGTGGCACTTACCCCATCTAGGTGGCGGGCTGTGGGTCAGGCAGCGGGTGATGGGTGGGGAGCTGTGGGACAGGCAGCGGATGATGGGTGGCGAACTGCGGGTCAGGCAGTGGGAGACGGGTGGCGAGCTGTGGGTTAGGTAGAGGATGATGGGCAGCGAGCTGTGGGTTAGGTAGAGGATGATGGTCAGCGAGCTGTGGGTTAGGTAGAGGATGATGGGCAGTGAGCTGTGGGTCAGGCAGTGACTCCTGTGTCCTCTCCTACATCACGCTGGCTTCCACCGTCCATCTCTTCTCTCCTCCTGCTAGGTGTCCACTAGAATCACCTGTCCTTTGAGCCGATCGGGTGAAGGGTCTCAGACCCACTTCCTAATAGGCTTGGGAGGAGGATCAGTGTGGCAATAATGATAATAATAATGATAATAATTTGCTATTATCACACAACTAGGTGGGCTTTGGGCGTAGTGCTCTGTACCTGGAGCGCACCCTTTTTTGAAGCCTATTAGAGCCTCTGGCTCTAATCACGTGCTTCAAAAAAACACCCCCCGCCATTGGAATCCATGCGCCTCTATATGTAGATCAAGGGGCCAGGCGCATGAATGGGGGGGTGACACCGGTGCGCCCCTAATGCACGGGCTGCCACTGGCCTTTCCATTCTTCTCATGTCGGTGTGTCATGGTAATGGCAGACTATACACAGACATATTTTCTAAACAATATACAGTGGAACCTCGGTTGACGAGTAATGCGGTTAACAAGCATTTTGAAAGTGTTGTCTCACAACATGATCAGGATTCAAGCTAATAGGGCCTGCAGTACCGCATTTGGCCTGTGGTGCCGGAGCGCTGGAGCCGAATGACGCAGATTACAGCCGATCGACGCAGTTCGGCAATGCTTGGAAAGAAATGGAAATACTCAGTTTCCGAGCCTTTCCCAGGTTTGCTGAGGTCAGCTGAAGTGTCCTTGGGCCTTTTCGGCTGTTTCCGAGGCTCTCCGGCACTCCCCCACCACTGGCCAAATGCGGTATTGCATGCCATTGAAGTCAATGCGGAACAAATTATTTTTGTTTCCATTGACTTCAATGGGGAAACTCGCTTTGATATGCGAGTACTTTGGATAACGAGCATTCACCTGAAACGGATTACGCTCATAATCCGAGGTTCCACTGTATTTTTGTTTGTTTTTTTGGTGGCAGTTTTTCTTTAATAATAAAAAGAGTCAGGAGATTTCTATTAACCTTTGTCGGAAGAACTTCTTGATCCCAACAACCTCCCGCACACTCCTTCTACACCGCGTCCAGCTCCCATTTGGAACACCCCAACTTCAAGAGGCCACAGATGCAGAACCAGGCATGAACCCGGTCAATGGAACTAAGAAGAATTATATATTTTTTGTGAAGGATAACCAGAAGACCATTATTTTTTCTCATTTTTTACACCTTTTCTTTGTAACATATGTGTGTGTGTGTGTGTGTGTGTGTGTGTGTGTGTGTGTGTATATATATATTGTAGACATGTCACTGGAGAAGTGATCGAGGGGGTGTACATCTCACCTAGGTTGCTACACAGTGTGAGATGGTAAATCCAGGATGGATCAGTTTCTCAGCAGCGATATGCTGCTGAGTTGTTATTTAATTTTGCCGGACCTGGGTTTATATGGAATGGCAGGTAGGTTTGGTAGAGGGACCTGTCATTCCACATCCCCCGATCCAGTTCTGAGTTTGGGATCAGGTGAGCTTTGATCCTAATTAGCCTGGGAAGCTAAAGGCTCTGCAGGGTCTGCAGGTGATTGCTCTCAGCCAGGGAATGAACAATCTGTGTGTTGAAGGAAGCTGCAAGCACAGCCACTGCTGGAGCTAAAACTCACCCTGCGACATCCAGGCGAAAGACGCTGTGTTTGTAAGTGTCAGATAGGTGAGCAGAACCTGTTAGTAAGCGCCCAGCCGGGCTAGGACTTTTATTTTTTGTTGTACTTAGAAAGCACGGTGTTGCTGTATATTTTGTTTGCTGGACTGTTTGTACCACGAATAAACGCCAAGATCTGCTTTATAAATTCCAAGTCTGCTGTGAACTGTGTCCAAACACACCCTACCCCGGGAAGATCCCTTACAATTGGTGGAGGTAGCGGGCAACACGGTTGCTAGGGGCAACGGTGTGGACAGACTTGGCTACAGCTGCTTATGTCTTGGGTGAAAGCTGCAAATACACTCCAAGAACAGTCCAGCAACATGGAGGAGATGCTGAAGCAGTTTATGCAAGTGAGTTTGCAACAACAGCAACGACATGAACAGTCCATGGCTGCACAACAACAACTTATCGAGCACCTGATAGCAATTCGAGAGGCGCCTGTGGTTGCTAATCCACCCACAGTGATGGGAGCCGCTCCAGAGATTTTTTTTGGGAGAAGGACTGTGCAGAAAGCGCTGCAAAAGATGACTGCTGAGGACGATGTTGAAGCCTATCTAACAGTATTTGAGCGCGTGGCTGAGCGAGAGAAGTTACCAGCCGCTGAGTGGGCAGAGGTAATTGCGCCCTATTTAACAGGTGAACCTCAAAAGGCCTACTATGACCTCAGTGAGCAAGAGGTTAAGGACTATACTCGGCTAAAAGAGGAGATACTTGCCCGACTAGGAGTTACTACTGCAGTCCGTGCCCGGAGGGTACGCAACTGGAGCTACAGTCTGGACAAATCAGCGAGGTCCCAGATGTATGACCTAATCCATTTGGCAAGAAAGTGGTTGGAGCCAGACACTTCTACTCCTGCACAAATCCTAGAGAAGGTCGTGATGGATCGCTACCTCCGAGCACTTCCTACTGACCTGCAACGCTGGGTGGGACAAGGTGATCCTAAGAATGCAAACGAACTTGTCAACCTTGTGGAGAGGTTCCAGGCGACTGAGGACTACCTCCGTGATGTTCCTGCAGCATCTTCACCTCCCCGGAGCGCCAGATCTGTGCCGTCAGCTGGTTAGAGACTTCCATCTATTGGGGGAGTGTGGAGGGGTGCTGATGGGGGGAAAAGGGCTCAAGTGGTGTCTCAGGGACAAAAGACTGGTGATGGTCCCGGGTGGCTAAGGGGCTCTGAAAAGGACTCCTTGCCAAAGAGACCAGGCCCTATCCAGTGTTGGAGATGCCATGAGGCGGGACACGTGTCGGCCCATTGCCCTCTTACCTCTGAACCAATGGAATGTGACGCTAGCCGGCGTCAGTCGCTATTTGCGGAACCATCTTGTGCTGCAGTTCCTGGACTAGAGACTGAACCGCAAATCTGCAACATCACAATCAATGACTTTCCTGTTAAAGCGTTAATGGACTCAGGAAGCCTTGTAACCTTGGTGCATGCTAGCCTGGTGACTGGGGACTTAGAGTCTAAAAAGCATATGAGCGTTGTGTGTATACATGGTGATACAAAAGTGTACCCTATAGTGCTGGCTAAAGTCGGGACTGAACAAGGCACAGTACAATATGAAGTGGGTGTGGTTAAAAACCTCATGCATAATGTAATATTGGGGCGCGATTTTCCTTTATTCTGGGCTCTCTGGGAAAAAAGAAAAATCCCCAAAAGGAGTGAGGATACCTCTAAGGTGGTTGCCTTGTCCACTGTGAATGATAAAAGTGTACAGGATGAAAATGATTGTTTTCCTTTGCAGGTCCTGGCTGGGGAGGAGGAGGCTCCTCCCACTGAGCAAAATATACTAGACTTAGAGGTGTCTAGCGATAATTTTGGGGCTGCACAATTACAGGACCCCACTCTCAAAAATGCGAGAGAGCAGGTTGCTGTTATGAACGGGGTACCTCAGGAACCAGATGCTGAAAAAAGATTTCCACATTTTTCGGTGACTAATGATCTTTTCTATAGAGTCAATAAGGTTAAGGATGAGATTGTGGAACAGCTTCTGGTACCTAAGCCGTACCGGCGTCAGGTGCTTGACATGGCACATAACCATGTTCTTGGGGGACACTTGGGGACTGACAAAACGCGAGAGAGGGTTCTCCAGAGGTTTTTTTGGCCGGCCATATATGATGACATTAAAAAATACTGTGAGTCGTGCCCCACATGTCAGGTTAGTGCCCCAGTGTCACATTTTCGCAGTCCTTTGGTTTCGCTCCCTATTATAGAGGTGCCTTTTGAGCGTATTGCCATGGATTTAGTGGGTCCCATTGTAAAGTCAGCTAGAGGACACCAGTATATTTTGGTAGTCCTGGATTATGCGACCCGCTATCCTGAGGCTGTACCCTTAAGAAACACTGCATCTAAAACAATTGCACGTGAGATGTTTTATATGTTTTCTAGGACTGGGATCCCCAAAGAAATCCTAACTGACCAAGGTACGCCATTTATGTCGAAAGTAATGAAGGAATTATGCAGACTATTTAAAATCTCACACATCCGTACCTCTGTATACCACCCCCAGACGGACGGATTGGTGGAGAGATTTAATAAAACTTTGAAACATATGTTGAAGAAAGTGGTGGCAAAAGATGGTCGTGACTGGGATCATTTATTACCCTACCTCATGTTTGCTATTAGGGAGGTGCCCCAAGCGTCCACAGGGTTCTCACCATTCGAGTTGGTCTATGGTCATCACCCTAGGGGTCTACTAGACATTGCAAAAGAGACATGGGAGAATGAGTCCACCCCATACAAGAGTGTTATTGAGCATGTAGCACAAATGCAGGACCGTATAGCCACTGTAATGCCCCTGGTAAGGGAACACCTCCAGAGGGCTCAAGAGGCCCAAAGTAGAATTTACAACCGGTCCGCAAGAATCAGGACATTCAACCCAGGCGATAGTGTCCTTATACTAGTCCCCACTGTTGAGAGTAAATTCTTGGCGAAGTGGCAAGGTCCCTATGAAATTGTTGAAAAGGTCAGTGAGGTGAACTACAAGGTGCACCAACCAGGTAGAAGGAAGCCTTTCCAAGTTTATCACATAAACTTGATCAAGCCCTGGAAAGACAGGGAATCCTTGGTGGCGACAAATACTGTTAATAATTTGTCACCACCAATCCCTCCAGTCAAGGTAGGTGATACTCTATCAGTGTCACAGAAACAGGAGGCTCAGGAATTTTTACAGAAAAACAAAAACAAGTTCTCTGACCTCCCAGGGCGTACACACCTCATCCATCATCACATTGAAACTGAGCCTAGAAGCAGAGTAAACCTTAAGCCCTATAGGATACCCGAGGCACGTAGGGAAGCCGTATCTGCCGAGGTAAAACGTATGCTTGCTCTGGGGGTAATTGAGGTGTCACAGAGTGAATGGTCCAGCCCAATTGTGCTAATCCCAAAGCCCAATGGAACTTGGAGGTTCTGTAACGATTTCAGAAAGTTGAATGAGATCTCCAAGTTCGATGCGTATCCTATGCCCAGGGTAGATGAGTTGATTGAGAAGTTGGGTAACGCCAGGTACATAACCACCCTCGATCTCACAAAGGGCTACTGGCAGATTCCACTTTCTGGTGAGGCTAAAGAGAAAACTGCATTCTCCACCCCTGATGGGCTATTCCAGTATGTAGTGATGCCATTCGGGTTACATGGAGCGCCTGCAACTTTCCAGAGGTTGATGGACTTGATTCTGCGACCACATCGTGATTACTCAGCTGCCTACCTCGATGATGTGGTCATTTTTAGCCCTGATTGGGAAAGTCACCTCTGTAAGGTACAGGCCGTGTTGGATGCCATAAGTGATGCGGGGTTGACCATAAATGCCGAGAAGTGTGCTCTAGCCCTAGAAGAGGCCAAATATCTAGGCTACATTATTGGGAGAGGGTTGATTAAGCCACAGCTAAATAAAATTGAGGCAATACAGAATTGGCCTAGACCCCTGACAAGGAAACAGGTTAGAGCTTTCCTGGGTATTACGGGGTATTACCGTAGATTTGTGCCGAACTTTGCCTCAGTTGCTGCTCCACTAACTGACTTGACAAAGGGCGGAAAGACAGCAATGGTCACGTGGACCCCAGAGGCCGAGAAGGCTTTCCAAAGCCTTAAGTCTGCCTTGTGCCAACCACCTGTCTTAGTTACCCCCGATTTCAGGCGAGAATTTCTGGTCCAGACAGATGCCTCTAACACAGGCTTAGGTGCAGTACTCTCACAAGTAGTGAATGGTGAGGAGCATCCAGTGACGTACTTGAGTAGAAAACTAACCCCGGCCGAGAAAAATTATGCCATTGTGGAGCGAGAATGTTTGGCAGTAAAGTGGGCCCTAGAATCGTTAAAGTATTACTTGCTAGGCAGGAAATTCAAGTTGGTGACAGACCATGCCCCCCTAACATGGATGAAGTTAAACAAGGAGAGAAATGCAAGAGTGACTAGATGGTTTCTCTCCCTACAAAACTTTAATTTCACTGTGGAACACAGGCCAGGGAAATTACAGGCAAATGCTGACGCATTGTCAAGGGTAAGTTGTCTGTGGGGACAAAAGGCTCAGCCCTCCGGTCTGAAAAAGAGGGGGGGGATATGTAGACATGTCACTGGAGAAGTGATCGAGGGGGTGTACATCTCACCTAGGTTGCTACACAGTGTGAGATGGTAAATCCAGGATGGATCAGTTTCTCAGCAGCGATATGCTGCTGAGTTGTTATTTAATTTTGCCGGGCCTGGGTTTATATGGAATGGCAGGTAGGTTTGGTAGAGGGACCTGTCATTCCACATCCCCCGATCCAGTTCTGAGTTTGGGATCAGGTGAGCTTTGATCCTAATTAGCCTGGGAAGCTAAAGGCTCTGCAGGGTCTGCAGGTGATTGCTCTCAGCCAGGGAATGAACAATCTGTGTGTTGAAGGAAGCTGCAAGCACAGCCACTGCTGGAGCTAAAACTCACCCTGCGATATCCAGGCGAAAGACGCTGTGTTTGTAAGTGTCAGATAGGTGAGCAGAACCTGTTAGTAAGCGCCCAGCCGGGCTAGGACTTTTATTTTTTGTTGTACTTAGAAAGCACGGTGTTGCTGTATATTTTGTTTGCTGGACTGTTTGTACCACGAATAAACGCCAAGATCTGCTTTATAAATTCCAAGTCTGCTGTGAACTGTGTCCAAACACACCCTACCCCGGGAAGATCCCTTACAATATATATATATATATATATATATATATATTCTTTTTTTTCACTTATTTTTCTACAAGAATTTTCGTTAACAGATATATACCCACTAGACCCGGTTCACACTGGGGCAGCACGACTTGCAGCCTCAGGCGACCTGCAAGCGACTTCAGCGGCGTCTTGCAAAATTACTTCTGTATAGAAGTCAATACAAGTTGCCTGAAGCCGCCCCAAAAGTAGCACAGGAACCGCTTTCTAAGTTGAGTCGCTCCTATTAGAACAGTTCCATAGTACAGAATGGGATGTGACTATTCAGGCAGCTAAGTCGCCTGACAAGTCGCCCCTGTGTGAACCGGCTCTGACCCTGACTCGCTTGAGAATCCTCATGGTTATAAACCTGTTTCAGAAACACCAAAATAGATAATAACTGCAATATTAGCCCTAGGTACTAATTCTATGTAAAATCATTTTTCACATCATGAATGGTTAAACGCAACCAAATGATGATGACATACTGACATCTACTGCCGTAAAGTGGTACAACAAGCCACAACACATCATTTTTCAGATCAATATTTTTTATAATCTATTATAATCCAAAATTGCCATCTCGTGTCCTATATTGGCAATGCAGACTCCATTGCAAAGACTAAAGATATGTTTACATTCAGCTACTCCTTATGGATGCTTATCACGTTATACACCTAAATAGCAGTACCATTCACAACAGTGGACATAGGAGCAAGAAGAGGGGGTAAGGTTGCGCTATGGAGCAGTTTAATATAATTCTGGTATGAGTGGCCTCTATTAAATTTCCACCCAATATGGGTGGAACAATGAAATTAAATAAGAGGAAAAATAGACTTGGCGCTATACCATTTTAGAGTCAAAATGAATAAATAATTATAGTTTGTATAGATTTTCCAGCGTGCTCCAGATGACGTCTGAATGACGAAACGCGTAGGGAGTGGTCAGACAGCATACACCTCTAGCTTAGATGGCGAGGCAGCCGAGCGGGACTTTCAAAAACCGAGCAGCACAAACAAACGAGATTGTATTGATTGCTTGTGAGTAGTTTTATGTTCATTTAAATAAAATCTCAATTTATAAACGTACTACACCATGGATATGCCTCTTCCTTGTTGCATATAATGTGGCACGCTATACCAACGGAGGAACGAGGGACTCCCAGGACCACAGCAGAGGCAAGCCAGAAAGCAACACAGTGGCTTATACTGTGGAGGCTGATCCACCCCGGACGGGGCTATACCTCTGGTGAGAGCAATTACATAAGTGGTCACCGAGCACCGGGAGCAACAGTTGAAGTCACCCCCTCCTCCCCCCCATCCCCCCCTTTTTTTTAAAAAAACACTCATAGAAGAATTTCTCACCATTTTTTCACCATTTTTTCACTGTTTTTTCACTATTATTTTTTTATTATCAATTTTTAAATCAATTTTTATTTCATTTTTTCCGTTTTAATATTCATTATAAATTTTTATAATTTCCCAGGTTTTGTTCACTTGTTTTATTTACATTTTTTATTTCATCTATTCATGGACTTTTCGCCACTTGGTATTTAATATGTGCACTAATGGAAATATGATATGCAAAATGGATAATTGATTGGATATTTATTTTGTAATTGAATTTGTACATTCAAACACTGGCACATGATTTTTTCACTGGCACTTGCACTTTAATATTCTAATTTAGGAATTGCATGTTCTATATGTTTTTATGGCTTATTGATTTTTATGGCTTATTGATATTTATTATGAAGCATATATATAAGTATAATTACTAGAGATTACTGTTGGGTATAACACGGATAGTTGTTCATTTTCACCATTACTATTTATTAATTTTTTATTACTTACCAACACTCTGGAAAATCTATACAAACTATAATTATTTATTCATTTTGACTCTAAAATGGTATAGCGCCAAGTCTATTTTTCCTCTTATTTCACAACAGTGGACATACCTCCCTTTTTTTATTTTTTTTTTATTTTTCTTTCTTTTTTTATTTTTCTAGAGAAGTACCTAGTGATAACCACCATATATAAAAGTTTAGTTTTTTTTGGTTATCTCACTCATATATACGTTGATTATAAATATAGCTTAAAGATCGGTGGAGCAATATATCCATAAAAGTATAATAGAATCTATCAAAATCATTCACCTTAATTCCCATATCTCATGGCGACAACACATAATTTGCACATTTATTCAGACTAATATTTACATAAACCAACTAAAATTGCTTTGAACACGAGTGGTATGGTTTAGCTCCACTAGATGTCTAGACCCACTTCTTGATTTACTTTTTTTTTCGTTCACGGTTTCAAGAACAGAATCATTTATAGCGTCTTTAAATTTGAATGTATCTGTTAAAAGTTGCACAGTTATTCATACTATTGAAAATTCATGTGGCTACCCGCCCCAAGGCTGACATGATTTGCCCCCACTCAGTCGTTACACATTTCCTCACTAGTGAGATATTTTCTGTTCTATTCAAATGTTCACATATTACTTCCGATTTTTTTTTTTGGTTATTTTTGGTTAAGTTCATAAATTTTTATTCTAACATTCTTAGCCCTTGTACACACGGTCAGAGATTCCGTCGGAATGTTTCTTATCGGACCGTTTTGTCGGATATTCCGACTGTGTGTGGTATGCATCGGACTGTTTCCGTCGGAATATCCGACGGACCAACTTTTCCAACTTGCCAGTAAAATTTTCCGTCAAAATGCTCCGATCGGACATACTCCGATCATGTGTAGCCTACTCCGACGGACAAAGTGCCATTTATGCTCAGATCAAATTCCTAGACCAATGCTATTGGCTACTAGCCTGAACGTAGTCCCGTCGTAACGAAATAACGTCATCATGTTATGTACAATCAAATTGTCCGACAACTTTGTCCGACCGTGTGTATGCTACATCACTTCCGGACCTCTTCCGGAATTAATCCGTCGGAATTACTGCGACGGATTTGGTTGTCGGAATCTCCGACCATGTGTACAAGGGCTTACACACATAAATGATTTACAACTGATTCCTGGAGAGCATTAAATGTAGGCACACGTGAGTATAACTTTTATTCTCACCCGCATGATTTACAAATACACTACATATTTTGCACCCCAATAATCCTAGCCAACACCCATGACACCTCAATACACCCTTGTTCCTGGTCAGACCACCATATCACCACTGTTAGTACCCAATTTATAGGCCTTATTTCTAACCCATCTTCATGGAGAATTAATAAATCATTATTAACAGATCCCACACACCAAAATGGCATTGCAGCAGAAATAAAAGACTATTTTACATTAATTTCAACTCCAGATATTTATATTTATAAATTTATAACTACATTATGGCTAGCCTTAAAGCTGCATTGAGAGAACACCTCATTAAACAAGCAGCACAATGTAACAAGAAAAAAAATTCACTCTCTCACCAAAGAACTCCACAACCTATTTAACCACTTAAGGACCATCTCACGCCGATGTACGGCGGCAGAATGGCATGGCTGTGCACAAGCACGTACCTGTACGTTGCTTTTTAAGTGCCCAGCTGTGGGTCAGGAGCGACCTGGTCCTGAGCTCCGTGACCATGGGACCAGCGGACCCGATCGCCGCTAGTGTCCCGCGATCGGGTCACAGAGCTGAAGAACGAGGAGAGGTCTGTGTAAACAAACCTCTCCCCGTGCTTCCTACTGTGGCTGTCACCGATCGTCTGTTCCCTTTTATAGGGAATGACGATCAGTGACGTCACATGCCAGGCCACGCCCCCCTACAATAAAAAAAACAATAATGTCATACATAACACCTACACTGCCCCCTAGTTGTTAACTCCTTCACTGCCAGTGTCATTTACACAGGAATCAGTGCATTTAAATAGAACTGATTGCTGTATAAATGACAATGGTCCCAAAAATGTGTCAAAAATGTCCGATGTGTCCACTATAATGTCGCAGTCACAATAAAAATCTCTGATCGCCGCCATTACTAGTAAAAAAATTTTTTTTATAAAAACGCTATAAAACTATCCCCTATTTTGTAAACGCTATAACTTTTGCGCAAACCAATCAATAATCGCTAATTGTGTTTTTTTTTGCCAAAAATATGTAGAAGAATAAGTATTGGCCTAAACTGAGGAAAAAAAATGTTTTTTTTTAATATATTTTTGGGGATATTTATTATAGCAAAAGGTTAAAAATGTTGCATTTTTTTAAAAATTGTCGCTCTATTTTTGTTTATAGCGCAAAAAATAAAAACCGCAGAGGTGATAAAATACCATCACCCGAAAGCTCTATTTGTGGGAAAAAAATAACGCCAACTTTGTTTGGGAGCCGTGTCACATGACCGTGCAATTGTCAGTTAAAGTGATGCAGTGCCGAATCGCAAAAAAGGGCTTGGTCCTTTGGCTGCAAATTGGTCCGGGGCTTAAGTGGTTAAAGATCAGACCAATTCACACGATCCAAAGACCTACAAACTAATTTCTCAAAAACGTAATGAATTGGACTCATTATTCACATTTAAAGCAGAAAAGGCACTCCGCCGGTCAAAAGCAAAAATTTTCCTATGGAGTAATGCATATTCTACTATGTTTGCCCGCAAACTTAATCACTCAATACAACCCACCCACTTTTATAAGCTCAAGAATAATACAAATCAACTGGTCCTCATCCCCAAGAAATTCTGTCTATATTCAAAAAAATCTATTCAAATGTCCTCTCGGCACCCACTTCATCAATTTAACCCTCAGCACTATCTTGGTTAGACAAACTCCCTATTCCAAAATGAACCCAAACACAAATAGATGAATTAAATGCACCTTGCACAGGAGAGGAACTACTTCTAATAATTACATACCTTAAGAAAAATTCAGCTCCTGGTCCAGATGGATTTTCCTCTTTTTATTATTAACAATATCACCATCTTCTAATACCAAATTTGACAAAATTCTACAATAACATCCTTAAAGGAGATCAGTTCCCAGAAGAAATGTTACTTGCCAATATGTTTCTCATTCCAAACCCAAACAAATATCATACCTTGCCCCTTGCCCCAAAATTATAGACCAATTTAGGTAATAAACAATGATCTTAACCACTTGCCTACTGGGCACTTAAACCCCCCTCCTGCCCAGAACAATTTTCAGCTTTCGGTGCTCTCACACTTTGAATGACAATTACTCAGACATGCAACACTGTACCCAAATGAATTTGTTGTCCTTTTTTTCCCACAAATAGAGCTTTCTTTTGGTATTTGATCACCTCTGGGTTTTTTATTTTTTGCACTATAAATGAAAAAAGACCGAAAATTTTGAAAAAAAACTAATTTTTCTTGGTTTCTGTGATAAAATTATGCAAATTATACATTTTTCTTTCATAAATTTTGGCCACAATTTATACTGCTACATATCTTTAGTAAAAAATAACCCAAATTAGTGGATATTATTTGGTCTTTGTGAAAGCTGTGTTGCGAATCGCACAAAATTGATCACATCTGATGTACTGGTGGCCTATCTCACTTCTTGCGACCCAAACAAGTCAGGAAAGTACAAATACCCCCCAAATGACCCCTTTCTTGAAAGTAGAAATTCCAAGGTATTTATTAAGAGGCATGGTGAGCTTTTTGATGTTGTCATTTTTCCCACAATTCTTTGCAAAATTAAGATTTTTTTTTTTCCACAGAATTGTCAGTGTAATAGGTTATTTCTCTCCCATGGCATGTGTATACCACAAATGACACCCCCAAAATAAATTCTACTACTCCTCCTGAGTATTACGATACCACATGTGTGGGACTTTTCCACAGCCTAGCCACTCAGAGAGACCCAACATGCAGGGAGCACCGTCACGTGTTCTAGGAGCATAAATTACACATCTAAATTGTTGACTACCTATTACACTTTTGAAGGCCCTGGAGCACCAGGACAATGACACGTGGCACTGATGTGGCACTGATGACAGATGGAACTGATACGTGGCACTGATGACACGTGACACTGATGTGACACTGATGACAGATGCCACTAATACGGAGCACTGATGACACGTGACACTGATGACAGATGGCACTAATACATGGCACCGATGACACGTGACACTGATGACAGATGGCACTGATAAGTGGCATTGATGACACATGACACTGATAACAGATGGCACGTGACACTGACAGGTGGCACTGATGACAAATGGCACTGATACGTGGCACTGATGACAGATGGCACTAATATGTGGAACTGATGACAGATGGCACTATGTGGCACTAATGACATGTGGCACTGATGTGGCACTGATGACAGATGGCACTTATACGTGGCACTGATGACAGATGGCACTGGGGACAAATGGCACTGACAGGTGGCACTGGTGACAGATGGCACTGGGGACAGGTGGCACTAACAGGTGGAACTGGGGGCAGGTGGCACTGAGGACAGGTGGCACTAACAGGTGGCACTGGGGGCAGGTGGCACTGGGGGCGAATGGCACTGGGGGTGGATGGCACTGTGGTGGATAGCACTGGGGCGGATGGCAATGGGGGCGGATGGCACTTTATTTAACTTTTTTTTTTAACTTACGGCCGCTGCAGCCCTTCATCTCTCCCTCCTCACTCGCTGTCTCGCGGGAGGGAGAGTGGTGCTGAGAGATGATCTCATATGTTTACTTTGGACACGCCGATCGTGGGCCACTCTGATGTACGGGGGCTGCTGATGGGACACTCTGATGTAAGGGGGCTGGTAATGGGACACTCTGATGTAAGGGGGCTGGTAATGGGACACTCTGATGTAAAGGGGCTGGTAATGGGACATTCTGATGTAAGGGGGCTGGTAATGGGACACTCTGATGTAAGGGGCCTGGTAATGGGACACTCTGATGTAAAGGGGCTGGTAATGGGACATTCTGATGTAAGGGGGCTGGTAATGGGACACTCTGTTGTAAGGGGGCTGGTGATTGGACACTCTGATATAAGGGAGTGCTGATGGGACACTCAAAATGTAAGTGGGCCAGTCTGGATGAAGTCCAGGGCCAAATTTCTGTCCCAGTCCAGCCCTGCTGCTCTCTCTCCTTGCGCAGAGCGACTGGTCTTGTCTCCGCCCCCCTCAGCACAGTGATGGTGTGACTGCTATTTTTATATGATAATATCTGGATCTGCAAATATACGTTTTTACACACAAAGTGATTTTTTTTATCCTCTGCTGCTATTGAGAATATAGTTGAATTAAAGCTTGTAAGTCCATAGTTCAGCTTTAAAGAAAAGCCCGGTGCCGCAGGGGTTAACAAAACCCCGTAGGCAGAGGGCTGGCATGACTGTGTGAACAGTGCATGTCAGCCCTGCGTGATAGGGGGCGGGGGATTGGCTGAGAGTGGTAGGGGATGGGTTATTCAGTGCAGGGCAGCTGAGCCCGCGCCCTCCACAAGGCAGCATTCCGGAGGAAAGTTTCCCACCCTCCCTCCCTAAGCTTGGGTTGTATATGTCAAGGGGTGTTTTTCTGTGTTGTGTGTTTGTGTTTTTCTCTTTCAGGACTGGAACATGGACTGTCATAGCAGTGGCTGGTGTTTGGTCTTTGTGGGTGAGGAAGAGAGTTCTGAATGAAGAGTCAGGATCTGTCGGTGGTACGGGTCCTGTGGGTGGTACTCCAGTTAACGGAGGTTATCTGGTAATTGGTTATGGGGGCATTGCGGTAGGTGGGTGTCTCTGAGTCAGCCTGTTGGCTTGAGGCCCAATAACCCACGTCAGAGGGACCGCAGTGTCATAATTATTGGATATAACCTGAGTGTTATTGGTGTACCTGCAAAGACCAACACTAGGGGGAGCTGATGTTTTTTGTCATAACTGATGTTGTTATTGTTTTGTTACTGTTTTTATTATGGTTTATGTTATTTAACCACTTAAGGACCGCCGCATGCCAATGTACGTCACCACAATGACATGTACAGGCACAAGCACGTACATGTACGTGTTTGCCTTCCAGCGGGTGGGGGGTCTGATCGGACCCCCTCCCGCTGGATGCGGCTGTCCGTTTCGCTGCAGGAGCGATCCGGGATGAGGGGATGGCCATTGGTTTCTGGCCATCCCCTCTCGATCGCTCCTGGCGAATGAGAAGCTTCCTCCCACTGTGTATAGTAAACACAGGCAGGGAGGAAGTGATGTCATTCTCCTCGGGGCGGTCTTATTGACCGGACTACGAGGAAAAGACAGAAAGTAAGTGTGCACCAACACTACACTGACATGTAGGCACACACAAGCACACAAACCCCCCCCAATCACCCCCCCGATTGCCCCCCGATCCCCCCCCCAGTCACAGTGTCACTGATTGCATTGATCATTTATTTACTGATCACTGCATTCAGTGTCAGTTGGAAAAGTAAAAACTGTCAGGGCAGTTAGTGTTAGGTCCAGGGTAGCCCCCTACCACCCCCCAATAAAGGTTTAACCCCCTGATTGCCCCTAGAGTTAACCCTTTCACCCCCTTTTGCCAGTGTCACTAAGCGATCATTTTTCTGATCACTGCATTAGTGTCACTGGTGCCGCTAAGTAGCTAGTTTTTTTTTAGGTTCACCGCCAGGTCTTTATAGCGCTAGGTACCCCCATATACTACCCAATAACGGTTTTAACCCCCTGATTGCCCCTAGTTAACCCTTTCACCCCCTTTTGCCAGTATCACTAAGCGATCGTTTTTCTGATCGCTGCATTAGTGTCACTGATGCCGCTAGGTAGCTAGTTATTTTTTTAGGTTCACCGCCAGGTTTTTATAGCGCTAGGTACCCCGATATACTACCCAATAATGGTTTTAACCCCATGATTGCCCCTAGTTAACCCTTTCACCCCCTTTTGCCAGTGTCACTAAGCGATAATTTTTCTGATCGCTGCATTAGTGTCACTAGTGTCGCTAGGTAGCTAGTTATTTTCTTAGGTTCACCGCCAGGTTTTTATAGCGCTAGGTACCCCCATATACTACCCAATAATGGTTTTAACCCCCTGATTGCCCCTAGTTAACCCTTTCACCAGCGATCACCGTATAAGTGTCACTGGTGATGCTGATTAGCCAGTTAGTTATTTAGCTTCCCCGTCAGGTTTTTATATAGCGCCAGGGACCCCCATATACTACCTAATAAAAAATTTTAACCCCCTGATTGCCCCTAGTTAACCCTTTCACCAGTGATCACCGTATAAATGTTACGGGTGACTCTGGTTAGTTTGCTTTTTATAGCATCAGGGCACCCGCCATTTATTACCCAATAAAGGTTTAACCCCCTGATCACCCGGCGGGTGATATCAATTAGGTTTTAGGGTCAGGGTCTGCATCACCCCAGGCAGCGCTAGGTTAGTGCCAGTACCGCTAACACCCATGCGCATAGCATAAACCTCCCGTAGTGGTATAGAATCTGAACAGATCAATATCTGATCTGATCAGATCTATACTAGCGTCCCCAGCAGTTTAGGGTTCCAAAAAAACGCATTGTTAGCAGGATCAGCCCAGATACCTGCTAGCACCTGCGTTTTGCCCCTCCGCCCAGCCCACCCAAGTGCAGTATCGATCGATCACTGTCACTTACAAAACACTAAACACATAACTGCAGCATTCGCAGAGTCAGGCCTGATCCCTGCGATCGCTAACAGTTTTTTTATTAGCGTTTTATATTTAAATCCGGAAGGCAGTGGTTGGTTTTCGGGGTCCCGTACGCGGCTAGGCTCCCAAAAAGTCCCCCACATGTGGTATCTCCGTACTCGGGAGAAGCAGTAGAATTTATTTTGGGGTGTAATTTGACTTATGCCCATAGCATGTGTGAGCAATATATCATTTAGTGACAACTTTGTGCAAAAAAAATAAAATTGTAATATTCCTTCAACTTGTGGCAAAATTTAAAATGTTTCATGGACTCAACATGCCTCTCAGTAAATAGCTTGGGGTGTCTACTTTCCAAAATGGGGTCATTTGGGGGGGTTTTGTGCTATTTTGGCATTTTGTGGCCTTCGAAACTGTGATAGGTAGTGAGGAGTGAAATCAAAAATTTGCACCCTTAGAAACCCTGAAGGCAGTGATTGGTTTTCAGGATGCCGTACGCAGCTAGACTCCCAAAAAGTCCCACATATGTGGTATCCTCGTACTCAGGAGAAGCAGCAGAATATATTTTGGGGTGCAATTCCACATATAACTATGGCATGTGTGAGCAATATATAATTTAGTGACAACTTTTTGTAAACTTTTTTTTTTTTTTGTGTCATTATTCAATCACTTGGGACAAAAAAAAAATATTCAATGGGCTCAACATGGCCCTCAGCAATTTCCTTGGGGTGTCTACTTTACAAAATGGTGTCATTTGGGGGGGTTTTGTGTTATTTTGGCATTTTATGGCCTTTGAAACTGTGATAGGTAGTGAGGAGTGAAATCAAAAATTTGCACCCTTAGAAATCCTGAAGGCAGTGATTGGTTTTCGGGGTGCCGTACGCGGCTAGACTCCCAAAAATTCCCACATATGTGGTATCCCCGTACTCAGGAGAAGCAGCAGAATATATTTTGGGGTGCAATTCCACATATAAGCATGGCATGTGTGAGCAATATATCATTTAGTGACAACTTTTTGTAAACTTTTTTTTTTTTTGTGTCATTATTCAATCACTTGGGACAAAAAATAAAAACATTCAATGGGCTCAACAAGCCCCTCAGAAATTTCCTTGGGGTGTCTACTTTCCAAAATGGGGTCATTTGGAGGGGGTTTGTACTGCCCTGCCATTTTAGCACCTCAAGAAATGAGATAGGCAGTCGTAAATTAAAAGCTGTGTAAATTCCAGAAAATGTACTCTAGTTTGTAGACGCTATAACTTTTGCGCAAACCAATAAATATACGCTTATTGACATTTTTTTTACTAAAGACATGTGGCTAAATAAATTTTGCCCTAAATGTATGACTAAAATTGAGTTTATTTGATTTTTCTTATAACAAAAAGTAGAAAATATATTTTTTTTCTCAAAATTTTCGGTCTTTTTCCATTTATATCGCAAAAAATAAAAATCGCAGAGGAAATCAAATACCATAAAAAGAAAGCTCTATTTGTGGGAAGAAAAGGACGCAAATTTCGTTTGGGCACAACATTGCATGACCACGCAGTTACCAGTTAAAGCAGTGCAGTGCAAAATTGTAAAAAGACCTCTGGTCCTTAGGCTGAAAATTGGTCCGGGGCTGAAGTGGTTAAAGAGTTATATATTTTTGGATATTTTATACAGTTTATTTAATAAATGAATGGCTGCTATGGCCTATTTTACTCCAAAAAGTGGTATGGTCTTATTTATTATATAATGGGGGGGGGGTAAGTGCAGTATAGGTTAATAGCAAATGCATATATGTTATACACTAGTCATGTCTTATCTATTGTTGGTAATTGTGACCCCTCTGTATTGTGTGAAGAGAACTCAGCATTAAGAGTCAGAATTCCTCATTAATAAAAAAACAGAAAACAGAAATTTTTAGAGCAGAATTAAAGAATTATTTATTTAAAGACAATTCCCGTGTGGGGGTTGAGGTCCTGCTGATCATAATGAGTTGATGATGATCTCATCTCTCCACAAATGTCTTCAATGGCTTCTTGTCCTGAGTCTTCAACTTAAATGATGGAAAGAAAATAATGATTAACAATAATAATAATAATTATAATAAAAATGAGAGTGTAAGCTCCCCTGGTACAGAGACTGATGTGACTGGTTCTGTGTTCTCTGTACAGCACTGCAGTATATGTTAGAACTATATAAAATGTAGCGGCGGCTCCTGAAGAGCACGCGCTATGTGTTTTTCAAAGTTAAAGTTATGCCTAAACTGCAGTTTGGTTTGGGTACAATTGTCTAAATTAGACTTCAGCCTCAGTCTGACTGGACTGTGAGATGTTCAGCCTGGCCACAGGGGGCACTGTCTCTTCTGGCAGGCATGGAACTATGGTCTGGTTAGGTGTTTAAGTTACTCTCTCTTGGAGCCCGCCCAGTGGGAGTGGCGTTCTCGCTGTGCTTTCTGGGAGAGGTTATTTAAGATGCGGACGTCACGTGGTTCGGGGGTTCTGGTCCAGAATGATGTACTGCCTTCATGGTCCTGGTCCTCCTGGCCAGCCCCCAGGAAGGCTATGGCCTGGGGTGCGGATCCACCCGATTTTGATGTCTCTGGGCTGGCTAGCCCGAGGCAAGGAAACTAAAGAAGGATTCTGAGGTGGTGGGGTGCCGTCTCCGGTTTGGGAGAGACCCAGTAACTTCAAGAATTCCAGGGGAGGACTCTTCAGAAGGAGACCACGTACGGGTTGGTTTCATAGTAAGAGCCTGGAAGGACAGAGGTACCCGAGAGAATCCGGTCTTGTGGATATCGCCAAGCTGGCTAAAAGATCCACGTATCCTACGAGTGTTTTCAAGCTTAGTTTCCCTACGTGTTCAACAACAACGTCTGTGGCAGAGACATTATCTTGTACGTTCTACAACAACGTCTGTGGCAGAGACTTGTTCCTGAGTAAGCACTCCGAGCATGCATGCAATTTTGTGCATCGGAATTGTGTACACACAATTGGAATTTCTGACAATGGATTTTGTTGTCGGAAAATTTGAGATCCAGATTCCACTCCTGTGATACCTGGATCTTTCATGTTTGGCGATACCCACGAGACAGGATTCACTTAGGTACTTTAGCATTCCGAATTCAAATTTTGTTTGTTGGAAATTCTGAGGGAAAATGTCCGATGGAGCCCACACACGATCAGAATTTCTGAAAACACAGTCCGATCGCACATTTTCCATCAGAAAGTAAGGCCGGGTGTACAGGGCATTATAGTGTAAACTCCTCGGGTGCAGAGACTTATGCCGCGAACACACGATCAGAAATTCGGCCAGCAAAAGACGGATGAGAGCTTTTGGTCGTAAAATGCGACCATGTGTTTGCTCCATTGGACTTTTGCTGACCAAATTCCTGCCAGAAAAATATTGAGAGCAGGTTCTAAATTTTTCGGTTGGAAAAAGAAATTCTGATCGTTTGTACCAATTCCGACGCACTAAATTCCTACGCATGCTCGGAAGCAATGAACTTAATTTTCTCGGCTCGTCGTAGTGTTGTATGTCACCGCGTTCTTGACAGTCGAAAGTTCAGCAAACTTTTGTGTGACCGTGTGTATGCAAGCCAAGCTTGAGCGGAATTCCATCAGAAAAAACATCCAAGATTTTTCCGATGGAAAATCCGCTCGTGTGTATGCGGCATAAAAGCTTAGCTCATGATACATAGTTATACCACAGTTGGGCATCAGAGAAGTTCTTCTTGTTCCCGTTTTTACAACATGTAGGGGAGTATATACCTACTGACTAGACTAGCTAGAGGAGGGGTTTAGGAAGGCTGTTTAACCTGTTATGGGCCGCCTGCTGCCTTTACTAGTAAAAAAAAATAAAAATTCAATAAATGTATCCCATAGTTGTAGACGCTATAACTTTTGCACAAACCAATAAATATACGCTTATTGTTGTTTTTGGCCTAAATTGATGAATAAATTCAATTTTTTTAATTTTTTTTATTGGGTATGTTTTCTAACAGAAAGTAAAAAAAAATATTGTTTTTTTTTTCCAAAATTGTCACTCTTTTTTGTTTATAGCACAAAAAATAAAAACCTCAGAGGTAATCAAATACTACTAAAAGAAAGCTCTATTTATGGGATAAAAGGGACATCAATTTTATTTGGGTACAACGTCGCACGAGCGTGCAAATGTCAGTTAACCACTTCAGGACCGCCGTATTGCCATTGTACGTCAGCACAATGGCACAGGCAGGCAGAATCACGTACATCTACGTGATTGCCTTCCAGCGGGTGGGGGGTCCCATCGGACCCCCTCCCGCTGGATACGGCGGTCCGATTCGGTCCAGGAGCGCTCCGTGAAGAGGGGATGGCCGTTCGTTTTCGGCCACCCCCTCTGGATCGCTCCTGGCCAATGAGAAGCTTCCTCCCCTGTGTATTGTTTACACAGGAAGGAGGAAGTGATGTCATTCTCCTCGGGGCGGTCTTTTTGACCGGACTACGAGGAGAAGAGTAAAAGTAAGTCTGCACGAACACTACACTGACATGTAGGTACACACAGGCACACAAACCCCCCCCGATCCCCCCCCGATCGCCCCCCGATCCCCCCCCCGCCCCCCCTCCCCCCCCAGTCACAGTGTCACTGATTGCATTGATCATTTCTTTACTGATCAATGCATTCAGTGTCAGTTGTGACAGTAAAAACTGTCAGGACAGTTAGTGTTAGGTCCAGGGTAGCCCCCTATCACCCCCCAATAAAGATTTAACCCCCTGATTGCCCCTAGAGTTAACCCTTTCACCCCCTTTTGCCAGTGTCACTAAGCGATCATTTTTCTGATCGCTGCATGTGTCGCTAGTGTCGCTAGGTAGCTAGTTATTTTTTTAGGTTCACCGCCAGGTTTTTATATCGCTAGGTACCCCGATATACTACCCAATAATGTTTTTAACCCCCTGATTGCCGCTAGTTAACCCTTTCACCCCCTTTTGCCAGTGTCACTAAGCGATCGTTTTTCTGATCGCTGCATTAGTGTCGCTACAGTCGCTAGGTAGCTAGTTATTTTTTTAGGTTCACCGCCAGGTTTTTATAGCGCTAGGTACCCCGATATACTACCCAATAATGTTTTTAACCCCCTGATTGCCGCTAGTTAACCCTTTCACCCCCTTTTGCCAGTGTCACTAAGCGATCATTTTTCTGATCGCTGCATGTGTCGCTAGGTAGCTAGTTATTTTTTTAGGTTCACCGCCAGGTTTTTATATCGCTAGGTACCCCGATATACTACCCAATAATGTTTTTAACCCCCTGATTGCCGCTAGTTAACCCTTTCACCCCCTTTTGCCAGTGTCACTAAGCGATCGTTTTTCTGATCGCTGCATTAGTGTCGCTACAGTCGCTAGGTAGCTAGTTATTTTTTTAGGTTCACCGCCAAGTTTTTATAGCGCTAGGTACCCCGATATACTACCCAATAATGGTTTTAACCCCCTGATTTCCGCTAGTTAACCCTTTCACCCCCTTTTGCCAGTGTCACTAAGCGATCATTTTTCTGAACGCTGCATCAGTGTCGCTAGTGTCGCTAGGTAGCTAGTTAACTAGGCTCCCAAAAAGTCCCCCACATGTGGTATCCCCGTACTCGGGAGAAGCAGCAGAATTTATTTTGGGGTGTAATTTGACTTCTGCCCATAGCATGTGTGAGCAATATATCATTTAGTGACAACTTTGTGCAAAAAAAAAAAAAGTTTGTAATATTCCCGCAACTTTTGGCAAAATATAAAATATTCCATGGACTCAACATGCCTCTCAGTAAATAGCTTGGGGTGTCTACTTTCCAAAATGGGGTCATTTGGGGGGGTTTTGTGCTATTTTGGCATTTTATGGCCTTCGAAACTGTGATAGGTAGTGAGGAGTTAAATCAAAAATTTGCACCCTTAGAAATCCTGAAGGTGGTGATTGGTTTTCGGGGTGTCGTGCGCGACTAGACTCCCAAAAAGTCCCACACATGTGGTATCCCCGTACTCGGGAGAAGCAGCAGAATGTATTTTGGGGTGTCATTTCACATATAACCATGGCATGTGTGAGCAATATATCATTTAGTGACAACTTTTTGTAAAAAAAATTTTTTATTTTTTTTTTTGTCATTATTCAATCCCTTAGGACAAAAAAAATAAATATTCAATGGGCTCAACATACCCATCAGCAATTTCCTTGGGGTGTCTACTTTCCAAAATGGGGTCATTTGGGGGGGATTTGTACTGCCCTGCCATTTTAGCACCTCAAGAAATGAGATCGGCAGTCATAAATTAAAAGCTGTGTAAATTCCAGAAAATGTACTCTAGTTTGTAGACGCTATAACTTTTGCGCAAACCAAAAAATATACGCTTATTGACATTTTTTTTACTAAAGACATGTGGCTGAATAAATTTTGCCCTCAATGTATGACTAAAATTTAGTTTATTCGATTTTTCTTATAACAAAAAGAAGAAAATATCTTTTTTTTTCAAAATTTTCGCTCTTTTTTCATTTATATCGCAAAAAAAAAAAATCGCAGAGGCAATCAAATACCATCAAAAGAAAGCTCTATTTGTGGGAAGAAAAGGACGCAAATTTCGTTTGGGTGCAATATTGCATGACCGCGCAATTACCAGTTAAAGCAGCGCAGTGCGAAATTGCAAAAAGACCTCTGGTCCTTAAGGTGTTTATTGGTCCGGAACTGAAGTGGTTAAAATAATGCAGTGCCGTATCGCTAAACATGGGCTGATCATGAAAGGTTTGTCACTCTGCCTTTAGATTGGTTCCCCTGGTCAAGTCCCCAGCCTCCTCCCTTCCCGTTCTTTCACAGGTTATTGATACAACTTTGTGTTTTTTCTCCTGCCAGTGGTTAATTGGTTTCTTATTTGTTCCTGATGTGGACTTCTAGACAAGAGTTCAACTACTCAAAGTCCAGTTGAAGAGTTCAACTACTCAAAGTCCACAAATTGAACTCTTGTCTAGAACTGTTGGTGAGGAAGCATTTTTGAATTATGGTATGTGGTTGGGTGCCCACAATCAAACTATGATTGGCACAAAGAAGTGGTGGCTCAGATTTCCTGGGTGGGGGCAGCACGCCGCACCCACCCAGCCAGACACCCACCCCACCAGCCAGCCATTTATCCACCCGACCACCACCAAACCCTCCTCCCACCCCCCATTGCTCAATGCTACCCACCCTGTTGAGCGCCGCTTTGCTTGCTCGCCCATCGCCCTCCAGCCCCACATGTACCTTCATCCCTGTGTTTCTCTCCTCGAGTCACGCCATTCTCCTCCCAGCCAATCAGGAGTCCTGGAATCCCGCCAAAGGGGTCTTAGGACTCCCGGCCAATCGGGTCTCAGGCTGAATGGCCAGGAGGAAAAACAGAAAGAAAATGTCACACGATTGGGTGGGCTCAGGGAGCAGTGCTCTGCATCCTGAGCTCACCCTTTCATGAAGCCAATTAGAGCCTCAGGCTCTAATCATGTGCTTCCAAAAAAAACAAACCCACTGAAATCCATGCATCTGCTGCCCTGCATGTAAATAAGTGGGCTAGATGCATGGATGGGGGGGGGGGGCACCCATGTGCCCTGCATGAGCGACTGCCACTGGCACAATGGGTAATGGATAATTGGATGTTAATGGTTGGTTTGCTGGCTGCTTTGCTTGCTCAGTAAAGCTGTTGACTTTCTTTCCAAAATAAGCAGTTTCAGGGAGATGATTTGGCCCAGAACCTCATCCTTCCCCCTCCTGATAGAGATGATGATTTCTGTGTATTTCATACTTTGTTTTTCGGGAGTTAAGTCTTTCCTATTTAATGCACAGTCTTACCAGTAATAACTTACCGAGGGTCTAGGCAATGCATGCCTCATCTGTTGCAGCACTTCTTCTTTCCATCACAGTCAGCGTCCTTTGTACAATATGGTTGGCTGGTGGTGCCATTCCGGAATATGCAGAACAAATTCATGGGTGGGCAGATTCCAGGTTTTACATCTGGATTGAGGCAGGATATAAAATAGGTTATAATCATCACACTCTACAGTATACGATCAGGTCAGAGGACGATCATGTAAGGAGGTGATATGACCCCTCATACATTTGATTACAACATAGCAAGGGTGGAATACCTATTTGTCTGTAGAGGTTCTCATGTATCCAGGGCATGGTATAGGCCAAATTTAAACCTTTTCTATAACATTGATGGTGTTTTATTGCTTATCCAAGTAGCTTCTTAAGCTCTAAAGTGTCAGGGGCACATTCCAGCTTTTATAGCCACACAATTAACTTTAACCACTTGCTACCCGCTAATAGTAGATTTACTGCTAGCGGGCAGCAGCTGCAGGCACCCACAGTAGATTACTCCGCTGAGTATCCAGCCATTGTGAGAGGCCGGGGTATCATGTGATCGCTATTATTGGTCATAGCGATCACATGATTACTATGTAAACAAAACAGTCATGAATGCCTCTCATGCATGAATGCTTTACTTACTTTTTTGATGCTGTGAGTGGCCCACAGCTATAACATGGTACCTGGGCCAACCACAGCACCCTGTACCATGTGATTAGCTGTAGCCAATAGTAAGCAAGCTGTCATGAATGAAAACCATTAATGACAGCTAAAACTATTGCTTATAATCACCATTATGATCGTCACTGTTATAAGCAATAATAGTGTTAAAAAAAAAAAAAAAAAAGACTGAGTCACTGTCCAATTCGGACCGCGGTGGTCCCACCATTTAGGAGCCTTTTCTTCTTTCAGGCGTCGCTCTGTAATCCACACAGAGCTGACAGCGGGAGGCAGGACAGTTCTGGATAGAGGGTGGGAGCTGCCCGAAGTTAACAAGCAAGTGGTTGACTGCTAGAAAGAAGGTTAGTCCTAGCAACCAATCACTATCTTGCCGCTCCTGCCCTTCATCCAGGCATGCTGTGCCTCTCACCCTCTGCTCTGTCTGTGTAAGGTAGGACAGTGAGGGGGGTCGAAGTTGAAGGGTGGCTGATGTGAAAAGGAGCTGAGGACTAAATAGGGGGGGCTCTGAGGATAGTCAAGAGGGGGGGCTGAGGACAGTGATGCGGGGTAGGCTAATGACTGTGATGTGGGGGGCTGAGGACATTAAAATTGGAAGAGTCTGAGGACTGTAATGTAGGGGGCTGAGGACATTAAAGTGGGGGGCTGAGGACTGTTATATGGTGGGTTGAGGATATTAAAGTAGAGAGAGCTGAGGATTGTGATGTTGGGGGCTGATGACCTTAAAGAGGGGGGGCTAAGGACCATGATGTGGGGGGCTGCAGACATTAAATTGGGACTCTGAGGACTGTGATGTGGGGAGTGGGCTGAGGACCTTAAAATGGGGGAACTGAGGACTGTTATGTGGGGGACTGAGGACATTAAAGTAGGGAGAGCTAAGGACTATAATGTAGGGGGGCAGAGGGCCTTAAAGTGGGGGCACTGAGGACTGTGATGTGGTGGGGTTGAGGATTATGATGTGGGAGGATGAGGACATTAAAGTGGAGGGGGGCTGAGGACTGTAAAATAGGAGGGGACAGGGAACATTAAATGGGAGCTAAGGACTGTAATGTGGTGGGGCTGAGGACATTAAAGTGAGGAGTCTGAGGGCTGTAATGCGGGGGGGGGGGCTGAGGACTGTGTTGTGGGGGACTGAGAACAGTAATGTGAAGGGGGCTGAGGTCTGTGGAGTGGGGGGGGGCTAAGAAATGTGATGTGGGGGGCTGAGGACAGTAATGAAGGGGGGCTGGGGACTGTAATGGGAAGGGGGCGATAACTGTAATGTGAAGGGGCTGAGAACTGTAATATGGGGTCTGAAGACAGTAATGTGGGTGGCTGATGACTATAATGTGGGGGAAGGGGAGGAATGAGGACAGTAATGTGGAGGGTGATGTAAATAAGGACAGAGGACAGTACTTTTGGGGGTGGGGGGGGGGGGGGGTTGGTGTCAAGGAAGTGTGTGAACACTATTGTGTATTGATAAAAGCATCATGTTTACACAAGTTTTTGGATTGAGTGATTGTTAGGAATGGATTTGGATTGAGTGTTTGTTAGGCTAATGCCGCGTACACACGAGCGGACTGTATGGTGTACTTAGTCCGTCGAAACACATTTCAGCAGACAATCCGCTCGTGTGTGGGCTTCAGCTGACTTTTTCAGCGTGCAGTCCGGCGTACTAAGTATTTCGGTTTTTTCGAAATTCTGTCCGTCGTACTTTGGTTTCAGCGGACAGTACGGTCGTCAGTATGCTAGTTCGACGGACTAAGAATGGCGCATGCCCAGAAAAGATTTACACGGCGGAAGGGTGCTTTGCTGTGTCTTGGACTTCCTATTTCTAGTCCCGTCGTACGTGCTGTACACGTCATCGCGCAAGCTTTCGACGGACTGTTTGTGCATCCGTGTGTGGTCAAGTCCGTTCAGTGGAAAGTACGACGGACTGTCCGTTGGATTGTATGACGAACTAAGTATGCCATACAGTCCGCTCGTGTCTACGCGGCATTAGATAGAACACGGAAGGCACATAGTGAAGGAGAGTAAAAAAAAAAAAAATAGCAAGAAATTCTTTAAGTATATAAATAGTAAAAGAGGGAGGTCGGATCATTTTGGCCCCATAAAGAATGATGAACAAAATCTGGTTACAAAAGATGGAGAGATGGCGAAAGTATTGAATTTATTCTTCTCCTCAGTCTTCAAAATGGAAATGGGGGGATTCAGTGACCAAGACTGCAATGTTTATCCTCATGACACATCACAGGAAGATACCTCATGGTTAACAGAGGATATAATTAGGAATAGACTTGAAAAAACTAACATTAATAAGTCACCAGGACCAGATGGCTTGCACCCAAGGGTCATTAAGGAACTCAGTCAAGTAATTGTCAGACCATTGTTCCTTATTTTAAAGAACAGTCTACTGACTCGTATGGTACCAAAAGATTGGAGAAAAGCTAATGTAGCACCAATATTTAAAAAAGGACAAGGATATATCCCTGGGAATTACAGAGTAGTTAGCCTAACATAAATAGTTTGCAAGGACTAGGAGGGGATGATAAGGGACTATATACAAGATTTTTGTAATGAGAACAGTACCATTAGCAGTAACCAGCATGGATTTATGAAGATTTTTTCTTACCAAACCAATCTATTAACCTTCTATGAGGTGAGTTGCCATCTAGATAAACGAAGGCCTGTAGACGTGATGTATCTGGTTTTTACAAAGGCATTCGGTACGGTTCCCCATAAACGTTTACTGTACAAAGTAAGGTCTGTCAGCATGGACCATATGGTGAATACATAGATTAAAAAACTGGATACAGGGGCGATTTCAGAGGGTAGTGATAAATGGGAAGTACTCGGATTGGGCCGGAGTGGAAAGTGGGGTCCCCCAGGGTTCTGTCCTGGGACCAATACTATTTAATTTATTCATAAACAATCTGGAGGATGGGATAAGCAGCTCAATCTCAGTATTTGCGGAAGATAATAAGCTAAGCAGGGCAATAACTTCTCCGCAGGATGTTGAAACCTTGCAAGAAGAGCTGAACAAATGAATGGGGTGGGCAACTACATGGCAAAGGAGGTTCAATGTAGAAAAATTTAAAATAATGCTTATGGTTAGCAAAAATATGAATGCAATCTACTCACTAGTGGGTTTGAACCTCTGGGTGAATCTAGGATGGAAAAGGACCTGGGGGTCCTAGTGGATGACAGGATCAGCAATGGAATGCAATGCCAATCTGCTGCAAGCAAAGCAAACAACATTTTAGCATGCATTAAAAAGGGGATTAACTCCAGAGATAAAACAATAATTCTCCCGCCCTACAAGACTCTGGTCTGGCCACACCTGAAGTATGCTGTCCAGTTCTGGGCACCAGTCCTCAGGAAGGATGTGCTGGAACTAGAGTGTCCGGAGAAGGGCAACAAAACGAATTAAGGGACTGGAGGATCTCAGCTACAGGGAAAGACTGCAAGCACTGAACATATTCTCTCTGGAGATGAGACGCTTGAGAGGGGATATGATTTCAATGTACAAATACTGTACCATGACCCCACAGTTGAGATAAAACTCTTCCGCAAAAGGGAATTTAAAAAGACACACGGTCATTCACTAAAATTTGAAGAGAAGCAGTTTAACCTTAAACTGTGTAGAAGGTTCTTTACTGTAAGAGCGGCAAGGATGTGGGGTTCCAAGGGTCACATGAGAGGCCTGCCCCGGGTGGGTTCTTCTGGGCTACGCTAGGCACCTGCGACAGATTCACTTTACTACACATGGGGTACCCTTGCTCTTGTGCTGTCTTCATCAAAGCCCTGGGAAAAGGCCGAGGCCGCCGTGGAGGAATACTCGACCTTAAGGTGGGCCTCTACCATCAATTATGAATGTACACTGTGTACACTTGCACTGCAACTGTTCTCGGTTAACTCCCGGGTCATTGTGTCAATGTATACAGCGTTTCACCACTACCTCAACCCCAGTAATGGTATGGGCTGGGGTCCCACCGTGCACATAGTGCAGACTCCATATGTGCACTTAACTTCACTTAACTCTTCCTTACCTCGGCTCATGGAAAAGAACAAGAGCCCTAGGACTTTGAGTGAGGTGGGAGAAATTTGGCAAACGTTCACAAAAAAATGCAATAAAGTCAATTTATTAATTACAAAATGTTGCATAACCAATGGGAACAGCAATAAATGTGCGTTACCCGGCATAGTGGCCCAGTTAAGAACACAAGCAGAGATAAATATCAAATCATTACATTGAATACACATCCATTAAATAATAAAATTGATTTACATTGGTAAAAACAATTGATATATATATACATCATCATAGTAGATAGAAATTGTACATGCATAAATGAAACACTATGTAAACAGTAGTAACACACTGCAAAAAGTACCCAGCAGTGCAAACATAACAGGAAGCATTGATCGTGCCCTACGCGTTTCGCGAGTCTATTGCTCGCTCTTCAGGGGCAGATGCATTATTCTCTGAAACAAAAAATATATATAATGCAGAATTAATATAAAAAATAAAACTTGAAAAGGGGAAGGTTTGGTTGGCAGGAGGGGTCAAAAAGACGAGAGCCTCCTACTTACCAATCCGCTGGGCTAGGTCTCCAAAACCCGATGGCAAGACGGCGGCAGTAGAGAGTGGCAGTACCTCGGCGGCAGTACCTCGGCTCATGGAGAGCATGTTGACAACAACTCCCTCCTACAAGAGGCTATCCCACCTATTAAAGGCATATGTTTAACGACATGTTGCTTGTTGTACTTCCCTTACCTTAGATAACCACTCGCTTGCACTCAACACTGTATTAACGTTTACGGAGCTGTCTTCATACCCCAAGTACCCAGCGACCCAAACCATAAACCATGGGATGGTGATGGTTACTTGCATTACACCCCTTAATAATTTCAGACCAGGTGGGAACAAAACTTCACTTGAAAGTACAAAAGGCGTTGCAAAGTCCAACAATGAAATACATAATTCTTCCCTAAATCCTTAACCCTAACTCTGGCTGTATGCTGTCCTGGCATACATGCAAAGGTAGAGTCCATGAAACTAAAGGGGCCATCATTTTTCAGCCGCTGGTGTCTTGAGGCGAACTCCAAGTTCAGATGACTTTACATCCAGGTAGTAACAAGCAACATCCTTCTACTCCTCACATGTTATTCTCCGTCTCACTCCCTTACAGGTCCTGGATCTCCCGATCCTGTTACGGGCACTAAACCCCTTTGGGTCTTCCATGGCCTCCAACTCTTGGTACACAGTTCCTCTTATATAAAACAGAATCAGTGGGTTGGACGCAGAGAAAAATCCACCAAAAGACTAAAGAACTGGGAAAGCATTAACTCTTACCCTCCTGTCCGGGACAGCACCTAACTAGCTATTTTCAACTTGCTTATGTGCTCCTATGCTTATTGCAGCCTCCCAACTCCTCCTATTGGCTACTTATGCCCCTGCACTTTTCCCAATTTTTTTTCAGCCTCTCAGCTTGTCCTGGTGGCTACTTGCTGCCATGGCACCTTTCTCAGATCTGTTGCAGCTACTCAGCTCTTTCTAGTGGTTACTTGCTGCCACTGCACCTTTCCCAGATCTGTCAAAACCTTTAAGCTCATCCCAGGGGTTACTTGTTGTAACTACACTTTTCCCAGACTCCTTGTAAGCTGCAGGCTAATGAACCTGGCCACAGGCCCTCCAGGACCTTTCCTAGACTTCCTTGTCAGCTGCGAGCTGATGAATCTGGCCACACATCCACTTCTCTCCGAGCTTTGTAATATGCTAATTTCCACCTTGTCTAGCGTAGTCTCTGGAATCTTGCCATGTCTAACCTTGTCTATGGTATTTTGTCTTGCTTAGCATTGTCCATGGAATTTCGTCTTGTCTAGCATAGGCCCTGGAATTTTGCCTTGCTAACATTGTCCATAAAATTTTTCTTGTCTAGTGTAGTCTCTGGAATAGTGCTTTGCCTGGCCTTCTCCATGGAATCTTGCCTTGTCCATCGTAATCCCTGAACTCTTGCCTTGTTCAGTATAGTCCCTGGAATCTTGCCTTGCCTAACTTTTCCCATAGAATTTTGCCTTGTCTAGTGTAGTCTCTGGAATTTTGCCCTGCCTAGCCTTCTGCGTGGAATCTTGCCTTGTCCATCGTAATCCCTGAAATCTTGTCTTGTTTAGTGTAGTCCCTGGAATTTTGCTTTGCTTAGCTATGTTAATGGAATCTTGTCTTTTCTAGGATAGTCCCTGGAACCTTGCCTAATTTTGTTCATAGAATCTTGCCTTGTCTAGTGTAGTCTCTGGAATCTTGCCCTGAATAGCTTTGTCCATGGAATCTTGCCTTGTCCATTGTAATCCCTGAACTCTTGCCTTGACGGTGTAGTCCCTGGAATCTTGTCTTTCTTAGCCTTTTCCATGGAATCTTGCCTTGTCTATCATAGTCCCTGCAATCTTGCCTTGCCTAACTTTGTTCATAGAATCTTGCCTTGTCTTGTGTAGTCTCTGGAATCTTGCCTTGCCTAGCCTTATTCGTGTAATCTTGCCTTGTCCTTGACTACACTAAACTTGTTCAGCGTAATCCCTGAATTATGGCCCTTTCTGTGTAGTCCCTGGAATATTTCCTTACTTAGCCTTATCCATGGAATCTTGCCTTGTCTAGCATAGTCCTTGGAATCTTGCCTTGCCTTACTTTGTCCATAGAATCTTGTCTTGTCTTGTGTAGTCTCTGGAATCTTACCCTGCCTAGCCTTGTTCATGGAATCTTGCCTTGTCTAGCATAGTCCCTGCAATCTTGCCTTACCTAACTTTGTTCATAGAATCTTGCCTTGTCTTGTGTAGTCTCTGTAATCTTGCCTTGCCTAGCCGTATTCATGTAATCTTGCATTGTCCTTGACTACACTAAACTTGATCAGCGTAATCCCTGAAATATTGCCTTTTCTGTGTAGTCCCTGGAATATTTCCTTACTTAGCCTTATCCATGGAATCTTGCCTTGTCTAGCATAGTCCTTGGAATCTTGCCTTGCCTTACTTTGGCCATAGAATCTTGCCTTGTCTTGTGTAGTCTCCGGAATCTTACCCTGCCTAGTCTTGTTCATGGAATCTTGCCTTGTCTAGCGTAATCCCTGAAATCTTGCTTTTTCTTGTGTAGTCTATGGAACCTTGCCCTGCCTAGCCTTGTTCATAGAATCTTGCCTTGTCCGGTGTAATCCCTGAAATCTTGTCTTGTTTAATGTAGTCCCTGGAATCTTGCCTTGCTTAGCCTTGTCCATGAAATCTTGCCTTGTCTAGCCTAGTCACTGGAATCTTGCCTTGCCTAGCAAAGTCCGAAGAATCTTGCTTTGCTGAGCCTTGTCCATTAAAAATTGCCTTGTCTAGTGTAGTCTTTGGAATCTTGCCTTGTCTAACATACTACATGGAATCTTGCCTTGTCTAGTGTAGTCCCTAAAATCTTGTTTTGTTCAGCACAATCCTTGGAATTTTGCCTTTCCTAACCTCGGCCATATAATCTTGCCTAGTCTAACATAGTCCCTGAAATCTTGCCTTTTCTAGCATAGTTCCTGGAATCTTGCTCTGCCTTACCTTGTCTCTGGATCTCTCTTTCTGACTTCAACCTGTCCCTGGACTACTCTGTGTTTATCATCAGCCCTGACCTTGGTCTGCCACTAGTTGTCACTACTAGTTACACTTGCTGTAGTACCAGTTTTTGCCTGAATCACTGAAGAGCACATACACTCTTTGCATATCATTGCTCAGCTTTTTGTGCCATAGAATTATGACTATATCTTTGTGTATTAGGGCCTGGGGCCTCTGAGTGATTGAAATGTTGGCTGCTAAGGGCAGAAACTATACTTGGCTGCTATTGTTCCTGACCTCTGGTTCTTGGGTGACCAAGATCGTGTTACATGTCATGGGGGGGGGGGACTTGGACACTGAATTTTGTAGGAAACTTACCCACAAAAAACAGTATCTGCTCTTTGACCCCGCCCATGAACTTGAAAACAAACTGTTTTGTTTTTTTAGAACTCTGGAACTCAAGAATTCTGATTGTATTTCGCTTAACATGTTGATTTACTATGATTGTCTGCTTCATCTCTTGGTCATACTGTGGTATTCCTGAAATACCTCTTTCAGGAAAGATATAGCATTATGTTCAGTAGATGTAGCTGATGATTACAGGAAATCATTGGACTAAGCAAATGTGAGGGTTGGGCAAATACCTGTGACATTCAAACAATGATTTTTTTTATAAATGTATCCCCAGATGTAAAGACAAAGAATAACCTCAGTGTGGTTTTAATGGTTGTGTCTACCCAGACTGGGCTTTTCCCAATACAACACGGTCAACAAAAACAATGGACTATAGAATAGACGGGAGCAAGAGAAACACACACAGTAATGTAGTCATCCAATATGTGGCTGGAATGCTTGAAATACTCAAAAGGATCTGTAGCAAATAAACATTCCATTCCTGTGTCCTTCAAGCCCAGCAATTCACTGAGACAGAAGCTTGGACATCCAAGGAACCAACGCTCAAACATAAATTATCTTAGTATATGCAGTCCAGTGTAGTGAGCAAAGATCTGTACACTGGGGAGATAAAACAACCTCTCAACAAATGGAGGGTCCATCATAGAAGGGAAGCCTATAGGTCAGGAGGCAAAATATGCCCAATGACAATGTAGGCCATTTTCCTACATCTTAAAATATAGACTTTCTTTTCAAGGAATGTGAGAAGCACATTTTGCAATGACAACTGGTTTATAAGGTGTGAAAAAGGCAATTTTTTCGAATGGGAATGACTATCCTTGAACTGTGGAGGGGACTTATGGCGCCATTTTTTAACCATATAGAATGGCAGTTTAACATCTAAAAATGTTGACAAGTCATAGGTTCATTCATGTAACATGAACAACAAACACATACCTCAGACTTCATGACAGTATGGGGGTTGGTTGGTTGGTTGCAAAAACATTTATACCTCCTATCCTGTTCTGGGATAACCACCATCTGCCTTGATACTTTCCATGATGAATGGATGTAGGTGACCGAGTTACTTTTGTGGATATACATACTGATGTACGTTCTTGACACTCATTAGAACCAAGGACTCACGTACATGCCTTTAACATTACAGAACACATCCAGTGGGAAGTGGAAACTACAAGTTATAGAACTACTTATTCTAGTTTAGATCATGTTCTTTACAAGTTGATGAGGATATTAAAATACAGTATGTAGACCAAACCTAATACGACATAAGTTTCCTGTTTCTCTAGCTGAGTCCCATGTTTAGTCTGTAAGCAACATATGTACAATGCAAAGCAAAGAGTTTTCAATGGTTATCATGTTGGGTTTCCATTTTAAAAGGTCACTCGACCTTAATTTTTTCATTTAGTGGATTCTAGAGAGTTAAACCACATGACAGTTTCTTCTATCTCTCTCAAGCCCTTCTGTATTGATCTCTAAATTCCGAAAAACTGTCCGCTAAAACTTTGTTTCAGCGAACAGTCCCCTCGTGTGTAGGCTTGTTCGTCAAACTAAGTTCCGCGCATGCTCAGAAAGGATTTACACGCCGAAGTTTGCATTGCAGTGTATAGGACGTCGTTTTCTAGTCCCGTCGTACGTGCCGTTCACGCCATCGCGCACGGTTTCAGCGGACTGTTCGTTCGTCGTGTGTGGGCAAGTCCGTCCATGCTAATTTTGAGCGGACTGTCCGCTGAAACTGTTTGACGGACAAAGTTGAGCGAACAGTCCCCGCGTGTGTACGCGGCCTTAGAGCTTGGTTCACATATATGCAAATCCAGTGCATCTTGAACCACATACGATTTGCATAACATGTGAACCAGACCGGCTTTCAGTGGAGCCGATTCACATATATGCTGGCCGGTTGCGGTGCAAATTAAAAAAGGGTTCTGTGCCATTTTAAGTCCAGTTCAGGTAAGATCTCAGTTTCAAATTTGCACCCGAATCACTTCTGAACCATTGAAAGGAAACTACATCAGACTTTGTACCAAAACCAGACCCGCAATTATGTGAACCCAGCCCTAAAGTAGTAGTCACTGGCCAAGCCCTCCAAAGACATTACACTGAAATATCAGTTGGAGTGATCTTTTAGGAGCAACGATTTTGTGAAACTGCAGAACTACAATAAAATCTCCTATACTACAATAAAACATAAACATTGAATGAATGAATGAATAATTTGTATAGCGCACAATGCAAACTGAATCACCTCAAGGCGATATATTGTTCAGACCACAATACTAGTGCTAAGCAATGAGTGAAAAAAAAAAAAAAAAAATATATATATATATATATTGTAATATTTGGGGGTTATTTTAGCTTAAAGGTAGAGCTTACCAGTGAGCTGGATCCACACCAGATGTCGTTTAAGGGCTCGTAGGCCCACTTTTATTAAAGAAAGAAAAGTCAGATAACAAAATAGTTGCCCACACAGGGGTTTCAGCTTTCCACAGCAGTAATGTATGTAGAACCAAAAATACCAAGCCACCTGGCTCTCTTTAGCAGCACTGCTGCTCAGACTTCTGCTGCAGCCCTCTTGGCTCTTTAACAGAGTTCCCGTACACCCAGTACCTCAGCACTCTTTAACAGCTTCTCTTTCAGCCCACAAGCTTGGACCCTCTGTCTACTCTGACAGACCGACCTGTGCAGACATGCACACTTCTTCTCCCTTACTCGCCTGGACTCCTCGGGAGGGTGGAGCCCAGAACCATGGTGTTGGCTTTGTTTTAAGCCCAAGACCCACCTGTGCAATCATCCAGCCAGACTGCTGGCTGGTCCCAAAACCCGGTCCCAGGATTGGAGATTCCGAACTACCACATATCCCCCCCCTTTGTTTCGACCCAGAGGGCGGAACACCCAAGTTACTTTTGGCACCTCTGTGCCAGATACCATTTACAGAAGTACCCTCCTGTCCAACCTCGCTTCTCCTAACGGGGAACTCCACCCAATGCCTCCTTTGGTGTCTCCCTCTAAGCCTTACTGTCACTCTGCTATGAGCTTTGATGCGACCTTCCCAATTTTTCTTCCGAGTGAATTTCCATAAGCACTTCCTCTCCTGAAATCTTAATGGGTACCCGTTGGTCTTCCTACCAACCCTTCTGCCTCCACGCTTCAGGTTCCCAGGTTTCCCCAAAACTCTCTCAGCAGTACTGTTCTGAGACTGTAGGGGGCCTATTTCTATAGTGTTTAGAACGGAAACCCACCTCTTATTTCTGGTACCTGACTCAGCAGTCACTAATTGATTACTAGGTTTACCTGTACCTTTGGGCACCACATTATCATGTACCATTAACACATTATTTGGTTCATCATTGACAGACATATTCAAACCAACATTAGACCTCTCAATGTTGCACATGTCACCAATGCCTTTTTTTCCAACATTTGCTAGGGCAGAGTCTGCAGAGGGCACACATACCAGAGGGCCGCCATCACCCACAGGAACCTCACAGGACGCCACCTCCCCTGGGTTCACCCACTCTGCAGGCAGCTGTCCTACCACTTGACCCGTTCTGATGCTACCTGTATTTTTATCCACCGGAACAGGCCAGCTCTCGCCTGATCCACATACAATTTTTACCACGCTCCTTGCCCATTCCCCTGTCCCGGGGACCTTATTAGGTTTGTCACCTAAACCAACCACTGGACTGGGAACCCCAGTCTCTTTAACCACCTTTGTTTGAGCCCTGGTCAGGATCTCTGCTGCTTTCAGGTCCACACATGGCCCTTCCACCTCATGTGGTTTTTCTACTGGTGCAGTATACACGCCCTTCACCAACTGACCAGCACCACACTGGACCATAGCAGCAGAAATGCTTCCCATCTGGCTGTTAGGAGGTGTAACCACAGGCAATTTAGGCTTATTTTCAACTTCTCCAACGTCTGTCTCAAATATTTCTTCTGGATCTAATCTAGCCGCATACGTAGCGGCAACTTTTAACAAAAGTAGCAAATTTAGGAATAAACCATTCCTGTCCTGTATTGCTTTGCTCTGTACAGCCTGCCATAAAGTGCTCCCCCTAGTGGTACTCCGCAGTACCAAACCATCAGACTGTGGAGGAGACACACTAGTATAGATTGGCTGTACATCCCAAAGTTCAAGCATCTCTTTTAATGCTTCGGTTATAAACCAGGCCCTTGACTCCAGACCTAAGTCCTTCCTGGGGTCTTTCATGACACTGGGGATGCAGAGAGACTCACTTGCTGAGACTTGAAAAGTTGCGACGGTTAACGGAACCTTCTCGCAGCTGGAGGTAAACACAGCCTGGTGCTCCACCAGAGCGCTGCCAGGTGCTGGACTCATACCCAACTTCTCAGGCTCAGCATCAGTGAACTGCTCCAGAACATTACCAGTGACGTCACGTTGACACTCCATGTCAACCTCAGTTTTGTGGGTCACGGACAATGTCTCTGCTGTGCCCTTATTTGGTTCATCCTGCTCACCAGGGTTAACCCCTGCAGCAGCCACCGCGCCCTCAGGTACAGGCTGTTCTGCAGCCCCTCTTGCTGGCCCAGCAGAAACCGTGTCCACCTTATCTTTGTGCATAAAAGCCTCATCTATCAGGGAGATAAGATTTTTGCTCCAACTATCCCAATCTGTTGTATGTGCGCTCCCTTCTGCGGTACTCCTCAGCACCAATCCATCTGCCCAAGGAGACACATAAGAACAGACTGGCTCAGCTGCAGACTCATTACACCAGTCATTGTAAATCACGTCAGACTGTGGTAGCACAGGTTGCAATACACCATATTCACCACCTTTCTCAGCTTGCATTTCATAAGCCTCACACACCTTTGCATTTTTCACAGGTTGTGTTAATCCACCATTTACCTGCACATTTTTAGTACTAGCAGCTTGCACTAACACATTACCATTACACAGTACAGTTCCATTCTGTCCCACCAGAGTGACATCGCAGTTGTCCAGGGCAACCTCTGACTCCAACACATGAAGTTCCCTGGAGATTCCTGTGGACAACTGTGCTGTCTTACCACCAGTTGCTACAGGCAACGGCCCATTTTTGATAACCCCAGGTTCTTCCAGAGCAAAAGTTTTCCCAACAGCATTAAACTTTTCATTAACAGTAACACTTATAGCATTTTTTGCATTTGTAGGCTGTCCTAGCCCATGGTCAACTTGAGCCTGATAGTCACTAGACACAACACTTTTAGTCATCAATACAGGTTCTATTTGGATTTTAACCCTTGCATTCCCACTATATAGGGAAAAGTCATTCTCAAGTGCACATTCAGTGGCCCCACTAACTGGTGTCACTCTCACATCATCATGGACAGTCTTGTAACCAGTCCTTTTACACATGAAATCAGCAGTTCCAGCCATCATTTCATTAAAGACAGTCTTACCCACCGCAGTAGTTGGGGTCACCATCTTCATTTGAGTACGTCGTCTTATGCACCAGTCCTCTGCTGCACTTTTACTGGCCAACTCCTCCTGGTGGCCATGGGATGAAACTACAGCAGGCATCTCCCACCGTTTAGCACCCCCTGCAGGCACAACAGGAAACTTCTTGTTGCTAGGGGTGACTGCAAACATATTTTCACCGGAATCTGGGCCTACAGACAAAACTTTTTTCTCAGCAACATTATCTCCAGCCGTATTCCATAACCTAGGGCAAGAAAACATGCCATGCCCCAGCTGGCCACATTCCAGGCGTGGTACTGGACGATTTTTTTCCAAAGCGATTCTCTCTTGGTGATTCCCAGCTGGCCGGAATGCACAGGCCTCTTTGTGGGGACGCTGAACCAAACCTCTACTGCAGCTCCTTTCAGGCATAAATTTCACTCCGGTTGCCATGGGAGACCGCACTCTCCCAGCAGAACTTTGCTGGCTCTCTCCAACATGAAAAATTGGCTCCTCCTTAAGCTGCTTTCCACGATCCTTATAAGACATAGCCCATGGTACAGAGACAGCCCGACTGGCTTCCTTTGCGTTGCTATGGGCAACCACTCTCATCCTCAGCCTTTGATCAGCCTCGCTCCTTGCATATAGCATGGGCTTCTCTCTGCTGGATCCCGTCTCATGCTGTGACACATTCACATCTTTCACATTAGCTGTTTTAACTGCATCAGCTTTGCCAGGGGCAACAACAGCCCTCTTCCAGTTATGGACATCCAGCGGCTTTCCCCTTGCACTGAGGGTTGGCTTCCTTTCCTCTGTAGCTTGGTCCAGGGCTGCTAAATGCCGCTTGCACCAATCCACTGCAGATTCAAATGCTGGTGGACTCTCCATAACAGCAGTCACCTGTGCACTCATTGCACCAGGGTTGCTAGGGACAACCCCAGCCCTTTTTCTCCTTGATAAACTCTGATCAGGTATGTATGGGGCTCGTTCAGGCGGTAACATCCCCTCCAACCACAGAGTTCTGTCTCTCATTTCAGCAAACCTTGCTTCTTTTAAGAGCTTTGACCGCCCCATACTTAGAGACTCCCGAACAACTTTAAACAGTCCAGGAAAATGAAAGTGTCTCTTTTAAAGCAAGTTGCTTTTCTCTTCATGCAAGCTTTCCTCACCTGCACATTGCACACACTGATTGTGCTGTCTCATGCACACAAACACAGTTCATAGCAAGAGAAAAAAAAAAATTTGACTTTTCATTCACAGGTACACCACCTGCAACACGCAATGCCTTTTGCCTGGCTGCACTTCCACACACAGCCAATAGTTCCTGACTTGAACTTACTGTAGAGCAAGGACCCGGATTCCACCGTCTTCTGCCCGCATTCTCCACCACTTGTAATATTTGGGGGTTATTTTAGCTTAAAGGTAGAGCTTACCAGTGAGCTGGATCCACACCAGATGTCGTTTAAGGGCTCGTAGGCCCACTTTTATTAAAGAAAGAAAAGTCAGATAACAAAATAGTTGCCCACACAGGGGTTTCAGCTTTCCACAGCAGTAATGTATGTAGAACCAAAAATACCAAGCCACCTGGCTCTCTTTAGCAGCACTGCTGCTCAGACTTCTGCTGCAGCCCTCTTGGCTCTTTAACAGAGTTCCCGTACACCCAGTACCTCAGCACTCTTTAACAGCTTCTCTTTCAGCCCACAAGCTTGGACCCTCTGTCTACTCTGACAGACCGACCTGTGCAGACATGCACACTTCTTCTCCCTTACTCGCCTGGACTCCTCGGGAGGGTGGAGCCCAGAACCATGGTGTTGGCTTTGTTTTAAGCCCAAGACCCACCTGTGCAATCATCCAGCCAGACTGCTGGCTGGTCCCAAAACCCGGTCCCAGGATTGGAGATTCCGAACTACCACAATATATATATATATATTTTATATTTATGGTTCAGGCAGGGGCGGGCTGGGCTGGGCTGGGGGGCAGGGATGCATTTGCCCCCTGGGCTGGTCTGATATCTGTACAATTTGGCTGCTGTGTCGCAAGCTTAGAACTGCACATGCACAGTCTGGAGCTGGCCGAGTGTGGCAGTTCTAGTGCCCGTCACAGCCGGAGTCAGTACTGCAAGCCAGCGATGAGTTCTGTCACAGACCTGACAGTGTTACAGAGCTTAGCCCCGCCCCTCCCTCCTCCACACCAATGTCTGTCAGAGGCTGGATCTGCTTTCTCTTTCCCCGCCCACACTCCCATGGAGCCCGTGTGTTGTTGTTGAAGAGGATGTGTGGGGCGGGAAAGTTAAAACTAAGCAGTCGGCTCTGCAGCCACAGCATTAAAAAAAAAAAAAAACTCAAGTCAGCTTCCTGGGGCTGTCCATTGCATGACCAAGTAAGTGAGCTTCTCCTCACCTCTTCTCCCTCCCTGCTCTGTCCCCCAAATCCAAATTCCAGAAAATGCAGCAAAAACGCACAACCTAAAAAGTCTGAGGGACTGCGCCTAAGGAAAACCGCAGCACACCACTGTGAGCCCAAAAGGCTTTTACTCACAGCAGACATTGCCACTCCACTGAAAAGCGATCGATGCTCAGGTCACTTTTCAGAGGCATTTGACAGGCAGTAAGGAGGTAATATCTAATTTCCTCCCTGCCTGTTTTAACCTCCTGAATACCAGTCCCTCCAGGTAAGGGCACAGTTCACTTTGAACTCCACCATTACTCTCTGTAGATATTCAATGTTCTCTCACCTTATTGTTTGCACATCTAATACATAATCAGAGTTGTGGGAATAAGGTGGAGTTCAAAGTGAATTTCTACACCTAAGTGGAGCGCTCCTTTCAGAAGATTTGAGGATAAACCCAGAGACTGGTGGAATTAGGCCACCATACACAGATAGAAATGTCTGCTGAACTGGCAGAATTTCAATCTATGTATGAGCAGACTGCTTGTACAGAATTTGAAAGATCAACTGACTTCAGTACAACCAGCGTGTCTTTTTTTTGTTTTCGATCACTGCTGGCTGCTATAGCTGCCAGCAGTGATCACTGTATTCTGATGGCTCGGAAACCTTCACCTAAGAGCAAAAACCGACGTACAGCTCTTACAGAAGCTTGGTAATCAAATGCCAGGCTTCCCTAGCATTACACCTATGCGGCTGCCACCAAGTCTGGGCACAAGCCAGCACAGGATCCCAGAGACGCACGATGGTGGCTAGTAAGGGGAGAGCTGGGAATACGACGTTAATTACATCGTATCCCTGCCACTCCTAAACCTGCTCCACTGCTGCACCAGGCCCACGTTGCCCTTAATCTGACCCTATGGGCTGGTGCACTGGCCTGTACAGAGAGAGAGAGAGACTTCTCAACATTGCTTCCACAGAGAAAATGCAATATGGAGCAGTCTCTCTCTCTCTGTGCGGGCAATGTGAAGCGATTTCTCTCTGTGCGGGCAATGTGAAGCGGTTTCTCTCTGTGCGGGCAATGTGAAGCGATTTCTCTCTGTGCGGGCAATGTGAAGCGGTTTCTCTCTGTGCGGGCAATGTGAAGTGGTTTCTCTCTGTGCGGGCAATGTGAAGCGGTTTCTCTCTGTGCGGGCAATGTGAAGTGGTTTCTCTCTGTGCGGGCAATGTGAAGCGATTTCTCTCTGTGCGGGCAATGTGAAGCGATTTCTCTCTGTGCGGGCAATGTGAAGCGATTTCTCTCTGTGCGGGCAATGTGAAGCGATTTCTCTCTGTGTGGGCAATGTGAAGCGATTTCTCTCTGTGCTGGCAATGTGAAGCGATTTCTCTCTGTGCGGGCAATGTGAAGCGATTTCTCTCTGTGCGGGCAATGTGAAGCGATTTCTCTCTGTGCGGGCAATGTGAAGCGATTTCTCTCTGTGCCTGCAATGTGAAGCGATTTCTCTCTGTGCCTGCAATGTGAAGCGATTTCTCTCCGTGCCTGCAATGTGAAGCGATTTCTCTCTGTGCCTGCAATGTGAAGCGATTTCTCTCTGTGCCTGCAATGTGAAGCGATTTCTCTCCGTGCCTGCAATGTGAAGCGATTTCTCTCTGTGCCTGCAATGTGAAGCGATTTCTCTCTGTGCCTGCAATGTGAAGCGATTTCTCTCTCTGTGCGGGCAATGTGGAGCGATTTCTCTCTCTGTGCCTGCAATGTGGAGCGATTTCTCTCTCTGTGCCTGCAATGTGGAGCGATTTCTCTCTCTGTGCCTGCAATGTGAAGTGATTTCTCTCTCTCTGTGCCTGCAATGTGGAGCGATTTCTCTCTCTGTGCCTGCAATGTGGAGCGATTTCTCTCGCTGTGCCTGCAATGTGGAGCGATTTCTCTCTCTGTGCCTGCAATGTGAAGTGGTTTCTCTCTCTGTGCCTGCAATGTGGAGCGATTTTTCTCTCTGTGCCTGCAATGTGGAGCGATTTCTCTCTCTGTGCCTGCAATGTGAAGCGATTTCTCTCTCTGTGCCTGCAATGTGAAGTGGTTTCTCTCTCTGTGCCTGCAATGTGAAGTGGTTTCTCTCTCTGTGCCTGCAATGTGGAGCGATTTCTCTCTCTGTGCGGGCAATGTGAAGCGATTTTTCTCTCTGTGCCTGCAATGTGAAGTGGTTTCTCTCTCTGTGCCTGCAATGTGGAGCGATTTCTGTCACTGTGCCTGCAATGTGGAGCGATTTCTCTCGCTGTGCCTGCAATGTGGAGCGATTTCTCTCGCTGTGCCTGCAATGTGGAGCGATTTCTCTCGCTGTGCCTGCAATGTGAAGTGGTTTCTCTCTCTGTGCCTGCAATGTGGAGCGATTTCTGTCACTGTGCCTGCAATGTGGAGCGATTTCTCTCGCTGTGCCTGCAATGTGGAGCGATTTCTCTCGCTGTGCCTGCAATGTGGAGCGATTTCTCTCGCTGTGCCTGCAATGTGGAGCGATTTCTCTCTCTGTGCCTGCAATGTGGAGCGATTTCTCTCTCTGTGCCTGCAATGTGGAGCGATTTCTCTCTCTGTGCGGGCAATGTGAAGCGATTTCTCTCTCTGTGCCTGCAATGTGGAGCGATTTCTCTCTCTGTGCCTGCAATGTGAAGCGATTTCTCTCTCTGTGCGGGCAATGTGAAGCGATTTCTCTCTCTGTGCCTGCAATGTGGAGCGATTTCTCTCTCTGTGCCTGCAATGTGGAGCGATTTCTCTCTCTGTGCCTGCAATGTGAAGTGATTTCTCTCTCTCTGTGCCTGCAATGTGAAGCGATTTCTCTCTCTGTGCCTGCAATGTGAAGTGGTTTCTCTCTCTGTGCCTGCAATGTGGAGCGATTTCTTTCTCTGTGCCTGCAATGTGAAGCGATTTTTCTCTCTGTGCCTGCAATGTGGAGCGATTTCTCTTTCTGTGCGGGCAATGTGAAGCGATTTTTCTCTCTGTGCCTGCAATGTGAAGTGGTTTCTCTCTCTGTGCGGGCAATGTGGAGCGATTTCTCTCGCTGTGCCTGCAATGTGGAGCGATTTCTCTCGCTGTGCCTGCAATGTGGAGCGATTTCTGTCACTGTGCCTGCAATGTGGAGCGATTTCTCTCGCTGTGCCTGCAATGTGGAGCGATTTCTCTCGCTGTGCCTGCAATGTGGAGCGATTTCTCTCTCTCTGCGGGCAAAGTGAAGCGATTTCTCTCTCTGTGCCTGCAATGTGGAGCGATTTCTCTCTCTGTGCCTGCAATGTGGAGCGATTTCTCTCTCTGTGCCTGCAATGTGGAGCGATTTCTCTCTCTGTGCGGGCAATGTGAAGCGATTTCTCTCTCTGTGCGGGCAATGTGAAGCGATTTCTCTCTCTGTGCCTGCAATGTGAAGTGATTTCTCTCTCTGTGCCTGCAATGTGAAGCGATTTCTCTCTCTGTGCCTGCAATGTGAAGCGATTTCTCTCTCTGTGCCTGCAATGTGAAGCGATTTCTCTCTCTGTGCCTGCAATGTGAAGCGATTTCTCTCTGTGCCTGCAATGTGGAGCGATTTCTCTCTCTGTGCGGGCAATGTGAAGCGATTTCTCTCTCTGTGCCTGCAATGTGAAGCGATTTCTCTCTCTGTGCCTGCAATGTGGAGCGATTTCTCTCTCTGTGTGGGCAATGTGAAGCGATTTCTCTCTCTGTGCGGGCAATGTGAAGCGATTTCTCTCTGTGCCTGCAATGTGGAGCGATTTCTCTCTGTGCCTGCAATGTGGAGCGATTTCTCTCTCTGTGCTTGCAATGTGGAGCGATTTCTCTCTCTGTGCCTGCAATGTGAAGCGATTTCTCTCTCTGTGCCTGCAATGTGAAGCGATTTCTCTCTGTGCCTGCAATGTGGAGCGATTTCTCTCTGTGCCTGCAATGTGGAGCGATTTCTCTCTCTGTGCTTGCAATGTGGAGCGATTTCTCTCTCTGTGCCTGCAATGTGAAGCGATTTCTCTCTGTGCCTGCAATGTGGAGCGATTTCTCTCTCTGTGTGGGCAATGTGGAGCGATTTCTCTCTCTGTGCTTGCAATGTGGAGCGATTTCTCTCTCTGTGTGGGCAATGTGGAGCGATTTCTCTCTCTGTGCCTGCAATGTGGAGCGATTTCTCTCTCTGTGCCTGCAATGTGGAGCGATTTCTCTCTCTGTGTGGGCAATGTGGAGCGATTTCTCTCTCTGTGTGGGCAATGTGGAGCTATTTCTCTCTCTGTGCGGGCAATGTGAAGCGATTTCTCTCTCTGTGCCTGCAATGTGAAGCGATTTCTCTCTGTGCCTGCAATGTGGAGCGATTTCTCTCTGTGCCTGCAATGTGGAGCGATTTCTCTCTCTGTGCTTGCAATGTGGAGCGATTTCTCTCTCTGTGCCTGCAATGTGAAGCGATTTCTCTCTGTGCCTGCAATGTGAAGCGATTTCTCTCTGTGCCTGCAATGTGGAGCGATTTCTCTCTCTGTGTGGGCAATGTGGAGCGATTTCTCTCTCTGTGCTTGCAATGTGGAGCGATTTCTCTCTCTGTGCGGGCAATGTGGAGCGATTTCTCTCTCTGTGCCTGCAATGTGGAGCGATTTCTCTCTCTGTGTGGGCAATGTGGAGCGATTTCTCTCTCTGTGTGGGCAATGTGGAGCTATTTCTCTCTCTGTGTGGGCAATGTGGAGCTATTTCTCTCTCTGTGCGGGCAATGTGAAGCGATTTCTCTCTCTGTGCCTGCAATGTGGAGCTAATTTGGTGGTTAAATCGGCCACTTGACTGGACTTGCCCCCCAGGCCTAAGGCTGCCAGCCCTCCCCTGGGTTCAGAGCCCTATGACTGATACGTATAACGATGACAAACAGGGTTAACATAAACTTACCACTTGAACAGACCTGAAGGTGTGCCCTGGTCTAACGTACGGTATACCAAAATAAGGGGGCATACCCTAGATAAGAAATGAGGATTAAATGAAATGAACATGAAATGAAGTGAAATTAGTACTCTGTGAGGAGTATGATGCCTTGAGAAATGCCCTAAAAAGGGGATGGGAGGGTGGGTATTGCACACAGGAACCGACAAGGAACACAGCAGAATGGGCTGATTAAATACCCCTCCGGGCTCCTCCCATAAATTCCGGCCACCGTACTGGCTGATAAGGAACACAGCTGAACGGGCTGATCAATTACTCCTCCAGGCTCCTCCCATAAATTCAGGCCACCATACTGGCCTTTTACTTATGGTTCAGAGCCCTATGACCGATACGTATAACGATGACAAACAGGGTTAACATAAACTTACCACTTGAACAGACATGAAGGTGTGCCCTGGTCTAACGTACGGTATACCAAAATAAGGGGGCAAAAACATTCTGGTAGGGAATTGCTCTTTATTGATTGAGTTTGATCACTGAGTGAGATTAATAGATGCCTGAGCCATTTCCACCTGAGGATTGTGGCTGTACTGGGTGAAGCAGGCAGACTCCTACCTGCCTAGCTATTCAATGACATTGTTTGGGGACCCGCTATTACCGATTCTGTAAAAGTGGATGTCTACGCTGGAGCTTACTTGCTGCTCTTTGAAACCGCTAGGGGAAGTACGAAGTGATCTTTGTATCAGGCTAAGTAGCGTCTACATAGCTCTCGGCCTGCTGGATTACCGCAGGTGAACTTTCCAGGTCACAGGAACCTGTAGTAGGCCAACACCTGGCTGCTTGTAGGACCATGCTAGGGGAGAGACCAAACGAAGGGATAGTCAGGATGGTCGGAATACCCTTAAGGATGTCACCCGTTCGGGTAAGCATTTGTCACCGACCATCGGTTGGATTTCCTGGATTTCACGAAGCACGGTTCAACCAGCGTGGGACATGAATAAAGAAGGTTTGCGGGGTCCGGCAAGGACAAGAAATGTTGCCTGCCGGCTAGGTATAGCTGAACAGTGTTATGGGATAGGCAGCTGGGTATGACAGTATGACGGAAAGGCCAGTAACTGCCTGATGTTGGAGGTTTCATAGGAGTGGTGTGTCTGGAATTTCTGAAGGCCCTCCAGGTCGTCTCGTAGGTTGAGCATGTTGTGAGAAAGCGAGACGTTTACGAGTTTGGTCGCTGTTTGTAGATATTGTACTAAACCGGGGTTTAGGTGAGACCGACCAAGGACAATGGCTGACACTGGATCGGCTCCAGTCAGATACGGCAGCGCATCTGCTACGAGATTGCTCTAGGCCAGGAACAATGTATAGTCAACTTTAACTGAATTTATGATGACAGCTGTACCAGCCTACCCAGGAAGGACATGACTGCTAGGGATTTAGACCTATCTTGCAATAATCTCTGCTGGTTGCCTGATGGTGGCCAAAAATTGCAGCGAAGCCTGTGATGGTCGGTCGCTACATCTGTCACTAGCTGGGGTGACAGGGGCGAGATGGACGGTATGAACATGATAAACCGATCTACGTAGTACGGAACCTCTTGATATTAAAAGATCCGTGGCATCCAGATTAGGGTCTGACAGGGGCCCTGAATCTGGGAGGGGAAGACGAGGATGCATGACATAAAGATCAACCCTGGGGAATGACCATATTGCAGAACTGAGCATACCCGAAACAGAATGAAGCTGCTTCTAGGTATACCCCTGTGTGTGGGGGAAGTGTTTGAAAAACTGACCTGATAGGGTCAGCTTGTCAAGGGGGAAACTGGCGTGCGAGGATGTTCTACATGTCCCTAAAGATGGCAGTTGTGATGGGCAAGCGTCTAGCGTTAGCTACGGGCTAATGTTTCTGGATACCAGTTAGAGGGGATCTTACTGTATGGGCCATCAACAGACGGCTCACCGGGGTCCTGTAAGGATAGAAATGTCGGGTGCTGGCTAGATATAGCCTGATAGTGTTGCGAGAAGAAGCCAGCTGCGTGTGGCAACTCGACCTCTGGTGTAGGACGGAAGCTGAACTCAACTGCCCAACGGGAGGAATGAGCGTCAGGAATGGCGAGTGGCGTAGTCACTGGGGCTAAGTGGCCAAATGAGTACCGCTGAAAATGATGTGTGGCTGAGTGCCAACAAAATGCTTGCAACGATCACAAGTTATGCTAAGTTGCACGCCTAGCCGTGATAGCAAGTGTTGCGCTTAAATGTGTGCTCACAATGATAGCAAGGGAGTTAACGTCACTGGAGATGTGTTTGTGGTGGCTGGACTCGGTGGTGTCGCAGACGTCCGGACACAGGGCTGTGAGCAGTATGACCTGAAAAGACTGAATAAGTTATGCCAAGATGCGTGCTTGCTACGATTGCAAGAAGTTATGCTAGGATGCGTAGTTAGCTAGGTTGAAAAGACAAAAGTCCACCCAGTCCACGACAAAATCAACAATTTAGACAAACAACATTGCACAACCTGACACACCCAATGCTATCCCCACAGCTGATCCAGAGGAAGGCAAAAAAACCCCGCCGAGCATGCTCTAATTAGCTACAGCAGGGGAAAAAATTCCTTCCTGACCCCTCGAGCGGCAATAAGATTTCTCCCTGGATCAACCTACCTACAATATAGCACCCCGTTATACTACGTACGTTAGGAAAGTATCCAGGCCTTACCCAGCAATGCACTGAGCCAGCCAGAACTGCCTGCCAGCAAGGATAGTACTACGTTTGGGCCTGGGGCTTGCTAGTGACAACTGCAAAGTTTATGCTAGGATGTGTGCTAGCAACCATTGCAAGAAGTCTATGCTTGGATGCGTGTTTGCAACGATTGCAAGAAGTTTATGCTTGGATGTGAGTCTGCCATGATTGCAGGGAGTTATGCCTAGATGTGCTTGCGGTGACTGCAGGACGTTTGTGATTGGATGCGTGCTAGCAACAAGCTTGCACAAAGTTGTACTTGGATGCATGCGAAATGAATCCGATATGAATCGGATGTAGGTGTGAAATGAATCCTATGAATTGGTTATGTGATAAATCCGACCCAAACGATCGTGGAGTAGATGAAATGAATCCGATATGAATTGTTTTAGTTATACCCGTAAGGCTGAAATGACGGGTGCGGATTAATGCGTTGCTGGTTTGAGGGGTTTGACTTGGTAAGTGATGAATATGTGAAATGAAATAAATGAAATGTTTGCCGTGATATAGACAAGAATTGGTATGTTATGATTAACGATGAGTTTAGACTGTGGAGCACAGAACGAAATGAGGTCAAGACAACTGGGGCATGCCTAGATGAATCAGTGCATGGAGGGTGCTACTGGACTCGACTGACCTGTAAACACAAAGGCAAAACCAGTTGAGAATTCCATACCTGTCACAGACAACTGGCCAAATGGTGACTCCTAATGGGAGTGGTGAGCTTTGAAATAAAACGAAATGACATAAGATAAAATGAAATGAGACAAACAAACACAATGAAATGTTTTTTTTTTTTTTTATATATATTTTTTTTTCCTATATATATATTTTTTTCTTTCTTTTCCCCCTTTTTTTTCTTTTATTATTATTTTTCCCCCCTTTTTTTTTTTTGAAATGAAATGAAATGAAACGAACAAACATAAACGAAATGTTGCCTTTGATGAGAACCTGCCATGGCAGAAGCGCAGTTCGGTCGTGTCACCGGCGCCACTGACAGCGAGCCAGACTCTGGAGCATGTACTGCAATGAGGCAATTAGTGAAATGAGGCCAAATGAGCATGGCCCCCTGTCTAGAACCCGAATTTGTAAAACAACTGGGTTTGAACCGAGGTGCAGGAGGTGACAGTGAGATGAGTGAAATGAGTTAATCCGCCATGATAGAGGCCCGAATCGTCATGCCGTAACTTTGCGACTGAGCACGAAACGGACTCTGGAGCATGTACTGAAATGAGGCCAGTCCTGGGGGACGCCGAGACGAATTAGAACATAGGCGTGACTATTCGTGTCGGAGCGTGATAGGTGAAACGAAATGATACCCATGACAAAGACAGGGATCAATGGCTGCGCTCAAGAATCAACGGTGAACCCTGTCTCTGGAGCATGTACTGAAATGAGGCGAAGCAGCTGGGCACACCGGACGAATCGGTGCACATAACTGCGACAGGATTCGAACCGGAGCGTAATAAGTGACACACCATGACAGAGACCGGAATCAACGACTGGCCCACCGATTCGGTAAAGAATCCGTCTCTGGAGCATGTATAGAAATGAGGCCAAAAAACTGGGCGTACCGAGGCGAATCGGTGCATCGGTATAATGCGACTGGATTCGTAACGGGGCGTGATCGGTGACCAGAAATGATATGCCATGACAAAGACAAGAATCGAAAACCGTGGCTGAACCTGCGAATGATTCTGTCACTGGAGCATGTATTGAAATGAGGCCGACAACTGGGGCACACCGGAGCGAATCGGTGCATCGGAGATGCGACTAGATTCGAATCGGAGCGCGACTCGTGACCGAAATGAAATGAAATGATTGAAATGATCGAAAATGATTGAAATGATCGAAATGAATTGAAATGATCGAAACGATTTGAAATGATCGAAACGATTGAAATGATTGAAATTCTCCGGTTAGTTGGAACTTAGAACGTCTGTTTGGGAATTTTCAAAATGATCCGAACGATTCGGACGTAGAGACCCGTGATTTGGTCGGTATGCGGAAGGTTTGAAAATGAAATGCTCGATGTGGTGTCATGAACGAGTGACCACGACTTCTTTTGAGAAGAATGAAATGAAATGCAATGATTAGAACGATTGCAATGATTGAAATGAGCCGGTTAATTAGAATTTAGAACATCTGATTGGGAATTTTCGAAATGATCCGAATGATTCGGATGTTTCAGTAGAGACCAGTGATTTGGTCGGTATAGCGGGTTTGTGAAACGAAATGCTCGATGTGGTGTCACGAACGGGTGACCACGACTTCTTTCGAGAAGCAAGGAGCACAAATGTTAAGAGGTAACGGATGCGTGAAACAATATCGGATAAATAAGAAGGTGAAATTTCAGTGAGTGGTTCGTGAGTTCAACGTATCACAGTTTAGTGACATGAAATAACATGAAATAAGAAATGGGAGCCGAAGCCCTACCCGTGACAGCCGAACCAGATGCGTTGCACGATACCGGCAAGTTTTCAGGTGTTGCGCCTCAGACAATACACGAACGCTCACGACGGCAAAAAACCGACTGTAACACGAGGATGAAGACAGGACTTCAATGAAGATGGAACTCACGAACACTGCACTCACTCACTCACTCTATCGAACGTTCTCGAATAGTCGGCCCTAGATCTGTGACGTAGCAGCTATTGCACACAGGAACCGACAAGGAACACAGCAGAATGGGCTGATTAAATACCCCTCCGGGCTCCTCCCATAAATTCCGGCCACCGTACTGGCTGATAAGGAACACAGCTGAACGGGCTGATCAATTACTCCTCCGGGCTCCTCCCATAAATACAGGCCACCATACTGGCTTTTCAACATATATATATATATATATATATATATATAAATGCATATCAATTTCCTAAGTAAAAGTGTAGGTACATTTGTATGTATGTGGCAACTACAGCTCCCAGGGTGCAGGAAACCAGCAGACTCCTTGTGCCTAAAAAAATGTCCATGTGCGTGAAACCTTGGGCATACTTTATGTTAACTTGTATAGCAAGCCAATGACTTTTCTTCTAGTTTTTGATGTAGTGGGGGGGGGATTAGAACCCATGGGCTGTCCCATTTGAAAATTCCAGGGGCTGCACAGAGAGGTTGCTGGGGGGCCCCATTTTAAAATTTTGCAAGTAGGGTTGACTCACCCACAGGGTCCCGGCATTTGTTGATGCAGCGCTCACTGCAGCACTTCTTCCGACCTTTACAGTCTTCATCTTCCTTGCAGGTGGCTGTGTTGACAGACGGACATTTATATAGCATGACGGTATTGGGCGGCCCAACATGAGGACACTGTCCACTTTTTTCAGCTGAAAGAAACAGAAACATGTTTTTGCAATAAATTCATTTATAGGGTCACATGCAGGGGTGTCTCTAGCGCCGGGCACCCAGGGCAAAGTGCCCCAAGTCCTGACTCTGTGATCACCCCAAGGAACAGTTGAGGGTGCAGCTGCAGGAGATGGAATGCTGAAGCAAGGTGCAGGAGTGAAAAGGAGGCTTGTTATAGGCAAGAGCTGGGGCAGCAACTGACATGTTTCTATTAGACATGTGCAATTTGTTTCATTCATTTTTCGACAAAATTTGAAAAATGTGTTAATTCGGAAATATTCAAATTAAGGAAAACAAAATTTTCTGATAGTTCGAAAATCTCGAAAGAACAAAAACCTGAAATCCAAAAAATCAGAAATTTTTGAAAATAAGAATGAAAATTAAGGAAATTAAGGAAAACTCATTTTTTTGAAATTTTCGAAAATTTCGAAAGAACGAAAACCATAAATTTGAAAATCTAAAATTGCAAAAATAAGAATGAAAATCCAAAAATTCAAAAAGAAAAATGTAAAAATAAGAATGAAAATTTGAATTTTCAAATAATAACTTACTAACAATAACTATTACTAACTATTATATTATAGATATTGGAATTTCCTTTCAAATGTGACTGTTAGTAAACATAGCGAATGCGAATTTATCTGAATTTATGAATTATCCCCAAAAAAGCGAAGCCGTATCTAAACAAATGAAATATAAAACATTAATAATAATACAATTTGTATTATTATTATTATTATTATTATTATTATTAATAATTATTATTAATTTGTTACGTTCCATTCACTTAGATGTGGCATGCGTTATTTCAGACAATCCGTAACTTTGGATACATTTGTATTCTTTACGTTCAATAACAGCCAAATTTAAAAAGGAAATTACAATACCTATAATTCAATAGTTAGTTATTATTAGTTAGTCAGTTATTATTTCAAATTTTCAAATTTTTGGATTTTCTTTCTTATGTTGGGATTTTGGTTCTTTCGAATTTTCGGATCTTGGTTCTATTTTCAGATTTTCGAATTTTGGATTTTTACGAATTATTGAAATAATGAATACTGCATCTAAACAAATGGGACGTAACAAATTACATTTTTTCCAAATTTATGAATTTATTAGAAATAACGAATTTCCAACATAACGAATGACCCAAAAAATGAAAAAAAAAAACAAAAACACATGAAGCTAAAACTATTTTTTTGGCAAGACACATGTCTATGAAACCTCTTATCCCTTAAGACAGTGATGGCGAACCTTGGCACCCCAGATGTTTTGGAACTACATTTCCCATGATGCTCTGGCACTCTGCGGTGTAGTGGAGCATCATGGGAAATGTAGTTCCAAAACATCTGGGGTGCCAAGGTTCGCCATCACTGCCTTAAGAGATAGTATGTTTGCCGAAAAGGGATTTATTCAGTGTGAGCTCCAAAAGATCAATAGACCGGACAAGGTAACCACACGATTCTGCTGCCTAAAGTGGAAGCAAAGTCCCATTGCGAGGTCCCTCACCAGCATCTTCTGTCTGGCTTTCTCTGGGTGCTGGTCCTTGAGCATCATGATTGGCCGGGAATGATGTAATTCCCAAGCTTGTGTAGGAGTTTAGTCATTCTGCCACACTGGTACTGTGTTGGCAATGTAAATTGAACTGTGCATGTGCATTTCAAAGAGCACTAAAAAGTTTGTTTCATTGCAGAAGTGACATTTCATGTCTCTTCTACAGTAAAGATGATTGGTGCACTCTATACGGGGGGAGGGTATTTATCAGAAATGGAATGGTCTCAATATTGAGCAGCTGTGCATGGCAACCATTCAGCTTTTATCTTTAGCTTGTTCAGTTAAGCTTTGAAAAGGAGAGGCAGGAGCTGATTGGCTGCCATGTACAACTGCTCCAGATTCTGGCTGCACCAGTTTTGATAAATTCAACCACTGTATTGTACATAGCAAAGTGAAAAACAGTTCATTACATACTCCTTACCCCCTCACTTTGTACATTATATACTTTAGAGTATCTCTCAAGCCCCTGGACACGGTGTGAGTACAAGACAGAGGTATATGTGTGTATGTATGTATGTATATGTATATGTATATGTATATGTGTATATATGTGTGTGTATATATATATATATATATATATATATATATATATATATATGGGTGGAAACACCGAGGAGGTGGTACAGTAACATTAAGTCAGTTTGAATATTATAATGACGGAAAAGACTTTATATACCTATTTGATGGAATGTGAAGTGATAATGTATTCTCTACTACTCTTTTTGCTAAAAAAAAAAATTCAAACCTAACGAAAATTCATATTTCATACGAATTAAATTTCGAACACAAATTACTAAATACGATTTTTTTTTTAGGTTTGTAAACCTTTTGTAACAATTACGAATGTTCGTTATGATGAATTTATCATTATGAGGGGCTCCCGCCATCCCTGTGATGTGTGCGGACTTCCTGGGTTTTTTACTTTTAGGTTCGTTATGATGAATTTCAATGGCAAAATTACGCAGAAGTGGAAACGGGCACCTGTCAAAACCAGATACCAGCTCCCCCCTGAAAAGGTGCCAAATGTGGCAACCGGGAGAGTAAAGAGGCAAATAAGCAGAGCTTCTCCCTTTTGGGTGGAGCATCGCTTTAAAGTGCCAATATTTAGAGCAACCTGGCAAGGTTAACGAAATTGCCCCAAATGCTTGTCTGAAAAGCATAAAGGGGAAGAAAAAATGGTCACACAGCAGTACCCACAGGATGCTTGCTGAATAAAGTCTTTATTGTCATATGCCAGACAATCATGCAGGGTTACAGTTGACGCGTTTCACACAAGTGTACCGTGCTTGTTCACAACCAAACGTGCCTGTTCACAACCAACTGCAAGGTTAACGAAATTGCCCCAAATGCTTGTCTGACTAGGACGCAGGTAGTTTTAAAGGAAACTGCGGAAAAAAGCAATGGTGATACTTTATTGAACTCCCCAGTTTCTGTGTTCCTCTTATATTCATCTACAAGCTTACCTTTAACATATTCTAGGGTAAGCCCATCTTCTGGGTGAGCATCAAGCACTGTAACAAGTCTCTCATAGCTATCCAAGAGACCACTGAGTAGCAGCTCTGGCTCTGCTACTGGTGGTTAATAATCATCACGCATCCTTTCTGACCTTTTCCTTTTTCAAAGACCATTTTTCTGTAATTTGCAGCAGTGTTTAGTACATTGACTATAGCCAGGCCCATAACCTACTGGACACATGGCTGAGACGCTCTTGATTTTTGGAAACAACAGAGATACAGAGAGACAGGAAAGTACATAATAGCCCTGTAGTCCCAATAGAAATACAATTACATTGTTAATGACTGGAATGGTACCACTGGATTGGCATAGGGCCAATGTGGTGCCTATATTTAAAAAAGGGATCAAAGTCTTTACCAAGTAACTATAGACCTGTTAGTTTAACTTCTATAGTTGGGAAGATACTGGAGAGTTTAATAAAAGACCACTTAGATGAGTTCTTGCTGGACAAAAAAATATTTTAAGCAACAGAAGTTGTCAAAAAAACCTGATTTCTTTGTATGAGGTGGTAAGTAAAACCTTGGACAGAGGGGTGGCGGTGGGCGTGGTATACTTGAATTTTGCAAAAGTGTTTGACACAGTTCCCCACACACTGCTTATGTGTAAGGTGAAGTCTACAGGCCTGTTTGTAAATGGATAGAAAACTGGCTAAAAGACCAAATTCAGAGAGTAGTGGTTAATGATTCTTATGCTGCGTACACACGATCGGACTTTCCGACAACAAAACCGTGGATTTTTGTTTGAAGGTTATTGATTCCAACTTGTCTTGCATACACACAGTCACAAAATGTTGGCCAACAATTATGAACATGGGAATGTGGTGACACAAGACGTACGACGGACGAGCAGATAAAAAGTAAGTGCAATAGTCATGTGATATCTCCATTACGAACGCTAGTTTTACAAGACTGAGAGCTTCTGGCTCGTACTTGATTCCGAGCATGCGTGAACTTTTGTGCGACGGACTTGTGTACACACGATCATACTTTTCCTACAACAAAGTTTTGTTGGCAGAAAATTTGACAACCTGCTAGCCAACATTTGTTGGCGGAAAGTCCGACAACAAATGTTCGATGGAGCATACACACGGTCGGACTTTCAGCCAACAAGCTCACATCCAACATTTCCCGTCGGAAAATACAACCATGTGTATTTTCCGACGGGAAATGTTGTGTATTTCATTTTGCCCCTGTACAAATCTTTAGTAAGAAATCTGGAATATGCAGTTCAGTTTTGGGCACCAGCTCACAAAAAGGATACCGGGGAACTGGAGAAAGTGCAGAGAAGGGCAACCAAACTGATAAAGAGGCATGGAGGAGCTCAGCTATGAGGAAAGATTAGAGGAACTGAATTTATTCTCTCTTGAGAAGAGGATATTAAGGGAGGATATGATCAACATGTACAGATACTTAAGGGGTCCATATAGTGAACTTGGTGTTGAATTATTCATGTTAAGGTCATCACAGAGGACAAGGGGGGACTCTTTACGTCTAGAGGAAAAGAGATTTCATCTCTAAATATGGAAAGGTTTCTTCACAGTAAGAGCTGTGAAAATGTGGAATAGACTCCCTGCAGAGGTGGTTTTGGCAAGCTCAGTAGATTTCTTTTAAAAAGTCCTGGATTCTTTCCTAAATCTACATAATATAATTGGGTACTAACATTTATAAGTAAAGTTGATCCAGGGAATATCGGATTGCCTCTCGGGGATCAGGAATGATTTTTTCCCCTGCTGGAGCAAATTGGATCATCTTTGCTGGGGTTTTTCTCCTTCCTCTGAATCAACTGTGGGTATAGGATTGGGTATATGGGATTGTATGGTTGTTTTTTTTTCATTGGTTGACCTAGAATGGACTTGTGTCTTTTTTTCAACCCGACTAACTATGTAACTATATAACAATATGCAAGTATTTTAGCTGATACTACCACCTAGTATGAGAACTAATATTCACAGTATACCGGTAATATTTGAGAATGGTTGTTGCACCTTTTATGAATAAACAGCTTGCTAACATAAACAGTGCTTGGTAATGAAAATTCTTTAGATGTATGCTTTAAGATGGTCGGATTTCCACCATTTTCAACCATTCATTGTGAATGACTGCTCTTCACTGCATGTGGCTTATGCCGTGTACACATGATCAGAATTTCGGCCAGCAAAAGATGACAGCTTTTCATCGGAAAATGCGACCATGTGTATGCTCCATCGGAATTTAGCTGGCCAGCAAAAATTTGAGAGCATGTTCTAATTTTCCAGATGGAAAAACGTTCTTTTCGGAAATTCTGATGGTGTGTATGCAATTCCGACGCGCAAAAACTCACGCATGCTCAGATTCAACTATGAGATGGAAGCTATTGGCTACTGGGTATTGAACTTCCTTTTCCTAGTCCTGACATACGTGTTGTACGTCACCGTGTTCTTGACGGTCGGAATTTGGTGTGACCGTGTGTATGCAAGAAAGCTTAAGTGAAATCCTGTCGGATTTCCGTTGGGAAAACCATCAGAGCTTTTTCCGACCAAAATTCTGATCATGTGTACATGGCATTATAGGTTGGTGAGGCTAAGGAACTCAGCTCTAAGAGGCAATGGGGTTGATTTACTAAAGGCAAATAAACTGCACTTTGCAAAGTGCAGTTGATCCAGAGTTTAGTACATGAGCAGAATCTCTACTGACATACATCCAATCATGTGCATGGGCGTCCGCAGGTAGGGGCAAGGGGGGTCAAGTGCCCCCCCCCCCTGGAATCAGGGATCAGATCTTAAATTCAACACAGTTCCATCACTATCAGTGTGTGGGCAGCCCACATCCGTGTGCAACCTGCCAGTGGGGTGACACCATCAAGGTTCTCTATCAGTGTAGTGTGACTGCGGGCTCTTTTTCCTGATCAGTCCAGTAGAGAACTCGGTGGTGCTGTGAGAAAGGCAAGCTATCAAGGTTTCCCCCGGTCACCCCCCTTCTCCCGTCAGGGAGAAGAGACGATGGCTCTCACCAGGTTCCTCGCCCAGCTTCCTGCCCGCTCGGTTCCTTTGCCATTGGCCATAACTGAGGGCCAATCAAAGGAGGCTAGGACTGGAGAGCATCATGGGACATGTAGTCCCAAAGATTGGCGGCCCCATTTTTCACAGAGAGGAGGCTACAGCTTGATCAAGAGAGAGATTGAGAGACTGTAGCCTGGAAAAAAGCTGAGGGAGAGAGTGCTACAGGAAAAAGAATGAGGAGTGTGCTGGGCAGAAACCAGAGAGAGAGAGACACGCTGCCCAGCGCCACCAGAGAGAGAGCTACACTGCCCCGCACCACCAGAGAGAGCCACACTGCCCAGCACCACCAGAGAGAGAAAGACTGAGCCACTACCAGGGTACAGATATGCTACACTACTGACCAGAGTTGCCCCCGGGGAACCCAGAGTGAGCGATCGTCCAGCCGGATCACTCCTGTAAGTTTCGCTGGGTCTGGTAAGAGGGCCTGTTGGCCATTATCCATTACTTATCCTAGGAATTGTACTACGTCTGCAGTCTCTGACCATGATAATGTGACAATGACATTGTCGAAAGGGGGCGGCGCATGGGTGACCCTAAAATTATGCCCCCCCCCTGAAAAAAGTTCTGCGGACGCCCATGATCATGTGCAAGCAAAAATTATGTTTCCATGATTTTTTTATTTTTCTTGCACGTGATTGGGTGGGTATTCTTTGCAAAGTGAAGCTTTACCTCATTTTCTAAGCTCTGGAGCAACTGCACTTGCAGAGTCTATTTGCCATTCAAAAACAGTCTATTTGCCTTTAGTAAATCAACCCCATAGCGTCCAATCACTTCCCCATTACAACCTCCAGAGTTAGGGATGGCTGACATCCTTCTATGTAGAGTGGGTTACGAGGCATGGTGGGTGTAGTGAAAGATAGATTCATGGGCGCCAGGCACTTCTTGAATGCAAAGAGATGTATTTTCTCTTAAAAGACTTTGGGTGGGATGGTTAGGGCCAGGACAACCTTTAATAGTTGCAATTTTAATTAGCAGACTCCGAGACTTCTATAGAAAGACGGCCATGCAGGGAAAGGCACCCTGCTGGATACCACATCTGCATGTGTAGATACGCTGTCTCCTATGGCAACAATCTTGAACAGTTTCTAACAAAGGTTGCAATGAACTCTTTCACTTCCTCCACAATCTCCTCTTTAGATCTTCACTCAACTGAGCTCCCAGTCTATCACCTAGACCCGCTGATCCACTGCCACTGGATCTCTTGAGCTCTTCCAATCTTCTCACTGAGTATCTTCCTCAAGCGTCATCCCCCGCATTCCCTGCTGGGTCCCTAGCTTGGCACTCACAGATACTCTTCAAGTGTCACCCCACTGGCCCACTCAGTCCCTGGCTTGGCACACAAGGCTGCTCTGCAAGCATCACCTCTGCTAGCTGGGTCCCTGGTTTGACACCTGCTGAAGTTTCCCAATTTGTCACTGTCCCCGGGTTGGTGATAACACTGCTCTGGTACTTGCTTCAGCTACTCAGTGTAGTCCCTGGTAATAGGGTGGATGGTCCCTTAGTGGTGACAGCTTCCCCTCTACCTCCCACCATGACGGGTTCCCTGGCCGGCAGAACCGTTACCTTTGGCTGGACTGCAAGCCATGGTCCCAACCCGACGCTGCTCTCTTGCTTCTGGATAGGCTCTCAGACAGCCTAGCAGCCAGATGTGCCCAGGATAGGCTTCAGGTCTCTAGCCTAGCAACCCGGGGCAATATAACACACGTCCACCCAGACAGTCATTCAGGTGGCACACAACCTCGATCACCTGACCTCACCCAAATAAAAAGGCTCTCCCAGCAGGCCAAGGGACCCAAGAAGATCCCTGCCCATTGGCTGAGATACCCCATATATTCCTAATCTGTCCTTGCAATGCCCTTGTCGTATCTAATGCCACCAGATACCTGACCATCTAGTGACAGAAGAGAGAAGTGCAGCAATTCCATAATTAGGGTGGAATCAATTGATCTCCTAACAATTGGCCAAGGCAACTATACCTGGCAGGTAAATTTACTAGCAACCCTGCCTAAACATCAGTGTGCTACATACACATATATTGTATATACACAATTTACACTGTTCTGCAAAACTAAGTGGTCTATTTATAAAAAGTTAGTTGGACAAATGTAGTGATTTCCTATGATCATTAGCTCCATTTAATGGCCATAATGTGGCTTTTTTTTCTGATTGCAGTATCTCAGGAAAATACCACATAATGGCCACTAGATGGACTTGATGATCATTGGAAATCACTGTATTAAGCAAAATAGGATGGATTAATACATGCCAAATTTCTCTAACTTTTTTTTTTTTAGAAATGAATCACCTTGTTTTTACAGAAGAGCACCATCAGATACCCGAACACACTAAAATCTTGATATCAAGAGTAGTTCTATTACTCATAAGGCCCAGCAATGCACCATCATCATATACTAATTATAAATGTGCCAGATACATAAATACAGAATAACTTAATGTCAATGTTCCCCGCCCAGAGCACTGACTGTCGAAATTGGCTTATTTCTGCTTCTATGCAATGTCCTAATTGCTCAATGAAGGCAATATATAACGTCAGCTGGCACTGGGTCAAAGAGATGTGATAATTGCCAGGAACAATTATAATTACTAATCACTGTAACTAGTGATGGACGAACTTCCGACGGGACGTTTCGCGAACGCGAAACGCGAACGGACACAAACGTTCGCGAAAACGACCGTTCGCCGCGGGCTCCATTGACTTCAATGGGAGGCGAATTTCGCAAACCTTTAGGTCGAATTTGCGGCCACGGGGTAATTATTAGGGGGTAGCACGTAGTCCCACCACCTGGACAATAGCATAATACATGTATGAGGTGAATTTGGGATCGATAACTACAAGCATTTTTTTTTTATTTGGGAAATTGTTCTGACAATTCAGGACTATGGAGCTAATGAAGGCAATGGAGGAGAGGGAAGGTCAGGGACCAGGGTAGGCAAACAAGAGGGTGCAGGAGATACAGAGCACTGACAGCAGCACCGTAATACAGAGCACTGACATCAGCACCGTGACATACAGCGCTGACAGCAGCTCCGTGACATACAGCGCTGACAGCAGCTCCGTGACATACAGCGCTGACAGCAGCTCCGTGACATACAGCGCTGACAGCAGCTCCGTGACATACAGCGCTGACAGCAGCTCCGTGACATACAGCGCTGACAGCAGCACCGTGACATACAGCGCTGACAGCAGCTCCGTGACATACAGCGCTGACAGCAGCTCCGTGACATACAGCGCTGACAGCAGCTCCGTGACATACAGCACTGACAGCAGCTCCGTGACATACAGCGCTGACAGCAGCTCCGTGACATACAGCGCTGACAGCAGCACCGTGACATACAGCGCTGACAGCAGCTCCGTGACATACAGCGCTGACAGCAGCTCCGTGACATACAGCGCTGACAGCAGCTCCGTGACATACAGCGCTGACAGCAGCTCCGTGACATACAGCGCTGACAGCAGCTCCGTGACATACAGCGCTGACAGCAGCTCCGTGACATACAGCGCTGACAGCAGCTCCGTGACATACAGCGCTGACAGCAGCTCCGTGACATACAGCGCTGACAGCAGCTCCGTGACATACAGCGCTGACAGCAGCTCCGTGACATACAGCGCTGACAGCAGCACCGTAAGCAGCCCCAGGAGGAAGTCAGCACAGCACAGGGATGGTGTGATCCCCTCATAATAAGAACCCCCAGGAGGAAGTCAGCACAGCACAGGGATGGTGGGAGCCCCTCATAATAAGAACACCCAGGAGGAAGTCAGCACAGCACAGGGATGGTGGGAACCCCTCATAATAAGCAGCCCCAGTAGAAATATGACACCGCTCAACCTCTTCAAAGAGGAGGGTAGGGGCATATAGTACGGTGTGCTTTTTTGGGTCAGGGAAGTGAGCCAAATGAATTAAGAAGGTCTGTGTGCTTGATTCCAAAAATTGTTTATAGACATATACATGGTCTACTGATCACATGTGTTGAATTCCTCCGAGATCCATGCCTCATTCATTTTTAGAAATGTGAGGTAGTTAACACTGTGGTGAGCTAGGCGAGTACGCTTATCGGTCACAATCCCCCCTGCTGCGCTGAACGTCCTTTCGGACAGGACACTGGATGAGGGGCAAGCCAACAGTTCGATTGCAAATTGGGCAAGCTCTGGCCAGAGGTCAAGCCTGCCCACCCAGTAGTCTAGGGGTTCATCACTCCTCAGAGCGTCCACATCGGCCGTTAACCCAATGTAGTCGGACACCTGACGGTCTAGGCGTTCCCTGATGCTGGATCCGGATGACACCTGTCGATGGGTCGGCTGAAAGAATGACCTCATATCCGAAGTCACCAACACATCTTCAAACCGGCCTCTTCTTGCAGGCGCTGTTGGATTGGTACCCGCAAATCCTTCTCTGGGAGTGGGAATTGCTCCTCTGCCAGCGCACGCAAAAGCAGAATGCAGCATTTCTCGAAGCAAGGCCTGGAAGTGCTGCATTCTGACAGCCCTCTGCGACGGCGGTAACATTTCCGCCATTTTGTGTTTGTACCGGGGGTCTAAGTACGTTGCCACCCAGTACTGGTCCTTGACCCTCATGCTTTTTATACGGGGGTCCCTATTAAAACACTGGAGCATGAAGGCCCCCATTTGCACTAAAGTGGAAGCGGTGTGGTGGCCTGGCTCCTGCTCATCATCCAGGATAATGTCGTCCTCTTCATTCTCCTCTCCCCATCCTCGCACAACAGGGATCCCAGAAAGGTTTAAAGCATGCTCTTCTTGCTCCTGCTCATCCGCCCCGGCACCATCCTCCTCTGACTCCTCATCAGACTCCTGTTGTTGACTTGTCTCAGATAGAGTAGCCCCCCCTGGGAATTCATCCAGCATTGCGACTTCCTCATCTTCCCGCTCCTGCTCCTCCACAGCCTGATCAATGACACGACGCAATGCACGCTCCAGAAAGAAGGCATAAGGTACCATGTCACTGATGGCGCCATGGCTGCGACTGACCAGTTTGGTGATCTCCTCAAATGGCCGCAGAAGTCTGCATGTGTCGCGCATGAGCAGCCACTGGCGCGGTGAAAAAAAACCCAGCTCCCCAGAACCGTTTCTTTCGCAGAGTTCATACAGGTAGACGTTAACTGCACGTTTCTGCTGGAGCAGCCTATCAAGCATATAGAAGGTTGAGTTCCATCGCGTCGGGCAATCGCAAATAAGACGTCTGACCGGCAGATGGTGTCGCCGCTGAATGTCAGCAAGGCGAGCCATGGCCGTGTAAGATCTTCTGAAATGGGCCGAGATTTTCCTTGCCTGCCGCAAGATGTCCTGGACCCCAGGGTATTTGACAAGGAATCGCTGCACGACCAAGTTTAAGACGTGTGCCATGCACGGCACGTGCGTGATTTTGCCCTGTTTCAATGCGCTAAGCAGATTGGCACCGTTGTCACACACCACTTTACCAACTGTCAAATTGAGCGGTGTTAGCCACTCATCTGCCTGTGAACGCAAAGCTGAAAGGAGTGCCGGGCCAGTGTGGCTCTTTGCTTCCAGGCACAACAGACGCAGCACGGCATGGCAACGTCTCACCTGACATGTGGAATAGGTTCTGGGGAGCTTGGGCGGTGCAGTGGAAGAGACGCTAGCAGCGGAAAAGGAGGAGGCAGCTGAGGAGGAGAGGGAGGAGGATGGAGTAGGAGGAGGAGAAGAAGAGTCAGGCCTGCATGCAATCCGTGGCGGTAAAACCAAATCTACACGGGTGCCACGGGTTACATGCTTGACGGCCGTCAGAAGGTTCACCCAGTGGGCAGTAAAACTGATATACCTTCCCTGCCCGTGTTTGCTAGACCACGTGTCTGTGGTCAGATGTATCTTGGCACCGACACTGTGTGCCAGAGATACATTCACTTGCCGCTGAACATGGCCATATAGCTCTGGGATGCCCTTCTCTGAGAAATACTTCCTTCCTGGGACCTTCCATTGTGGTGTTCCAATGGCCACAAATTTGCGAAAGGCCTCCGAGTCCACCAGTTTATATGGCAGTAGTTGGCGGGCTATGAGTTCTGACAAGCCAGCCGCCAACCGTTGGGCAAGAGGGTTATCCGGCGTCATCATTTTTTTACGCTCAAACATTAGGCCCACGGAAGCCTGCCTTTTTGCAGAAAAATGTGAGCTTGGCGTGATGGAAGGTGGAGTGGAGGACAATTGTGAGGAGAGAGGAGAAGGAGAAGTAGAAGACGAGGCTGGACGGTGAGAGCCTGCAGTGTGGCTTTGTGTGTTCCGTTGCTCCCACTGGGCTCGGTGATGGCTGCTCATGTGCCTTCTTAAGGCGGTCGTCCCTAGGTGAGTATTGGGCTTACCGCGACTAACGCGTTGACTGCAAAGATTGCAGATGGCAACGCTATTGTCAGCAGCGGACACGTTAAAAAAAGCCCACACTGCGGAGCCATGTGCCGGTGTCCTGGGAGCGCCAGATGTGACCGTACATGGTCGATGACTCGCTCCTGATACATTTGCAGTCTGCTTTGTCCCTGCTGTGCAATGTAAGTCATTGCTGCTTCTCCTCCCTATCTGCTGGTCCATATCTCCCTCTGAACTCCCCTCCTCTTCCTCTCTTGTGGGCACCCACGTGACATCACTAGACACGTCATCATCAACGTCACCTTCCCCACCGCTATAAGTAGAGTAGGCAGCAACACCGGGGACCAACCTCCTCCTTGGGCTGATCTGGGTACTGGCGTCAGACTGCTGAGTAGCGCTTGTTGCTACCTCCTCTTCCTGATCCAATACCAAGAGTGGCTGCGCATCAGAAATGTCCTCTTGATATGGATCGGAAAATAATTCCAGTGACTCAAGCGGAAGGTATGTGGTGGTGGTGGTGGTGGTCGTGTTGTTGGTGGTAGTGTCTTTGGGGGTGCACATAGCAGAGAGTGAAGAAGAGGGTGCAGATCGAGAGGATGAGGAGGGTGCAGAAGAGTAAGGCTGAGCGAGCCACTCAACCAAGTCTGGTGCATCCTTTAAAGTAATTGAACGCACCTTCTGCAACTTCCCACTTTGGCTCAAGCCTGTTGCTCCTGCCCTACCCCTACCACCCCTGCGGAAGGGCCTGCCTCTTCCTCTGCATGTCATTTTTTAAATGACCCTGTGACAAAACTCTTAGTCCCTATACCAATGAAGGACTGCTGCAGTATAGGGCAGCGGTCAGCAGTAGTGCACGGCAACCCTATGTATTGTGGACCGATAGCGGTCCTTACAGAACAGCAGACTGTACTGCACTCAGGCCTATGTACCGTAGCACCCTATACCAAGTTACCAGTCCTTATAAAAACTTTTGTGGACCAAGCAGGTTGTGTGTTAGTGTTTAGCAGACTGTGCGTCAGTCCCTATACCGCTGAAGGACTGCTGCAGTATAGGGCAGCGGTCAGCAGTGGTGCACGTCAACCCTATCTATTGTGGACCGATAGCGGTCCTTACAGAACAGCAGACTGTACCGCACTCAAGCCTATGTACCGTAGCACCCTATACCAAGTTACCAGTCCTTATAAGAACTTTTGTGGACCAAGCAGGTTGTGTATTAGTGTTTAGCAGACTGTACGTCAGTCCCTATACCGCTGAAGGACTGCTGCAGTATAGGGCAGCGGTCAGCAGTGGTGCACGTCAACCCTATCTATTGTGGACCGATAGCGGTCCTTACAGAACAGCAGACTGTACCGCACTCAAGCCTATGTACCGTAGCACCCTATACCAAGTTACCAGTCCTTATAAGAACTTTTGTGGAACAAGCAGGTTGTGTGTTAGTGATTAGCAGACTGTACGTCAGTCCCTATACCAATGAAGGACTGCTGCAGTATAGGGCAGCGGTCAGCAGTAGTGCACGGCAACCCTATGTATTGTGGACCGATAGCGGTCCTTACAGAACAGCAGACTGTACTGCACTCAGGCCTATGTACCGTAGCACCCTATACCAAGTTACCAGTCCTTATAAGAACTTTTGTGGACCAAGCAGGTTGTGTGTTAGTGTTTAGCAGACTGTGCGTCAGTCCCTATACCGCTGAAGGACTGCTGCAGTATAGGGCAGCGGTCAGCAGTAGTGCACGGCAACCCTATGTATTGTGGACCGATAGCGGTCCTTACAGAACAGCAGACTGTAACGCACTCAGGCCTATGTACCGTAGCACCCTATACCAAGTTACCAGTCCTTATAAGAACTTTTGTGGACCAAGCAGGTTGTGTGTTAGTGATTAGCAGACTGTACGTCAGTCCCTATACCAATGAAGGACTGCTGCAGTATAGGGCAGCGGTCAGCAGTAGTGCACGGCAACCCTATGTATTGTGGACCGATAGCGGTCCTTACAGAACAGCAGACTGTAACGCACTCAGGCCTATGTACCGTAGCACCCTATACCAAGTTACCAGTCCTTATAAAAACTTTTGTGGACCAAGCAGGTTGTGTGTTAGTGTTTAGCAGACTGTGCGTCAGTCCCTATACCGCTGAAGGACTGCTGCAGTATAGGGCAGCGGTCAGCAGTGGTGCACGTCAACCCTATCTATTGTGGACCGATAGCGGTCCTTACAGAACAGCAGACTGTACCGCACTCAAGCCTATGTACCGTAGCACCCTATACCAAGTTACCAGTCCTTATAAAAACTTTTGTGGACCAAGCAGGTTGTGTGTTAGTGTTTAGCAGACTGTGCGTCAGTCCCTATACCGCTGAAGGACTGCTGCAGTATAGGGCAGCGGTCAGCAGTGGTGCACGTCAACCCTATCTATTGTGGACCGATAGCGGTCCTTACAGAACAGCAGACTGTACCGCACTCAAGCCTATGTACCGTAGCACCCTATACCAAGTTACCAGTCCTTATAAGAACTTTTGTGGACCAAGCAGGTTGTGTATTAGTGTTTAGCAGACTGTACGTCAGTCCCTATACCGCTGAAGGACTGCTGCAGTATAGGGCAGCGGTCAGCAGTGGTGCACGTCAACCCTATCTATTGTGGACCGATAGCGGTCCTTACAGAACAGCAGACTGTACCGCACTCAAGCCTATGTACCGTAGCACCCTATACCAAGTTACCAGTCCTTATAAGAACTTTTGTGGAACAAGCAGGTTGTGTGTTAGTGATTAGCAGACTGTACGTCAGTCCCTATACCAATGAAGGACTGCTGCAGTATAGGGCAGCGGTCAGCAGTAGTGCACGGCAACCCTATGTATTGTGGACCGATAGCGGTCCTTACAGAACAGCAGACTGTAACGCACTCAGGCCTATGTACCGTAGCACCCTATACCAAGTTACCAGTCCTTATAAGAACTTTTGTGGACCAAGCAGGTTGTGTGTTAGTGATTAGCAGACTGTACGTCAGTCCCTATACCAATGAAGGACTGCTGCAGTATAGGGCAGCGGTCAGCAGTAGTGCACGGCAACCCTATGTATTGTGGACCGATAGCGGTCCTTACAGAACAGCAGACTGTACTGCACTCAGGCCTATGTACCGTAGCACCCTATACCAAGTTACCAGTCCTTATAAAAACTTTTGTGGACCAAGCAGGTTGTGTGTTAGTGTTTAGCAGACTGTGCGTCAGTCCCTATACCGCTGAAGGACTGCTGCAGTATAGGGCAGCGGTCAGCAGTGGTGCACGTCAACCCTATCTATTGTGGACCGATAGCGGTCCTTACAGAACAGCAGACTGTACCGCACTCAAGCCTATGTACCGTAGCACCCTATACCAAGTTACCAGTCCTTATAAGAACTTTTGTGGACCAAGCAGGTTGTGTATTAGTGTTTAGCAGACTGTACGTCAGTCCCTATACCGCTGAAGGACTGCTGCAGTATAGGGCAGCGGTCAGCAGTGGTGCACGTCAACCCTATCTATTGTGGACCGATAGCGGTCCTTACAGAACAGCAGACTGTACCGCACTCAAGCCTATGTACCGTAGCACCCTATACCAAGTTACCAGTCCTTATAAGAACTTTTGTGGAACAAGCAGGTTGTGTGTTAGTGATTAGCAGACTGTACGTCAGTCCCTATACCAATGAAGGACTGCTGCAGTATAGGGCAGCGGTCAGCAGTAGTGCACGGCAACCCTATGTATTGTGGACCGATAGCGGTCCTTACAGAACAGCAGACTGTACTGCACTCAGGCCTATGTACCGTAGCACCCTATACCAAGTTACCAGTCCTTATAAGAACTTTTGTGGACCAAGCAGGTTGTGTGTTAGTGTTTAGCAGACTGTGCGTCAGTCCCTATACCGCTGAAGGACTGCTGCAGTATAGGGCAGCGGTCAGCAGTAGTGCACGGCAACCCTATGTATTGTGGACCGATAGCGGTCCTTACAGAACAGCAGACTGTAACGCACTCAGGCCTATGTACCGTAGCACCCTATACCAAGTTACCAGTCCTTATAAGAACTTTTGTGGACCAAGCAGGTTGTGTGTTAGTGATTAGCAGACTGTACGTCAGTCCCTATACCAATGAAGGACTGCTGCAGTATAGGGCAGCGGTCAGCAGTAGTGCACGGCAACCCTATGTATTGTGGACCGATAGCGGTCCTTACAGAACAGCAGACTGTAACGCACTCAGGCCTATGTACCGTAGCACCCTATACCAAGTTACCAGTCCTTATAAAAACTTTTGTGGACCAAGCAGGTTGTGTGTTAGTGTTTAGCAGACTGTGCGTCAGTCCCTATACCGCTGAAGGACTGCTGCAGTATAGGGCAGCGGTCAGCAGTGGTGCACGTCAACCCTATCTATTGTGGACCGATAGCGGTCCTTACAGAACAGCAGACTGTACCGCACTCAAGCCTATGTACCGTAGCACCCTATACCAAGTTACCAGTCCTTATAAAAACTTTTGTGGACCAAGCAGGTTGTGTGTTAGTGTTTAGCAGACTGTGCGTCAGTCCCTATACCGCTGAAGGACTGCTGCAGTATAGGGCAGCGGTCAGCAGTGGTGCACGTCAACCCTATCTATTGTGGACCGATAGCGGTCCTTACAGAACAGCAGACTGTACCGCACTCAAGCCTATGTACCGTAGCACCCTATACCAAGTTACCAGTCCTTATAAGAACTTTTGTGGACCAAGCAGGTTGTGTATTAGTGTTTAGCAGACTGTACGTCAGTCCCTATACCGCTGAAGGACTGCTGCAGTATAGGGCAGCGGTCAGCAGTGGTGCACGTCAACCCTATCTATTGTGGACCGATAGCGGTCCTTACAGAACAGCAGACTGTACCGCACTCAAGCCTATGTACCGTAGCACCCTATACCAAGTTACCAGTCCTTATAAGAACTTTTGTGGAACAAGCAGGTTGTGTGTTAGTGATTAGCAGACTGTACGTCAGTCCCTATACCAATGAAGGACTGCTGCAGTATAGGGCAGCGGTCAGCAGTAGTGCACGGCAACCCTATGTATTGTGGACCGATAGCGGTCCTTACAGAACAGCAGACTGTAACGCACTCAGGCCTATGTACCGTAGCACCCTATACCAAGTTACCAGTCCTTATAAGAACTTTTGTGGACCAAGCAGGTTGTGTGTTAGTGATTAGCAGACTGTACGTCAGTCCCTATACCAATGAAGGACTGCTGCAGTATAGGGCAGCGGTCAGCAGTAGTGCACGGCAACCCTATGTATTGTGGACCGATAGCGGTCCTTACAGAACAGCAGACTGTACTGCACTCAGGCCTATGTACCGTAGCACCCTATACCAAGTTACCAGTCCTTATAAAAACTTTTGTGGACCAAGCAGGTTGTGTGTTAGTGTTTAGCAGACTGTGCGTCAGTCCCTATACCGCTGAAGGACTGCTGCAGTATAGGGCAGCGGTCAGCAGTAGTGCACGGCAACCCTATGTATTGTGGACCGATAGCGGTCCTTACAGAACAGCAGACTGTAACGCACTCAGGCCTATGTACCGTAGCACCCTATACCAAGTTACCAGTCCTTATAAGAACTTTTGTGGACCAAGCAGGTTGTGTGTTAGTGATTAGCAGACTGTACGTCAGTCCCTATACCAATGAAGGACTGCTGCAGTATAGGGCAGCGGTCAGCAGTAGTGCACGGCAACCCTATGTATTGTGGACCGATAGCGGTCCTTACAGAACAGCAGACTGTACCGCACCCAAGCCTATGTACCGTAGCACCCTAGACAGACCAAGTTACCAGTCCTGATAAAGAGCTTTGTGGAACAAGTGAGTTGTGAATGATTAGCAGACTGCAGCAGAAGGGCAGCAGTCAAGTATAATATTCTTTCTATATTTGGAAGAAAGAATATTATACGTGTACAAGCCTATTACCGTACCACTGATACCAGTCCTGAAAAGAACCTTTGTGGAACTAATAGTAACAGCAAGTCTTTAAAATTATCCTCACTGCCTGACACACTGCTTCCTGCCTGTCCCTATACAAATTGGCAAAAAAGAGTAGGCTGGAACGATTAGCTGGAACAGCTCTTTTGTGGACCTGATAGTAACAGCTAATGATGATGATGATGATGATGATGAAGAAAGACTAATCTGGCTGAGCTGTCCCTAAAATAGCAGCATACAGCGCTCTGTCCCTTTATCTAAACTGACAAAAGAAACTCAGGCTGCTGACCTAACACCTATACCAGTCCTGAAAAGAACTTTTGTGTACCAAATAGCTAGCGTTTTCTCTGTCCCTACTCCACACAGGATCCTTTCCCTACAGTGACAGAAGAAAGAATGTAAAATGGCCACCGGATCGGGTGTATTTATAGGTTAGGGGGAATGTCCAAGTGTCCATGAGCTGTCATGTCTCAATTGGTTGTCCTGTAACACATGATAAACGTGTCACGAAAGGTTAAAGTTCTTGTATACATTAAACACGTAAGTCCGCCGGGGCGAACGACGGAAAAAGGCGTTCGAACCCGCGGACGGCGAAAGTCGGAAATTCGCCGCGAAACGACCGCCGGGCGAACCGTTCGGCCATCACTAACTGTAACCAGTTATTGGCTCTTCTTCATCACGGCAGAAACAGTACCCATTTTTCTTATCCTTTGTAACGTTAAATTTAAAGTCATTGTTGGTTCAGTCCTCACACTTTTACAAACTTGATATTCCTGATAATATTTATTGTTCTTTATACACAGACCATTAAGGGTTGTGTTTTAAAAAAATGGCATAGCTGCTTGTCCATCGAAAGGGCACGTCAGTTTGTGAATGGGGCCAAATCGAATGTTCTCAGGCCATAATCTATGCAATTCAAATGTGTAAAAGTGGGAAATACCTCACTATGGCCACTAGATGGTGCGAACTATCAAAAGAAACAAGTATGCTGCTCAGAGCCTCTAGTCTCCATAAGGTGGTATTTTTTGCATTTACATATTCAAATTGCAGAGTTTATAGCCTGGAAATGTTTGCTTTTGTTCCATTTGCACCAAATAGTTTTGATGGACAAGTGGCTGTACAAGCTTGTTATTAGGGATGAGCCGAACACCCCCCGGTTCGGTTCGCACCAGAACTTTCGAACGGACCCCAAATTCGAACGAACTTTAGAACCCCATTGAAGTCTATGGGACTCGAACATTCGAAATTAAAATTGCTAATTTTAACGGCTAATATGCAAGATACTGTCCTAAAAAGGGTTTGGGGACCTGGCTCCTGCCCCAGGGGACATGATGGCCTGGTGACAGGTACTCTGATGGCTTGGTGACTGGTATTTGGGTACTCTGAAGGGCGGTGACAGGTACTCAGGTACTCATATGGACTGTGACAGGTACTCGGGTACTAAGATGAACTGTGACAGGTACTCAGGTACTCAGATGAACTGTGACAAGTACTCAGGTACTCAGATGAACTGTGACGGTACTCAGATGGACTGAGACAGGTACTCAGGTACTCAGATGAACTGTGACAGGTACTCAGGTACTCAGATGGACTGTGACAGGTACTCGGGTACTCAGATGGGCTGTGACAGGTACCCAGGTACTTGGATGAACCGTGACAGGTACTCGGGTATTTTGATGGGCTGTGACAGCTACTCGGGTACTCAGATGAACCGTGACAGGTACTCGGTACTTTGATGGGCTGTGACAGGTACTCGGGTACTTTGATGGGCTGTGACAGGTACTCGGGTACTCTGATGGACTGTGACAGGTACTCGGGTACTCTGATGGACCGTGACAGGTACTCGGGTACCCTGATGGACCATGACAGGTACTCGGGTACTCTGATGGACTGTGACAGGTACTCGGGTACTCTGATGGACCGTGACAGGTACTCGGGTACTCTGATGGACCGTGACAGGTACTCGGGTACTCTGATGGACCGTGACAGGTACTCGGGTACTCTGATGGACCGTGACAGGTACTCGGGTACTCTGATGGGCCGTGACAGGTTCTAGGGTACTCTGATGTGCTGTGACAGGTATTCGAGTACTCTGATGGGCTGTGACAGATACTCGGGTACTCTGGTGGACTGTGACAGGTACTCAGGTCTTCTGATGGACTTTGACAGGTACTCGGGTACTCTGATGTGCCGTGACAGGTACTCGGGTACTCTGATGGGCTGGGACAGGTACTCAGATGAACTGTGACAGGTACTCGGGTACTCTGATGGACTGTGACAGGTACTCTGATGGACTGTGATTGACAGATACTATGACAGGTCCTCTTTATTGGGGGGGGGGGGCAATCAGTGTGATTGGTGTACACTGTAGGCAGTAACGAGATGTTACCGCAATCTCCTCCTCACACACGATCGGTGTGTGACGAGGAGAACCCGGTAACATCTCGTTACCGCGGTTTGTTTACATTTTAGTGATCGGCTGTGAAAGGATCACAGCCGATCATGTGGGTAAACAGCCGGCCAATGGCTGTTTACCAGCGTCGGTGATGAGCAGCGTTCCCGGGAAATGCGACGCACACGCTTGCGATCGCACGCATGCGCCGTGAACAGTGGGGTGTGACCATCTGTGATCAGCCGTGATGAAGTCACATGGTAAACAGCCATAAACAGCCGTAAACAGCCGATCGCGCGCATTCCCAGTTTAAACGGGAGGCCGTCATATGATGGCCTCCCGCCACAATAGGTGTGCCGCCTTGCCGTCATTTGACTGCCGGCGGTCAGAAAGCGGAACCCCAAACTAAAATTTTTAAAAAAAAATGCGTGGGGGTCCCCCCAAAATCTATAGTAGGCCCTTCAGGTCTGGTATGGAAATTAAGGGGAATCAAGCGCCAATTAAAAAAAATGGCGTAGGGGTCCCCTCCAAAATCCATACCAGAGCCTCATCCGAGCAGGCCAAAGGAAAAGAGGAGGGGGAGGGGATGAGGAGAGCACCCCCCCTGAACCGTACCAGGCCATATGCCCTCAACATGGGGAGGGTGCTTTGGAGTAGCCCCCCAAAGCCCCTTATCCCCATGTTGATGGGGACAAGGGCCTCATCCCCACAACCCTCGCCCAATGGTTGCGGAGGTCTGTGGGTGGGGGGACTTATCAGAATCTGGAAGCCTCCTTTAACAAGAGGACCCCTAGATTCCGGCCTCCCCCCATATGTAAATTGGTAACGGGTACGTTGTACCCCTACCATTTCACAAAAAAACGGTCATAAATAGTAAAAAAGACAGGAGACACTTTGGGACAAGTCCTTTATTAAAAGATAAAAAAAATAAAAATGTCCCGTGATGTAGATCCATCTCACATTGCTGACGATCCGAAAAAAGTAAGAAAAAAAATCTGCAACACCTCTGCCTTCATAGGGGGCTCCCGCCGAGTGACGCTTCTTCTCGATGAGAGCTGTTATATAGCTGAGGGCAGGGCTGCTCAGTGACGTAAATGGGCGACCCCACCTTCCTCTGACATCACAAAGAAGCGTCACTTGGCAGGAGATGTTGCGTTTTTTTTCTTTTTTTGGCTTGTCTGCGGCATGATAGAAGATCAACGGACATCGCGGGACATTTTTATTTTTTTTATCTTTTAATAAAGGACTTGTCCCTAAGTGTCTCCTGTCTTTTTTACTATTTTTGACACTTTCTTTTTGTGAAATGGTAGGGGTACAATGTACCCCTTGCCAATTCACATGGGGGGGGCTTCCAGATTCCAATAAGCCCCCCACCTGCATACTCCCACAACCACTGGGCATGGGTTGTGGGGATGAGGCCCTTGTCCCCATTTTTTATCACCCCCTATGTTGAGGGCATGTGGCCTGGTACGGTTCAGGAGGGGGGACACTCTCTCATCCCCCCTGTTTTCCTGTGGCCTGCCAGGTTGGGTGCTCGGATAAGGGTCTGGTATGGATTTTTGGGGGGGGGGGGCTACACCATATTTTTATTTGGCACAGGGTTTTCCTTAATTTCCTTACCAGACCTGAACGAAAAAGATTCCAAGATCTGCAGGACCAACTGTTCCCCAAGTGCAAGACGTCGCCTTAGGGAGGGCGTGATGGTCCGGGCTACCCACGTGATGCACATGCACAGTGACCTTTCTTCATCACTGGATGTGCGTCACAACGTCCCCTTGCCAGTGTGCATGCGCGGATGTCACCTGGGCACTTATCAGAGCCGTCAGCAGCGTGTAAACACAGCTGCAATGGCTCTGATTATCGGCATACTCGGCGTACACCTAAACAGCTGTAAGCAAAAACACTCTGAGATTTCTTGGTGTTTTGCTGACATGTTTCATATACGTTCTCACCCTCTATCCCACCATCCATTTCCATCCCTACAGGTATACTCCCCGGGCTGGATACCCATTGAAACCTTCCAGCCAAGTCTGGGATTTGCAAACCCTGGATGTGTCTCTTGTTTTGGGTGGTGCCTCTTGGTATGCTTTCCACCTGGGTATGTGAATGAATGAATGAATGAAATACTTATATAGCGCACAATGCGAACTGAATCGCCTCTAGGCTGAGTGTACCTTTGTTTATATATTGTTAATCCCAATAAATTCTTGCTGGGAATATAGTAATATACCTCATATACCCTGTCTTCTTTTTCAGATCATCTGATCTGATTTTTTGCTGGGGGCCTTTTCTGGACCTTCGCTGAGAGATCCTTGTGGATTGTTGGGGCCATTTGGGAGCATTTTTTATACATTAATTTTCTCTGATATATGGGACCTTCTCAGTTCCCATACTGCATGGGTTACTGATATTCTTCCGTACGTTGACCTACACTGTTCATTTTTGTGTGTTTTTATGTAATTTTATTCTAATTTTGATACATATATATTGTCTGTATTAATGCCTATTTACTGATATATGTGCTTCTCTAATAGACACCTAGCTCTGTATGTTTAAAAAATCCCTGAAGAAGGGCATCATGCCAGAAACGTTGGGTTCATTCAATAAGCCTACATGTGTCTATACATGTATTGTAATCCATACAATTGTTAATGCACACTTTTGTATTTTATGACTTAAGTCTTTTTATTTAATAGACAATATTGTAATAAACTTTTGTTTTATATGATATAAGTATTATTTCTGGTCACTTTCAAAGTCCCACTCACCAAGGGGGTCTCGTGTTTTTCCGACCAGACCTGAAGGGCCTGTTTTGGATTTTGGGGGGACCCGCATGCCTTTTTTTTATTTTTGGTTTGGGGTTCCCCTTAATATTCATACCAGACCCAAAGGGCCTGGTAATGGACTGGGGGGGGGGGGACACCCATGCAGTTTTTTGCAATGAGGTTTATCTATATTGCCAAGACCTGATAATTTATTACAGCTGCAAGCAGTGTTAAATTACTTTTTTTCCTTTAGAAATGTCATTTTTCTGTGGTATTTTTCTAAACACGGGAAAACTGTGCCACTTTACATGCATACTATAGACACCCCCCCCCCCCCCCCCCGGCTCAATATTTAAAGGAATATTTCATTTTTATTGTTTCACTTTAAACATTATTAAAAGCACTGCTCCTGAAAAATCGTCAGTTTTAAAACTTTTTTTTGTTGCATTGATACATGTTCCCTTGGGGCAGGACCCAGGTCCCCAAACACTTGTTATGACAATAACTTGCCTATAAGCCTTTAAAATAAGCACTTTTGATTTTTCATGTTAGTGTCCCATAGACTTTAACGATGTTCCGGCGGCTTTCAAATTTGCCCCGAACACTGCATATTGTTCGGTGTTCGCTGAACGTCCCAACACCCAAAGTTTGGCCCGAACTTATGCTGGGGCCGAACCGTTCGCCAATCCCTAGTGAGGAGTATGGAGGGTATGACAATGGGTAGTATGTACAGGAGAGGAGTGCAGAGGGTATGACAATGGTCAGTATTTAGAGGAGAGGAGTGCGGAGGGTATGACAGTGGTCAGTATGTACAGGAGAGTAGTGTGGAGGGTATGACAGTGGTCAGTATGTACAGGAGAGGAGTGTGGGGGGGTAAGACAGTGGGCAGTATATACAGGAGAGGAGTGTGGAGGGTATGACAATGGGAAGTATGTACAGGAGAGGAGTGGGGAAGGTATGACAGTGGGCAGTATGTACAGGAGAAGAGTGCGGAGCATATGAAAGTGGACAGTATGTACAAGAGAGGAGTGTGGAGGGTAAGACAGTGGTCAATATGTAAAGGTGAGGAGTGTGGAGGGTATGACAATTGGTAGTATGTACAGGAGAGGAGTGCATGTAGAGAAGAGGAGTGTGGGGAGGGGGGGTATGACAGTGAGCAGTATATACAGGAGAGGAGTGTGGAGGGTATGACAATGGGAAGTATGTACAGGAGAGGAGTGCAGAAGGTATGAACGTGGGCAGTATATACAGGAGAGGAGTGTGGAGGATTAGACAGTGGGTAATATGTACAGGTGAGGAGTATGGAGGGTATGACAATGAGTAGTATGTACAGGAGAGGAGTGCAGAGGGTATGACAATGGTCAGTATTTAGAGGAGAGGAGTGCGGAGGGTATGACAGTGGTCAGTATGTACAGGAGAGTAGTGTGGAGGGTATGACAGTGGTCAGTATGTACAGGAGAGGAGTGTGGAGGGTATGACAGTGGGCAGTATGTACAGGAGAAGAGTGTGGAGGGTATGACAGTGGGCAGTATTTACAGGAGAGGAGGGTATGGCAGTGGGCAGTATTTAGAGGAGAGGAGTGTAGAGGGTATGACAGTGGTCAGTATGTACAGGAGGGGAGTGTGGAGGGTATGACAGTGGGCAGTATATGTACAAGAGAGTAGTGTGGAGGGTATGACAGTGGGCAGTATTTAGAGGAGAGGAGTGTGGTGGGTATGACAGTGAGCAGTATTTAGAAGAGAGCACTATGGAGGGGATGTGGAATGTGAAGAGTCACTTAGCTTTAGTATTATCTATAGGGTAATATCGATGAAATAGGATGCTGGTAAATGTTCTTTGAATGCACAGCACTTGAGCAGTGGTTGCACAGAGAGAAATTAATATACTTTAAAACTGAACTCTGGGAAAAGAAGATATTGTCTAAATGCATTGGTTGTGGATTCTTCTTGAATCTTGGTGTGCGTTGTGCATTCCTTCCAGATCTGCGCAATAATTCCATGTGAAGCTTTACCTCTGTGCAGGAACTTCCTGTAATAAAGACCGCTCACTGCTGCTCTCTCTTCTTGTGCAGGGTGACTGGTCTTGTCTCCGCCCTCTCCTGTCTTTTTTTTTTTTTTTGCAGACTGCCTTTAGTGGGTGGATCCTGCTGGGCCCCTCCCACAGCTCTGATCTCAGCACATGATGTCACGTCTACATTTATTTGGTAATATCTGGATTTGCAAATGTGTTATTTGCAACATAAATTAAATGTATATCCTCTGTTGCTATTGAGGAACATCTTCAATTCAAGCTTTGGTGTTCGTAGTTCAGCTTTAAATTCTGATACATTGTTGGAATTTTTTTCCCCCTCTGTATTGTGTGAAGAGAACTCAACATTACAAGTCAGAATTCCTTATTAATAAATAAAACAGAAATCGTCACTTTGGGATTGAAGATTTTTTTATTTAATGACATTTTCTGTGTGGGGTGACGTCCTGATCATCATAACGAGTTGACGTCGATCTCATCTTCTCACTAATGTTTTCAACAGCTTATTTTCTTGAGTCTTTGACTTCTGTCAATAGAAAGATAAAAATGTATGACTGTGGAGGGGGTGGTGATGGACATTAGAGTGTTATCTCCTCTGGTACAGATACTGATGTCAATGGCTCGGTGTTCTCTGTACAGAACTGTGGTATATTTAAGATCTATATAAATATATAGTTATAAAAAATGTTGACTGTGGTGGGACATTAGAGTCTGGTGCGGAGACTAATGCCCCATACACACGGTCGGAAATTCCGATGGAAAAAGTCTGATCGGATTATGTTGTCAGAAAATCCAATCGTGTGTGGGCTCTATCGGACTTGAGAGCTGCATCTAAAATTTTCCAACAACAAAATCCGATTGGACTTTTTCCGATCGTGTGTAGAGAATTCTGAGGGACAAAGTGCCACGCATGCTCAGAATAAATTACAAGACGAAAGCTATTGACTACTGGCCTCTTCATAGTCCCGTCTTACGTGTTCTACATCACCTCGTTCTGAACGATCAGATTTTTTGACAACTTTGTCCGACCGTGTGTATGCAACACAAGTTTCGGCCAAAATCCGTCGGAAAAAATCCAACGGATTTTGTGGTAGGATTGTCCGACCGTGTGTACAGGGCATAAGAGCTTAGCTCATGATACAGTACATAGTTATACCAAAGTCAGACATAGCAGAAGTTCTTCTTGGTTCAAGTTTCTACAATTTGCAAAGAACCACAAACCTATTGACTAGACTAGCTAAAGAAGGAGGAGGTTAGAAAGGCTGCTTAAGGGGCTACAAAGGTCAGTCACATTGCCTTTAGGAAGGTTCCACTGGACAATCCCCAGCCTCCTCCTTCCCTGTACTTTCACAAGTTATTATGCCCACTAGATGGTGCTGATGATCATAGGAAATAAATACTTATTTCCTATGATGATCAGCTCCATCTAGTGGTCGTGAGGCTGTATTTTCCAAATTCAGAATATTCTTATAATTAACGAACATTTGACCTAAAGCGAGAGAATAATCTAGTAACATTTGATTTTGCCGGCATTCACCCATAATTGATGTATACACCCCTTATTGTTGTCATTGCACCATTTTAATTAGTGTGGTTTAAACTATATATACTGTACATATAGTATCTCACAAAAGTGAGTACACCCCTTTAGCTTCTTGAAATTAAGAACTCAGTTCAAATGTCACCATCTGTAGGTTATTAACTCAAAATACTTCACATACACACTATTTTACAGGGAATTTCATAACCTTAGTTACAGTATCTCAGAAAAGTGAGTACACCCCTCACATTTTTGTAAATATTTTATTATATCTTTTCATGTGAAAACACTGAAGAAAAGACACTTTGCTACAATGTAAAGTAGTGAGTGTACAGCTTGTATAACAGTGTAAATTTGCTGTCCCCTCAAAATAATTAACACACAGCCATTAATGTCTAAACGTGAGTACACCCTTAAGTGAAAATGTCCAAATTGGGCCCAAAGTGTCAATAGTTTGTGTGGCCACCATTATTTTCCAACACTGCCTTAACCCTCTTGGGCTTCACAGGTTGCCACTGGAGTCCTCTTCCACTCCTCCATGATGACATCACGGAGCTGGTGGATGTTAGAGACCTTGTGCTCCTCCATCTTCCGTTCGAGGATGCTCCACAGATGCTCAATAGGGTTAAGGTCTGGAGACATGCTTGGCCAGTCTATCACCTTTACCCTCAGCTTCTTTAGCAAGGCAGTGGTCATCATGGAGGTGTGTTTGGGGTCGTTATTATGTTGGAATACTGCCCTGCAGCCCAGTCTCCGAAGCGAGGGGATCATGCTCTGCTTCAGTATGTCACAGTACATGTTGCCATTCATGGTTCCCTCAAAGAATTGTAGCTCCCCAGTGCTGACAGCGCTCATGGAGCCCCAGACCATGACACTCCCCACCACCATGCTTGACTCTAGGCAAGACACACTTATCTTTGTACTGCTACCCTGGTTGTTGCAATACACGCTTGAAACCATCTTAACCAAATAAGTTTATCTTGGTCTCATCAGACCACAGGACATGGTTCCAGTAATCCATGTCCTTAGTCTGCTCATCTTCAGCAAACTGTTTGCGGGCTTTCTTGTGCATCATATTTAGAAGAGGCTTCCTTTTGGGATGACAGTCATGCAGACCAATTTGATGCAGTGTGCGGCGTATGGTCTGAGCACTAACAGGCTGACCCCCCACCCAGTGCTGGGACAAGGACATTTGGTGCCCAGGGCAAAGATGGCAAACTCCCCCCCCCCCAAGTTTTTAAGAAAGAATCAATGTCATTTCAAAACAAGAATATACTTATTATTATTATATTAACCACTTCCCACCCAGCCAATGCATATATACGGCCGGGTGGGAGCCGTCTACTCCTGATAGGACGTTCAGGGACGTCATTCAGGAGTAGCGGGATCGCGCGCGCGCGCGCCCGCGCAGCGGCGCGATCCCGATGTGCTCGTGTCACCCGGACACGGCACATCTCAGATCGGCAGGAGGGCTCTGTGATTGGCCCTCCTGATCCCATGACGGCCGTGTCCAATCACGGCCGTCATGTGATGTAAACAAACAGCCGGTTGCTAGGCAATCGGCTCTCCTCTCCTCACACGGAAGTCACCGCTGAGGAGAGGAGAGCAGAACGCTGCAGCCGGCTGATGATCAGTGAGTATGGGCTGCTTTTTACAGCTTTTTACTCACTGATCATCAGTGTAGTGTACACACACAACACACCACACAGTACAAACACAGTCCCCACATATGTCCCCAAAACACACATGTCCCCAAAACATACATGTCCCCAAATAATAAAAACACATGTCCCTAATAATAAAAACATGTCCCCCACATATGTCCCACTAAAATCACATGTCCCAATGATTATCTGCACACATATGTACGTGATCACCTGCACACATATGTACATGATCATTTGCGTACATATGTCCCTGATCACACAAACCAATTATTATACACTTAACGGAATTTTTTTTACCAAAAACATGTAGCAGAATACATTTTGGCTTAAATTTATGACAAAATTTGATTTGATTGGATTTCTTTTCAAATAGAAAAAAGAAAATATTGTTTTTTTTCCAAATTTCCGCTATTTTTGCGCTTATATCGCAAAAAAAAAAAACGGAGTCGTGAATAAATACCACCAAAATAAATCTCTATTTGTGCGAACAAAATGATAACAATTTCATTTGGGTACAGTGTAGCATGACCGCGCAATTGTCACTGAAAGCGCGAGAGCGCTGAAAGCTGAAAATTGGGCTGGGAAGGAAGGGGGTGAAAGTGCCCTGTATTGTAGTGGTTAAGGGACACTCTGATGGGCAAATTGTATGTTAAGGGGCACCCTGATGGGCACCTTTTATATTAAGGGGCACTGTAATGGACACAACAAAACATGCACCTTAACATAAAATCTGCCCATCAGAGTGCCCCTTAATACAAAATGTGCCCATCAGTGTTGCTTTTAAAATAAAATATGCCCATCAGAGTGCCCCTTAACATAAAATGTGCCCATCAGCGTGTCCCTTAACATAAAATAAGGGTAACGCTGATGGGCACCTTCTATGTTAAGGGGCACTCTGATGGGTACATTTTATTTTAAGGGACACGCTGATGGGTATATTTTTAATGTGCGCGCTGATGGGCACATTTTATGTTAAGGGGCACTCTGATGGGCACAACAAAATGTGTCCATCAGTGTTCCCCTTAAGAAAATATGCCCATCAGGGTGCACATTAAAAATATACCCATCAGCGTGCCCCTTAAAATAAAATTTGGCCATCAGAGTGCCCCTTAACATAAAAAAAGGTGCCCATCAGCATGACCTTTAACAAAATATGCCCAGACGTGTGCTCAATAAAAATATGCCCATTAGTAATCACTAGTTGAAATATCAAAGGGGCGGAAGCTGCAAGATATGGAGAGCCGGGATCCAGGAACTGCGAGTAACAGGGCGGTGGGGCGCGCACGTGACATCATGCCCCTAGTCGCAAGGAGAGCCAGGACCCAGGAACCACGAGCAGTAGGGGGTGGGGCACGCGTGTAATGTTCTGAGTGGAACCTGTCCTGTTAAACCACTGTATAATCTTAGCCATCTTGCTGCAGCTCAGTTTCAGGGTCTTGGTAATCTTCTTATAGCCTAGGCCATCTTTATGTAGAGCAACAGTTCTTTTTTTTCAGATCCTCAGAGAGTTCTTTCTGATTCTCAGATGCGTTCCATTGTGAACAGGCATTCTCTCCCCCTCCTCACTACACCTCCTCCTCTCCCTGCTCAACTGATCCACAGTTACAATAGAGAGGAAGCGATGAACAGCTGCTTTTTCGCTTCGCACAGAGAACGGAGCTGGAATTCGCATCCGGACAGGTGTGAATCCAGCCATAGTGTTGTCACATGAAAAGATATAATAAAATACTTACAAAAATGTGAGGGGTGTACTAATCTTTGTGAGATATTGTATATATCTTGCTGGCTAGAGTGCCAAAAGGACTAAAAATGTATACCCAAGCCCTAAGATCTTTGTGACAAAATGCTGGCACCCTGCATAACTTCTTGAGATCCGCGCTATAGCCGAATGACGGCTACAGCGCGGACCTGCTTTGCCGGGACGACGTCAATAGAGCACTGAGGGGCGAGACCCGTTTTAGAGCACTGAGGGGCGCACGAGGCGCGCTCTGTGATCAGCGAGTCTATGAGACTTGACTGATCACAGATCGGAGCAAGGGGTCGATCCCGACCCCTTACCACGTGATCAGCTGTCAGCCAATGACAGCTGATCAGGTGATCACAAAAGAGCCGGTAATCGGCTATTTTTCCTCCTCGCGCTGACTGCTGATAAAAAAAAAACCTACAAAACAGAGGCATACTGTGCTAGTATGTGTCACATACTAGCACATTATAAAATTCTCATCTTAGAACAAAGCCCTTCCAGCTGTGCCCAGTCACCACTGAGAGGGCTGACATCTTCTCCATTCCTGCTTACAAGATTGCAGGCTCCGGCGCTGTGAGTGACTGGAGCCACAATGACGTCACTCCCACCCATGCGCATGGGAGCCCTCAGTTTTGGCACACAGCTCTGACGTTCCGGCAAGGTATGCCAGACCTTCAGTTCGCTTGCGCCACTGACGTCAGCAGTTGCATGTAAGGTGAATATCTCCTAAATGATGTAGAGACTAGTGTGCAGTCCACTGTAGCTGCCAGAGTGGCTTATTCTGCCTCCTTGTCCACAGCTACTCCTGCCATAGCCCCAGCATTAAGCATGGAGGAATCAGCTGAGTTATTTGAACACAGCATCAGCCACTTGCTCCTTTATGATGCACAGCGTCAGCCACTTGCGCCTTGATGATGCACAGCCATTACTTGATTCAGATGTTGGTTCTGAGCTTGAGCAAGGTAGGTATATGAGCCTATAGAGAGGGGAGAGTGATAATGAGGATGGAGGAGATGATGATGATAAGGTCACTGACATGACTTGGGTGCCAGATAGAGCAGAGGAGGAAAGTGAGGGTGAGATACAACCCCAAAGAGGAAGCAATCATGGAAGAGTAAAGAACAACCACCCTAATCCACCAGATTGTAGAGCTGTTATTTCCTGGCCCACTGCCCATGGCTCAACTGTGTGGGCCTTTTTTAGCACATGTGCAGCCGATCATATTGTTGCAGTTTGCAAACTTTGCTGAAAAGCACATCAAGCATGGCAAAAACACCAGCCATTTGGGTATCGAATGCTTGACAAGGCATTTAACCTCCTACCACCTGTTGGCAAGAGCACCTGAAAGCCACACAAAAGAGACACAATTCTGCCCCCCCCTCACTCCTCACCTTTCCGGTCTACCCCCGCTATACCTTATGACCTCTTAACAGCCTTCACTGACAGGGATGGTAGTATAGCCCAGGGTGTCACAGGTCCTTGCAGCACATCTGCCAGTAGCACAGAAAGTTCGAAAGTTTGAAAGTTCTGCCGCAAACCGAACAGGGGCCCATCTCTATCTGGAAAAAGTATTCAAGAAGACCCAAGGCTGTCCAAATCTCATTAACCAGCTTTATTTTCACATACATCTGCTTACTGAGTTTCAAGATGGCAGAGACAATCATGGCTTCCTTGACTGTTAAATGTAATAATGTCCTTTTGCATTATATAACAGTAGAAATTCTTAAATTCTTATAGCTTCCTTAAATGCCAGGGCCCATAGTCAGTAGGCAAGAGTTTACTCTGCAGTCCCCTCCAAAAGCCCCTGTCCTGGTTGGGTCTGTCACAATCTCATATTCCCAAAAATATCAGTTAATGCAGAAAAATGCTGGTGAACTACCGAGTAAAGTTAATTCTATGCACTGTTGCTCTTCCCCAGGAACTCCTATGCCCAGCACTGGTCCATCCCTGGAAGTGTACAGACTATACTGGCATTTCTCCTGTTACCTGTTTTTGATTTGGGCATACTAATAAAGAAAAATGCACGTTTCCCAAGTTCTTTCCATTGGGTCATCCCCATGGCTGGTTGGATGCCTAAGCTGAGTAGAAGCTCGTCCCAAAACTGCTGATTCATCCCAAAAAAGAAAGAAAGCTAGTGATACTCTATTTAAATCGAACACAGTTTATTATCCCAGACAGACAAAGCCCCACTTGGGACCTGGATGTAGTAGGGAAGGATCAGAACCCATAGACCATACTATTTTAAAATCCAGGTCCTGCACAGGGAGGTTGCTCAGGGGACTGGCCATCATCAAACTTTAGCAAGTAAGGTTGACTTACCCACAGGGTTCTGGCATTTGAAGGTACAGAGCTCTCTGCAGCACTTCTGCAGACCTTCACAGTCTTCATCTATCTTACAGGCAGTTGTGTTGAAGGGACCACATCGGACTACTTCATTCATCTTGTAATAAGGACACTGTCCACTTTTTTCAGCTGAAAGAATCAGAAACAGATTTTTGCCATGGATTTGTTCATAGGGTCACATGCAGGGGTGTTTCTAGCACCAGGCACCCAGGGCATGTCACCATAAAGGCAAGGGGGCATAGCATGTATTTTAGGGATGGGGTGCTGCAAGTTCCTTCTACTATTAGCCTGACAGCAGTAGTGACAGTGGCATCACCACTTCTGTCAGCCCAGAAATAGCAGCGGCAAGGAGAGAGCCGGGAGAAGGTGGGGGCTCTGCTCTCTCTCCCCCTCCTCTTCATAAACTTGCACATAATGAAGGGTGTGGGGTGCAATTTGGCATCTTTGCCATGGGCACTGGATTATCCTGTCCTGGCACTGCCTACAGGGATTCGTCAAGTCCTGACACTGCACTGCAGCAGGAGCTGGAACACTGAAGCAGTGTAAAAACAAGGCTTGATATGGATGGGAGCTGGGTTGGCAGCGGGCGTGTTTCTTTTTCTATTTCCTGTGTACACTCTAAAAAAGCAATACAAAGTAAACACAGGATTCAGCTACCTAAAGTGGAAAAAAGTTCACAAAACGTACCTCCACATCAATAGTCAGACGACCGCAAATTGTCTGGAATGGGATGATGTAACACCCGCACATGCCTAGGAATTTAGTCATCCAGGTACACAGGGACCATGCCGGCAATAAAAATGTAACTATATGAGGTGGTATCAAAATGTTTTGAGACAAGTTTTGTAACATGCCAACAAATGGCAGCACAAGGCTGCACGCACAGTCACGGGGAGCACCAATCTTAATAAGCCAATATGCCAAAAGACAACTTCCTGCGTACATCGGGTGCTGTGCAACTGGTGCTATTCTGACCACATGTGTTACCATGTCTGCTAATCCATCATGGACAGCAAATTAGAACACACGTGAAATTCTGCGTGAAACTGGGCAAATCTGTCACAGAGACGTTTGACATGGTTTGGCAAGTTTATGGTGATGTGGCAGTGAGTTGTTCGAGGTGTATTGAGTGGCACTCGTGCTTCAAGAGCGGAAGAACATCACTGGAAGATGATGAAAGGAAGACATTCACCGAGCTCAACCCCCAACAGCAACTTGTGCATGATGATCGTCAAAGAACAACCTACAACAGAGCTCTTTGAAGGTATTCCTGATCTCTCGATCTCTTCCAGTGATGTTCTTTCGCTCTTGAAGCATGCATACCACTCAAAACACCTTGAATAACTCATTGCAGCATCAACGTAAACTTACCGTATCATGCCAAATGCAGTGGCGGCTGGTGCTCCATTGGTCGGGTCAGGGGGGGTGGCTGACGGATGTGTCCACTGACCGCACCCCCCCAGTCGCCAGTTCACTCGCCCTGTGCTATCCCCGGACTGACATGTGGAGACAGCGGCGACCTCCCCCCTCAGTCTCTTCCGGGTCCCGGCTCTGTCGGTCAGGCTTCCCATGCATTTCCTCGGCATCATGGTGGCCGTACGTCTCCTCCCTCCTCCTCCTAGACCAATAGGATGGCTTCTCCTTTTTGCCAATCAGAAAACGGGTCTCACGACCTGCTTCCTGATTGGCTGGGAGAAGAATCAGTGTGACAATAGCAAATATTAATTTGTTGTTGTCACATAACTGGGTGGGCTCAGGGCAAAGTGCTCTGCCCCCAGAGCCCAGCCTTTTTTTAAGCCTATTAGAGCCTAAAAAAAAAAAAAAAAAACCCTCATTGGAATCCATGCGTCCGGCACCCTGCATGTAGATTAGGGGGCCGGATGCATGAATAGGGGGGCAGCGCCCCTAATGGACGAGCAGCCCCTGCGCCCCTAATGGACAAGCCAAGCTGCCACTGGTCAAATGTCTTTATGTCAGATTTGCCCATTTTATGCAGAATCTCACATTTGCTCTTTGTTTTAACTTGCTGTTCATGCTGAAATAGCAGACATGGTAACGCACGTGGTCAGAATAGCACCTGTTGCTCAGCTCTCGAAGTACGCAGGTCAATGTCTTTTGGCACACTGACTTAAGAAGGACGGTTCACCCTGTAACTGTGCGTGCAGCTTTATGCTGCAATCTGTTGGCATGTTACAAAACTATAAATATATTTCAGAGCTGTGCTATAAAAAAAGTGATAAAGTAACATCAGCATGCAGCTCCACCCTGCACATTTCGTCACACGTGATGACGCCCTTGACCCAGACAAGGCCCTACGTGTCTCATCACAGATGGCGTTGTCCGGGGCAGAAGTGAGGGTTTGAATTTATTGCTTCCGAAGAAACTGTACAGTAATTGTAAGAAGAATTCTCCTGCTTATTAACTTGGACGTTCATGTTATTTTGTGCACTATATATGTATAACATATATTTTTAAAGGGGTTGTAAACTCTCTTTTTTTTTTTTTTTTATAAAAATAAAATAACAAACATGGCTATACTTACCTGCTTTGTGCAATCATTTTGCACAGAGCAGCCACGATCCTCTTCCTATGGGTGCCCTGTCGGCATTCTAGGCTCCTCCCTTTCATTGAGTGCTTTACCTAGGGGCACCCGTGCGGGCTCGCTCCCGAGTCCCACTGGGGTGTCCCATGATGACACAGACAGCAGGACTTGCCCCCCCACCCCGCTCCTGTGTCACTGGATTTAATTGACAGCAGCAGGAGCCAAATGCTTCTGCCGCTATCAATCTGTCCAATAAGGAGCCGCTGCACTCGTGCACATTGCTGGATCGGATTGAGATCAGGTAAGAAAAAGGAGGAGTCTGGGGGGTGCTGCAGCACAGAAGGTTTTTTTACCTTAGGCTTTATAACCACTTTAATATTTGGGGATTTGTATATTTAGTTATTGTTATCACTTTTTGTTTAGTGTAGCTCTGGAATGTATTTATGATTGCGCGCAATGTGTCGCAATGTATCGCAAGGTTGAATTGCTGCTCTACACTATATTTTTAACTTTATACGCTGTGCTTTGCACAAGTTCAGTTTTTTGTACACATCTTACAATATTCCAAAGCTAGACTCAAAACTTTTTGATACCACCTCGTACGTGTGCATTTTAACCCCTTCCCATACGCGCTATAGCCAAAAGACGGCTACAGAGTGGGCTTAACTTGCAGGGAGGGCATACATGGACTGCCTCCTCTGATTGCGGGACTCATCACTGATCACAGATTGTGGTAAAGGGCCAATTACAGCAGCCCTTTACCATGTAATCAGATTATGTCCAATGACAGCTGATCAGGGAAGTAAACACAAGCCGGTTATCACTTTTCTTTCCTCCCGCTGACAGCGAGAGGAGGGAAAAAGAGAGCCAATAACCGGCTTGTGTTAAAGGGACATCGACACTGATATTCAGGCACTGATTATCAGTGCAGTCCCAACAGTGCCCACCAGTTCTGCCAATTAATGCTTATCAGTGCTGTCAATCAGTGCTGATCAGTGCCTCCTCATCAGTGTCACATATCAGTGCTGCCTATGTGTCCATCAGTGCCGCCTACCAGTGCCTATCATTGCCCATCAGTTGTGCCTATGAGTGCCACCTACAGTATCAGTGCCCTTTATTTGCATCTATGAGTGCCACCCATCAGTGCTGCCTATCAGTGCAGCCCCATAAGTGCCCACCAGTGCCAATTTATCAGTGCCCATCAGTGCCACCTATCAGTACCACCTTTATCAGTGCAGCCTATCAATGACCATCGGTGCAGCCTTATCAGCACACATCAGTGAAGAAGAACAATTACCTGTATGCAAAATTTTGACAAACTATGACTTTTTTTTTTTCAAAATGGTCTGCCTCTTTTTGTTTGTTTATCAAAAAATAAAAAACCCCAGTGGGGATTAAATACCACCAAAAGAAAGAAAGCAAACTCTATTTGTGTGAAAAATATTATAAAAATGTCATATGAGTACAGTGTTGACTGACTCACAATTGTCATTCAAAGTCTGGCAGCGCTAAAAGCTGAAAATTGGCCTGGTCAGGAAGAGAGTAAAAGTGGTTGCTTAACCTGCTCTTCTAACAGGTACTCCTGTCTCTGTGATTTATAAAAAAAAAAATGCCATTTATACCTGTTTTCAGAGCGCCACTTGAAGCTCACGTGACCCGCCGCCTTTCTGCCCTCCCCGGTTGACAGCTACAGCGGGCTGGGCTGAGATTTCCCTGCTCATGTCAGTCGGGACGAGAGGAGGAGAGAGCCGGCCGGTCATGTGAGCGCCGAGAGACACTTTGAAAACAGATGTAAATGGGCACTGTCACTAGCTGACAGGCAGGGAGGGGAGGGGGTAAAGAGGACAGAGGAGGATAGGAGGGTAGAACCAGGAGGATAGAACCAGGCAGGATCAGCCAGGTATTTTAGGCGTTACAGGGGGGGCAAATAACAAAACACCAACACTGTGCTATATAACATGCTTTACAAGAACACATTTTTTTTATATATATTCTATTTTTAGGGTAACAGATGCTTTAAAGAGAACTAAAACATTTATTTTGTTGCAGAGGGCATTGCATTGCATGTGTCTTCTGAAATAACATGCCTGCCTGCTAGCATTTTTTTTTATCAGTTTAGACTTTAGTTCACTTTAATAGATTGTGCTCCTACTGTATTGTTTAGCTGCATGTTTATTCAATTTTGAATTTGCATTCCACAGGCAAAAGGGACAGAGCCAGACAGAGTGGCCTTGTGATCGATGTGATGGCCAATGACAGCGATCACAGGTGTAAACACAGCTTGTGTTTACATTTAGGAGCCCACCCCTTCCTTCTCTGCCTCTGATACTGTGGGTAACACTTCTACTACTGACCACTAGTGCAAAAGGGGCACAAGCAGCAGCAAGGGGGTACACAGGGGGCATATTTGCCACAAAGAGGGCCAAGTGACCATCAATGACACTGCCAATGTAAAGGAGACACATACTCAGATAAAGCAGATGCTAAGTTGTCAGTTTTGTTGGCTGTAAAGGATAGGAGGGTTTAGTACGGTCATGTTGGACACAGAGGAACAGGACTGACGTTATAGCCATGTAGTCCCACTAAAAAGAATGTTACGTTATGTAAACATTTCAGCTGATACTAGCATTATTATCAGAACTAATACTCACAGTATAAAATGTGAGAATGGTTGTTGCGTCTTTTTTCTGCCTTAACAACATACTAACAAGAACAATGCACGGTAATAAGAATTCCTCAGATGCTATGCTTTAAGAAGGTGGGATTTCACATGCCCGTCTAACCATTCATTGTGCCTGGCTGCCACTCATTGAGGCTAGAGAGCTCCTCTATCAAAGGCAATGTGCCCATTCACCTCCTCATCACCAAACCACTTACCGAAAGACACTGCTTGAAGCAGGATGATCCCCAGGAGGATGGAGAGGGCGCCAAATGTGGATGGTCTCATGACTGTATACCAGAGTGAATATCTGTGTTGTAGCTCCATCTCTGGTATTTATATCAGAAACTCTGATGGGAGGAACATGGCAGAACAGCAGTGGGAACCGGTTTGGTTTCTTAGTCTGCAAAATGTTTCTATGAGGCATAGTGTCCATATTTAGATATTATTTATAGTTTATGATTAACAGCAGCCACACCAGCTCTTTTATATCACAAATTAATTATTGTATGGCTTTACATTTACTCTTCTTCCTTATGTCAAAAATAGAGAAATAAATTCAAAATCTCTGGTCTCCAATCAGAGATGCTATTATACAATTATAATATAAAGCCATTCATAGCTACGAATAAGCGCCATGATAGGGCGTGAAATGCATTAGCTATTTGCCCTGTTTTTTCCCTATTTATGAGGTGACTGTATTTGGATTTTACTATTTCATAATAAGAATGAATTTTTTTGATGTGCGGCCAACCGGGACTTCTTTCTCTCTTCAAGCTTGAGCAGAGCCAGCACCTGTGAGTTTCATTAGGGTGAGGGTTTTACCAAGGATTTGGGAGGTTGGAGCCGAAATCTTTTATTTATATAGCCATTCATGTGTTCTGAATGCGATACTCTTCATATTGTGTAATAGATCATAATCACTAATGTTAATAACACTGAAGAATTAACTCTTGGAGCTTCTAGTTGTAATCTACAGAAGTTGTTGCTGTATACAAGAAAGAGAAGGAAGGGAATGGTTAAAGCCAATTGAATTTTCAGCTTAAATCAGCTATTCATGACTCCCATTACAACTTTATTATAAAAGTTTTTTCGTTTTTTTTTAGTGTCGAGTATATGTCTTTAGCCCATTTGTAGATAAAGCTGTCACTGACCGTTCCTAGGTTCATACTAACAATTGAGAAGACCGGCTCCTGATCACGTGATAGCCAGTGAAGACCCAGTCTGAGGAGGCCCATCCATTAGGGTCGCCCAGGCGCCTCTCCCCTGTCCTCACCACCCCCTATATCTCTACCCCCTATATGCTACGCATGAATCTATACACTGCCACTCCCCTATTCATATGTCCGTTCCATTTGGTTGCCGGACATATGAATTACAGTGGCCAGATTTTTTTTTTTAAGCACTGATTAGAGACATAGGCTTTTATATGCTTCAAAATAGGGTGAACTCGGGACGCAGAGCATTGCATTTGGAGCCCACCCAGGTGTGTTGCAACAGCGAATGAAAATTCACTGTTGCAACACTGATCCTCCTCCTGGCCAATCAGGAAGCAGGTATGAAACCTGTTTCCTGATTGGCCGAAATGTCTGGCAATCCTATTGGACGCCTAGCTCTGGGAGGAGGAGAGAGGAGACACCGCGGAAGCTGCTCCGGGAGAGGACAACGGAGCAGCTTTCCCCGAGCCCGCCACTCTCTCACTGCCCGCATCCAAAGTAAGGACAGCAGCTGGTGGTGGTGGGGGAGTGTGTTAGTGCCGCAGAGGGGGTAGTGTCGCTCCACTGACAGCCTAGGGGGGTGTAGTTTGCCAGCCCCCTAAAAAAAAACTACCAGCCGCCACTGGGCCCAGTAAAACCCACCCTCTATTCTTTCTCTATGTGAATGGAGAAATGAGGGTGGATGAGTGTTAACGCATTTCAAAGGCGTTCCTTCTTTGTCAAACTACTCCCTCATGGTACCGATTGTGTATATAAGTTCAGGACAGGGAGAATTGCGTTCTGTGTATTGCCAGCATCTGGGTACCTCAGCGCTACCACATACCAACCAATTTACAAGAAAACCTATTCAAAAATAGAAAGCAAAGTGGAAAACCAAAGAAATGCATATTTTGTAGATTGCATTCCTATTATTATTTCCAATTCTTCAAGGGAACTGGAACTGGGGGCTGGTTTATTTAGTAATTCGTACCCGTACCTGTACTGTATATGCAATATATATTTACAGTGGGTATGAAAAAAATCACCCATTTTAAAATAATCACATTTTGTTGCTTTGCAGCCTGAAATGAAGACAGATGCAGTTTTTGCTTTATCCAGCTGTATTTACTACTATAACATTTAAGTGACAGATATAACACCAATATGTCAGAAAAAATAAACAAAATTCAAAAACACAATCACAGAGTTGGAAAAAGGATCACCCCTAAAATCAAATTACTTAGCCTCAAAACCAAACAATATGTTTGGCGGAAATCCAATAGAGCTCACTATCCAAATAACACCCTTCCTACAGTAAAGGATGGAGGTGGTAATATCCTGTTATTGGGGTGTTCTCTGCAGAAGGGACTGCAGCACTTGTCAGGATAGAAGGATAGAAGGATAAATGGATGGGGAAAATTACCGTCAAATTCTTGAGAAAAATCTGCTGCTCTCTGCCAGAAAGTTGTCAGTGGGAAAAAGGTTTACCTGCCAACACGACAATGACCCAAAACACACAGCAAAAAGGACCACACAGTGGTTGAAGGAGAAAAAGGTCAATTTCCTTGCATGGCCTAGTCAGAGCCCAGACTTAAACCCCAAAATCTGTGGAATGACTTGAAGACTGCAGTCCACCATCAAATGTAACTGAACTTGAGCAGGTCTGCAAAGAAGAGTGGGCACATTTTGCAAAGTCTAGATGTGCAAAGCTAGTAGAGATGCATCCCAACAGACTAAAGGCTGGAATTAAAGCAAAAGGTGGTCCGACAAAATACTGACATAAGGGGGTGATCCTTTTTCCAACTCAGTGATTGTTTTTGAATTTTGTTTATTTTTTAATGACATGTTACAAAGTTACATAGTTACATAGTAGGTGAGGTTGAAAAAAGACAAAAGTCCATCAAGTCCAACCTATGTGTGTGATTATATGTCAGTATTACATTGTATATCCCTGTAAGTTGAGGTCGTTCAGGTGCTTATCTAATAGTTTCTTGAAACTATCGATGCTCCCCACTGAGACCACCACATGTGGAAGGGAATTCCACATCCTTGCCACTCTTACAGTAAAGAACCCTCTACGTAGTTTAAGGTTAAACCTCTTTTCTTCTAATTTTAATGAGTGGCCACGAGTCTTGTTAAACTTTCTGCAAAAGAGATTTATTCCTATTGTGGGGTCACCAGTACGGTATTTGTATATTGAAATCATATCCCCTCTCAAGCGTCTCTTCTCCAGAGATAATAAGTTCAGTGCTCGCAACCTTTCCTCATAACTAACATCCTCCAGACCCTTTATTAGCTTTGTTGCCCTTCTTTGTACTCGCTCCATTTCCAGTACATCCTTCCTGAGGACCAGTGCCCAGAACTGGGCAGCATACTCTAGGTGCAGCTGGACCAGAGTCTTGTAGAGCGGGAGAATTATTGTTTTATCTCTGGAGTTGATCCCCTTTTTAATGCATGCCAATATTCTGTTTGCTTTGTTAGCAGCAGCTTAGCATTGCATGCCATTGCTGAGCCTATCATCTACTAGGACCCCCAGGTCCTTTTCCATCCTAGATTTCCCCAGAGGTTCTCCTCCCAGTCTATAGATTGCATTGATATTTTTGCCACCCAAATGCATTATTTTAAATTTTTCTACATTGAACCTCATTTGCCATGTAGTGTAGCCCACCCCATTCATTTGTTCAGATCTTTTTTCAAGGTTTCCACATCCTGCGGAGAAGTTATTGCCCTGCTTAGCTTAGTATTGTCCAAAAATACAGAGATTGAACTGTTTACCTCCAGGTCATTTATGTTCAAATTAAATAGGATTGGGCCGAGCACAGAACCCTGGGGGACCCCACTACCCACCCCTGACCATTCCGAGTACTCCCCATTTATCACCACCCTCTGAACTCGCCCTTGTATCCCGTATTCAATCCATGTACTCACCCTATGGTCCATGCAAATGGACCTTATTTTATACAGTAAACGTTTATGGGGAACTGTGTCAAATACTTTTCATTCATCCATGCTGATTACTGCAAATAATATCGTTCTCATTACTAAAATCTTGTATATAGTCCCTTATCATCCCCTCCAAGAGCTTGCATACTATTGATGTTTGGCTAACTGGTCTGTAATTCCCAGGGATGTATTTTGGGCCCTTTTTAAATATTGGTGCTACATTGGCTTTTCTCCAAGTAGCCAGTCAGTAGACTGTCAGTAAAAATTAGGAACAATGGTCTAGCAATTACTTGACTGAGTTCCCTAAGTACCCACAAGTGCAAGCCATCTGGTCTCGGTGATTTATGCTTCCCAAGTCTAATTTTAATTCTGTTCTCTGTTAACCATGGAGGTGCTTCCTATGAGGTGTCATGAGGATAAACACTGCAGTTTTGGTTATTGAAGCCCCCCGATTCCCTCGTGAAGACTGAGGAGAAGAATAAATTCAATACCTTCACCATCTCCCTATCCTTTGTAACCAGATGTCCTTCCTCATTCTTTATGGGGCCAATATGGTCTGTCCTCCCTTTTTTACTGTTTACATACTTAAAGAATTTCTTGATTTTTTTTGCTCTCTTTCATGTTCTATCTTAGCCGTTCTTATTGCACCCTTACATTTCTTGTTGCATTCTTTATAAAGTCTGAATGCTGATCCCTCAACCTTGTATTTTTTGAAGGCCTTCTCCTTTGCTTTTATATGGATTTTTACATTGCAGTCAAGCCATCCAGGACTTTTGTTCGCTCTTTTAAATGTATTACCCAATGGGATGCATTGGCTAATGCCCTTATTTAATATGCTCTTAAAGCAAACCCATCTCTGCTCTGTGTTTTTGTTCCTAAGATTTTATCCTAGGATGTTGATGTTGTATCTTTCACTTGGGTGGTATACTGTAAGTTGCACTGAGTAAATACAGCCTTCTCAGACGAGTTGAAGCTGTTATAGCTGCAAAGGGTGGGTCAACACAATATTGAACCCTATGCACTAAGAGATACCATTAAAGTTCATGTGAGTGTAAAGGCAGGTGTCCCAATACTTTTGGTAATATAGTATATATAAACAAGAATTAAATATCTAAGACCTTTCACCAATTCCCTATATGAATCGATGGAGGTTATCTAAAAGACAAGAAAAAACTCACATGCTGACAAATGACAATCAACTAAAAAAACCATGCCAATGTATTCCCACACTTCTAATAAAACAACAGAAAATGATGCTGCGCTACTCCTTAAGTAATAAAAAGTGATAATAAACACACTACAGAGGTGGTGCCCCCCTCCAAATGAATTAAACAAAACAAATAACAATCCTCACAGGTAAATTTGTAGACTAAATAAAATAATAAATTGACCAACAATCAATCTTCTGTGCTGATCATACTTACTACAGAATTGTGTGGACCGCTAGCTCCTCATTCAAATCCTTTGGAGCCAGAGTGTCCAGTGTAAATATCCAACAAGTCTCCCTATGAAATCTTTCTGCAAACTTTATTAATTTAAGACCTTTTATGAACTTATGTTTCAAAGTAAAATGTTATGGGACAATATGCTCCACATCTCCTGACTCTATCAATCTCCTATGAGTACCAAACCTTTTGAGTACTGTTCTGATATACCTACTGTATATCATGATGTACATGTAGCAGGCCACGAGGTCTCCTATTGTTCTGGATGCTTATATGTACTTTTCTAGTGATTAGGATGTAAGTATATGTTTTGTACTATCTAATGGTATTATAACAGTCCTTGTTACGATTTGTTGGCTGATTCCTTTATTCAAATCTTTTAGATATGGTGTTACCTGCAAAAAAAAAACCCTGATGAAGGAGAATACAACTCATCTCTGAAACGTCATTGGGTTTGAGTTATTCCATTATACCTATCCATGACCTTTTGTACATTGTTGTGCATCCTTGACCGTTTTTGTGTTTTTCTGATATTGGAATTATGTATTTTTTCTTTGTACAATAATTTTTATATTTTTCTATTTATGTGGATATGGTAGTACCTATAAAGTCCCACACCTAGGGGGTTTCTCCATTCCTATAGTCTTTAGATAAGTAACATCATGAATTTATTGCACTAAGAGTCAAATATAAAAAGCTGCAGCAACAGTCAATAGTAGTATAAATACTTGTAGATGGTTGCAGAACAGTCATAAAAGCATATAGCTAAATAAGATACTGGTATAAACAATACCACTGCTGAGTCCAGATGAGAGGGGGTTCAGGCTGGACCGTGGAGAGGGCTGTCACAACTATAAATAGATGGTATGAAAATCCCAGTATGGCAGGGGGGAGAATGGTGTCTCAAATTTTGTAGCTGCCAGATGAAAGTGCTCAGTCTACAAACACACGTACAGGCACGATAAGGAGGATCCTCAGATGGGCACAGCAAGCCCTACCGTGGGACGTGGGATGATTCTCCTATGAGGATGCTGTGTAGCTGAGCTGAGCTGTGTGAAGGCTAGACAGAGACAACCACAAGGGGGAAGAAGCCAAAAGAGCCGAGCAGGCAGACCAGGAGCCGGACGCACTGGGTGACGCCAGTGTTGTTTCCGGCTTCCCTTTGTTTCCGTGGTAACGTCACCTAGTGGTAGAAGAGAAAAATACAACAAGGCCAAACTTCAATCAATGGATCTCCAACAATTTAACTATGGTAGCTACCCCTGACAAGGAATTTGGTGAGGAGCTCCAACCCCAGGGTGCTTCATCTTCTTAGTAGAAGGTGAGGTTCTTAGACAGTTTAGCCAGGCTTTTGTAAGATCCTCTTGCTTATATCCCTTATCCATGAACTTTTTTAGTAAGGATCTCCCCCTGACTTAATAGTCTTTCTCTTTAGAAGAATTATTTTTCACATGGTGAAATTAGCTCTTTGGTATATTTGGCCCCCAATTAGGTTTGAAGCAGCTTTTTGGGTAAAGGTATGAGTAACCAGCCAATTCCTTAGAGTGGTTATTGAAGATAATCATTGAATCTGTATGACTCAATCCTAGGTCTAAAAAAACAGCAACCCATAATCATGAACATGGCACAATGAGAGGCCCAAAGGGTTACTATTACAATAATATTCAAAAGATGTCAATTTTGATGGGGGAGCCATTCCATATGACAATGATGACATCTATATACTTGCTGTAATATATAATATTAGCGGTAAATGGATTGTTGCTTCAAATAAAGACATGTTCCCTGTAGTCCATGGTTAAGTTTGTGTAGCAGGGTCCAAAATATGCTCCCATAGCCGTCTTGTGAATCTGAAATAAGTATGAATGGTCTCTTACAATACAGAGAACGTTTTTTTACAGTCCTTGGTACAGTCCCTACCAGCATATATTAGACATCCCCTCCATCTGTTAGATATAATAAAACATTATTTCTTGTAAAATGGATACAGTTGGTTGTCCCTAAATATAAATTAATTATTTATGTCAATCCCTCATTAATTATGTCTGAGAGCTTTAGAACTCTTCCTCACCTTTGACAGTGGGTTAAACTGTACCTAAGTCCAGTTTGTCCTAGAGGCAACCTGTTTCAGTTTAACACTAACTACTTGATGGAAAATTACTTTCAGATTTGCAGAACAGCCATGGGCACTAGTTTTGCACCCTGCTATGCTAACATAATCATGGTCTACTGGGAACATCTCTTTATTTGGAACAACAACCCGTGTGTCTATAGTATTATACTAGATGGCATCATTGTGTCAGAAACCATGAATCAGACCGAGACATAAGTACAAATTAAATTACACATATTTATTAATAAAAAATAAAAAGGTAGAGTAAGCGTTGTGAAAGCATAGCCAGAGCCCAGTAACCAGATCGAGTAGTCAGCCAGTCCAGAGGTCAATAACCAGATTGGGTAATCAGCCAGGTCAGAAGTCAGGGATCCAAGTCGAGCAACAGCAAACAGGATAAGGAGCCAGAAGGGATGTCAGCAAGCCAGCCGGAGATGGTTTCTTGTGATCTAACCAAGGCAAAGGCAGAGATGAAGTGAGCTGGACAGCTTTAAGTAGGCAGGTCAGACAAGCAAGATCAGGGACAGCTGGTAACTGTGGAGAGAGATAAGAGCTGGCAATTAGCCGACAGTTGAGCGGCCAGCCCAGAGAAGGAAGGGCTAAGCCATCCCTGACACATTGCCATATGGGATGGCTCTCTATCAAAAAAAGACATCTTTTGTAGATCATTGTAATAGTAATCCTTTGGGCCTCTCATTTTGCCATATTCACGATTATGAGTTGCTAGTTTTTTTAAACCTGGAGTTTGGTCATACAGATTCAACAATTATCTTGAAAAAACACTTTAAGCAATTGGCTGCTAAATCCAAAGAGCTAATTCCACCACGTGAAAAAGAATTGTTCTAAAGAGGAAAAATATTTGAGTCATGGATCCTTCCAAAAAAATGTATAGATAAGGGATATAAGAACGAGGATCTTACAAAGGCCCAGCTAGACTGTCTAAGAACCTCACCTTCTACTAAGAATACAAAATCGGATAGCAAGGATCAGATTAAAATGAGACTAAGGCCGCGTACACACGCGGGGACTGTTCGCTCAACTTTGTTCGTCAAACAGTTTCAGCGGACAGTCCGCTCAAAATTAGCATGGACGGACTTGCCCACACACGACGAACGAACAGTCCGCTGAAACCGTGCGCGATGACGTGAACGGCACATACGACGGGACTAGAAAACGACGTCCTATACACTGCAATGCAACCTTCGGCGTGTAAATTCTTTCTGAGCATGCGCGAGACTTAGTTTGACGAACAAGCCTACACACGGGCGGACTGTCCACTCAAACAAAGTTTCAGCGGACAGTTTTAGGGAATTTCCGAAAAACTTTGTTCGTCAGACTGTCCGCTGAAACTGTCCGCTGAAAGCCCACACACGAGCGGACTGTCCGCCGAAACACTGTTCAGCGGACAAAGTTGAGCGAACAGTCCCCGCGTGTGTACGCGGCCTTATTATGCAGCTCCATTGTAAGTATCAAAATATAAAACAAATCATAAAAAGACACTGGAAAGTCTTAAAACTTCTACTAAGAAAACAAAAAAATTGATACAAAATACCAGAATAAAATTTGATTTATTACGCAGTTCCATCATCAAAGTATGGAACAGATCATAAAAAGGCACTGGAAAATCCTAGCACAAAATCCCAGACTTGTGGATCACTGAAAGGCTGAGCCAGGTGTCGGTTCAGGCTTTTGGGTGGATCCCAACCATATAGTCGGGATCATTTCAGAGCCTGGTCTGGCTTTGTGACATCTGCAGACAGCAGGCTGTCAGCTGAAAATGGATCACAGGAGTGCAGAATGAACTGCACGTCTGTGATCCATAGGAGAAGTACAGCCAAAAAAGCTTTGGCTATACTTCTGCTTTATGAAAACATGTGGCCACTCTGAAATTGGATGATAAGTGGTTCAACCTTAAACTGCGTAGTGGGTCATTTAGTGTAATGCCATGTACACACGGCTGGAAATTCCGATGGAAATAGTCCGATCGGATTATGTTGTCTGAAAATCCGATCGTGTGTGGGTTCTATCGGACTTTTTCTGTCGGATTTTCCAATGCACAAAGTTTGAGAGCAGGATCTAAAATTAGAACAACAAAATCTGATCGCATAAATTCTGATCGTGTGTAGACAATTCCGACAGACAAAGTGGCACGCATGCCCAGAATAAGCTAAGAGACAAAAGCTATTGGCTACTGGCCCTTTTATAGTCCCGATTTACATGTTTAACGTCACCTCGTTCCGAACGCTCGGATTTTCCGACAACTTTGTGGGAACGTATGTATGCAACATAAGTTTCGGATAAAATCCGTTGGAAAAAATCAGACAGATTTTGTGGTCGGAATGTCCGACCGTGTGTATGGGGCATTAGAGCAGTACGGGTGTGGAACTCCCTGCCGCAATCAGCATTGTCAGAAGGAGGTGTTGATATTTTCAAATAACTCTTAGATGCGCATCTTAGCAAACGCAATTTACAGGGATATAGGAAATGGTATTAACATAAACACACACACACACACACACACACACACACACACGTTGAAATAGATGGACTGATTCTTTATTTAACCTTACCAACTGTGTAACTTGGTCTGAGACAACTATGATCTGCATAGGAGGCAATTTTCTCTTAGGCCCCTTTCACACTGGGGCGGTGCGGCCGTCGGCAGTAAAGCGCCGCTGTTGTCGTTTTAGCGGCGGTCTGTGGGCACTAACGGGGTGGTTTTAACCCCTGCTAGAGGCCGAAAAAGGGTTAAAACCGCCCACAAAGTGTCGCGCGTATTGCCGCGCTGTCCCATTGATTTCAATGTGTAGGAGCGGTGAATACACCGCTCCTTCACCGCTCCAAAGATGCGGCTAGCAGGACTTTTTTCACCACCCTGCTAGCGCACCGCTCAAGTGTGAAAGCCCTCCGGCTTTCACACTGGAGTGAAAGGGGCCGGTTTTTTCAGGCGCTACACAGGCGCTATTTTTAGCGCTGCAGCGCCTGAAAACCGCCCCAGTGGGAAAGGGGCCTTAGAGATCTACTTGGTCGTGAAATCATTTACCACAAGTGTCACATTTTCAGCATTTCCTACAGTTGCTATGCCCAGCCCTGTGAAGGGAACAGCATGGTCAGCCCATGCAGGCAGTCTTCTGCTTACATTGTCCCATAGTTCTACAAAGAAAGGAGAGTCCTGCCTCGTTATAATTTCATGGATAAATTTGGGCACCATCCCGACCTCTTGGATAACTGAACCACATGCAGTGGTTTTTGTGACTGGTACCAGTGAGTAATCTCTACTAGACATGTGAGGGTCGTTTCGTACGAATCTTAAATTTGTACGAATTTCAGAAAATTCGTACATTTGGAAGCATGCAAAATACGAATTTCTATGCTTCCGAATTGTACTGTATATGAAATTTTGTTTACGAATTTCGGATCCAAATTCCGTTACAACGAAAACGTGACTGGTGTTTTGTTGACCAATCAGAGGTTTTCTTTTGCTGCTGAGTGAAGGTTGGGAAAATTACTTTTTTTAATATGGGATTGGGAGACTGGTACTGGTAATCGATTGGAGATTCAGAATCGGACAAAATAAGAATGTTCGTTAATATCGTTTTATTATTGTCATAATAATTATGATTATTCATTATGATGAAGTTAAAAACCCAGGAAGTCAGCACAGCACAGGGATGATGGGAGCCCTTCATAATGAGTACAGCACAGGGATGGTGGGAGCCCCTCATAATGAGCACACCGCAGGGATGGTGAGAGCCCCTCATAATGAGCACACCGCAGGGATGGTGGGAGCCCCTCATAATGAGCACAGCACAGGGATGGTGGGATCCCCTCATAATGAGCACAGGGATGGTAGGAGCCCCTCATAATGAGCACAGCACAGAGATGGTGGGAGCCCCTCATAATGAGCACAGGGATGGTGGGAGCCCCTCATAATGAGCACAACGCAGGGATGGTGGGAGCCCCTCATAATGAGCACAGCACAGAGATGGTGGGAGCCCCTCATAATGAGCACAGGGATGGTGAGAGCCCCTCATAATGAGGACAGCAGGGGTACAGCCCCAGGAGGAAGTCAGCACAGCACAGGGATGGTGGGAGCCCCTCATAATGAGCACAACACAGGGATGGTGGGGGCCCCTCATAATGAGCACAGCACAGGGATGGTGGGAGCCCCTCATAATGAGCACAGGGATGGTGGGAGCCCCTCATAATGAGCACAGCAGGGGTACAGCCCCAGGAGGAAGTCAGCACAGCACAGGGCTGGTGGGAGCCCCTCATAATGAGCATAATGAGTTGACGACTGCCAGATTGAGAAAGGTATTTTTTGCTTTTTAAATTCATCATAAGGAACGTTCGTAATTGTTACGAAGTTAACGAACCTAACGAAAAATCGTATTTCGTACAAATCCAAATTGAATTTCGGACATGAATTCCAAAATACGAATTAACGGCTAATATGGAATGGAATGGAACTAAACAAAACAAATGTATCGATGGCGCACATGTCTACTCTCTACCATCCCCATACGTACATACCACCTGCAGGATTTTGGTTACAGGGCCCACTCTCCAAACTACCCTTATATGGAAAAGAGTTACTATGCCACCTGAGTCCAGCAAGGCCCAGACAAGCACTAAAGTAAGTTAAGGTATCCCGCGCTATCAACAAGAGCATAGACTATCACTAAGGATAGGTTGCAGCAGACCACTGATAGGGGTATAAGCCCTAGCCCCCGATAACAATAACGTGAAAATCAAATAAATGGTGTTGCGCTACCTTAAGAAGTTAAACTAAACTAAAGTGCCTTGTGCATAAGTGTATATTATCAATGGTGCTAAATAACAAACTAACAGGGATAATGTCTCCTCCTATTAGGTGGGTGTAGTAGAATCACCCTAGGCTGGACAATTATATATTACACACAGTATATATATATATATAAAAAATGGCTCAGAATATATAAAGTGCCTCCAACAGATTAAGTCGTGAACAATCAGGTAAGTGAATAAAGTGTCCAGTGCTTAAATATAGCAGCAGAGATAAACAAATAATAAAGTGTCTTGTGCTTTAAATATTCAAGCAGATATCTCCAAAGTAATAAACTCAAGAAAATTACATAAAGCTCTTCTTGTAAACAAACGTGAAACACGCAGTGCAAACTAAGCAAAGAAAACAAGATGATAAAGTCTTTATCTGAGCTTAGATGAATAAAGTGACCAGTGGCTTATTCAGTGCTTCTCCAAATAAGGTGCCAAAAACCGTGTCTTTGGTGTCCGTTTAGTATATTTTGATATTTTACATCTCTGGAGTTCTCTGCTCTTCTCAGAGATATTTGTTCTCACCCATGTGGCAGTTTAATATATCATGTAGATCACTTCTCCCACTGAGAATAGAAGTGATCTACAAACGCTCTGAGAACCCTGAACGGCTTCTGTTTCTGTAATCTCACAATAGCTCAGGAGATTTCAGTATCAGAATTCCAAAGTGAAATACGAAGCACTCCACATACACTGCACATATTAAGTTAATAATAAAGATATAATCCCCCTACCTGATAAACAGACACCCCATAACTGTAAAACATTCTAATTAATACATAACATATGTGCATATTTATGCGAATGGTGTATTCTGAAATGATAGTACCCTATTTGTCATGCAGATATGCACCATTCATATACAAACAATAAATATATATATTAAATAGTTCAAAGTAATTTTAAAAAAGCATAACAATAAAAATATAAAATTAACAATTAAAATAATAATAAATAAATACATAATAACAATAAATAAATAAATAAATATGGCGTTTTTCACACAGGCGTATTAACATATACACTTATGCAAACGCAGTGTGTACTGGACTCATCTGATGCTCTGAATTTTACAGCCAACTTGCGTTATCAGCGATGCATCATCTGCGCAGCTGTCAAAATTACAGCATCAGTTGTACTTCTGTAGCCACAACACTGCCTTTATATATATGCCTATATATATGTGTATATCTGTGTGAGTGTATGTGTGTGTGTGTATATATATATATATATATATATATATATATATATATATATATATATATATATATATTAGGGGTGCAACAGATCGTCACTGATCCGTGATTCGAATGGGTCACCCTGTTCGGATCGGCACACGCAGCGATCCGCGGTCTCGGCCTTAGGAAAGGTCGCGGTTTCGGCCTAGCTCTGGAGCGGCAGCTATCTTGGTGCACCCATCAGCCGTTTAAGATTTGATCACTCTGTCAAATGATGGAGCGATCACTTGTAAACAAACGTCGGTTCCTCTCTCCCTTCTGTAAAGTGGAGGGGAGAGATCGGATAGAAGCAGCGCTGTGGGCTGGATCTGTAGTGTCCACAGCGCTGCTCTGCAATTCCCTGCCAATACCGTGCCAATAGACTGCCATACCCTGTCAATACTCTGCCATACCCTGCCAATAGTGCTATACCGTGCCAATACCCTGCCAATACTCTGCAATGCCCTGCCATGCCCTGCCAATAACGTGCCAATACTCTGCCAATACCGTGCCAATACTCTGCCAATACCGTGCCAATACTCCGCCAATACCGTGCCAATACTCTGCCATACCCTGCCAATACTGCCATACCCTGCCAATACCCTGTCAATACCCTGCCAACTACGTGCCAATACTCTGCCAATACTCTGCCATACCATGCCAATAGTCTGCCATACCCTGTCAATACTGCCATACCCTGCCAATACCCTGCCAATAATGTGCCAATACTCTGCCAATACTCTGCCAATACTCTGCCTTACCGTGCCAATACTCTGCCATACCCTGTCAATACTCTGCCATACCCTGCCAATACTGCCATACCGTGCCAATACCCTGCCAATACTCTGCAATACCCTGCCAATAACGTGCCAATACTCTGCCAATACCGTGTCAATACTCTGCCAATACCATGTCAATACTCTGCCAATACCGTGCCAATACCGTGCCAATACTCTGCCAATACCGTGCCAATACTCTGCCAATACCGTGCCAATACTCCGCCAATACCGTGCCAATACTCTGCCAATCCTCTGCCATACCCTGCCAATACTGCCATACCGTGCCAATACCCTGCCATACCCTGCCAATACTCTGCAATACTCTTCCATACCCTGCCAATACTCTACCATACCCTGCCAATACTCTGCCATACTCTGCCATACCCAGCCAATACTTGCCAATACCCAGCCATACTCGGTAATACCCAGCCATACTCAGCGATACCCAGTCATGCTCAGCCAATTATTATTTGCTGATCCGAAAAATGATCCAATCCGTGACTCTGATCTCAGGAACGATCCGTTCCGTGAGTTTTTTGAAAATATATATACACACACAAATATAAATATATACACACACAGATATATACAGTGGTGTGAAAAAGTGTTTGCCCCCTTCCTCATTTCCTGTTCCTTTGCATGTTTGTCACACTTAAGTGTTTCAGAACATCAAACCAATTTAAACAATAGTCAAGGACAACACAAGTAAACACAAAATGCAATTTGTAAATGAAGGTGTTTATTATTAAAGGTGAAAAAAAATCCAAACCATCATGGCCCTGTGTGAAAAAGTGATTGCCCCCCTTGTTAAAACATACTATAACTGTGGTTGTCCACACCTGAGTTCAATTTCTCTAGCCACACCCAGGCCTGATTATTGCCACACCTGTTCACAATCAAGGCATCACTTAAATAGGAGCTGCTTGACACAGTAAGGTCCACCAGAAGATCCTTAAAAGCTACACATCATGCAGAGACCCAAAGAAATTCAGGAACAATTGAGAAAGAAAGTAATTGAGATCTATCAGTCTGGAAAGGGTTATAAAGCCATTTCCAAAGCTTTGGGAATCCAGCGAACCACAATGAGAGCCATTATCCACAAATGGCGAAGACATGGAACAGTGGTGAACCTTCCCAGGAGTGGCCGGCCGCCCAAAATTACCCCAAGAGCGCAGCGACGACTCATACAAGAGGTCACAAAAGACCCCACAACAACGTCCAAGGAACTGCAGGCCTCACTTGCCTCAGTTAAGGTCAGCGTTCATGCCTCCACCATCAGGAAAAGACTGGGCAAAAATGGCCTGCATGGCAGAGTTCCAAGGAAAAAAACACTGCTGAGCAAAAAGAACATCAAAGCTCGTCTCAATTTCTCCACAACACATCTTGATGATCCCCAAGACTTTTGGGACAACATTCTGTGGACCGATGAGACAAAAGTGGAACTCTTTGGAAGGTGTGTGTCCAAGTATATCTGGTGTAGAAGGAACACTGCATTTCATAAAAAGAACATTATACCAACAGTAAAATATGGTGGTGGTAGTGTGATGGTCTGGGGCTGTTTTGCTGCTTCAGGACCTGGAAGACTTGCCGTGATAAAAGGAACTATGAATTCTGCTGTCTACCAAGAGATCCTGAAGGAGAATGTCCGACCATCTGTTCGTGTACTCAAGCTGAAACGAACTTGGGTTCTGTAGCAGGACAATGATCCTAAACACACCAGCAAGTCCACCACCGAATGGCTGAAGAAAAACAAAATGAAGACTTTGGAGTGGCCTAGCCAAAGTCCTGACCTGAATCCTATTGAGATGTTGTGGTATGACCTTAAAAAGGCCGTTCATGCTCGAAAACCCTCTAATGTAACTGAATTAGGACAATTCTGCAAAGATGAGTGGGCCAAAATTCCTCCAGGACGCTGTAAAAGCCTCATTGCACGTTATCGCAAACGCTTGGTTGCAGTTGTTGCTGCTAAGGGTGGCCCAACCAGTTATTAGGTTTAGGGGGCAATCACTTTTTCACACAGGGCCATGATGGTTTGGATTTTTTTTCACCTTTAATAATAAACACCTTCATTTACAAATTGCATTTTGTGTTTACTTGTGTTGTCCTTGACTATTGTTTAAATTGGTTTGATGTTCCGAAACACTTAAGTGTGACAAACATGCAAAGGAACAGGAAATGAGGAAGGGGGCAAACACTTTTTCACACCACTGTATATATATATATCTGTATGTATATATATATATATATATATATATATATATATATATATATATATATATGTACATATAAATATATGTATATATATGTGTGTGTGTGTGTGTGTATATATATATATATATATATATATATATATATATATATATATATATATATATATATATATATATATATATATATATACATATATATACATATATATATAATCTCTGTGTGTAATTGTATAGTTAATGTATTTGTAACCTGTTGTTGGTGTATTTTTCACTGCAGTTAAGAAAGTTTTTACTTTCATTTTTGGCCACGGGAGAAGGAAGAAGCTATTCTCTGGCAGAGATCTCCTGATATCTCCACCTCTGGGCTGGAGAAGCCAGAAAGGAGAACTTGAAAGAGAAGCACAGAGATAAAGTGGCATCTCTGTTTACTAAACATGCCGTTTCTGTTGCAGTCAATGCAGCCGTTCTGTGTTCTGAGATGAGAAGAGAAAAAATAGTTCTCCAGCACTCATCTCGGTATATTAAACCTGCAATGCTCTGAGATAAGCAGAGATCATCCTGATCTCAGCTTATCAAAGTTTACTAAATGGACACCTTTAACTCTTATGTCTCCAGTGTTCACGGCACACCAGGTGGAGTGGCCCCTTACCTTACTGCTGTAAGGTAAACAGCAGAGCAAACACGTGACAAGATCCAGGGATTATATCACTATTCCTGGCAGGTAAGTGCTGGTCCCCACGGCTGATGTTTTGTACCTCAATAGCTTCCACACAGATCTTACTGCTCAATGTTTTCCACAAGGATAAAACAGGTAACAGAGACAGCTTTAAAAACAATCGAACGAGCGCTGCGCTCGTAGTATGGATGTCACTTCCGGTATCCTAGTTCCTCCTATTCCGACGCGTATCGTCACCAATTACGTGACTTCCTCAGGGAATGGGCAAGCACTGGTTCACCCAGAAGTCACATTCAAATCTCCCCACTGTCCAATATAGGTGGGCATCACAGATCCTCTGGGTGTAGCAGGACAGCCTCCATATAGCTCCATGCTGCAGAGGCTTCTCCTGCAGGGACACTGAGCCTAGACAGGGCCTCTGGTGTGACACCAACAGTACGACAGCTGGAGCAGAACTCTGGGGCACTGGAGTTGTCATTCCCTGGCTCTTCTGAGTGCTGTTTCCGTTGTTTGGCACACAGAGAGAAATTATTTCCCTATTGTCATCAACAAAACTACTTTAAATCTGAACTCTGAGATAAACCAATATTGAACTATTATCTAAATGCATTTGTCATGGGTATTGTGAGTGGGGAGAGTTATTGTCAGTTATTCTATTGTTGTATCTCTATTGGAGAAACGTTTCCTCTTTTCTTGTCATGACAGAAAGTGATAAGAAATCTCCTCAGTAATATCACATAGAGAAAGAAAGGGGATGAAAGTGGGCAGTATGTACAGGAGAGGAGTGTGGGGGGTATGACAGTGGGCAGTATGTACAGGAGAGGAGGGTGGAGGGTATGACAGTGGGCAGTATGTACAGGAGTGGAGGGTGGAGGATATGACAGTGGGCATTATGTACAGGGGAGGAATGTGGAGGGTATGACAATGGGCAGTATGTACAGGGGAGGAGTGTGGAGGGTATGACAGCGGGCAGTATATACAGGAGAGGAGTGTGGAGGATCTGACAGTGGGTATTATATACAGGGGAGGAGTGTGGAGGGTATGACAATGGGCAGTATATACAGGGGAGGAGAGTGGAGGGTATGACTGTAGGCAATATGTACAGGAGAGGAGTGTGGAGGATATGATAGTGGGCAATATGTACAGGGGAGGAGTGTGGAGGGTATGACAGTGGGCAGTATGTACAGGAGAGGAGTGTGGAGAATATGACAGTGGGCAGTATGTACAGGAGAGGAGTGTGGAGAATATGACAGTGGGCAGTATGTATAGGGGAGGAGTGTGACGGGTATGACAGTGGGCAGTATGTACAGGGGAGGATTGTGGAGAATATGACAGTGGGTCAGTATGTACAGGGGAGGAGTGTGGAGGGTATGACAGTGAGCAGTATGTACAGGAGAGGAATGTGGTATGACTGTGGGCAATATGTACAGAAGAGGAGTGTGGAGGGTATGACAGTGTTCAGTATGTCCTATCCTGTACATACAGTCCACAAGAGCACTGTGTGTGTGTGGGGGGGGGGGGGGGGGGTTGTAGTAGGGGAAGTGGCAGAAATGAATCCCCATTCTCATCAGCAAAAATACTTTAAAACTTTAAAACTGAACTAAAGTACTTTGTGTATTTCTTCGAGATCTGTGCAGTAATCCAGTGTGACTGTTACATTTTATACATTGTTGGCAATTGCGACCCCTCTGTATTGTGTGAAGAGAAGTCAGAATTCCTTATTAATAAAGAAAACAGAAATCGTTATATTGGGATTGAAGATTTTTTTTTATTTAATAGCAATTCCTGTGTGGGGTGACATCCTGCCAGTTACAATGAGTTGATGCCGAATGCCGATCTCATCTCTCCACTAATGTCTTCATGGCTTCTCATTTTGAATCTTCAACTTCTGTGAACAGAAAGATAATATTATTACTATTATTAATAATATAAGACTGTCTCAGTGTTCTCTGTACAACACTGTGGTATATGTCAGAGCTATAAAAATGTATAGTAATAAAAATAGTGGTGACTGTGGGGGGGGGGGGGGGGCATTTGACTATAGGCTGTTCTGGTGCAGAGACTAAGTGTGCCAATGAGCCGAAAAAAGAAAGAAAAAAAAAACGCAACACCCCCTGCCTCCATCATGGTAGGCTCCCGCCGAGTGACTCTTCCCATTGGTGACATTTGTTATATAGCTGAGGACGGGGCCACGCGGCGATGCCCTGCTCTGACAACACATGGGCTTCCCCATGGCTTCCCAATGGCATCAGAGGGGGCGGGGTCATCCGTTTACGTCATCGGGTGGCCCCGCCCTCAGCTATATAACAGCTGTCACCAATGGGAAGCGTCACTCGGCGAGAGGCTCTCATGGAGACGGAGGTGTTGCCTTTTTTTTTTCTTTTTTCAGTTCGTCGGCGGCATCATAGAAGATGAATGGACATCGCTGGACATTTACATTTTTTTATCTTTTAATAAAGGACTTGTCCCAAGCTGTCTCTTGTCTTTTTTACAATTTTTGACACTTTTTTTGGTGAAATGGTAGGGATACAATGTACCCCGTTACCAATTCACATAGGGAGGGTGGGATCTGGAGGTCCCCTTGTTAAAGGGGGCTTCTAGATTCTGATAAGCCCCCTGCCCGCATACCCCCACAACCAGCGGGCAAGGGTTGTAGGGATGAGACCCTTGTCCCCATCAACATGGGGACAAGGTGCTTTGAGGTCAGACCCCAAAACACCCTCCCCATGTTAAGGGCATGTGGCCTGGTACGATTGAGGAGGGGGGGCGCTCTCTCTTCCCCCCTCTTTTCCTGCATCCTGCCAGGTTGCATGGTTGGATAAGGGTCTGGTATGGATTTTGGGGGGGACCCCTACTCCATTGTTTTTTCATTTTGGGGAAGGGTTCCCCTTAAAATCAGGTCTGGTATGGATTTTGGGGATCCCTACGCCATTTAAAAAAAAAATTGGCACAGGGTTCCCCTTAATTTCCATACCAGACCCTTCAGGTCTGGTATGGATTTTGGGGGGGGCCCTACGCCTTTTTTTTAATTGGCTCAGGGTTCCCCTTAATTTCCATACTAGACCTAGAGGGCCTGGTATGGATTTGGGGGGACCTCTACACAATTCGGCCTGGGGGGGGGGGGCATGCCATTTTTTTCAATGAGTTTTATCTATATTGCCGAGACCCGACAATTCATTAAAGTTGTGATCAGTTTTAAATGGCAATTTTTCCTTTAGAAATTTAATTTTGCTGTAGTACTGTTCTAAACATGGGAAAACTGTGCCACTTTTCAGGCATACTATAGACACCCCCCAGGTATGATATTTAAAGGAATATTTTATTTTTATTGCTTCACTTTAAGCATTAAAAAAAATCACTTCTCCTGAAAAAAAAAATTTGCATTGATACATGTCCCCTGGGGCAGGACCCAGGTCCCCAAACACTTTTTATGACAATAACTTGCATATACTGTAAGCCTTTAAAATAAGCACTTATACATGTTCGAGTCCCATAGACTTTAAGCCCTTGTACACACGGTCAGAGAATCCGTCGGAATGTGTCCTATCGGACCGTGTTGTCGGATAATCCGACTGTGTGTGGTATGCATCGGACTGATTCCGTCTGAATATCCATCGGACCCAATTTTCCAACATGTTGGAAATATTTTCCGACCAACTGGTTCGATCGGACATACTCCGATCATGTGTAGAGAATTTTGATCGGACCAAGTGCCACGCATGCTCAGATCAAATTCCTAGACCAAAGCTATTGGCTACTAGCCTGAACGTAGTCCCATCGTAACTAAATAACGTCATCACATTCTGAATGATCGGATTTTCCGACAACTTGGTCCGACTGTGTGTATGCAACAGTTTCGGACACAATCCGTCGGACACAATCCGACGGACAAAATCCGACGGATAAAATCCGACGGATTTGGTTGGCAGAATCTCCGACCGTGTGTACAGGGGCTAACGGTGTTCGGGCGGCTTTCGAATTTGTCCCAAACACCGCATATTGTTCGGTGTTTGCCCGAACAGCTGAATAACCAACCAACTTATGCTTGGAACGAACCGTTCACCCATCTCTAATTATTGGTGTGTTTGCTGGTGGTGGGTTTGCTATACTCAGTAAAGCTGTGGACTTCCTTCCCCTTCAATATGGGACAGTGCTTTCTGTGGAGCATTTCATGCTTTGTTTTTCAGAAGTTTAATTTTCCCTATAAAATGAACATGTCTTACCAATGATAACCTACTGTGGGTCTTCACATTTCAAGCCACATTTGTTGCAGCACTTCTTCTTTCCATCACAGTCAGAATCCTTTGCACACATATTATTGTAGCTGGAGTTGGGTTTTAGCATTGGACAATTTAACTTTCCGGTTGGGCAGCTTCCAGGTTTAACAACTGCACAGAGACAGGATTTACTGTAGGTTATAATCATCATACTCTACAGTAGGGATAAGCCAAACACCCCCCCCCCCGGTTCGTCTCGCACCAGAACATGCGAACAGACAAAAAAACATGCAAACACCATTAAAGTCTATGGGACACGAATGTGTAAAAACAAAAGTGCTAATTTTAAAGGCTTATATGCAATTTATTGCCATAAAAGAAATTTGATGACCCGGGTACTGCCCCAGGGGACATGTATCAATGCAAAAAAAGTTTTTAAAACTACAGTTTTTTTCAAGAGTAGTGATTTTAATGCTTAAATATCGTGCCTGGGGGATTCCCTTAGTCTGCCTGTAAAGTAGCACATTTTTCCCATGTTTATAACAGTACCGCAGCAAAATTACACTTCTAAAGGAAAAAATGCAGCTGTAATGTAATGTAATGTATTGCCGGATCTCATCAATATACAGTATCTCACAAAAGTGAGTACACCCCATCACATTTTTGTAAATATTTTTTTATATCTTTTCATGTGACAACATTGAAGAAATTACACTTTGTTGCAATGTAAAGTAGTGAGTGTACAGCTTTTATAACAGTGTAAATGTGCTGTCCCCTCAAAATAACTCAACACACAGCCATTAAAGTGGAGTTCCGCCCATTTAATAGTCAGCAGCTACAAAAAGATTAGCTACTGACTTTTATTAAATCAGACACTCACCTGTCCAACGGTCCAGCAATGCAGGCGCATGAAGCCCCGCTCCACTCCCCCTCCTCTCTGCAGCTCCAGCATTATTCGTGTCGGCACCGGGCTGTGGCTTCACAGCCAGGCGTGCACTGCACATGCGCGAGCCACGCTGCATGCTGTGATTGGCAATCTTCTGGGACCTGTGATGTGTCCCAGAAGATTGCAGGGACACATCGCTGTGACGCCAGGGAGGAAGTGGGAGCTGGCCGCCCATAAAAACAGCGTACCCGCTCTTCCCCCCTAAAAATGACATGGCAAATGTAATTTTCTAGCAAAAAAATTATGATTTTTACATATAGGAGATAAATGTCAGAATTGGCCGGTTGGTAAGTGAAGCAGAACTTTACCCATAACAACTTGATAAAAAAATAATGTTCTTTAGCAAGGAATTCTGCTATCAAAATTAACTAGTGTTGTAAATTGCCTCCAGCATTGTTATGGCCTGTACATATGGTCAGACATTCCGACAACAAAATCCATTGGATTTTTCCCGAATAATGTTGGCTCAAACTTGTCTGGCATACACACGGTCGCACAAAGTTTTTGGAAATTCTGATTGTCAAGGACGCGGTGGCATACAACACATGCGAGGAAGTTCAATAGCCAGTAGCCAATAGCTTCCATCTCGTAAATTTATTCTGAGCATGCATGGCACTTTGTGCATTGGAATTGTCTACACATGAACAGAATTTATCAGATTTTGTTGTCAGAAAATTTTAGATTAGGATCTCAAACTTTGTGTGTCGGAAATTCCGATGGAAAAAGTCTGCTGGAGCCTACACAAGGTCGGAATTTCTGACGACATGCTCCAATCACACATTTTCCATCAGAGAGTCCGACTGTGTGTACAGGAATTATATTACTGTTTCTTCTTGCTGCTATTTTGTTGAAGCCCCGATCCCTTGAACAGCTGTAAATCATAAAACGAACTAAACCCATCGATTTAAAGTTTTCAAAAAACAGTTACATTCATGGAATGCAGGGATCGCTAACTGTCACATTTGCTTATATCCTCAACCAAACTGTCAAACCATTAAATGGCTGGTGCCATAACTGATCACATGTCCAGCAGTTGCAGGTCAAACAGAAGCAGCTTGTCAAGTCACCTGAAGCCAGGTGACAGATGCACACCTTTGGGGACAGGAATGCACCACTAGGGTAGTGGACCCTACGGCTGACTGCTGTAGATGGAGCTCTGGGTGATTCAGGAAAGTAGGTCCTCTGGAGCACCAACACAGATCACACTGGGAGCTAGAGCATGAGATTCCCCAGGGCGCAGAGTCTAAAAGCCAGCAGGTTTTCACCAGGGCCTCTAATGGTGGGAATGGACTTCACTGCAACTGGCTCAAGGTCATGGCCCCCAGGGTCTCCCAGCTCACTCACGGTAGGGTACTGGAGGATAGAGAGGAAGCATGAGACCGGGGCAACAAGGGATAGTCAGAGGATAAGCCAAAAGGTTGGGGCAACGAGCAGACCGGGAGAGTCAAAGAACACGCCAAATGTCAGGGTATGAAACAGACAAGGATAGTCAAGAACAAGCTAAAGACAGTAAACAGAAGCAGACGTAGAGCACACAGCAAAAAGCACACAGGAAGCCAAACACAATATTAAATAATATTTTTTTTTCGGCAATAAATTATTATTTGTATTTCTCATGAACAGAAGACAAAACAAAAGATAACAATGTGGACATTGTTATTCATACAATAAGCTCAGCTGTTGTACATAAATTGGTACAATTAGATGCAATTGATATAGGTTAACAGAATATACATATTTACATTTATTAACGGCTTATACTTTTGCAAGTATATAATCATATATACCAGCCAGCCTGAAGTGATCTAGTAGGACTTAATTTTCTGCTTAAAGTTCCACTTTAAGGTTCATGCACCAGGTGCTTCCCCACACCCGGGGAGCCGCAAGTGCCACATTGAGCCATTCACTTGTTATTCAATCTGTATACAGCACCTGTGGCTCCCGGGGTATGGGATATTGCTGAGAAGTGTATGCTAGGCACAAAAATTCCTACAAATGGTTATGTGCATGCACCCTTAGACAAACATTATGTTAAGGTGTATACCAAGCCAATTACTTTTTGTCTAGTTTGGATGTAGTGGGGAAGGATTAAACCCCAATGTATTGCCCCATCTGAAACCCCTAGGTGCTGCACATGGAGGTTGCTGGGAGGGGCCTTCATTAAAATTTTGCAAGTAAGGTTGACTCACCCACAGGGTCCTTGCATTTGTTGACACAGTACTCACTGCAGCACTTCTGCTGACCACCACATTCTTCATCTGTCTTGCAAGCAGTTGTGTTAATTTTTCTACATACGAAGAACGCGTGGGTATTGGGAATCCCCACATGAGGACACTGTCCATTTTTTTCAGCTGAAAGAAACAGAAAAATGTTTTTGCCATCAATTCATTCACATGCAGTGGTGTCACTAATTTTGGGCATCCACTTGGGGGACGTCACCCCACAGGGATTCCCCAAGTCCTGACTTTGTGATCGAACACTGGAAGAGTTAAGAGTAATGCCGTGTACACACGACCACACATTCTGACAACAAAATCCATGTTTTTTTTTTTCCAATGGATGTTGGCTCCAACTTGTCTTGCATACACACCGTCACACAAATGTTGTCGGAAATTCTAAACGTCAAGAACACAGTGACATACAACATGTACGACGAGCTGAGAAAAAGGAAGTTCAATAGCCAGTGCGGCTCTTCTGCTCGAATTCTGAGCATGCGTGAAATTTTGTGTGTCGGAATTGTGTACACACACGCTCGGAATTTACGAGAATTGATTTTGTTGTTTGAAAATATGAGATCCAGCTCTCAAATTTTATTTTTCAGAAATTCAGACAGAAAATGTCCGATCGAGCCTAAATACGGTCGGAATTTCCAAACCTGTGTACGTGGCATTACTCAGCAGGAGCTGGGACACATAACTAGGAAGCAAATGTAAAAACAAGGCTTGTTACGGGTGGAAGTTAGGACAGCAGAGGACATGTTTCTATCTCTCTTCCATGCTGAGATGGTGGTACTACCGAAAAGTGATTTATGTTGAGTGAGCTCTAAAAGATCAATAGACCCAACACAGTAAGCACAGGATTCTGCTGCCTAAAGAAGAACTAAAGTCCTCAAAACTTACCTCTGCTCTAACAGTCCAATGACCGCAAGATCTCTCATTGGCATCTTCTCTCTGGCTTCTTCCTGGTGCTGATTTTTGGGCATCTTGATTGGCACTGTGTCAGAAATGTAATTTAAACTGTACATGTGCATTTAAAGGGGAGGGCCAGCTGTATCTTTTTTTTTTTAATAAGTAGACTTAACTGTCCAGGGCACACACGATGTTGGCCGCTGAAGCCGACCTGTCCCTCAGCTCTCGGGTCCCGGTGCCACCATTCTATCTAAGGGAAACAGGCAGTGGAGCCTTGCGGCTTCACTGCCAGTTTCCTACTGCGCATGTGCGAGTCACGCAGCGCTTTGTGAGTGGGGCCCGCTGTGTTCTGGGACACACACAGTTCCCAGAACACACTGCACCCCATTCCCCAGAAGACAACACGAGGAGGAGAGAAGACTGAAGATCACCACGATGTAGGAAGAGGCAGATTAGGATGATCTGCCTAGCAACAGGCATTTCTGGTAAGTTAAAAAAAAACATTTATTTTTCAGAACATTTTAATGTAATTTTGTGTTTTAGGGTGGCCCTCCACTTTAAGAAAAAAAAGTTTTATTGCGGAAGAGACATTTACATGTCTCTTCTGTGAGCTTGCCTGTTTACATATATTATTCATTTAGGCTTTAGTTCTCTTTAACAGATGGTAATTTACTTCCGTGATCATCTGCATGTTTATTCATTTTTGAATTTGTGTGCCACAGGCCAAAGGCACAGAGCTAGACAGATTGGCTCTGTGCCTTGTGATTGCTGCGATAGCCAATGACAGTGATCACATGTGTAAACACAGCTTACTTCTCTGCTGCTGATCTTGTGAGTAATGATGCTCCCACTGACCACTAGAGAAAAAGGGGCAACACTGACACTACTGAGCAGCAAGGGGGTACACATGGAGCATATTGACCATAAAAGGGGCACAATGACCACAAATGACACAGACACTTTGTTTCTTTGGCTGTAAAGCAGGGGTGTCCAACTCAATTTCATCATGGGCCACATCAGCATTAAGATTGTCCTAAAAGGGGACGGTTGTATCTGTAAGATTAGATGTCCAGCGCATCCCCTCCCCTTACATTACATGTCAAGAGCCACCCCACCATCAGAAGTTGAGTCCCCTACTCTCCCTAACATCACAGTGCACCCCCTTTCCTTATGCTACTGCTGGGAAGAAGCTGAATGCATTGCTTGAAAGCAGAAAGTAGGGGTCTGAAGGAGGACCAGAGGAGGGTTGGAGCTCTCCTACAGATGCAGGAGAGGTGTGAGGGCCACATGAAATGGCCTGGAGGACCGGATTCAGCCCGCGAGCCTTGTGTTTGACACCTGTGCTGTAAAGGATAGGAGGGTTTAGTACGGTCATGTTGTACACATGGCTGAGCCATTCTTGCTTATTGGAAATAACAGGAGCACAGAGGAAGAGGAAGTGACATCATAACCATGTAGTCCTACCAGAATTTTTTTTTACATTATGCAAACATTTCGGCTGATACTACCACCTACTATTAGAACTAATATTCACATTATAATATATGAAAATGAATGAGTGTTGCACCTTTTTCTGCATAAACAACATGCTTTTAGACGGCTGGATTTCATATGCCCATCTAACCATTTATGGTGCCTGGCTGCCACTCACTGAATGAGGCACAAATGTTAGCTGAGGCTAGAGTGCCCAGCTATAGAAAGCAATGTGTCCAATCACCACCCCATCACTAAACTACTTACCGGAAGACACTGCTTGAAGCAGGATGATCCCGAGAAGGATGGAGAGGGCCCAAACTGTGAATGGTCTCATGGTTGCTTACTGGAGTGATTATGTTTGGTGTAGCTCCATCGCTGCCATTTATATCATAAACTCTAACGGGAGGACAGGAATAGGAACTGGTTTGGTGTGTTAGTTTGCAATATTCTTTATGACGTGTAGAGCGTCCATATTTACATAATATTTATAGTTTATTATTCCCAGCAGCCACTCCAGCTCTTTTAGATCACATATCAATTATTTTTTTATTCCATAATATTTTATTGAGTAAATGTAAATACGCATATTAATTATGTTATGGATTTCTACCTACTCTCTTTCCTCATGTCAAAAATAATTGGTGGATTGGTGTTGGTACATTGGGCGGAAATTCTATTCTTACAACACATGTTCAATGCATTCCTGGTATCACCTCTTACTAAATCCAATGATGTCAGGATTAATCATGGTGGGGTATAAAATATCATGCAGTCCAGGTGTGGAAGCCTTTTGGGAGGGGGCAGAGATACACTCTGCAATGCAAAATCTCCCTATCGGCGTCTATGAGGGCTATAAACCCAGCCGGAAGGGTGTACATGGACGTCTTCCCGTTTCAGTGGTTATACCAAGTTGATGCCTGCACCCGGTATCGCTCTTTTCAGCCAGCGATTCCCTGCACTGTAAGAATATTCATACCGGCAGTTCAGCCGCTTGATTGTTCTTGCAGCCAGCGGGAGGGGACTCCCCCCCCTCGCCGCTCCTCCGGTGCTTCTACCAGCTCGCCTGTGCGAGAAGGAAGCCACCAGTGCTGGAAGTTGATCATAGAGATTTCCGAGGAACAGATGGTCCCTGGTCATCTCTGTGACTCCCAAAGGGCCAGGGCGTGACATTATGACATCATGCCCGGCCTGGCAGTTGTAAATACTGCCGTGTACTCGGCTGGAAAGCCAAGATTGTCCTGTTTTTTTTTTTTTTTTCATCTCAGGCTTCCCAGACTGGAGGAGTTATGTGGGATCTTATTGACCCCACATCTCAACATAAAGAGGACCTGTCATGCCCTATTCCTATGACAAGGGATGTTTACATTCCTTGTAATAGAAACAAAAGTGATAAAAAAAAAATATTTCAACTTAAAGTGTAAAAATAAAAAAAAATAAGAAATTATAATAAACAATAGTTAGATAGTTAGTTAGTTAGTTAGTAAGGTTGAATAAAGACACCAGTCCATCCAGTTGAACCTAAGTAAGTGTCTACAATTGTCCCTATCCCTGTACATTGCACACTCACATTAATCCCTACCCTCACCCTCATAAAAAAAAAAAAATTTAAGTGCCCCCGTCCCAGTAAGCTTGTACGCAGAAGCGAATGCGCCACAAAAGTTGGAGCAAGAGCAAGAATTTTATCCCAAGATCTCCTCTGGAACTCTAAACTGGTAACCTGTAAACATTTTTAAAGCGTTACCTATGGAGATTTTTAAGTACTGAAGTGTGCGCCATTCCACGAGTGTGCACAATTTTCAAGCATGGCATGTTAGGTATGTAATTACTTGGCGTAATATCATCTTTCACATAATACAAAAAAATTTAGCTAACTTGCGTGTTTTTTTATACAAAAAAATTGGGCTAACTTGCTTTTTTTTTAAAAAGTTTAAATTGAAAGTGCATTTGAAAAATTGCTGCGCAAATACCATGTGATATAAAAGATTGCAATGACCGCCATTTTTTTCACTAGGGTCTCTGCTGAAAAAAAAACCTTTCATAATTTTTGAGGGTTCTAGCAAAGAAATTATTATTTTTACATGTAGGAGTGAAGTAACAGAATTGGTCCGGATGGGAAGTGGTTAAGAGCTAGCGGGGGGGCTATACAATACCAAAATCCCTATATTAGTTTTAGGTGCCGCGAGCCTTTAGCCTTCTTTATTCGTCCAGGTGATCCATGTAACTGAGACAGAAATTGATGGGAAATACAAAAATGTACAGCTGTTACCAGAACTGGAATACAGGAAAGTGTCCTTTGGAACACTGTAGTGTAGTTGGCGTGGCACTCCTGGATAAGCTGCTAGGGTATTAAGTAAATGTAGTTTTCTTTGACTCCTCTGTAATCATCAGAGCAGTTGTTGATTTCTATGGGCTGTTCTAGATTTCACAGGCTGCAGGTTTGATTGTTTCCCCATGCATTGTGGAGGCTTCCAGAACAATGAAGGCTGGAAAGTCAAATGGACAGCCTGAATATTTATTGTACTTCAGTCAAACCTAAACCTAAATGTAGCCTGTCAAGACTTATACCCAGGGCCGTCTTTAAGGCAGGGCAAAAGGGGCAGCTGCCCTGGGCCCTGTCATTGTTGTGGGGCCCAAAACAGCTGCCTCATACTTGCCAACTATCCAGGTTTAAATTCCCCTGTCCCTTGAAGTTTTATTCCTATGTTGTGCCCCAATATCTCAATGTGAAGTGCTGCTACTAATGCTGCCCAGCTCTGCCCTATTGTTGTACAGATGACTGTACAGATGACTCACCTGCAGACCCTGTGTTTACATGTAAATAACTGGCATTCGTATGTAAATAGCGGCGACAATACTAAGGAAATAGCTGCGGCTGGCGGTATTGATATGTAAATAAAGGTGTTATTCCTATGTATATCATGCTCCCCTGCTGTGAGGAGGTGATGTGCTGTAACCTCTAGCAACTAATCAGTGAGCTGTAATGTGTGCTGTAACCTCTAGCAACCAGTCTGTAAGCAGTAATGATATGCTGTAACTGCTGGCAACCAATCGCAATTGCTGCCTGATCTCATACAGAAAACTGATTTTAAGTATAGCTGCTAATTATTGTATGTCTCAGAGTAGGTGGAGAGGGAAATTGCATGGGGGGGGGCAAGAAAAATTTTGCCCAGGGTCCAATCTATATTAAAGACGGCCCTGCTTATACCCTGTACACGCGGTCGGACTTTCCGACGACAAAATCTGAAGCACAAATATCCAGGTGAGCTGAGGGGACTTGACATGTCACAAGACAGCACAAGAGAGTTCACAGAACAAATACACGACTTCCCTGCCCTGGGTCAGTCACTAACTGACACTATGATGAAGGACATGTTGGTGACTTTAAGGGGCTCATTATACAGGCACCTGATGGAATGCACAAACCAATTAAAGGCAGAAGTCCCTGCAATGGGGGATAGAGACTGAGTTACATTGAAGATAAAATGGGGGAATTTGCTGCGGCCCATAATGAGCTGGTGGATGCATATAATCAGGGCCATCTTTAATATTGATTGGACCCTGAGCAAAAATGTTTTTGCCCCCCCCCCCCCCATGCAGTTACGGTCTCCACCTGCTCTGAGACATACAATAAATAGCAGCTAGACGCAAAAGCAGTTTACTGAATCAGATCATTACTGGTTGCTAGAGGTTACAACACACATTATGGCTCACTGATTAGTTGCTAGAGGTTACAGCACATGATTTCTGCTTGTTGATTGGTTGTTAGAGATTACTGTACATGAATACTGCTCACTGATTGGTTGCTAGAGGTTACTGCACATCATTATTGCTTACTAATTGGTTGCTAGAGGTTACAGCACATCATCTCCTCACTGGTTGCACACCATGGACTGGGGGTGGGGGAGAGGGGACCCATTAATAGACAGAAAACTCCTAGGGATCCTAGGACTCATGAGATCAGTGGCAGCGCTGGGGGGAGGGGAGGGTGTGATCAATGACAATGCTAATTTTTTTTCCCGACTACCAATATAAAGAGGTGTTTCAACACTGGCCACCAATGTAAAAGGAGTTTACACTGACCACTAATGTAATAGGGGTTTACACTGATGAATAATGTAATAGAAGAATTCACAGTAACCAGCAATGTAAAGAGGGATTTACACTGACCATTAGGGATGAGCTTCGAGTTTGAGTCGAACTCATGTTCTACTCGAACATTGCCTGTTCGCCTGTTCAGCGAACAGTGAACAATTTGGGCTGTTCGCAGCAAATTCGAAAAGCCGGAACACCCTATACAAGTCTATGGGAGAAATCTAAAGTGCTCATTTTAAAGGGTAATATGCAGGTTACTGTCCTAAAAAGTGTTTGGGGACCCGGGTCCTGCCCCAGGGGACATGGATCAATGCAAAAAAAAGTTTTAAAAACGGACGTTTTTTCAGGAGCAGTGATTTTAATAATGATTAAAGTGAAACAATAAAAGTGTAATATTCCTTTAAATTTCGTAGCTGGGGGGTATCTATAGTATGCCTGTGAATGGGGCGCATGTTTCTGGTGCTTAGAACTGTCCCTGCACAAAGTGTCATTTGTGCAGGAAAAAAAGTATTTTAAAATCACTTGCGGCTATTGTCGGGTCCCGTAATACAGAGAACACTCAATGAGTGTTCTCTGCATTAGCCGACAATTCATTCATTCATTGATAAAAAATAAAAAAAAGCGTGGGGGTTCCCCTAAATTCAATTACCAGGCCCTTCAGGTCTGACATGGATATTAATGGGAACCCCGTGTCAAATAAAAAAAAAAAAATTGACGTGGGGGTCCCCCTAAATATCCATAACCAGACCCTTCAGGTCTGATATGGATATTAAGGGGAACCTCGCATCAAATTTTAAAAAAACTTGATGTGGGGGTCCCCCTAAAAATCCATATCAGACCCTTTATCCGAGCACGCAACCTGGCAGGCCGCAGGAAAAGAGGGGGGGATGAGAGAGCGGCCCCCCCTCCCTCCTGAACCGTACCAGGCCACATACCCTCAACATTGGGAGGATGCTTTGGGGGTCTGTGACCCCTCAAAGCACCTTGTCCCCATGTTGATGAGGACAAGGGCCTCATCCTCACAACCCTGGCCGTTGGTTGTGAGGGTCTGCGGGCGGGGGGCTTATCAGAATCTGGAAGCCCCCTTTAACAAGGGGACCCCCAGATCCCGGCCCCCCCCTGTTTGAAATGGTAAGGGGGTACAAAAGTACCCCTACCATTTCACAAAGAAAGTGTCAAAATGGTTAAATAAGACAAACACACTTTTGAAAAATTCCTTTATTAAAAATAAAAAAATAAAAAAAAGATTCCAGCGGTGCTAATCCACTCTTGCTATCCAGCGACGGATCTCCGGGGTCCAGCGATGGATGATCATATCCAGCGACGGGGGATCTCTCACTCCAGCGCTGTCCATACATCCTTCTTCTGTCTCCACTCCGGAGACACTGCAGAGATCCCAGCGCTGACGTTTCTTATATTAGGAGGGCGGGGCCACCCGTCACCTGACCCCGCCCCTCTGACGCTGGAGAGGGAAGCCAGGGGTTCCCCAGTGACGTGTGGGTGACCCCGCCCCCTCTGATGTAACGCAGGTTTCCGTTACAGTAAAAGTGCGACATACTATGATGGCACGCAAGAATCTTGCCACGTTGACCAAACTTTTTCAAAATCACAAGATCCCATATACATGGGGATTCCCAACAAAATTTCTCATCAACAGAGAAAGCAAAACATATGCCATTACCAATTTGGAGAACGGATTGAAACTGGCCATAGAGTGGAAGCTTCTCCCAGATGAAGAGGAAGGCCCCATTGATTCTTCCACTCATGGATTATTCTCTGAGTGGCAAAAAGTCTAACTTTTGTGATAGCATCCATTACCATGCAACCACAAGTGGAAAGCACCTCACACTTAATTCCTTCCTACTTTGGATGACTGTGTTGGATCTGACGGAGTAAAGACCCCTACCGTGCAGAAGTGAAATCTTTCGCACAATGTGATAAGTTTCACTCTTTTTATGTTATTCTGTTCTTTTTTCTTTTGTTTTTTATGTTTTACATGTACAAGCCAGATATGATGAACTTCAATGGAATATAGCAGCACTCCCAGAACAAGGCAGCTCATACAGCATAGTCAACATCCTGCATCTTACCTCTTATCCTTTGCTGTCACCTACAGGTAATTGCACATTCCTATTACAAGCATTAAGCCAGATTTAGCACTGACTCTACAATGTTAGTGGATGATAGGCTCAGCAATGGCATGCAATGCCAAGCTGCTGCTAACAAAGTAAACAGAATATTGGCATGCTTTAAAAGGGGGATCAACTCCAGAGATAAATCGATAATACTCCTGCTCTACCAGACTCCCACTCTACAGGTCCGGTCTAGTTCTGGGCACCAGTCCTCAAGAAGGATGTAATGGAAATGAAGCGAGTAGAAAGAAGGTCAACAAAGCTAATAAAGGGTCTGGAGGATAGTAGTTATGAGGAAAGGTTGCGAGCACTGAACTTATTCAGCTTGAATTACACTTGAGAGGGGATATGATTTCAATTTACAAACACCATACTGGTGACCCCCACAATAGGGATAACATTTTTTGCGGAAGGGAGTTTAACAAGACACGTGGCCACTCATTAAAATGAGAAGAAAAGAGGTTTACGCTTAAACTACGTGGAGGGTTCTTTACTGTAAGAGCTGCAAGGATGTTGAATTCCCTTCCACAGGCGGTGGTCTTAGCGGGGAGAATCGATAGTTTCTAGAAACTATTAGATAAGCACCTGAACGACCACAACATACATGGATATACAATGTAATGCTGACATATAATCACACACATAGGTTGGACTTGATGGACTTGTGTCTTTTTTCAATCTCGACTACTATGTTACTATTGCATTTAAGGGTCGGTCTCCACTCTTTGTCCTCGATGGTGCAAGAATAGGGAGTGGGTCGAACGGTTCGCCCGGCGGTCGTTTCGCGGGGAATTTCAGCTGTTCGTGGTCCGCCCGATCGGCGGACTATTGCCGCTGTTCGCCCGGCGGACTTCCGTGTTTACTGTGTAAAAGAATTTTGACCTATGATGACACATCCATCATGGGGTACAGGACAGCCAATTGAGACATTACAGCACATGGACACTTGGACATTCCCCCTAACATATAAATAGACCCGATCCGGCGGCTATTTTACCTTCTTTCTTCTGTCACTATAGGGAGAGGTTGCTGTGTGGAGCAGGGAGAGATTGCAGTGACCCAATTTGGTACACAAAAGTTCTTTTCAGGACTGGTATAGGTGTTAGGTGTAGTTCAGGATATAGGTTTGAGGCAGTGCTGAGCTTGTGATTGTTGCAGCAGCCTGAGTGTCTTTTGTCAGTTTAGAGAAAGGGACAGGACGGTGTGTGCTGCAGGGACAGTCAGTTTAATCATTAGCTGTTACTATCAGGTCCACAAAAGTGCTATTCAAGTTATTGTTCCAGCAGCCTCTGTTTTGTCAGTTTATATAGGGACAGGCAGGAAGCTGTGTGTGAGGCAGTGAGGGTCAGTTTAATCAGTAGCTGTTACTATATTAGGTCCACAAAGGTTCTTTTCAGGACTGGTATCAGTGGTATGGTAATAGGCTTGTACACGTATAATATTCTTTCTTCCAAATATAGAAAGAATATTATACTTGACTGCTGCCCTTCTGCTGCAGTCTGCTAATCATTCACAACCTACTTGTTCCACAAAGGTCCTTATAAGGATTGGTAAGGTATAGGGTACTACAGTACATAGAATTGAGTGAGGTACAGTCTGCTATTCTATAAGGACTGGTATAGGTCCACAATACATAGGGTTGAGGTGCACTACTGCTGACTGCTGCCCTATACTGCAGCAGTCCTTCATCAGTATAGGGACTGACGTACAGTCTGCTAATCAGTCACACACAACCTACTTGTTCCACAAAGGTCCTTATAAGGACTGGTAACTTGGTCTAGGGTGCTACAGTACATAGGGTTGAGTGAGGTACAGTCTGCTATTCTATAAGGACTGGTATAGGTCCACAATACATAGGGTTGAGGTGCACTACTGCTGACTGCTGCCCTATACTGCAGCAGTCCTTCAGCAGTATAGGGACTGACGTACAGTCTGCTAATCAGTCACACACAACCTACTTGTTCCACAAAGGTCCTTATAAGGACTGGTAACTTGGTCTAGGGTGCTACAGTACATAGGGTTGAGTGAGGTACAGTCTGCTATTCTATAAGGACTGGTATAGGTCCACAATACATAGGGTTGAGGTGCACTACTGCTGACCGCTGCCCTATACTGCAGCAGTCCTTTATCAGTATAGGGACTGACGTACAGTCTGCAAATCAGTCACAACCTACGTGTTCCACAAAGGTCCTTATAAGGACTGGTAAGGTATAGAGTACTACAGTACATAGGAATGAGTGAGGTACAGTCTGCTATTCCTTAAGGACTGGTATAGGTCCACAATACATAGGGTTGAGGTGCGCTACTGCTGACCGCTGCCCTATACTGCAGCAGTCCTTCATCAGTATAGGGACTGAGAGTTTTGTCACAGGGTCATTTAAAAAATGACAGGCAGAGGAAGAGGCAGGCCCTTCCGCAGGGGTGGTAGGGGTAGGGCAGGAGCAACAGGCTTGAGCCAAAGTGGGAAGTTGCAGAAGGTGCGTTAAATTACTTTAAAGGACGCACCAGACTTGGTTGAGTGGCTCACTCAGCCTTACTCTTCTGCACCCTCCTCATCCTCTCGATCTGCACCCTCTTCTTCACTCCCTGCTATGTGCACCCACAAAGACACTACCACCAACAACACCACCACCACCACATACCTTCCGCTCGAGTCACAGGAATTATTTTCCAATTCATATCAAGACATTTCTGATGCGCAGCCACTCTTGGTATTGGATCAGGAAGAGGAGGTAGCAACAATCGCTACTCAGCAGTCTGACGACAGTACCCAGATCAGCCCAAGGAGGAGGTTGGTCCCCGGTGTTGCTGCCTACTCCGAGATCTCTACTTATAGCGGTGGGGAAGGTGACGTCGATGATGACGTGTCTAGTGATGTCACGTGGGTGCCCACAAGAGAGGAAGAGGAGGGGAGTTCAGAGGGAGATATGGACCAGCAGATAGGGAGGAGAAGCAGGAATAACTTACATTGCACAGGAGGGACAAAGCAGACTGCAAATGTATCAGGAGCGAGTCATCGACCATGTACGGTCACATCTGGTGCTCCCAGGACACCGGCACATGGCTCCACAGTGTGGGCTTTTTTTAATGTGTCTGCTGCTGACAATAGCGTTGCCATCTGCAATCTTTGCAGTCAACGCATTAGTCGCGGTAAGCCCAACACTCACCTAGGGACGACCGCCTTAAGAAGGCACATGAGCAGCCATCACCGAGCCCAGTGGGAGCAACGGAACACACAAAGCCACACTCCAGGCTCTCACCGTCCAGCCTCGTCTTCTACTTCTCCTTCTCCTCTCTCCTCACAATTGTCCTCCACTCCACCTTCCATCACGCCAAGCTCACGTTTTTCTGCAAAAAGGCAGGCTTTCGTGGGCCTAATGTTCGAGCGTAAAAAAATGATGATGCCGGATAATCCTCTTGCCCAACGGTTGACGGCTGGCTTGTCAGAACTCATAGCCCGCCAACTACTGCCATATAAACTGGTGGACTTTGTGGCCATTGGAACACCATAATGGAAGGTCCCAGGAAGGAAGTATTTCTCAGAAAAGGGCATCCCAGAGCTATATGGCCATGTTCAGCGGCAAGTGAATGTATCTCTGGCACACAGCGTCAGTGCCAAGATACATCTGACCACAGACACGTGGTCTAGCAAACACGGGCAGGGAAGGTATATCACTTTTACTGCCCACTGGGTGAACCTTCTGACGGCCGTCAAGCATGTAACCCGTGGCACCCGTGTAGATTTGGTTTTACCGCCACGGATTGCATGCAGGCCTGGCTCTTCTTCTCCTCCTCCTCCTACTACATCCTCCTCCCTCTCCTCCTCGGCTGACTCCTTCTTTTCCGCTGCTTGTGTCTCTTCCACTGCGAGGCCCAAGCTCCCCAGAACCTATTCGACATGCCAGGTGAGACGTTGCCATGCCATGCTGCGTCTGTTGTGCCTGGAAGCCAAGAGCCACACTGGCCCGGCACTCCTTTCAGCTTTGCGTTCACAGGCAGATCAGTGGCTAACACCACTCAATTTGACAGTTGGTAAAGTGGTGTGTGACAACGGTGCCAATCTGCTTAGCACATTGAAACAGGGCAAAATCACGCACGTGCCATGCATGGCACACGTCTTAAACTTGGTCGTGCAGTGATTCGTTGTCAAATACCCTGGGGTCCAGGACATCTTGCGGCATGAAGGAAAATCTCGGCCCATTTCAGAAGATCTTACACGGCCATGGCTCGCCTTGCTGTCATTCAGCGGCGACACAATCTGCCGGTCAGACGTCTTATTTGCGATTGCCCGACATCATGGAACTCAGCCTTCTATATGCTTGATAGGCTGCTCCAGCAGAAACTTGCAGTTAACGTCTACCTGTATGAACTCTGCGGCAGAACAGGTTCTGGGGACCTGGGGTTTTTTTCACCGCGCCAGTGGCTGCTCATGCGCGATGCATGCAGACTTCTGCGGCCATTTGAGGAGATCACCAAACTGGTCAGTCGCAGCCATGGCGCCATCAGTGACATGGTACCTTATGCCTTCTTTATGGAGCATGCATTGCGTCGTGTCATTGATCAAGCTGTGGAGGAGCAGGAGCGGGAAGATGAGGAAGTCGCAATGCTGGATGAATTCCCAGGGGGGGCTACTCTATCTGAGACAAGTCAACAACAGGAGTCTGAAGAGGAGTCAGAGGAGGATGGTGCCGGGGCGGATGAGGAGGAGCAAGAAGAGCATGCTTTAAACCTTTCTGGGACCCCTGTTGTTGTGCGTGGATGGGGAGAGGAGAATGAAGAGGACGACATTATCCTGGATGATGAGCAGGAGCCAGGCCACCACACCACTTCCAGTTTAGTGCAAATGGGGGCCTTCATGCTCCAGTGTTTTAATAGGGACCCCTGTATAAAAAGCATAAGGGTCAAGGACCAGTACTGGGTGGCAACGTACTTAGACCCCCGGTACAAACACAAAATGGCAGAAATGTTACCACCGTCACAGAGGGCTGTCAGAATGCAGCACTTCCAGGCTTTGCTTCGAGAAATGCTGCATTCTGCTTTTGCGTGCGCTGGCAGAGGAGCAATTCCCACTCCCAGAGAAGGAGTTGCGGGTACCAATCCAACAGCGCCTGCAAGAAGAGACCGGTTTGAAGATGTGTTGGTGACTTCAGATATGAGGTCATTCTTTCAGCCGACCCATCGACAGGTGTCATCCGGATCCAGCATCAGGGAACGCCTAGACCGTCAGGTGTCAGACTACATTGGGTTAACGGCCGATGTGGACGCTCTGAGGAGTGATGAACCCCTGGACTACTGGGTTTGCAGGCTTGACCTCTGGCCAGAGCTTGCCCAATTTGCAATCGAACTGTTGGCTTGCCCCTCGTCCAGTGTCCTGTCCAAAAGGACATTCAGTGCAGCAGGGGGGATCGTGACCGATAAGCGTACTCGCCTAGCTCACGACAGTGTTAACTACCTCACATTTCTAAAAATGAATGAGGCATGGATCTCGGAGGAATTCAACACATGTGACCAGTAGACCATGTATATGTCTATAAACAATTATTTAAATCGAGCACACAGACCTTCTTTCTTCATTTGGCTCACTTCCTTGTCCAAAAAAAGCACACCATACTATATGCCCATACCCTCCTCTTTGAAGAGGTTGAGCGGTGTCATATTTCTACTGGGGCTGCTTATTATGAGGGGCTCCCACCATCCCTGTGCTGTGCTGACTTCCTCCTGGGGCTGCTTATTATGAGGGGCTCCCACCATCCCTGTGCTGTGCTGACTTCCTCCTGGGGCTGTACCTCTGCTGTGCATATTATGAGAGGCTCCCACCATCCCTTTGCTATGCTTATTATGAGGGGTTCCCACCATCCCTGTGCTTTGCTGACTTCCTCCTGGGGCTGCTTATTATGAGGGGCTCCCACCATCCCTGTGCTATGCTGACATCCTCCTGGAGCTGCTTATTATGAGGGGCTCCCACCATCCCTGTGCTATGCTGACATTCTCCTGGGGCTGCTTATTATGAGGGGCTCCCACCATCCCTGTGCTGTGCTGACTTCCTCCTGGGGCTGTACCTCTGCTGTGCATATTATAAGGGGCTCCCACCATCCCTGTGCTATGCTTATTATGAGGGGCTCCCACCATCCCTGTGCTGTGCTGACTTCCTCCTGGGGCTGCTTATTATGAGGGGCTCCCACCATCCCTGTGCTATGTTGACATCCTCCTGGGGCTGCTTATTATGAGGGGCTCCCGCCATCCCTGTGCTATGCTCATTATGAGGGGCTCCCACCATCCTTGTGCTATGCTCATTATGAGGGGCTCCCACCATCCCTGTGCTATGCTCATTATGAGGGGCTCCCACCATCCCTGTGCTATGCTGACTTCCTCCTGGGGCTGCTTACGGTGCAGGTGTCAGTGCTGTATATCATGGTGCTGATGTCAGTACTCTCTATCACGGTGCTGCTGTCAGTGCTGTATATCACGGTGCTGGTGTTAGTGCTTTATGTCACACTGCTGATGTCAGTGCTCTCTATCACGGTGCTGGTGTCAGATCACTCTGTCACGGTGCAGGTGTCATTGCTGTATGTCACGCTGCTGGTGTCAGTGCTCTCTGTCACGGTGCTGCTGTCAGTGCTGTATATCACGGTGCTGGTGTGAGTGCTTTATGTCACGCTGCTGATGTCAGTGCTCTCTATCACGGTGCTGCTGTCAGTGCTGTATATCACGGTGCTGGTGTTAGTGCTTTATGTCACGCTGCTAATGTCAGTGCTCTCTATCACGGTGCTGCTGTCAGTGCTGTATATCACGGTGCTGGTGTTAGTGCTTTATGTCACGCTGCTGATGTCAGTGCTCTCTATCACGGTGCTGCTGTCAGTGCTGTATATCACGGTGCTGGTGTTAGTGCTTTATGTCACGCTGCTGATGTCAGTGCTCTCTATCACGGTGCTGGTGTTAGTGCTTTATGTCACGCTGCAGATGTCAGTGCTCTCTATCACGGTGCTGCTGTCAGTGCTGTATATCACGGTGCTGGTGTTAGTGCTTTATGTCACGCTGCTGATGTCAGTGCTCTCTATCACGGTGCTGTTGTCAGATCACTCTATCACGGTGCAGGTGTCATTGCTGTATGTCACGCTGCTGATGTCAGTGCTCTCTATCACGGTGCTGCTGTCAGTGCTGTATATCACGGTGCTGGTGTTAGTGCTTTATGTCACGCTGCTGATGTCAGTGCTCTCCATCACGGTGCTGTTGTCAGTGCTCTCTATCACGGTGCAGGTGTCATTGCTGTATGTCACGCTGCTGATGTCAGTGCTCTCTTTCACGGTGCTGCTGTCAGATGACTCTATCACGGTGCAGGTGTCATTGCTGTATGTCACGCTGCTGGTGATCATCTCCTGCACCCTCTTCTTTGCCTACCCTGACCTTCCCTCTCCTCCATTGCCTTCATGCGCTCCACAGTCCTGAATTGTCACAACAATTTCCCATATAAAAAAAGAATGCTTGTAGTTGTCGATCCCAGATTCACCTCATACATGTGTTATGTCATTGGCCATGTGGTGGGACTATGTTTGCACAGCTATTAATTATTTTGTGGCTGGAAATTTGACCTGTAGGTTTGCAAAGTTCGCCTCCCATTGAAGTCAATGGGGCCTGCCGCGAACGTTACAGTTCTATCGGCCGCGTTCGCGGTCCGCGTTCGCGAAACGTCCCATCGGAAGTTCGTCCATCACTATGCAAGAAGTGGTGTCTCGCATGCTGATATGCCTACTTGTATGTTAATCTGTAAAGTATGGGATACAGTTAAAAAAATGTTGGGTGTCTCATATCCCACTAGATACACTCCCATATGGGGAAATTATAGACTTTCTCAAATTTCGGCTCTTAGAGGCTTTCAGAGATGGGCAAAACTAGGAATAAAGTAATCTAAAGGCAGACTAATGTGAAAAACCAGCGACCTTTGGATGAAGTCACGTGAGCAGTGATGCAACGCGTTAAGGAGGAGTCAGGTGTCATCACTTCCTGTCACGGCCGAGACTAGGAAGTACTGTGTTCAGTGCTGTTTTACCTATACTTAAATTTGTTTTAAACTACTGCACAAACAGGATGCTTTTCTTCTTCACATGTCTTCACATCATCTGCTGAGTTTGAAGTTCCCCACTCGAGATTCGTCATGTGCTGTGACAATCAGAGGAGATCGATCGACTGCTGGCTTACCATTGCCTTCAGATTACAGGCTCATTCTGACCTTAGGGGTCTCCTTTGGAGGTAAGAGGCTGGGGGAAACGTGTGACACTCCACGGATTTCTGCTGATTGGATTGGAGGAATCTGAAATCGATCACTTTCTACACATGCACTTTACGTCTTTTATATGAACTGTTTGATGAAGATTCAGTACATTTACATTTGCACTTTACTGCACTGATTGGACAGTGCACCTTTTCCTTTTTTTACATTGACTTTTATTATTTTGCATTTCATGCCATTTCTTGCACTTTAGCGATTTCTGTGCATGTTATGTGTTTTTTTGTTATTTATGGTTTTGTTTGCACCTTTATGCACTTTAGACCTATCTATTCCAATTGGATCCTTCTTGCACTTTATCTGAAGAGATTGGCACTTTATGCAATTTTATGTGACTTTTTCACTCCATGCGTTTTTTTTTGGTTAATTGTTCCGTTTTGTGATTGTTATCCACTCTCATGCATTCTATGAGATTGCTATCCATTCCTTGCACTTTATGTGAAATCTTTGGCATTATATGTGATTTTATGCAATTTTTTTCTCACTTTATGCGATTTTTGGTTAATTATTTTGCTTTGTGATTGCTATCCACTCCTATGCATTTCTAGAGCTATATTGGTTATGTTTGATTATTGGTTTCTTTTATCATATGGATTTAGTCAGTCTGGTGATGTTACACTGCTGATTCTTTTGTTTATTTATTTTATTCTGCTTGACCACTCACCTTTCCTTACTACAGTTGGCGCCACATATTTATTTTTATTTGAAAAGTAGGAATAACTACTTTAGCTCAGCTATATCAGAATGGTTTACTTAAATCCTTTGAAGATCTGAGGGGAAAGTTCTCCATAGAATCCAATTGGTTTTACCAATTCCTTCAATTAAGACATGGCTCTACATGCCCAGTTTTCTGGGCGAGTTTTGGTTTGGTGTGATTTCTATTTTTGTGGTTTTGTCTGTATTATGTCAATGTCGTTTTCATATAAAATAATAAAAAGGATTTGATTAATAAAAAAAAAAACGATGTAATGTCATTATGAACGTTAAGGTGATCTCTTTTAACGCACGTGGACTTAACAGCTCATTTAAAAGAAGATCTATGTGGCAAGTAGCAAAACACATAGTATGCATTCAAGAGACGCACTTCTTCCAGGACAAGCAGCCGAAATGCTCTGATAAATAATTTCCTCACATTTTTTATACCTGTGCTTCAGTCAAAATACAAAATGCAATGACCACTCTCCTCGCAAACCATAATGCCTAAGCCCTTGTACACACGGTCGGACATTCCGACAACAAAATCTGTCGGATTTTGTCCGAAACTGGTGATGACGTTATTTCATTATGATGGGACAACGTTCAGGCTAGTAGCCAATAGCTTTGGTCTAGGAATTTGATCTGAGCATGCGTGGCACTTTGTCCAAACGGAATTCTCTACAAACGATCGGACAAAGTCCGATCGGATCATGTTGTCTGAAAATGTTATAGCCCAGCTCTAAAACTTTGTCGGTCAAATATTCAGACGGAAACAGTCCAATGGAGCCCACACACAGTCGGATTATCTGACAACGCGGTCCGATCTGACATTTCTGACATGTCCGACCGTGTGTACAAGGGCTTAGAATTACAAAAAAAAAAAAACCCTACACCCACTGCACAATCAGAATTCCTTGACTGCAGGCAACAACTGCAGCTAGCCCTCTTAGTGGTCATAAATCCTCTTTAAAATGCTTTAAGGCCACTTAATATGTGCATGGCAACAAAGTGGGTAGACTTTTGGCCAATTACCTGCATAAAAGACAAGAACTTTCTAAATTAGGCTCTAATACAGATCCACACGCATGAAAAAGTAGTGTATCACCCATCTAAGATAGCCAATGCTTTCCAAAAATACTATTGTGACCTTTATAATTTGGAGTCTGATCCAAACACCCCGCAACAAATCCAATATAAATACTTTCCTGAGCACAGTTAATCTGCCCTTAAATGTTAAATGTAGAAGCACTGACATCTCTCAGCTCCCCAATACTGGACAAAGAAATTCTAGACACCATTAGAACCCTTCCAGCATGTAAATCACCTGGTAGGGATGGTTTTACAGCAGAATATTACCAAATTTTCTCATCCATTCTTATACATTTAAAAACTCTATTCAAACATGCGGCCACAACTGCTTCTTTCCCAGAGGAGATGCTTCAAGCCACAATCCTTGCTCTGCGTAAACCAGGGAATAAGCCCTCAAAATTTCAGACCAATTTCTTTGTTAAACACAGATTCATAAATCTATGCAAAAATCATTGCTAATCAACTTGCTGCAATTACTCCACAACTGGTCAAAGCAGACCAAGTGGGCTTTGTGAAGGGTCGACAGGCTTCCGATGGTACTCTCCGGCTTTATAATCTTATACATATAGCAGAAACTCGCAATACGCCCACTATAATTCTGACGCTAGACGCCAAAAAGGCATTTGATAGAGTACACTGGGGGTATTTAAGTGTGACTCTCAAGAAGTTTGGCCTTTATGGCTTTATTTACACAGCGATAACAGCCCTTTATGCAAAGCCTTCAGCCAAAGTGTTTACGTCCAACGTCCTATCAGATACATTTTGCATTACTATTGGCACCTGCAGGGGTGCCCTCTTTCACTCCTGATATTCTCTTTATTAATGGAGCCTCTGGTGGAGGCCATTAGATCTTGCGACTCAATTTCAGGCATTGAGGTAGACAGATATTCCCACAAAATAGTGAACTGCTGCTGCTGGATAGAAGTTTGGATATTGACCAACAATACAGGCTTTCTTAAACTTTCCTTCTGGTAAGTGTGTAATCTATGTGGTGGAGGCTCACATCAGTTGGTGGTGTTTTGTGTTGAGAAGCACTTCTCACTTATATGTAATCATTGGACTGTTTTTTTTAATCACCTAGTGAGAATTTCTCACATTATTGTTTTCAGTGGCACATGGCTTTCTTTGTACCACGAGCACTCATTCACTTATATTAGTTTTTGCGCAGCTCCTTTTTCTATTCTAATTGTTTTTGTGCATATTTTACAACTGAGCTGCAGGTATTTTCTTTTTGATTTTCCCTAGTTAATGTTTCTTGGAGGTAGAGCGTGGAATTTTTCTTATTTATAACTTATATCCAGTCATGAGTTGTCTTGGATGGGGAAAATATCAGCTATGAAAATGCTACTATTACCTAAAATCATCTATCATTTTAGAACCATACCAATAACGATACCGGAACACTTCTTTTCGTTTACAGAAAAATTATTTAGACAATTCCTTTGGAAAAAAAAGATGGCTAAAATGTAATTTCCACTACTATTGAAGACTTAATAGACTAGACTAATAGACTAATAGACATAGACTTAAAGGAGGGGTAAACTTCCCCAATCTTCAAAATGACTACTATGTGGCCCTTTTAGACCAGATCAAAGGGTGGTTCGATCCACACTCTGATAAACTATGGGTTCACATTGAAAAACATATGGCAGGCAACAGACACCTACCCTATCTTTTACCATCGCATCTGACCCATCAGAAACTATACTATAGGACATTTCCCTCGCAAGACTCCACACTAAAAGCATGGAACAAACTACATTCAATAGTATCCCCTGATACCTTAGACAAATGTACTGAGCTTCCATTACAGATTTATGAGTATACAATACCTAAATTAAAAAGCCAACTGTGGTTACAAAACAGCATACTGACCTACAAAGAATTGCTATCCAAACAACCCAGAACCATATCATTCTCTCAAATTCAAATTACCCACTTTCATAATAGCAACCTGAATATACACTGTAGGGTTCACAGAGAAACTTGGACATACCTACTTGCGAAATAAAAGGGAGGGTTTGGGACTTTAAATGAGGTAGAGCCAGACTGACTAAAAGATGAGTCAATGTAACAAGACATTAAAAAGCATAACATGGCAATATGAGTACATACATACTAAATAGGCATAATGATCACATATTATTGACCATATATTCATAAAAACAATCATAGCAACTTAGAGATGACATATTGAGGTATCAGACAATTGTCCATAGTAAATAATGGCTTGAAAAGCTGCATGGTGGGGTAAATAGGGAGTAGATTAAATGAAACCATCCAAAAAAAATGGAAAATTTTGGAAAAGAAATGGAAAAAGAAAATGGCGCATCAAAGTTGGCCCGACGCACGTTTTGTGGTCTACATCATCAGGGACAAGTGCACCAATGTCTGTAAAAAAGCATAAATAAATATGTCCAAAGTTACACCCAAACATGAGGGAGACTATATATATATATATATATATATAAAAGAGGGGAGAAGTAAACTCATCCCACTAGGTACTTAAATGTCAAATAAGTCTAGACCATGTGAACATGAGAACTGGTGGCTGCTAAAAATGTTCATCCCGGGAGCTGAGGAAGGGGCCCACAGGAGAGCCAGATGCACACAATGATCCCCAGAACAAAAGACATACCTACTGTCTAACCATGACAAGCCAAAAGGATTATCATGGTTCTACAATACGTTCCAATATAAAGGTCACTTTCAAAAGTCTTCTAATATGCGAAAATGGGAGAAGGAGCTAGATTCCCCCTTTACACAGGAGGAATGACAAAAAGCTATTCAGTCCCATTATCACTACTCCCATTGTGTGGACCACTGGGAACTAATGTTAAAGATACTATATAGGACCTATTTAACTCCAGTCCGACTAGCGCAGATTTACCCAAAATCTTCTTCTAAATGCTGGAGGGAATGTGGGGAAAAGGGCGGCATTCTACATAAATTTTGGAGGTGCACAGGCGTAAGCAGTTTCTGGAAAGAAGTTTTCTCTCTGGTCACTATGATTACTGGTCTTATCATCCTCCCGACACCACAGATAGGTATACATAATGTACCCACACAGTTCAGACGCTTGATTATGCATATTCTCATCACAGCTAGGTTAACCAAAATGGCCCCTAATGTTTATGAGGTAATATATAGAGTAAATTCACAATATACTTATGAAAAATATTTTGCTTTGTGATCCCAAAAACTCCCTAAATGTAATCTTTGCTGGAACACATGGGCATTATGTCACCTGGTTGATGACTGAATGATTCTTGAAAGGACCTAAGCTTTAATATTTTGAACCAACCATATTTTCATATCATTATGGTACAAGTTATTAGTTTTATTTTTTTTATTTTAATTTCTTTTATTTTATATTACTATACTTAATCTTTAATGTTTAATGTTCCGGGGGGGGGGGGGGGTTGGCAGAGAGCCAGAGCATTATGTGTATAAGGCAGCAGTGTGATCTGGGGGGGGGGGGGGCAGAGCAGGGAGCTGGAGCATTGTGTGTATAAGGCAGCAGTGTGATCCAGGGGGAGGGGGCAGAGAGCCAGAGCATTGTCTGTATATAAGGCAGCAGTGTGATCCAGGGGAGGGGGGCAGAGAGCCAGAGCATTATGTTTAAGGCATCAGTGTAATCTAAGGGAGGGGGGCAGAGCAGAGAGCCAGAGCATTTTTTACATAAGGCAGCAATGTGATCCAGTGGGAGGTGGGCAGAGAGCCAGGGCATTGTGTGTATAATGCAGCAGTGGGATCCAGGGGGAGGGGGCAGAGAGCTGGAGCATTGTGTGTATAAGGCAGCAGTGTGATCCAGGGGAGGGGGGCAGAGAGCCAGAGCATTATGTTTAAGGCACCAGTGTGATCCAGGGGAGGGGGGCAGAGCAGAGAGCCAGAGCATTGTTTACATAAGGCAGCAGTGTGATCCAGTGGGAGGTGGGCAGAGAGCCAGGGCATTGTGTGTATAATGCAGCAGTGGGAACCATGGGGAGGGGGCAGAGAGCTGGAGCATTGTGTGTATAAGACAGGAGTGTGATCCAGTGGGAGGGGACAGAGAGCTAGATAATTGTGTGTATACGGCAGCAGTGTGATCCAGGGGGATGGGGCAGAGAGTCAAAGCATTGTGTGTATAAGGCAGCAGTGGAATCCAGGAGGAGGGGGTAGAGAGCCCAAGCATTATATGTATAAGGCTGCAGTGTGACCCAGGGGAAGGGGAGCAGAAAGTCAGAGCACCGTGTGTATAAGGCATTGAAAATTCATGTTAGTGGTCCATAGGATTCAATTGTGAGTTTAGTCGTCCATGAGGTTCGAAAGTTTGGTAACCACTGCTCTAGACGGTTTATTGAGCGAGAGTGGATAGACTGTTGCTGTGTGCCTGGCTGCCTCTCCGCACAGTTTTGGGGAAGATCCTGTTAAACTTGGGTGGCACTACATTAGTATAATATATGGTACAAGAAGAGGGACACTGGTAAGCAAGCTTTATAGAAAATGTAATGACAGTTAGGACAAATGCTTGCCGACCCTGGGACGGAATAGTTTCATTCCTTTGTCTGGGGATGGGCTGCAGAGGATAGCCCAGGTAGTTGAGGACTGGAATCCCACAGCAGGCTTCACACAGGTAGAGCTGCAGTAGTCTCTAGTGAAGCAAGCCAAGTTACCTGTGAGTCTGTCTGAACAATGTCCACCAATGTGATTGTGGCTCATTTTAGTGCTGTGTGCTTTTATTTCCTTCGGGGACCCACACACTGGCTCTGACATAGGAAGCCCTTTACCTGGTCACAGCTAGCTATCCCAGTCATGGCTGCTCCTTCAGGTACAATCCAGGAGATAATGGGGGCCAAGGGTTAGATTTCCTCTCGCTTTCTGTTGTGTGTTTTAATATTCAGGGCAGTTCTATTACTCATAAGGCTGAGCATTGCACCATCATCATGAAACAATTCTAACTGTTCCAGATACATAACAAATACATGAACTGTGAAATATGTGCCACCGGCGCAAAACAAAAATTCCCAATGATTTAAACAGAAATAATCAAAAATAATCAACCTGTGAGATTTGCTGCTACAGCTTTCCACCATTTATATTGTAGAAAGTTGAGAAAATATATACAGATAGGTAGCTGTGCCAACTCTAATAAAAAGTGATTGTTTGCATTGACGTGCCAAATAAATAACCAATATTTCCATCAATGCTCAATTGATATATACTTATAAGTGACTTCTCCAACCCATGTTGTGCTCACCCCAACATGCTCAATATATTCACTAATCCTCAATCAAATGTACCGTATATACTCGAGTATAAGCCGAGATTTTCAGCCTCTTTTTTGAGGCTGAAAGTGCCCCCCTCGGCTTATACTCGAGTCATCGCTGTCTGCCTGCTCGATCAGCGTGTCGAGCAGACAGACAGCGGCCATTCTATAATTCAAAAGCCGCGCCTCCGGCTCCGCCTTCGCCTGTGATAGGCGGAACACTGAATTTCCCAGCAGCCTGTGTTCCGCCTATCACCGACATCGTCTCATCCTCGTACTACGGACGAGGATGAGACGATGTCCGTGATAGGCGGAACACAGGCTGCTGGGAAATTGTGTTCCGCCTATCACAGACAGGGAGGCGCGGCATTTGAACAGGGGAATGGGCGCCGACGAAGAGCGGTGATCCTGGGACGGGACCGGACGGAGGCTCGGCTCGGGACGGGACGGGACCGGACGGAGTCTCGGGACGGGACGGGACGGGACCGGACGGAGGCTCGGGACGGGACGGGACGGAGGCTCGGGACGGGACGGGACCGGACGGAGGCTCGGGACCGGACGGAGGCTCAGGACACAGGTAGGCTGGACACACAAGGCCACACACACACACACACACACACACACACACACACACACACACACACACACACGGATGGACACACACACACACAGGGATGGATGGATGGATGGACACACACACAGGGATGGATGGATGGACACACACACACACAGGGATGGATGGACACACACACACACAGGGATGGATGGATGGATGGACACACACACAGGGATGGACAGGCATATCTCACCCTCGGCTTATACACGAGTCAATAGGTTTCCCAGTTTTTTGGGGGTAAATTGGGGGCCTCGGCTTATACTCGGGTCGGCCTATACTCGAGTATATACGGTACATACAAAGTGATTGAATACAAAAAAGTCCCAGTGATGATTCTTCATAAATTATCCCCACTTGTCAAATATAGGTTTGTATTAATCGATCCAAAACACTTGTTGTGATTCACCACCACCTTCCAAAATTTTCACTCCTCAGAAAGCGGTAATAAAAAAAGCCTTCTTAATGGGGGGCGTGGTCTGCCAGCGTCTGTGATGGCTGCCTGATAGTGGAGCTTGTCAGCCAGGTGAGAACACCAGAGCTACAGCGGCCCACATCCGAGCACAAAAACCGCCCATCCAGGACCCTGAACACCCGTACACTCCAGCCAGCTATGTCCTGCAAATGGAACAACAAATTCCGCCCGAAGAAACTGACGCCTTCTTCAACAAGCCTCAGCCTAAGGCCAGTCAGACTCATAATGGCGCCGGCCTGCCCACGTCCTGTGAGGCATACACAGATCTCTTACATGAGATCACAGTAGAGAGGGAACCACCACTACTCCCTTCAGCCACTAAACAACAAACAGAGGAAAATCCCCACACAGACAGCCGTATGTGGCTAGATACACAGACGCTCCACACACAAATTGAGGCCCAGGCTTTCAATCCCCTCCAATCTAACCAGGCCCTGCATTCGCCTATGCCGCTATTCCCTACCACAGGACAACCTGTGATAGATACTACCCTTAAAGATATGTTGCTGTCACTTCAGACTTCACTGATGACTGGCCTAGCATCACCTTTCACTAAAATCTCTACCGACATACATGCCATTTATGATCGAGTGACAAATATTGAAAAAAGCATGGATGATTGCACCACCACTGTCGATGATTTAATAGACTCCTGCGATGAAATAAAAGAGGAACAATCCTAGATGAGGGCAAAGTTGGCCGATTTAGAAGACAGGTCCCGCAGGAACAATGTTAAATTACATGGTATTCCTGAAACCGCAATACCGGATGACCTGAAAAAATACGCTAAAGAAGTCCTTCCTGATGCGTCCCCTAGAGATCTAATCATAGATCGAATCCACAGGATCGCAAAGCCATCACACTTAGCGGCCTCTAACCCCAGGGATGTGTTAATGAGGGTATATTTCTTTCATATCAAAGAAAAACTCCTCATGAGAGTCAGGGCCAAATCTCAATTGCCAGCCCCCGTATGGTGAACTTCAGTTCTTTCCAGAACTCTCAAAATTCACCCTGCAATTGAGAAGACAACTCAATCCAATCACTAAAGGCTTCCATAACCATACAATTCTATTCAAATGGCGTTACCCAGCTACTCTATTCATATCTAGAAATGGAGCATCCCATGTGATCAATAACCTCAAAAGCGTTATGCAAATACTGCATACATGGGGTATCATACCTGAACCCCCACTAGACACCACTGGAACAAAGAGGCCACCACTCACCACACCGTGAGCGAGAGCAGAACTACAACTGACATACATCATGATCAAGTTTCAAATGGGCCCAACAAGCAACTAGAATTTATTTCTCCCCAGCTAATTGCTTTTTAGTCTGTTAACTACTTCAGCCCTGGAAGATTTGGCTGCTCAATGACAAGGCCCTTTTTGCTATACTGCACTGCATCGATTTAAAGCCGGGTTCCACCCTAAAGTGGAACTTCCGCTGATCGGAACCCTCCCCCCCTCCGGTGTCACAATTGGCACCTTTCAGGGGGGAGGGGGGTGGAGATACCTGTCAAAGACAGGTATTTACACCCACTTCTGGGCATAGACTCCCGTGGGAGTCTATGCCTCTTCCTGTCCTGCCGCGCTGTCTGCTGGGACACACACGGGTCCCAGAGACAGCGCGGACAATTCCTATTGCGCTTTCGCTTCACTTCCTGATTCCCTCACCTAGAATGGTGGCGGCAGCAGCCGAGAGCCGAGCGATCGATCGGCCTCGCTGCCGGCATCACTGGATCCCGGGACAGGTGAGTGTCCATTTATTAAAAGTCAGTAGCTGTAGTATTTATAGCTGCTGGCTTTTAATATTTTTTTCCCCAGTACAGTCCCGCTTTAACTGATAATTGCGTGGTCGTGCAATGTTTTACCCAAACAAAATTGATGTCCTTTCTTTTTCCACAAGTTGAGCTTTCTTTTGGTGATATTTAATAATCTCTGCGGTTTTTATTTTTTGCGCTAAAAACAAAAAAGAGCATCAATTTTGAAAAAAACATAATATTTTGTACTTTTTGCTATAATAAATATCCCCATTTTTTTTTTAAAAAAGCACATTTTTTCCTCAGTTTAGGCTGATGTGTATTCTTCTACATATTTTTGGTAAAAAAAAAAAAATCGCAATAAGCGTATAATGATTGGTTTGTGCAAAAGTTATAGCATCTACAAAATAAGGGGAAAATGTATGCTTATATTTACTTGTAATTGCAGCGATTTTTATCAGGACTGCGACACACCAAAATATCGATATTGAGGGCAGTTCTATTACTTATAAGGCCCAGCATTGTACCATCATTATATAACAATTATAAATGTGCAGATACATATAAATACAGTATAATTTAATGTTGATGTTCCTTGCGCAGGGCACTGAATGTCGAAGTAGACTTTTTCCTGTTTTATGCAATGTCCTGATTACTCAATGAAGACAATATAACTGAGTCAGCTGGCACTGGGCCATAGATAATTGCCATTGACAATAAAAAGTACTAACTAGTTACCAATCCTCTTTAAGGAAAACCACAGTACACATTTGCTTATCCTTTGTAATGACTTTAAAGTCATTGTTGGTTCAATCCTCACATTTTTACAACCTTGATGTTCCTGATAATATTTGCTGTTCTCTTTGCTGTGCTATAACCTTGGAAAGTGAAATCTGAAAGTGGAAAATATCTCATTATGACCACAAGATGGTGCAGACTATCAAAAGAATTAAACATGCTCTTCAGAGCATCTCTAGTAGATATAAGGCTGTATTTTTTGCTTTCACATATTCAAATTGCAAAGACTATAGCCTGGAAATGTTTGATTGTGCCCCATTTGCACAAGATGCATTTGCATGCGGTTTTGATGAACAGATGGCTATACAAACTTGTTACGAATAAACCCTTATTAGTCATATTAATAGCATGATATGTGTATAGCATTCCTCAAACCGGGGCCTTGCACATTCACACAATCTACACATATCCAAAAACTGCAGATAGAGCTCAGGCTCATTGGACGCACCAAAGATTTTATAGACCAAGCAGAATTAGTGGACATAGCTTATACAGTAGGGCCATGTGTTGACCCTAAACAGCCACCATAGGCTTCCTTAAAAAGACGGTCACATGGTTCACCCACCCATCTTACCTCCATGATCAGTGTGGGACTCTCACCAGAATCTCAGTCAGTAAAGACATGGTCTTAATATACTACTCAGTAGTAGGGGAGGACCTCTGTCTGACCTCACATAGACTCAACAACAATAGGGGGGACAAGATAAGTACAGTCCATGAGTGGTGGCATATTGTTTTAACTGGCTAGAGTGCAGCCATCCCCTCCTCCTACCCCCACCTTTTCTATCTATAGTGTGTGCTATTACTTCTCTTTTTTTGGTTTCTGTGTTCCTGTTGGTTAAATTTCCCATCACTTCTTTTCCAGGTACCAAACAAGGTGGTAAGAGGAAATCTTCCCAAAGAACAAAAGGACAGCTCTAAAAAACCTGCCGTTGATTTTAGCCCATTTAAAACTACTTAAAAAGGTTTGGCGTTGACTTTAATCTATTACTGTAGTAGTTGGTCCCATTCAACTGGACTTGTTCTGTAACAGTGAAGATGTTTCTTATTTTCTCCAAGCCACTTCTTGATTCAGTTGAATGTGACCACTTTCAACTAGAATAAGGTGAAAGTCAAATCTAAACCTATTTAGTAGTTTTAGATTGTGAGTGTGTGGATGGACTAAAACCACTGGCAATTTTTTAGACCTTGGACAATCAATATACATCTGTCATGTACCTTCAGGTAGAGCCTGACGAGCAGAGTAAGGCCTCTTGTACAGCCCCGGTTCAAGGACCACTGAGGTTGCAACAGCGGCCGCCATAGCACAGTGAGGTAGGAGTGCCTGTGGTGTTCTCTGTTAGCAGGTAGATAGGAGAAGCAGATAACAGAAATAGCAGCGGATGCTGGTTGGCTGCGGATGCAAATACATTGTGGATGCAGGTGTATTGCGGATGCAGAGATGATGCAGGTGCTGGATGCTCTGGATACAGGTGTACTGCGGATGCAGAGATGATGCAGGTGCCGGATACTGCGGATGCAGGTATAATGCGGATGCAGAGAGGATGCAGGTGCTGGTTGCTCAGGATACAGGTGTACTGTGGATGCAAAGATGATGCAGGTGCTGGATACTGCAGATGCAGTTGTAATGTGGATGCAGGGAGAATGCAGGTGCCGGATGCTCCAGATACAGGTTTACTGTGGATGCAGAGATGATGCAGGTGCCGAATACTGCGGCTGCAGATAAGTGAAGGCTGGTGGGGCTGAGAAGACTGGTGCAGAGTAAGACAAGCCGGGTTATGCACAGAAAGGCAGATACATAAAAGACATCAGGCAAAGAGTAGTTAAAGTTGAGGCAGAGGTTTGGCAGGGGAAGATCAAGCAGAATCGGAGTCAGGACGAGCCGGGGGCAGGTTTGGAGATAATCAGGATTTGTCAGGAAAGCTGGGTCAACAAGATCAAGGACAGGCACAGGATACAGGGGGAGACTACAGTTCAGAAAGCAAGGCCCTAGTGCAACTGTCATCCTTATATATGCCATTTGGCGCCAGTGTTAAAGGGGCACGTACTTGTGTACGCATGCGCATAGGCATTCACATTTCGCAAATCCTTGTACGCATGTGTTGGCCAGCTTACAATATACTTACACATCCCATGGTGATTGGATTAAGGTGTCAATGCTGCCTTTGTGGATATAAATGTTGGGTTGTATTCCCTCATTAGAAATGAAGAAGTGGCTTAGAGACATTATGAAATGTCTTCAAAATTACAGAACAAGTCCAGTTGAATGTGATTAACTAGCAATTTCTTCCTTTCTTGCTGTATGGTGGAGGTGTTTTTATCCTGTATATTGATTAAATAAAGAAATTGTCATTTACAGGTGTGCAGTCATCCATCAAAGATGTCTAAGCCCTTGTACACACGGTCGGAGAATCTGTCGGAATGTGTCCTATCGGACCGTGTCGTCGGATAATCTGACTGTGTGTGGTATGCATCGGACTGATTCCGTCGGAATATCCGTCGGACCCAATTTTCCAACATGTTGGAAATATTTCCCGACCAACTGGGCCAATCGGACATACTCCGATCATGTGTAGAGAATTTTGATTGGACCAAGTGCCACGCATGCTCAGATCAAATTCCTACATCAAAGCTATTGGCTACTAGCCTGAATGTAGTCCCATCGTAACTAAATTACATCATCACGTTCTGAAAGATCGGATTTTTCGCCAACTTTGTCCGACCATGTGTATGCAATGGTTTCGGACAAGATCCAACGGACAAAATTCGACGGGCAAAATTCGACGGGCAAAATCCGACGGATTTGGTTGTGGAAATCTCCGACCGTGTGTACAAGGGCTTATAGTACTGCAATGATGAGCTGGATTGGCACTTGGTTTACTGTGGGGCAAGCTGACTGTGGGCCAAGTTGGAGTGGTATTCTGCATGAATTTAAATGTGACTAACTACTATTAAATAACCCATGACCTGGATAAATAAGGACCTTCACAGATACTTTTCATTTTTTTTTCATGTTCTTCATTAACATAAAGGACTGCCTTGTGTGAGTCAGACGAGAGTACAGGTAAGCTGCTAAAGAACCAACATAAGATATTTTGGACAGTCAAGTGGGGATTTGAAGAACCGCCATGCCAGACCCTGGGATTTAGCGATGCCCAACATTTCTTTCTTGTGCTTAAATCGAAATCTTCCTGGAAAATAATTTTTTTTTATAAAACTTTTAGTTGTTCTTTTTACTGATATTGTGGTAGAATACCTGTCGGAAGGGGAGCTTAAAAAATCTGTTGGAACCCACTGAAATCACATATGGTTCTAAAAACATTTTGAAGTATAACTTCAGGATTGGGTCCATCGTCACTGGACCCAAATAAAATCAAAAACGCTCCTACATTCTGGAAGGCCTCCCACCAAATGCCTCCTCAGACATTTTTATATAGGTAATGGGCGGGGCCACCTAGCTACATCACTCGGTGGACTTATGGCTTTCTTTTAACAACGTCTTTCTTCTTTCCACTATTCCATTACGGTCAGATTTGTGGAGTGTACAAATAATAGTTGTCCTGTGGACAGATTCTCCCACCTGAGCTGTGGATCTCTGCAGCTCCTCTAGAGTTACCATGAACCTCTTTGCTGCTTCTCTGATTAATGCTCTCCTTGCCCGGTTTGTCAGTTTTTTTTTTAATAACAAATCAGCATTACAATATATTCAGCTTTCGACATTCAAGTATGTCTTATGCCGGGTACACACGGTCGAACTGTTTGACGTACTTAGTCCGTCATACAATCCGACGGACAATCCGGCGTACTTTCCACTGAACGGACTTGACCACACACGGATACACAAACAGTCCGACGAAAGCTTGCGCGATGACGTACAGCACGTACGACGGGACTAGAAATAGGAAGTCCAAGACACAGCAAAGCCCTGTAAATCCTTTCTGGGCATGCGCCATTCTTAGTCCGTCGGACTAGCATACTGACGACCGTATTGTCCGCTGAAACCAAAGTACGACGGACAGATGTTTGGAAAAACTGAAATTCTTAGTACTCCGGACTGCAAGCTGAAAAAGTCAGCTGAAGCCCACACACGAGCGGATTGTCCGCTGAAATGTGTTTCAACGGACTAAGTACGTCAAACAGTTCGACCGTGTGTATGCGGCATTACTTACAGTGTCAGTCTTATATATTCAATTTAGATATTAGCATCCTACAAGTCCATAGTACCAGCGGTCCTAACATTCCTTTAGAGGTGTCCCAAGGATACTGCCATCTAAGTCCCGCCCATAGTTTTAGCGTTATAATCAAACACTTTCTCCATGCAAGAGGGAGAGTCACCAGATACATAACAAGTTTATTCATTGCAATTGGTCTCCATTTGGCATGATCAAATGATGTCCGGTTTGGGAGTTACTAATTAGGTGGCTTCTGAAGGCAATTTGTTCCACTAAATTTTAGTTAGGGGTATCAGAGTAAAGGTGGTTGAATACAAATGCACGCCACACTTTTTAGAGATTTATTTGCAAAACGTTTTTGGTTGTAACATGACAAAATGTGGAAAACTTCAAGGGGTATGAATACTTTTTCAAGGTACTGTATATATGTTTTGTGATTTTCTGAGCCTCACATAAATTTGTTTGTTCAGTGGCCATTTCTCAAACCAATGGCATTGGAAACAATTGCACAAGCAGTCCCTTAATACAATGGATACATGGATTCTATTGTTGTATCTTGGTCAAATGTCAGTTGGCAGTTAAATGTTTCCATTGTTTTTACAGAAATTCTGGCTCTACAATGCTTTCAGGTAACCAATGTCAAAAATAGCTTGACCTTTTGACAAATATGACCTATGGCATGTATGATACAATAGTGCCATTGAGAGGTTGAATTGGAAAATGTTTCACCCAATGATAACTATGGTAAAGGAAGTAGTAAGAAAGGATACGCTCACATGGGCTTTTCTACCTAAACTTTCCAAAAAAAAAAAAGGTGAGCAACATAAGCTGACAGAAGGACTCCATAAAGACTGAATACCAAGGAAGGTCTGTGCCATAAGAAACTGTGAAGGATGACGCTATCACCAGATTTTCCGCAATCATTTGTAGAGTAGAGCCTGGAGTCCTGGTTGCCTACAGAGTTTGTGAAGCTTCTATACCCTAAGCTAAGTAACTTTTATGCCACATACACACGATTAGACCATCCAGCGGACTTAGTCCGGCAGATAATCAAATCCAAACGAGCGGACTTGCCCACGCGTGCCCACACACGACCAGACTTTTCCGACGGACAATCCGCCAGACTATGGCGGAGTCCGCCGGACTTTTGAAATGAACGGACTTGCCCACACACGGAGTAAAGTCCGTTCATTTTGAATGTGTCTCCAGGTAGATGGAACTAGTGAAGGAAATGAATGTCGCCACCTTAATCGGCGAGATTGACACCTCGCTAGCCCCCTTGCCTGGTATGGATTTAAAGGGGAAACCCTATGGTGTGGGGGTCCCACCAAAGTCCATACCAGACCCTTATCTGAGCACGCAGCCCGGGGCGAGCGCCCCCCATCCTGAGCCATACCAGGCCGCATGCCCTCAACATGGGGGGGTGCTTTGGGGAAGCGGGGCCATGTGACCCCCCACCCCAAAGCACCTGGTCCCCATGTTGATGAGGACAAGGGCCTAGCTGTTGGTTGTCGGGGTCTGTGGGCGGGGGGCTTATCAGAAACAAAATTAATAAGGGGGCCCCCAGATCCCGGCCCCCCACCCTATGTGAATGAGTATGGGGTACAATGTACCCCTACCTATTCACTTGGGGGAAAAAAGTGTTAATAAAAAAACACAACACCGGTTTTTAAAATACTTTATTAGACAGCTCTGGGGGTCTTCTTTCATCTTCAGGGGTCTTCTCCTCCGCTATCTTCTGCTCTTTTACCACTAGCTCTTTTACTAGGAGCCCGGCTTTCTACTTCATCGCCGCCGCCCTCCGGGGGTCTTCTTCCAACTTCGGGGGTCTTGTTCTATTCTTCAGTTCTTCTTGCCGGGCCTCCGCTATCTTCTTACAACTCTTTTACTAGCATTGGCCCGGTCTTGTCGCTGTCGGCTTCTTCTTCTCCTTCTTCTCCTTCTCCTTCTTCTTCTTCCTTCCGATGTTGACACAACGCTCTCTCCGGCCGCAATGGCAGGGACACGCCGTGCAGCGACTTATATAGGGATAAAGGAGGGGTCACCAGGTGATGTCACATAGTGACCCCGCCCATTATGATGTCACAGTCCCAGAGGATGCTGGGACTGTGACATCATAAGGAGCAGGGTCACCATGTGACATCACCCGGGGACCTATGACCGCCGGATAGTCCGATTGTGTGTACACGGCATTGGTGTATTCCTATTGTATACAGACCATAGCTCGTGCTTATTCTTCCAAGACTTTAATAAGTAAAATCTAAAATGTCAAGGTGCCAGAGATCCATCAACATAGATCACCATGGTCTATGTTAATATTCAAAAAGGTATATGACATACATTGATGGAAGAAAACACGACCATCCCAATATCATATTATTGGGGTGGGTTGTTTTAGGTGGCTCTGCATGTGGCATCAGCCTAGTTCATTAGAGGGTAAAGAGGGGAGAGGGAGATGGCCATCAGTTATGTATAATGCAGGTGGTGGATGGATGAATGAGGTTTTGGGGGCTGGTTGTCTTACAGTATACCCCATATGGACAAACACCAATAGTCTACCAATGTGGACACTTGATGTCATCTGTGGTATGGTTGATGTAGTTTGGAATGATATGGGTTGGGGGATGTCTGGGTGGTGGCCTGGATGGATAGATGGATCCCATCCTACCGAATGGCTCACCCTATGCCAAATATTTACTAATTGTATACTTTGATTTCTCTGTTGGTGTTTGTCCTGATACACTGTTGATGCTGTGTATATGTGCCTGGTTGGACTGGCCAATGGGTTGGATCTTGATTGATTGGTGGAGTGTCATGGTGTATGTATGTGTTTTTTTTGGGGTTTTGGATGTGTTTTCTTTGATTAGTAGCTGTGTTGGGGGGTGTCTGAATGTAAGCGATATGGTTACTTGAATGGTTGTAATCAAGTGATATTGAGAAGGCCATGTTTTCTTCCATCTATTTATGGCATATATCTTTTTGAATATTAACATAGACCATGATGATCTATGTTAATGGATCTCCTGCACCTTGATATTTTAGATTCTACTTATTGATGTCCACCTTAATCTGCTTTGGGCACAATCCAATGTCTACCAGACTGGGTTGGCAGCTCGGGCACTGCTGACTTTTTAACCGGGTGATGGCCTGTTTCCCTTGCTGGGGGCCACACAAAGCTGATGTTTTATAATTGGTGAGCACTAATTCTGTTATATTGTAAACACATTCTCATCATTCGAAGTAAAGTTAAAAATCAATATAAGTTGAAATATATTTGTAATTGTGACTATAATGATGTTTCTCTGTAAACTGATTGATACATTTTGATGCATCTTGAGTTGCCTTGAAGAAGCAGAGTTACAGCTCTGCGAAACGCATCGGATCACTCCATGCACCATAATTCCTCAAGTGTTCTACTGGACCTAAGTATCATCATTGACACTATGCCATATGTTGTTTACAGATCTATCCATAATCTGCTATGATGTTTAATACATTTTGTACAAATAAAATTATATTTTAAACAAATCTATTTCTTCTGTGCTTACCTCAGCGACAACATCACATCCTCTAAAGTCCTCTTGCATTTATAGGATAGTATATCTCTCCTATTTTTACGTATTTACAGACTAAAACACCTGTCAGTTTTTATTGCTGTGTGTGCCCTTATTAAGGAGAGTCACCCTCTCTACTTGCCCTGCTTCCCATTATCATTGGAAGTGACAATAGATGAAAATCCCACATTTTGGGTTGTCCCAAGAAAAATTATAGAGGGGAATGGGTGTGCTAGTTCTGGTGATTTGGGGGTCTCCAAGGAATTCCCTTAATTTTCAGAGATTTCCTCTCACTTCCTGTTTGTCTATGGGACAGGAAGTGAAAGGAAATCTCTGCAAAGGGACAGAGATGGCAGAAAAAAAAAATCTATAAGCCTTCCTTACTTATACTAAATGAAAAACAAAAAAAATAAATTTTTTGCCTATAGTTTTACGTTAATGCTTTCCCAGATAGATCAACAGAGCCTTCTGTGCCGTTTGGGCCAAGTTCCTCTCCCTTGTCAGTCTATTTATTTAATTTGTGTACATACACATTTCATTCATAACAAAGCCTTTAAGTTCTGACCTGCAGTAATCACTCCACGAGATCTTGATGTCTAACACCAATGGATAATATACACTGCATGTCATTGGAGAGAAGTCGATTGCTATGTCTATTGACCTTCTCTGGATATAGGTGAAGGAATTTCTTCTCTTCATGGAGACACCACAGTTACTCATGGTCATATCAAGTCTCCTATGACATCTTGTTTTCTCTCTTTCTTCACTCTCCAGATTTTTTTTTAGATTGTTCTAAAGTTTTTTTGCTGCTCTTTTTTTTAGCCTTCGTACAGGTATACAAGGGTTGTTTGATGCTTTAGGAATTTTTGTGATTCTGCTTAGCCAATTAAAAGCTAATACTAGCCAAAAAGCAATATGTGCATGGTTTTGCACATTTTTCACACATTGTGAAAGAACAAGTGTTCTTATTCATTTCTACTGGGTCCAAAAACACTTGAAGCTCAATATAAGCTCATGTACATTTTCAAGCTAAAAGCTTAAAGCAAAACTACACTCATGTGTAAACAGGAAAAATTGATAACCATAGGATTTTGGCTGTAGAACATTCTGCAAAGGTCCTTAAAGTGGTTGTAAACCCTTACAACACACTTTGACCTACAGGTAAGCCTACATTAAGGCTTACCTGTAGGTCCAAGAAATATCTCCTAAACCTACACGGTTTAGGAGATATTTGCCGACAGACAGGCACCACTGTCTACGGCGCATTTGCTGTAGACAGCGGCGCGCAGGCGCACTGAGCTTGGCACCGTCAACAACGAAGATGCCACGCGTTTCGGCTCCCGTGCACATGCGTGGGAGTGATGTCATCGCGGCTTCGCCTAATGACAGCGGCGGAGCAGCGAGACCCCACCAAGAAGATGGATGTGCCTGACTACAGGGGACAGCGGTGACTTCGCTGGCTCCTGTGTCAGGTAAGTGACACATAATGGACCACTATGCGATGCATAGTAGTCCATTATGCTTTGCCTTTGCAGGGAATGAAGGAAGTAAACTCATCAGGGTTTACTTCCTCTTTAAGTGTACTGTGTTCAGACGCCGGACACAGTGCACTTATGGGAAGCACCACATCTATGCAATCACGAGATTGTGGATGTGACACATCATTTGTGGGCATTTAGCCCACCTTGCTGTGCTTTCTGAAGTACGGAGTAGCTTCCTCCCAGTGTCTGTAGTATATATTACTACGGCCGGGTGTTGAATGGCATCTGTGTTTGATGTCACTTCCTGTTTTCTCTCTCCATTGTACCCGGGAGAGAGGAAACCGGAAGTATGAGAGGAGCAGACCTCTCCATTGCCTCTGTGGAAGGAGACACAGCAGGAGAGGACAACACACAGCAAGGTAAGTAACGGGGGAGGGGGGTTTAATGTGACACAGGCAGGCTGCTTTATTTGGTGGTGGCATAGGCTGCTGCATTTGGTGGGACACAGGCTGCTGCCTTTGATGGGACAGAGGCTGCATTTGGTGAGACACAGGCTGCATTTTATGTGACACAGGGTGCATGTAAGGAGGGACTCCACTGGGGGCACCTGATGTAAGGACGGACTCCGCTGGAGACACCTGATGGCATCGCGTGGCAGGCGACGTGGCTAGTTACATGCTCAGGGCTCCCACTGGTTCTGCATTATGGTGATTTAAATGATTTCATTTTATAGTACAATGTAATAATAGAAAAAATGAGCTTCAATCATCCTGACACCATAACAACCATGGTGCTGGCATGATTGAAGTGCTAACACCAGGTGTTTGGAATATCTTTATCTGCCGATTGCCTGCTGTCCTTCCATCCCTCTGCCCCTCTCCCTCCACCCCTCGTTCATCTCAGACCACACCACCTTAGAGCCACATCCACTATTTCACTGAAACCACGCCCATGTCCAAGTGGGAGGGGTCAAAAAAGGAAGAGCGGGGTCTGGTCCCCCCCATCCTAATACTTCACCAGCCGCCACTGTTACAATGTATTGTTGCCCTCCCTAAAAGGTTTTGGATTTTGAATTGAAAAGAAGTTTTATTTTTAAGCCCTCAATATTTTTTAAGGATATTCCGCATAGCTATACACTGCCTGCAGTTGTGCTTATTTTAACTCTTTCACGGTTTTTACTTTGTGCTGCTTATTTATTTTTGATATTATATTTTAGTTTATTATTAAATAATTATTATTATTTTGTTTAATATATTTTTTATCCCCTAGTTGGATTTTATTTGCATGCAGGCAGTCCACATATGATACTGAACTTCCATGATTGAAAGAACTGAAATCCAAAGAATGAAATGGGGTTGGCCAGGGAAAGTCTAGAGAGGAAAGATGAGACCTTACAGCTAGGAAATGAGGCAGCACCCATTGAGAGGGGCTCTTATCACCATTTTGGGTCTGTACATCTGCTTTATACATTATGAGGGGTTCATACCATTCCTGTGCCTAGTTCTCATGTCTGTAAACCTGCTTTGTCAATGTTCCCACCATCCCTGTGAACAGTATCTGGACCTGCACACTTGTTGTGCCACCATGAGGGGTTCTCATTATCCTGCACTGAGTTTCTGGATCGTCACATCTGCTGTGCCCATTATGAGTGGTTCTCACCATACCTGTTCTAAATTCTTGGCTTTGCCCCAAGAGGAATATTGGAAGAAAGTCCCAGACTGGAGATCACACCACTGAACTCCCCAATTTAAATATCCATTAGGGTTGACAGTCTCTTAAAATATTGAGGTTAACCATCAGATTCTGTATAGTTGCTAATAATGCTCGAGAAGTTCAGACCCTTTCCGTGAGATGATAATAAAGAAAAAAACACAAATCTATCATGATATGATACTGGATGACATTTTATTATTTTTATTCGCTATGTGGTCATCTTCAGAGGGAATTCCACCGGGATACCAAGGGCTCAGGATGATGTTGATCTATCATTGATGGTCTTGCGATGTGTCCCACTTCACTGTAGCCTCATTCTGTGTAGGGTAAAGAATCACATGAAATAATCAATAGACATGAAACAGAAGTGTTATTAACAATTGTGAATTTAAAAAAAACCTGACTATTTTAGAATTGTGCATTTTCCAATACAGCAGAGATCTGAAACTCTGTCAGCTATAAAGTAGATATGGTACATATAGTATTTATTGTACTCATTCTCCTGTGCTGTTAATAACCAGGAATAGAAATATTTTTGAAGCTCAGGGGTGGTCACTGTACAGAAGAAATCACTTCTCCGGGGAGGGACCTTCCTGCTTTTGTTCCTTACTTAAAGCGGTAGTAAACTGCTGTGTTTTTTTTGCAACCTGCAAGGCAATGACATAATGTGCTAGTATGCATTGCATACTAGTACATGATGTGAAACTTACCTTAGAACAAAGCCTTCCTGCGGTAAGCTGTCACTGCCGAAGGTGCTTCCGTTTTCACCCAGTCCCAGGCAGCTATGGGTTATAATGATGATTCTGGAGAAAACACCCCCACATCTGCACTTTTTTGCACATTGGACCCTGAAGAGTGTCCAACGTCTCACTTTGGGCTTTTTATGTTTATGTTGTAGCGGCCATAACCCTTTGTAGGGCTGCCTTGACTTATTGGGCTTACTGGTCACCTCCGCTTGGCATGTTCTTCCACATCTAGGGGTTCCCAGGGTTGATACCCAACAACTTGAACGCTGACACAAATAAAGTCCTTTTAATAGGTTTCATTTTGCAGTGGTAACATCCAATAACACAGTCTCTCATGGGAACAGAGGGCACGGGTGAAGAACTCAGGCACCTTGAACTGTAGGTCTAGCAAAGTCTCTAATTCCACCCAGAGAGTAGCCACTCGCAGCTGGGTACTTCAAGGTTGAACAGATCTCTTTTTCTTCAGTACCTGGAACGTTCTCTGTCTCCTTGATAGTACTGGAAATAGCATGGACTCGTCAATGTCCTTCCCAACTCAGTAACCAGACACTTCTCAGGATGCCACTTGCCGGCCCTCCTCCAAAGAGTCCTCCCCCGGTCACTTCCACGAGCTGTGGCGCCTCTCCAAGCCAAGAGCAATTCGGACACTTTGTATCCTCCCTCACTTACTGCGCCTTGGACCAGCCGGTTCCGAGACTCGGGAACAGACGGAATCCCTACCCCAGAACAGGTGGGTCTATTGGGGGGCAACTAACAGGAACATTTTGCGGGATGTCGAACCCCCCTGTGACCGGGGCTACCCATTCCTGGAACGAGAAGAGACCACACGGGCCTCACAAACTCCTCTCCCTAAACATGTGACCCACACATCTTACGTACCCCTTCCCAAACTCCCCAGCAGGGTCCAGCACTCCCACTGATTGACTCAGAGAAGGCTGATACTCAAAACGTCCAACCAGGCCTGGTTCTGGCCAGTCATGTGCACCTCACTGCTCACATGACCAGGCAGAACTTCTAACACAGCCCAGCTAGACTGATGCCAAGGCCAACCTATGTAATTAACCCCCAGAACCCCTACTGTTCTGAGGCAAAATCTAAATTTACATGCGTATGACATTTTGTCCAAAATGCCATCCGCGATTTATTTATTTTATACCTTGCATATTTGCACATTTATTTACTGCTTTTTTGCTCATTTATTTATTGCACTCAGTAGCAATTATATTTTGCATATTTGCACATTTACTTATTGCACTCAGTAACACTGCTGATTATGTTTGCTTTTATTTGCACATTGCTTACTACGTTTGTCTCTATTTGCCCATTGATCTTGCACAGTAGCACTTTATTGTGAGAGATTGTGCCTATTCTATGTGGATTTTATTCTCACTTTGATGTATGGCAATTTTATACATTTATTTAAACTAAATTTTGCAGTTTTGATGAAACGTCACAAAAATGAACTGCCAGCTTTTCTTATTTCTATTTATTATTAAACATGATATATAAATTAAGAAAAATACGGTACATGGGTCCACTTACATTTAGGATCATCGCATTTCATTGTACATTGAACATTGCAGCACTTCTGCTTGCCTGGACAGAATGCGTCCCCTTGGCACTTTCTATTTATTGATCTGCATGGTGCGAAGGTTTCATATAATTTACACTGTCCTTTTTTATCTGCACACAAAGGAAATGTTTTGATGTTCAGCGCTTTTGTCCAATTTTATAACATTTAACTTTTATATCATTCAAGATTTGAGCACTTCATGTAATTGTACAGATGATTTCATTATTCCCTTGAGACATAACACAACCAAAAAAAATCACCTGAACATGACGAGTTAACATTAAAAAAAACACACACTCTAAAACCTCCTTCAACACAGCGTATTGTACAGAATATGGTCCAAAGCTTGGGGACACCAGACCATCATACCTACAGTATATTTGGTTTCCTGCCCTTGTTATCTCTCACCTCAACTAATGAAACTGACCTACTCTATCTTTACACAGGCTATTTCACCTTCAGTCTATCATGAATGCTTCTGCCCTTCTAATTCACCTCAGTCATCTAACTACTCAGTGTCCTCCACCCCTCTCTGCCATTCCCTTCACTGTCATCCATTTAGTGTCCTCCGCGCCTCTTTGCCAATCCCTCCACTAACTTCCATTCAGTGTCCTCCACCCCTCTCTTGCAATTCCTTCACTGGCTTTCATTCAGTGTCCTCCACTACTCTCTGTCTGTCACTGGGTTCTACTCAGTGTCCTCCTTCCCCTTTTTTGCCAGTCCTTCCACTGGGTTCCGCTCAGTGCCCTCCACCTCCTCTCTGCCAGTCTCTTGACTGGGTTTCACTCTGTGTCCTCCACCCCTCTCTGCCAATCCCTCCACTGGGTTCTGCTTAGTGTCCTTCTTCCTCTTTCTGCTAAGCCTTCCACTGGGTTCCACTCAATGTCCTCCACCCCCTCTCTGCCAGTCCCTTGACTGGGTTCTGCTCAGTGTCCTCCTTCCCCTCTCTGCCAGTCCCTTGACTGGGTTCCACTAATCATCTTTCAGCCCTCTCTGCCAATCCCTCCACAGGGTTCTGCTCAGTGTCCTCCACCACCCTCTGTCAATCCTTCCACTGGGTTCCTCTCAGTGTCCTCCACCCCCTCTCTGCCAGTTCCTTGACTGGGTTCCACTCAGTGTCCTCCACCCCTCTCTGCCAATCCCTCCACTGGGTTCTTCTCAGTGTCCTCCTTCCCCTCTTTGACAATCCTTCCACTGGGTTTTTACTTAGTGTCCTGCACCACCTCTCTGCCTGTCTCTTGACTGGGTTCTGTTCATTGTCCTCCTCCCTCTACCAATTCCTCCACTGGCTTCCAAATGCCCAACATTTTTTTTTTAAATAACAAGAACATACAAAGCCACAACTCTGAGCTACATTACCTCTCTAGTTCCCTTGTTACCTCCTCCCATGCTCACCGCCAAGACTGCTCCACAATCTCCCCCACCCTCTGAAACTCCCTACCACAATTTGTGTCCAAAGACTTCTAGCTTTCTAGCTTCCTCGTCACCTTTTTCCTTTTTTTTTTTTTTCAATCAAAGGTTTATTGAAGCATATTCAGTGTTACATTAAAGAATATAAAAATAGCCGTCCTTAATAACAAAGAAAGTAATAACATTGGTAAAAGTACATTTCTTGCAAATGTCATATAGAGTCTGGACAACGACATAGTAAATGTTAGGTTGTGATGTATATAGTTAACATCAGAGTCATTAAGACTGAATGTGGAATGGTATTCTTAACAAGATTGTCAGGTTTACCGTAGCGTATATCGGATTGGGGAGTTTATGGGGTGGGGGGGGGGGGGGGGGGCGTATTGCACCAAAAGTGTTTGGTTATGGTAATTTGATCAGACCTCATTCATTTATGACCTTACAGTAAACTTGGAAGTTGATAGGAGAAGGTAAATCATTGGGTAAGTAATTGGTAATCAGTAGATAGAGTGAATAACAACCAAGGTTGCCATGTTTTATTGAAATTTAAGCTGTTTTCTCTCTTCATGGCCACAATTTCTTCCATTTTAAAGATATATTGTACTCTATTTACCCAGTCCTTGATTCCTGGGACTTTTGTGGATTTCCAGAAAATGGGTATGAGAGTTTTGGCAGCAGTAAGTAGGTGTCGTGAGAGTGATTTTTTATATCTGCTTAAAGTAGTGGGTACTAGGTTAATCAAACATGCGGCTGCATTTAGTTCAAGTTTGGTTCATCACCTTTTTTTCATGCTCACCTCCAGGTCTCTAAACCAATCTGTCCAAATATCTCCTACTCTGTCCATTTTAGGCACTCCTGCATATCTTATCTCTTTCTCACACAGTTATTACATTTTTTTATCACTTTCCCCATCTATTTGATTGTAAGCTCTTATGTTCAGGGCCCTCCTAACCCTCTTGTCTTGTATTGTGACTGTACTTTCTCCCTTTATATTGTAAAGTGCTGCATAAACTATTATTACTGGGATGGAATTTGGGGGGTACCCCACACATTTTATTGTTTTGTACTTTTTTTTGAGTGCCCCTTATAATCCATATCAGACCTGAAGTGTCTGGTATGAAGTTTAGAGGGCACCTCACGCCAGTTTTCTTTTTAGTTTTTTATGTTTTTTTCATAGGGTTCCCCCTAAAATCAATACCAGACCTGAAAGGGATGAGGCTGCACACCGTTTTGTTTTATACTGTGCCCACCTCTGAATGTGTTGGGGAAGGGCAATTAGTCACCGGGTATTGGGACACCAGCTAGTGCTAACTCTCTAACAACCAGGTTCCCTCAGCCAGAAGCTTTTGCGTTTAGCAGTGGTAGTAGAATTGCTGCTAAATGTTTCATTTCCTGCTGCAGTCAGAGGTTCTGCTCAACTGAACATCAATTTGTTCATCCATTCACAGAACCTCCCAAACAGTGGCTGAATCTACAGCTTATAAACATTGTACACAGTGAAGAGGCCTCCCTCATATTATTTCCCCTTCTAGTCAAAATTTCTAGGCCACTTCTGGTGCCACATGAAGAGGAGGTAAACAGAAACAGCTCTCACTGCACTCCTCTCTAAAGCCTGCTATAAAGCCAGCTGTCGCCTTGGGGTGACCCACCACTGCCTCAGCTAACCGACAGGACCCTCTTGGATCCGGTTGTGGAGCTATCCTACAGCTGATCGCTCTCCTCCATACCACAGCCCTCGGCAGATACAGCGGCACCCACAGCCAAGATGGTGCCCACTCCCAGCGACACTGAGACAGTGCAGTCTCACACAGGCATGATGACTAATGAGCCTACCTCTCCCGCAGGCATAGCACAAGCCATTGTTGGCCTTCTCACACCCACCTTGGCTGCCATGGCGGATGCTGTGGTACAGTGGGGATTGGAGCAGCTGCATGTAGAAATCAAGGCCCAGGCTCAAAGGATCACTCATGCAGGGGAGCAGATCTCTTCACTAGAGGATGACAATGTAGCCAAATCTGCTGTGCTTATTCACCTCTCACACTAAAACAGAGACCAATGGGACAAACTAAACGATTTAGAAAATCACTCACAACGAAACAACCTGCAGATTATTGGCCTACCAGAATCATTCTCCAACGCACAGCTCACAGATCTCTGTGCCAAAACCATTGCTGAGCAACTTGGCCTTCGCACCCCATCTGTCATTGAGCGTGCTCATCGCATCGGTCAGCACACAGAACACCATTCTACACCTAGACCTGTCATCATCAGATACCTCAACTACTCTGACAAGAATGCCATTTTACAGAAATTCCATTGCTCGCGCACCCTCTCTATTGAAGGCGCAGACCTGGTGCTGTTCGCTGACTGCTCGATAGAGGTGATGAAACAATGCAAAGCATTCTCCTCAATTTGCTCGATCCTATACAGTAATTCCCTTTTTACTATCTATAAAATGTATCCTTTAGGACCCTTTCACACTGGGGTGTCCGCTCTGTCAGCGGTAAAGCAATGCTATTTTTAGCAGCAATTTACCGTCCTTTTTGCGGGGGGTTTGGACGCTAGCGGGGTGCATTTAACCCCTGCTAGTGGCCAAAAAAAGGGTTAAATTAATAATAATTTAATGGGCAGGAGCGATTTAGGGACGGTGTATATTCCGCTCCTTCACCGCTCCAAAAGAGGCTGCTTGCAGGAGTTTTTTTAACGTCCTGCCAGCGCATTGCCTCAGTGTAAAAGCACCCAAAAAGAGGTGCAGGCACTAGAAAAGAGTTGATGGGTTGCAGTCAGAAAGGAGAAAGTGCCAGGGAGGCAGATCCTGGGCAGGAACATCCCAATAAGTAATCCTCATTGAGTGACATTGGTGAAACCAGTCAGGGACAAGCACTGCTGGAGCTGAGGGACTCCCCTAGCTGCCAGTGGTATAACTCTTCCAATGAGAATGGGGGGGAGCGAAGGGAAAGGAAAGACTGACTCAATTCTTAGAAGGATAGAAAGGACAATCTGTGACAAAGACCTGAAGCATTAAACTGTATACTGTCTACTGGGTTCTCAGGTTTGGCACATCACGGATCTTGTGGACAGATTACTGGGAGGGGCTGGGAAAGATCTGGCTGTACTGGTGCATGTTGGCTCCAATGACAAAGTCAGAGGAAGATGGAGTGTCCTAAAGAATGATTTTAGGGACTTAGGAACTAAATTAAGGAAAAGGACTTCCAAGGTAGTATTATAGGACTGCACCTAAATGAGGAGGGTGCAGATCTGCTGGGAGTGAGGATGGCTGAAAAGTCAGAGGGGATTTTAAACTAGGTGATGGGGGAGGGTCCAGATGTAGAGATGTAGAGATAGTCAGCGTGGAACATATTCCAGAGGGTAGTATTGGGGGCATTAGTGGTAGGTTGACTAAAGCACATAAACCCTAGGTAAGTATAGTAACAAGTCATATTTGCAACCTCGAAACACCCAATAAGAAGACAGTATGTGACTAGTCTAAACTACGTGATATGTTCACCAATGCCAGGAGCCTGGCGGACAAGATGGGAGAACTAGACATACTGTTGTACGAGGAGGATTTCGATTTTGTGGGAAATTCAGAGACTTGGTTCAACAGCTCTCATGATTGGCTGGCAACCATTCAAGGGTATTCCCTTTATCACAGGGATAAAGAGGGTAAAAAAGGTTGAGGGGTATGCCTGTATATCAAGAATAATGTACACGTGAATGTGAGAGATAACATCACTAAGGGAGCTAGGGAGGAGGTGGAATCCTTCTGGGTAGAGCTTCAAAGGGATGAAACTAAGGGTAAAGTAATCCTGGGTGTATGCTATAGGCCCCCTAACCTGATGGAGAAGGGGGAGATGGACCTTCTATCACAATTTGGATTAGCGGCAAGGATGGGAAGTGTCATCATAACGGGTGATTTTAATTATGCAGACATAAAGTAGACTGCCGGAAGGAACCGCGCATTCGTCTAAAGCTCGCCAGATGGTAGATACACCAACTAGAAACAAAGTGTTACTAGACCTACTGATTACCAACAATACAGGCCTGATCATGGATGTGGAAATTTGGGGGAATTTAGGAAACAGCGATCACAGGTCAATTAGCATCAGTATAAATCACACAAATAGGAAACATAAGGGGAATAAAAAGACACCAAATTTTCAAAAGAACACAGAGGAGAGAAAGGTTTGCTTTAAGAGCATATTAAATTAGCATTAGCCAGTGCATTCTATTGGGAAATACATTTAAAAGAGTGAACAAAAGTCCTGGGTGGCTTAACTCGAATGTAAAAATGCATATAAAAGCGAAGGAGAAGGCCTTCAAAAAATACTAGGCTGAGGGATCATCAATAGCATTCAAACTTTACAAAGAATGCAACAAGGGTGCAATTAGGTCCGGCTAAGATAGAACACGAAAGACATAGCGGAGAGCTAAAAAAAATCCAAAGAAATTCTTTAAGTATATAAACAGTAAAAGAGGGAGGACCATATTGGCCCCAAAAGAATGAGGAAGGGAATCTGGTTATAAAGGATTGGTGAGGTGGTGAAGGTTTTGAATTTTTTCTTCTCTTCAGTCTTCACGAGGGAATCAGGGGGCTTCAATTACCAAAACTGCAGTGTTTATTCTTATGGCACATCACAGGAAGCACCCTCACGGCTAACAGAGGACATTAATAAGGTGACATTAATAAGGTGACTTAACATTAATAAGTCACTGGGACCAGATGGCTTGCACCCGAGGGTCCTTAGGGAACTCAGTCAAGTAATTGCCAGACCATTGTTTCTAATTTTCACTGACAGTCTACTGACTGGAATGGTACCAGCCGATTGGAGAAAAGCCAATGTCGGACCAATATTTTAAAAAGGGCCAAAATACATCCTTGGTAATTACAGACCAGTTAGCCTAACATCATTAGTATGCAAGCTCTTGGAGGGTATGATAAGGGACTATATACAGGATTTGAAAACAGTATCATTAGCAGTAATCAGCATGGATTCATGAAGATTTATTTTTGCCAAACCAATCTATTAACCTTCTATGAGGTGGGGAGGTGCCATCTAGATAAAGGGAGGCACATAGACGTGGTGTATCTGGATTTTGCAAAAGCATTTGACACAGTTGTCCCATAAACCTTTACTGTACAAAGTAAGGTTAATTTGCATGGACCATAGGGGGAGTACATGGACTGAAAACTGGCTACAAGGGTGAGTTAAAAGGGTAGGGATAGATAGGAATAAGCCAGATGTTCGAATCGAACGTAAGAACATTGTTCTCCAAACAGCGAACATTATGCGGCAAATTCGAAAAGCCGCGGAACACTAAGTCTATGGGACACTAACATGAAAAAACAAAAGTGCTAATTTTAAAGGCTTATATGCAAGTTATTTCCATAAAAAGTGTTTGGGGACCCGGGTCCTGCCCCAGGGGACATTTATAAATGCAAAAAAAGTTTTCAAAATAGACGTTTTTTTGGGAGCAGTGATTTAATAATGCTTAAAGTGAAACAATAAAAATGAAATATTCCTTTAAATATTTTGCCTGGGGGGTGTCTATAGTATTTAATTAATTTTCAAAAAGCTGCGCTAAAAATGATCCAAAAATTATTTGTGAAAAATAAAGTAAAGAGAAACAGTATCAAACGATATTATACCAAACTCTAATTAAAAGAATGTGTATATTCAAAAAATAATCAAAAAATAGTCCATATCACCATCTACACACAAAAAAATTCATTTCATATAGAAAAAATAGATTATTTTTGATTGTAGTTTCCACCGTGAAACACACCACACCGGTAAAGGAAAAAGGTGTCCTCAAAGATGCAGAAAACAGAATTCCACCACCAATATTACTGCCGCTTACTAGCTAGACTGGTCCCATCACAGAGACCAGATATGGCCACAATAAGAAAGCACTCCTTCTGCGCATGGACCACCAGGAGAATAAAGCTCTGTTCAGATGTTTGGACAGGTCCTACGGCCACACCACTCATTGCCCGGCACATACAGAAACAAGAAGGGTCGCCATAGTTTTACGGCACCTGGTATTCCCAGGCGGTCTCCCATCCAGGTACTAACCAGGCCCGACCCTGCTTAGCATCCGAGATCAGACGAGATCGAGCGCATTCAGGGTGATGTGGCTATGTCTATAGTATGCCTGTAAAGTGGTGCATTTTTTTCCGTGTTTAGAACAGTACCACAGCAAAATGTCATTTCTAAAGGAAAAAAGTAATTTAAAACTGATGTAATGAATGTCGGGTCTCGCCAATATGGATAAAACTCATTGAAAAAAACCAAACCAAAATTTTAAAAAGAAAAATTGCACGGGGGTCCCCCCAAAATCCACACCAGCGTCCTTTTAAATTATCACCCAAACTATCTTCTGCACCTCTCAAGTTTGCTGCTCTCTAGAATTATTGTCTACTCCTCCCATGCTCACCTCCAGGTCTTCTCCAGAGCCTCTCCCATTCTCTAGAATTCTCCTCACCAATCTATCTCCTAATCCGCTTGCTTTAGGCGGTCCCTAAAAAACTCACCTCATCAGGGGAGTCTACTCCACATCCACCTAACAGCTGGTCTTTCACACAGCTATTATGCTTTTGTATCACTTGCTCCTCTTTATTAGATTGTAAACTCCCATGTGCAGGGCCCTCCTAACCCTCTTGTCCCGTATTGTAACTGTACTATGTCCCTTTATATTGTAAAGTGATGCATAAACTATTGGCTCTATATAAATCCTGAATAGTAATAATAATAATATATTTGAAATTGTTGGTACCTGGCACGGGTTTCTGGCAATTGTATCCGCACATGTTGCAACACTTCTTATTCCCATCACAATCCTGATCACTTTTACATGTATTTTTAATAAATGCACATTTTGCCATTATATTTGGGCAGCTTCCAGGTTTATCTGTGAAGAAGACAGAAGCGAGCAGTCAATTACATTTTTTAGATGCATATGTCACTATCTGAATGCAATAGGGGTTGTATGAGGAAAGAAATAGTATATCTGCAATCGTGGAGGTGCCAATGCTGTCCCCCTGCTCATACTTTCGTATTTGTTAAAGTAGTTGTAAAGCCTAAACTTTTTTACCTTAAGGCCCCTTTCACCTTGGACGATCCGTTCAGGTCCGTCTGTCAGTTTTTCAGGTGGACCTGAACGGATGCTCCATAGAGGTCTATGGAGCATCAGATGTCAGCGATGACATGTCCGCTGACATCCGGCCCGCTACAATCCGAAAAAGTGTGATGGAGGAAAAACCTATTGACGAGGGACACTGCAGCGCTGTGACAGGTCCATCCCTGTGCAGTGTTCAGAGACTGTCCTGTCATCTTCCTGCTCAGCGGAGATCGCACCGGTGATCCCCGCTGAGCAAGAGGATATCAGTGCCCCGTATGAAAGAGGCCTTAAGTGGATGTAAACCCCATTCATGAAAGCTGAACATTATATCTGTAATGTTTACTTATCTCTCTCCAAAGCTCTAAGTCCCATGCCTTTTTGCTGCTCAGTTTTTTTGTTATCAGCATGATAACTTCTGACAAGCCTTTCCTCCAATCAGCTCACACAGAGTGTACGCCCAGACTCCCCTCCCACTGCTAAACGAGGAAGAAATATTTGTAACAGTATGTGCACTTTCTAAAGAACATAGAAAGCTGAAGACAGCAGATATACATCTAAAATGTATGTAGGGAGATTTGTTTAATCTCTGTGTATCATCAGAGGCTATTCACTTCTAGGGCTGGGCCGAACACCCCCCATTCGGTTCGCATCCAGAACATGCGAACAGCCAAAAACTTTCGGGGCAATTAGGGCGGCTAAGATAGAACACGAAAGACACATAGCGGAGGAGAGCAAAATAAAATCCCAAGAAATTCTTTAAGTATATAAACAGTAAAAGAGGGAGGACCATATTGGCCCCATAATGAATGAGGAAAGGAATCTGGTTACAAAGGTTAAGGAGATGGTGAAGGTATTGAATTTATTCTTCTCTTCAGTCTTCACTAGGGAATCAGGGGGGCTTCAGTAACCAAAACTGCAATGTTTATCCTCGTGGCACATCGCAGGGAGCATCCTCATGGCTAACAGAGGGCAGAATTATAAATAGACTGGAAAAACTTAACATTAATAAGTCACTGGGACCAGATGGCTTGCGCCCTTAGGGAACTCAGTCAAGTAATTGCCAGACCATTGTTCCTCATTTTTACTGACAGTCTACTGACTGAGATGGTACCAGCTGATTGGAGAAAAGCCAATGTAGCACCAATATTTAAAAAAGGGCCAAAATACACCCCTGGTAATTACAGACCAGTTAGCCTAACATCATTAGTATGCAAGCTCTTGGATGGGATGATAAGGGACTATATACAAGATTTTAGTAATGAAAACGGTATCATTAGCAGTAATCAGCATGGCTTCATGAAAAATCGTTCTTGCCAAACTAATCTATGAACCTTCTATGAGGAGATAAGGTGCCATCTAGATAAAGGAAGGCCCGTAGACGTGGTGTATCTGGATTTTGCAAAAGCATTTGACAGTTCCCCTTAAACTTTTACTGTACAAAGTAAGGTCCATTGACATCGACCATAGGGTGAGTACATAGATTGGAAACTGGCTACAAGGGCAAGTTAAGAGGGTAGTGATAAATAGGGATGAGTCAGATGTTTGAGTCGAACTTAAGTTCGACTCAAACATTGGGTGTTCGCCTGTTCGCCAAACAGCGAACATTATGCGCCGTTTGAGGCAAATTCAAAAAGCCGTGGAACACCATTAAAGTCTATGGGAAATTAACATGAAAAACCAAAAGTGCTAATTTTAAAGGCTTATATGCAAGTTATTGTCATAAAAAGTGTTTGGGGACCTGGGTCCTGCCCCAGGGGAAATGTATCAATGCAAAAAAAAAGTTTTAAAAACTGATGTTTTTTCAGGAGCAGTGATTTTAATAATACTTTAAGTGAAACAATAAAAATGAAATATTCCTTTAAATACCATGCCTGGGGGGTGTTTATAGTATGCCTGCAACATAGCACATTTTTCCCATGTTCAGAACAGTACCACAGCAAAATTACATTTCTAAAGGAAAAAAGTAATTTAACTACTTCCCACCCAGCCACCCACCCTGCTCATATACGGCCGGGGGAACGTTTCCTCCTTCTGAGTGGACATTCAGGAATGTCCCTCAGAAGGAGGGGGATCTAATGCGAGTCTGTGAAGCGATCCCGATGCGCTCCTGTCACCCGCACATGGCGCATCTCCGATTGGCAGGAGGGCTCTGTGATTGGCCTGATCACATGACGGTTTTGTCCAATCACAGCCGTCATGTGATGCAAATAGAGAGCCGGTTGCTAGGTGTTTGGCTCTCCTCACGCGGAAGTTGTCAGTGAGGAGAGGAGAGCGGATCGCTGCAGCCGGCTGGTGATCAGTGAGTATGAGCCATTTTTTACAGATTTTCACACACTGATCACCAGCCCAGTGTCCCCACACAATGTAAACACACAAGTCCCCAAAATAGTGTCCCCAAAACACATCCCCACACACATGTCCCCACACAGTAAAAACACCTGTCCCCCACATATGTAACACTAAAATCACATGTCCCAATGACCATCTGCACACAATGTGCATGAACACCTGCGCACATCTGTACATGATCATCTGCGTACATATGTCTGTGCTCACATAAACAAACCAATTATTATACACTTAACACTTATCTGTGAAGAAAGCAGAGGCGAGCAGTCAATTACATTCTTTATATCAGCCTTTCTCAACCTTTTCAACACAGAGGAACCCTTAAAATAGTTCTCCAGTCTTGGGGAACCCCTGCTAAAAATTAGAAATCGACTACTCATGATACATTAGTGTGATGGTCAGTGGGAAGAATGGTCCTTACAGATAGCTAAAAAGATCAATGGTGTCAGTGGGAACTTATCTAAGAGGCAGAAATGGCCCAATGCTGAAGGAACCCCTAGCAACCTCTGGAGGAATCCTAGGGTTCCACGGAACCCTGGTTGAGAATCACTGCTTTAGATGCACGTCACTATCTCAATGCAATAGGGGTTGTATGAGGAAAGAAATACGACATCTGCAATTGTGGAGGTGCCAATGCTGTCCCCTGCTCATACACTCTTATTCATTAAAGTGGTTGTAAAGCCTTAACATTTTTACCTTAAGGTGGATGTAAACCCCATTCATGAAAGCCGTTGGCTCCCAGTGCTGTCCATCAAAGTCATTGACAAGGGAGTGGGGGATGGGGCCGAGTCATGCTGTCTATGTCAATTAAGGATGAGCCGAACACCCCCTGGTTCGGTTCGCACCAGAACCTGCGAACAGACCTAAACTTTGTGTGAACTTTAGAACCCTATTAAAGTCTATGGGACTCAAACGTTCAAAATCTAAAGTGCTAATTTTAAAGGCTAATATGCAAGTTACTGTCCTAAAAAGTGTTTGGGGACCTGGGTCCTGCCCCATGGGACATGTATCAATGCAAAAAAAAGTTTTAAAAGAGGCAGTTTTTTCGGGAGCAGTGATTTTAATGATTAAAGTGAAACAATAAAAGTGTAATATTCCTTTAAATTTGGTACCTGGGGGTGTCTATAGTATGCCTGTAAAGGGGCGCATGTTTCCCGTGCTTAGAACTGTCCCTGCACAAAGTGTCATTTCTGCAGGAAAAAAAGTAATTAAAAATCACTCGTGGCTATAATGAATTGTCGGCTCCCGTAATACAGTGAACACTCATTGAAAGTCATTGATAAAAAAAAAAAGCATGGGGTTCCCCCAAATTCAATTACCAGGCCCTTCAGGTCTGGTATGGATATTAAGGGGAACGCTGTGTCAAATAAAAAAAAAAAAAACATTACGTGGGGTTCTCCCTAAATATCCATACCAGACCCTTCAGGTCTGGTATGGATATTAAGGGGAACCCCGCGTCAAATTAAAAAAAAATGAGGTGGGATTCCCCCTAAAAATCCATACCAGACCCTTTATCCGAGCACACAACCTGCCAGGCCACAGGAAAAGAGGGGGGGATGAGAGAGCGCCCCCCCGAACCGTACCAGGCCACATGCCCTCAACATTGGGAGGATTCTCTGGGGTCCCCTCCAAAGCACCTTGTCCCCATGTTGATGAGGACAAGGGCCTCATCCCCTCAACCCTGGCCAGTGGTTGTGCGGGTCTGCGGGCTGGGGGCTTATCAGAATCTGGAAGCCCCCTTTAACAAGGGGACCACCAGATCCTGGCCCCCCCTGTTTGAAATGGTAAGGGGGTACAAAAGAAAGTGTAAAAAATTGTTAAATAAGACAAACACACTTTTGAAAAAGTCCTTTATTAAAAATAAAAAAAGATTCCAGTGGTGGTAATCCACTCTTGCTATCCAGTGACAGATGATCATCTCTCCGGGGTCCAGTGATGGCTGATCTGATCCAGCGACGGGTGATCTCTCCCTCCAGTCCAGCGCAGTCCATCCATCCTTCCTCTGTCTCCACTGGCAGAGACACTGCGGGATCCTGGCAGCCTGACATTTCTTATGTGAGGAGGGCGAGGCCACCCGTCACCTGACCCCGCCCCCCTCTGACGCAAGTGGGGAAGCCTGGCTTCCCCAATGACGTATGGGTGACCCCGCCCCTCTCTGATGTAACGCAGGTTTCTCCTGCTTCTCCAGAGCCTCTCCCATTCTCTAGAATTCTCCTCACCAATCTGTCTATCTCCTAATCTGCCTGCTTTAGGCAGTCCCTAAAAACCTCCCCTCTTCAGGGAAGTCTACCCCTATGCCACCTAACTGCTGATCTATTATGTTTTTGTATCACTTGCTCCTCTCTATTAGATTGTAAACTCCCATGTGCAGGGCCCTCTTAACCCTCTTGTCTCGTATTGTAACTGCACTGTGTCCCTTTATATTGCAAAGTGCTGCATAAACTATTGGCTCTATATAAATCTTGAATAGTAATAATAATAATATATTTGAAATTGTTGGTACCTGGCACGGGCTTTTGGCAATTGTATCCGCATAGGTTGCAACACTTCTTATTCCCATCACAATCCTGATCACTTTTACATGTATTTTTAACAGATGCACAGTTTGCCTTTATATTTGGGCAGGTTCCAGGTTTATCTGTGAAGAAAACAGAGGAGAGCAGTCAATTACATTCTTTAGATTCACATGTCACTATCTGAATGCAATAGGGGTTGTATGAGGAAATTCCAAGTATAGAAATGTTTGTTATTTAAAAAAAAAACAATCACTTTAAGTCTATATGTGGAAGTCTATAGACCATCCAAAAACAGGACAAGGTTGTAGGAAACAGGGTTTGAACACATTGAATTAAAGCTGTCTGCAGAGCTCAACCCAACTGGATCATACACGTGGCAACTTTTAGTCAACTTTTCCAACCTTTTTGATTGACTGGGAAGCAAACATATGATTTGAAGAGGTTGTCTTAAACTAAGCTCCCTACTACCCGTGAGTTGGACTTAAAATCCATATAAACACTATGGGTCTGGAATGGAATTCTGGGAGTACCTAATTCAATTTTTTTGTATTCTTTTCATGGGGTGCCCCTCAAAATCTATATCAGACCTGAAGAGTCTGGCATAAAATTTAGGGGGACTCCACACCATTGTTCATAAGATTCCACTTAAAATTCATACCAGATCTGAAAGACCTAGTATTACATTTTTTTTTTGGGGGGGGGGGCTTATGACAGTTTTTTCTTGCTTTTTTGTTAGGGTTGCCCTTATAATCCATACTATACCTGAAAAGGGAAGGATTTCGCACACATTTCTCATACTATGCACATCAATGAATATGTTGGGGGGAATGAGTCATTGGCTATTGGGATGCTGCCTGGAGCTGGCTCTATAACAACCAGGAGCCTTGAGCAGGATGCTTTCACATTTTCTGTCTCCTAAAAATAACTCAAAACACTATTAATGCCATTAATGTCTAAACCGCTGGCAACAAAAGTGAGAATACCCCTAAGTGAAAATGTCCAAATGTTGCGCATTTAGCCATTTTCTCCTCCCCGGTGTCATGTAACTCATTAGTGTTACAAGGTCTCGGGTATGAATGGGGACCAGGTGTGTTAATTTTTGTGTTTTTGCTCTCACTCTCTGGTCACTGGAAGTTCAACATGGCACCTCATACTGGTCACTGGAAGTTCAACATGGCACCTCATGGTAAGGAACTCTGAGAATCTGAAAAAAAAGAATTGTTGCTCTACATAAAGATGGTCTAGACTATAACAAGATTGCCAAGACCCTGAAACTGAGCTGTAGCATGGTGGCCAAGGCCATACAATGGTTTAACCACTTCCAACGAATGTCATATGACATCCTCTGCTTTCTGTGGTGATATCTGAAAAATGCCTGCAGCTGTAGGCCTCCTCCAGATATAATTTTTTTTTAGCCGGCGGTTCCGTATACCATAAGAATTATCATAGCAGCAGTTCAGCCACTTGATCGTTCTTACAGGCGATGGGAGTGGACGTCCCCCCCTCCCGCTACCCTCCAGTGCTTCTCCGGGCTCTCCTGTGTAATCGGGGGACCCAGAGAAGAACTCTGATGCCACTGGAAGGAAGTCATAGAGGAAACCAAGGAACAGATGGTCCTCTGCAATCTCTACGACTCTAGGAGGCCCATGTATGACATCACAAAACAAAGCCGGGGACTCGGCTAGAAAACATCAGATCATTCATTTTTTTTACCTGATGCTTTCCAGCCTGGAGGAGAGATGTGGGGTCTTATAAATTTCCCAGGCTCTTGGCATGATCAGTGATCCTAAAAATCTCCAAATAAAATTTGTACATTGTTTGGCTGTGGAGGGTTCAAAACAGGAATTGACAACTTTGTGAGGGGTGCTTCACAAAAATTGGTGACAGAGCACATTTATCATTCATCATGAGCAAACAATATTAAAATATTGTGGTGTCAAACTGTTCTAAGTTCCAGGGGTACAAGAAGTTAATCATTGCAGATGTCTTGTGGATAGTGATGGACGAACTTCTGACGGGACGTTTCGCGAACGTGCCCAAATGTTCGCAAACCGCAGGTTCGTGGTGGACCTCATTCACTTTAATGGCAGGCGAACCTTAAAAACCTCCAGGTCATACATATTGTCAGCCACAAAATGCTTACTAGCTGTGCACACATAGTCCCACAACATGGGCACTGACATACCAGAAGTATTAAGTGAATCTGGGATCAACAACGACAAGCATTCTTTTTTCATCTGTGAAATTTTGTCAATTCAGGAGCTTATGAAGGCAATGGAGGAGAGGCAAGGTCAGGCCAGACTATGAAGGGGGTGCAGGAGATGATCAGTACCACAGTCAGGGCAGCGCAGTCCAGTGCCAGTGTCCCAGTGTGCCAACCTGTACTTGAGTCCCTAACCCCTCCCTCTGCCTGGCCCTCACCCCCACCTATGCAGGGCTCCACTGCAGTGGTCCGGAGGTGCCAGTCCAGTGCTGATCCTCAGTCATGGTGCTAGCGCTGCCTGCTGATTGGCTTCTCTGCTGCTATCTCTCTCACTGACACCAGCAGGGGCGTAACTATAGGGGGTGCAGCAGTCGCGACCGCAACCGGGCCCTGTGATGCAGGGGGCCCATGCAGCCCCCTCTACATATGGCCGGCAGCAGCATAGGCAGCTAGGGGTACCAGTGCACCATGCACACGGGTGGCTGGAGGTGGAGGGTGACTAGCAGAGCTCCATGCTCGACTATCGCACTGGCTGCTCTTTAGTTGTGCATTCCCTGCATGACCTGTGTCCTCAGCCGGCTCCTCAGAGTACCCCTCTCCTGCTCCATGCAAACACACAGATGCAGTGCACCCCTATGAGAGCCGGCTCCCTGGAGGACACTGCAGGCTTGTCTGCCACCCCCCCTCCTCCCCCGTCATACACAGATGATGAAAGGTCTTTCTAGGAGATATGCTGATCACCCGTCCAACACACTGGATGGAGCCCAGGCCAACATGGATGAGTGCGTGGCCTACAGCTTGGTCATGGTGAGTGAGAGGACCCCATCCCCCACACACCATTACATACCCCCTCCATCTCCCCCTTGGGGCAGGGACCCCTTCTCACGTGGGGACAGGGACCCCCACCTCTCCTGGGGACAGGGACCCCTTCTCATCTGGGGGCAGTAACTTCATCTGCCCTGGAGAAAAGGACCTCATCTCTTCTGGGGACGGGGACCCCATCCTGCTAGGGACAGTCCCCCAATGGGGCACCTAAAAATTAAAAAAAATATAATAAAAAAAATGACTGATACCAGTGGTGGAACTACAGGGCTCACAAAGGTCATACCTGTGACCACGCCCTGGAGTTCCACCGCCGGACTCAGAGGGAAGGGCCCTGGCTGGGGTTCAGGGGGTCCCTTCATGGTTTCTTGCATCAGGGCCCTGAAGGTTCTAGTTACGCCACTGGACACCAGCACTGAGATAGAACACTGACACCAGCACCGCGATAGAGACTGAGCACTGACACCAGCACCGAGATAGAGAGCACTGACACCACACCAGCACCGTGATAGAGAGCACTGGCACCAGCACTGAGATAGAGAGCACTGACACCACACCAGCACCGTGTTAGACAACACTGACACCAGCACGAGATAGAGAGCACTGACACCACACCAGCACCATGATAGAAAGCACTGACACCAGCACCGAGATAGAGAGCACTGACACCACACCAGCACTGTGATAGAGAGCACTGACACCAGCACCAAGATAGAGAGCACTGACAGCACACCAGCACCATGATAGACAGCACTGAAACCAGCAGCGAGATAGAGGGCACTGACACCACGCCAGCACCATGATAGAGAGCACTGACACCAGCACCGAGATAGAGAGCACTGACACCAGCACCGAGATAGAGAGCATAGACACCAGCACCAAGATAGAGAGCACAGACACCAGCACAGAGATAGAGAGCACAGACACCAGCACCAAGATAGAGAGCACTCTCACCAGCACCGAGATAGAGAGCACTGACACCACACCAGCACCGTGATAGAGAGCACTGACGCCAGCACCGAGATAGAGAACACTGATACCAGCACCGAGATAGAGAGCACAGACACCAGCACCGAGAGAGAGCACAGACACCAGCACAGAGATAGAGAGCACAGACACCAGCACCGAGATAGAGAGCACAGACACCAGCACCAAGATAGAGAGCACAGACACCAGCACCGAGATAGAGAGCACTGACACCAGCACTGAGATAGAGAGCACTGGCACCACACCAGCACCGTGATAGAGAGCACTGACACCAGCACCGAGATAGAGAACACTGACACCACACCAGCACCGTGATAGACAGCACTGACACCAGCACCGAGTTAGAGAGCACTGACACCAGCACCGAGATAGAGAGCACTGACATCACACCAGCACCATGATAGAGAGAACTGAAACCAGCAACGAGATAGAGAGCACTGACACCAGCACTGACACCAGCAACTCGCTGCGGGACCAAAAAAATGACACCGCTCAACCTCTTCAAACAGGTGGGTATGTGCATATAGCACAGTGTGCTTTTTTTGGACAAGGAATTGAGCCAAATGAAGAAAGAAGGTCCGTGTGCTAGATTATATAAATTGTTTATAGAGTTATGCATATACATGGTCTACTGGTCACATGTGTTGAATTCCTCCTAGATCCATGTCTCATTCATTTTTATAAATTTGAGTTAGGCAACACTCTCGTGAGCTAGGTGAGTATGCTTATCGGTCATGATCCCCCCTGCTGCGCTGAACATCCTTTCGGACAGGACACTGGACGAGGGGCAAGTCAACAGTTCTATTGCAAATTGTGCAAGCTCTGGCCAGAGGTCAAATCTGTCCACCCAGTAGTCCAGGGGTTCATCACTTCTCAGAGCATCCACATCGGCCGTTAACCCGATGTAGTCGGACACCTGTCGGTCTAGGCATTCCCTGATGCTGGATCCGGATGACACCTGACGATGGGTCGGCTGAAAGAATGATCTCATATCAGAAGTGACCAACACATCTTCAAACCGCCCTCTTCTTGCAGGCACTGCTGTATTGGTACCCGCAACTCTTTCTCTGGGAGTGGGAATTTTCCCTCTGCCAGCGCACGCAAAAGCAGAATGCAGCATTTTTCTAAGCAATTCCCGTAAGTGCTCCATTCTGACAGCCCTCTGTGATGGTGGTAACATTTCTGTCAATTTGTGTTTGTACCGGGATCTAAGTAGGTTGCCACCCAGTACTGGTCCTTGACCTTTATGCTTTTTATACGGGGGTCCCTGTTAAAAGACTGGAGCATGAAGGCCTCTATTTGCACTAAACTGGAAGCGGTGTGGTGGCCTGGCTCCTGCTCATCATCCAGGATAATGTCGCCCTCCTCGTTCTCCTCTCCCCATCCATGCACAACAACAGGGATCCCAGAAAGGTTTAAAGCATGCTCTTCTTGTTCCTCCTCATCCATACCGTCACCATCCTCCTCTGACTCCTCTTCAGACTCCTGTTGTTGACTTGTCTCAGATAGAGTAGCCCCCCTGGGAATTCATCCAGCATTGTGATTTCCTCATCTTCCTGCTCCTGCTCCTTCACGGCTTGATCAATGACACAATGCAATGCACGCTCCATAAAGAAGGCGTAAGGTACGATGTCACTGATGGTGCCGTGGCTGCGACTGACCAGTTTGGTAATCTCATCAAATGGGCGCAGAAGTCTGCATGCGTCGCCTATAAGCAACCACTGGCATGGTGAAAAAAAAAAAACAAGCTCCCCAGAACCTGTTCTGCCTCAGAGTTCATACAGGTAGTCATTAACTGCACGTTTCTGCTGGAGCAGCCTATCAAGCATATAGAAGGTTGAGTTCCATTGCGTCGGGCAATCACAAATAAGACATCTGACCGGCAGATTGTGTCGCCGCTGAATGTCAGCAAGGCGAGCCATGGCCGTGTAAGATCTTCTGAAATGGGCCGAGATTTTTCTGGACCCCAGGGTATTTGACAACGAATCACTGCACGACCAAGTTTAAGACGTGTGCCATGCTTGGCACATGTGTAATTTTGCCCTGTTTCAATGAGCTAAGCAGATTGGCACCGTTGTCACACACCACTCTACCAACTGTCAAATTGATTCAGCTGCAGAATCGGTCACTTTGGCACTGCAGTGAACTATAATATGCTTTCTATTTTTGAAAGAAAGTATATTATAAGTGTATTACAACCCTATATACTGTACACCTATACCAGACCTTAAAAGGACTTTTGTGGACCTAATAGTAATAGCTAGTGATTACAGACTGATTGTCCCTGCTCCACACAACGTCCTTTCCCTACACTGACAAAAGACAGAATGTAAAATGGCCGCCAGATTAGGTCTATTTAAAAGGTAGGGGTAATGTCCATGTGCTGAAATGTCTCAATTGGCTGTCCTGTACCCCATGATGGATGTGTCATGGGTCAAAGTTCTTCACAATGTAAACATATATGTCCGCCGCGAACAGCTCCATAAGTACGCCGGTTTGGCGAATCGCGAACGAGCAAAGTTCGCCACGAACCGACCTCCGGGTGAACCGCAAGGCCATCTCTACTTGTGGAAGGCCACAGGCCATTGAACAACCTGTTTCTACCATAAGCCATCTGTTTTGAAGGCTGGTTATGGCTGATTACTGTTAGCATGCTGATATATAAACAGCTGTCATTTTGTGGGTTTTGGCTTGGTAAGAGGCTGCAATCAATTAGTGCTGGTGGGGAAATCTTGAGACTGATTATAGTCCTTGCCCATGGAAAACATATGACATGATTTACAATGGTGGTGGAACCCGCCTACACATAAATACTACATTTAGACATAATTTATGCATGGACCTTTGTCGGGAGTTATGTTTAAAACAACATAAGGAGAACAGACTACTTCCCTATATGAAGTTACACATTTGGGATTCAAACCCAGAACCTCAGTGCTGCTAGGCAGAAGAGCTGACCTGTGAGCCACTGTACTGCTACATGTGGAGCCCTTCTACATAAAATACACATATACTGCATTTCTTTGGACATATAGGTGGTGGAATTACATTAGTCAGGAGTTATTCGACTTGATTTATTCTTCGATATTTGGTGGTTCTTGGTGTGTGAGTATAGAATAGTGATGTTACCCTCTGATTTTTGGGAATGCCATTTGTATTTATGATATTGGTGCACATATCATATGTTTTGGGCTCAAATTATGATAATTTGGAAATAATAAAAAACACACAAACTTGTGACTCATATTAAATTTGCAACAGCAATGGTGTTGTTTATGGTTTGTAAAGACACCTGTGTGAGTTTGGGTAAAAAAAATTGTGAGATGGAGAGCAACACGTGAGAGATACAAAGAAACATATATTTTGCCAAAACATGAAAACATTACACATTCTAGCATTCTTAAAAACAAAATAGATGAAGAAGAAGCAACACTGTTGCAAGGATAATTTCTTTGAGAGAAAGATACATTTCATCTCAACATGAAAAGTATTTATTTGGGGAAGTTACAATTATACCATTAGAATTAATGACTGAAAATTGCATTGGGCTACATAATTTCTAATTTTCACTCAACTTTCACTCATTCAAAATGCTTTTAAACCCAGCTTTCATTTTGGTATTTAGTATAATTCTTGGTAAAAAGGGCATGGGGGTGAAAATGAGAGTAATTTGCATGTCTGAGCATGCTCAATTGTGCTAGCACCTAGTTGTAAAGAGGCGGGAATTTATCTTATCTCAGACTTTGAAAGATAATTCAGTGTATATAACACTTTTTAATAGACATTATCATCTGAATGCATTTTTGTCCGCATTTTTGGGGATTTTCGTGTTCATTTTAACAAAACAATAACAAACAAGCAGAATCCGAATGATACAAAATAAAAAAATGCTTTATTTTCGTATCCATTATATTTTCATATTGTTGCGACAACAGTTCAATATAGATAGATAGAAGATTCAACATGACGGTGACAATAGCGATCTGTGTCTATTGAACCTGCAGTTGATTGTGCCTAACCTAACTCTATTAGTTCAAGATTATTCAACATAGTGAGAAAAGATTGGACATTATACAGACATGAAGATTTGACAAAGCAGCTAAAAACATACGATCACTGCGAGCGGTCATTCTAATGTTGTTTGACTAGTAATACGGTAATAATTATAATTATTACTAGTCAAACAACATTAGAATTCTACTATAGCTTGTGATCGTAGCGTCCTCTTAGAACATCCGACAGACACCATAAGCCTTCAATTGACAGATTTGACCTTAATTAATTTGGATTTTCATATGAGTGCATTTAACGGAAAAAAAAAAAAATGAATTTCGGTAGTAACTAAATAAATTCATTTTTTGTACAAAACCAAAATTCCGATACAAAATATTTCAGTGTGCACATGTCTACTTTTTAACAGTTTAAAAGCAGATTATCTTTAAACAATATAACACATATTTAAGTACCATCTAGGTGAAAAATAATGCTCTAAACATTATTTCTATGTGCAATACTCCAGGTCCTAGCAAGAGTAATGCCGCATACACACAGTCAGAATTTCTGACAACAAATGTTCAATAGGAGCTCGTTGTCGCAAATTCCGACCATGTGTAGGCTCCATCGGACATTTGTTGTTGGAATTTCCGACAACAAACATTTGAGAGCTGGTTCTTTTTTTTCTTTTTCGGACCGTCAGGCAGCCTGAACTTACTTTGTGGGAATTTTTAATTTTTTTATTTTTTAATAAAGGACTTGTCCCAAGCTGTGTCTTGTCTTTTATAACATTTTGACACTTTTTTTGTGAAATGGTAGGGGTACATTTGTACCCCATTACCAATTCACACAGGGGGAGGCCAGGATCTGGGGGTCTCCTTGTTAAAGGGGGAATCCAGATTCCGATAAGCCCCCCCAGACCCCCACAACCACCGGGCAAGGGTTGTGGGGGCAAGGGTTGTGGGGATGAGGCCCTTGTCCTGATCAACAAGGGGACAAGGTGCTTTGGGTCGCTACCCCAAAGCACCCTCCCCATGTTGAGGGCATGTGACCTGGTACAGTTCAGGATGGATTTTGAGGGGGCCCTATTTTTAATTTTGGCACAGTGTTCCCCTTAAAATCCACACCAGACCTGAAGGGTCTGGTGTGGATTTTGGAGGGACCCCTACATCATTTTTTTTTAATTTGGTGCAGGGTCCGCCTTAATATTCATATCATACCCAAAGGGCCTGGTAATGGACTGAGGGAAAATCCCGTGCTCTTTTTTTTCAGTTATCTGTATCTATATTGCTCAGTTTTGTTTTAAATTACAATTTTTCCTTTAGCAATGTAATTTTGCTGTGGCACTGTTCTAAAGAGGGGGGGAAATGTGCCACTTTACAGGCATACTATAGACACCTCCCAGGCACGATATTTAAAGGAATATTTTGTTTTTATTGTTTTACTGTAAGCATTAAAAAAAATCACTGCTCCCAGAAAAAGGTCCATTTAAAAAAAAAATTTGCATTGATACATGTCCCCTGGGGCAGGACCCGCGTCCCCAAACACATTTTATGACAATATCTTGCATATAAGCCTTTAAAATTAGCACTTTTGATTTCGGTGCTCGCGCGTTCTGACAAATTTTTTGCCTGTTCGCATGTTCTGCTGCGAACCATACAGGAGAGTGTTTGGCTCATCCCTAATCCCCAACATGTTTTGGACTTAATCCAACTGACTGGTCACATTACTGATAGGAAACACCAGCCACAATCCATCCTCAATTAATTCCATTGAGATGGTATTATGATTCCTTCTTCAAGCCCTGAAGAAGGGGGGAGGCCTTTGTCCCTGAAATGTGTTGGTTTTTTCTGATGTTCTTAGCAAATCTAAATAAATTCAATCCGAGTTTATTGATACACAATCAATATTACTTATTGAAGTCACTTTGGCATGAAGAAATTCATATATAATAAAAAAATACCACCCAGAAAAAAATAGATAAGATATGTGTTTTATGAACCTATATTACTGGCTAAACAGACCAATTTACTTATACATATATATATATATATATATATATATATATATATATATATATATATATATTAAAAGGGTGCTACACCCCAATGTGTATTAGAGCACAGAGTACCATCTCCCCTTATTATTAGTTATGATCTATGGTATTCTGGTCCTTAACTTTCAGCAGCAATTTCAAAAAGGTGAAAGAAAAAGAAATAGAAAATAATAAAAAAAAGGGGGGAGGGGACATATAGCGGGAAGGGGAGAGGGGGGTAGTGAGAAGGTGGGATTAAATAAAAATTAAAATTAAAGGTAAACTAGTCAGAAGTAGGTATCCATAAGGAAATTTCACTTAGTCATATTTGGGGCCTACTATGATTCCATAGAAAGATTCTAGATTCCTGCTGACTCCCTAAATGTCATCCAGGGGGCCCATGTCTGGCTGCACTGTTTATGTTTATCCAATTCATGTGCAAGAAGAGTCTCCATCCTTTCAATATAATCCATTTCTGTGGCCAACTCATTTACAGAGAGGGATTGAGTTGACCGCCAATGCCACAATATAACCGATCTTGCTACTGTCAACCAGTGTCTGAGAAGACCTTTTTTGATATTTTTAAAGGAACCTGGTAAAATTGAAGGCAAGGTGATTTGAGGCGTATTGGGGGCTACCCCCCCCCCCCCCATGTGACTGTAGTACACAGCCGTATAATCCGGTCCCAGAAATCGTAGATTTGAAGGCCTTCCCATGTGATGGAATTTTAATCTAAATTAAAACATATTTCAAGAAAGATTGAAGTTTGTACCAGAGACGTGCAGTCAGGGGAGGCAGAGCCATAAACACCCAGGCCAATTCTGACACTTCTTTCCTACATGTAATTAACATAATTATTTTGCTAGAAAATTACTCAGAACTCCCAAGCATTATATATAATGTTTTGGCAGACACACTAAGAAATAAAAGGGTGGCTGTTGCAACATTTTATGTTACACGGTATTTGCGCAGCAATTTTCCAAATGTGTTTTAAAAAAGAAAAAAAACTGTTTCATGAATGTAAAAAAAAAACACTAAAGATAACCCGATTTTTTTTGCATAATGTGAAAGATGATGTTATGGCGAGTAAATGGATACCTAACATGTCACACTTTAAAATTGCGCACTTGTGAAATGGGGCCAAACTTCAGTACTTAAAAATATCCATAAGCGATGCTTTCATTTTTTTTTTTTTTACAGGTTACATGTTTAGAGTTACAGAGGTCTAGTGGTAGAATTATTGCTCTTGCACTAACAATTGTGGCGTATGTAACCCGTGTGTATCTGGCTCTAATATTAGCCAGTGCCTCACCAGCCACTGACCTCACCGCACGTCCCTGGTTTGTACTAGGTACTTCTAACCACATACCTAGAACTCAACAAATGTGACTCAAAGGTTGGCCAAGGCTGGGGAGATTCTTTCTAAAGGACAATGAGCCCCATCTTTTCTCTCTGAATTAATAAATAATCTCTAAAAAATGATGTGTCCAATCTCCTCTCCATCACTGAACCACTTACCCGCAAAAGCCACTTGAAGCAGGATGATCCCCAGGAGGACAAAGAGAGCTCCAACTGTGGAAGGTCTCATGGCTGCTTACTTGAGTGAATATCTGTGTTGTAGCTCCAGCTCTGGAATTTATATCAGAAACTCTAATGGGAGGATAATGGTAAGACTGGAATGGGAACCGGTTTGGTTTCTTTGTCTGCAGTGCTTTTCTATGAGATGTAGAACATCCACTATTACATACTATTTATGTTTTCCTATTCACAGCAGTCATGTCAGCTCTTTTACATCACACATTAATTACTAATTACTTTTCTTTCTATGTCCATAAATAATTGGCAGATTAGTGTGAGTACATTGCGTGGAAATTATTTTATTACTACACATGTTCAATGCACTCCTAGTCTCACCCATTATTAAATCTAAAGATAGTGTCACTCGGCAAATAAAATGGCAAAATCCATTCTTTGATCTGGGAAGTTATTTCATATCTCATCCAAAGTTATATTTTATTCTGTGATTGTTTCCCTTTTTATGAAATATTTTCTCTCATATTTTTGTTTTTTTAACTACTTCGCGCCCAGGCCAATTCTGACATTTCCCTCCTACATGTAAAATTCCTAATTTTTTTGCTAGAAAATGACATAGAACCCCCAAACATTATATATGTTTTTTTAGCAAAGACCCTAGAGAATACAATGGCGGTCGTTGCAACTTTTTATCTCGCACGGTATTTGCGCAGCAATTTTTCGAACACGTTTTTTTCAGGAAAAAAACAGTTTCATGCTTAAAAAAACAAAACAGTAATGTTAGCCCAATTTTTTTGCATAATGTGAAAGAGGAGGACACGCCGAGTAAATAGATACCCAACATGTCACGCTTCAAAATTGCATGCGCTCGTGGAATGGTACCAAACTTTGGTATTTAAAAATCCCCATAGGCGACGCTTTAATTTTTTTTACTGGTTGCATGTTTTGGGTTACAGAGGAGTTCTAGAGCTAGAATTATTGCTCTCGCTCTAACGTTCGCTCACATGTGTGGTTTGAACACTATTTTCATATGTGGGTGGGACTTACGTATGTGTTCGCTTCTGTGTACGAGCACACGGGGACAGGGGCACTTTAAATTTTTTTTTATTTTTTTATTGTTAATTTTATTTTTTTAGTTTGACACTTAAAAAAATAAAAATAAATAAATTGATGACTTTTATTCCTATTACAAGGAATGTAAACATCCCTTGTAATAGGAATATGGCACGATCGGACCTATTTACAGTGAGATATGGGGTCAATAAGACCCCATATCTCACCTCTAGGCTGGGAAGAATAAAAAAAAAGCGATCCTGGCTTCCTAGCCAGATCGGCGCTCCTTAATTTGAATACAGAGGCCGGGCGTGACGTCATAACATCGCGCCCGGCCTCAGAACGATCATAGAGACTCCGGGGATGATCTGGTCCGCCAGAAATCTCTATGGTAACTTGCGGGGGCCGGTGGATCCTGTGACTGACTCACCGATGGAAGCAGTGAGTCGGTACAAGCACTGGCCCCCCTCCCGCCGCCCTTAAGAATGATCAAGTGATGGAACAGCCGCTATGATCATTCTTATGGTGCAGGGAATCGCCGGCTGAAAACGGCAATATCTGAATGATGTCTGTGGCCTCAGGCATCATTCAGATATAACCACCGAAAGCCCATGACGTCAATAGACGTAGTATGGGCGCAAAGTGGTTAATGCAGTTCTGCAAAACAAATAAAAATTTTGGGCGGTTTACATATGAATGGCAAAAAAAAAGGAAAAAAATATATTGTCAAGGTAAGAAAACGGAAAATTGAATTCAAATACCGTAATTTTCCTTTTCTGACGAGCTCCATGGCAGCACAGCTGGGTATAGGTTCTGCCCCCCATGCCTCCAGGACTTAACTCATAAATTTGAGCCCACCTACAGCCTCAGCATTCTGTAACTAGTCTTACCAAGCTGGATGGGATCTGTGCTGCCATGGAGCTCATCAGGAAAGGAAAATTACGGTAAGTATTTGAATTCAATTTTACGTTTTCCTGACGGCTCCATGTCAGCACAGCTGGGAACTAACTAGTCAAAAAAGGGATAATGTCAGACAATCCTTAATTCTGAATAAAAAAATAGAAGCCAGGTTGCCTCTGCCAAACACAACTGTCATTAAGCCATGAATATGAATATTTTGGTGCCCATGTAGCTGCCTTGCAGATAGTTTCAGACACTCGGCCTGCTGCCACTCTCAAGATCGAGACCCTTCAAGTGAAGGGTGTCATGATTCTCCTGGCAAGGCCAACCCTTTCAACTTGTAGCAGAAGGAGATAATCTTTACCAACCAATAATCTTGCTGGAAGCTGTAAAATCATTATGTACAACACCTGGAATGACAAACAGGTGCTCCGACTTCCTGATGGCAGAAAGTCGCCTTGATTAAACATCTTAAAGCTTGGCCCACATTCAATGGGCTAATTTATTGAGTACTCCCCAAAAGGAACATATAAGGACAACCTCTTGTGTAATATGGACTCCGAAGGTCAGTTCAGGCACAAAATTTGAGCATTGGTATGAGTACCACCCTGTTTGGAAGTACGCAAGTATGGGTTCTTTAAACCCCAAGGCCACCAATGCTGATTCTCTTCTGGCTGATGTTATTGCCACCAGTAAAGAAGTTTTCGGTGAGAGGTACCACAGGGTGATTGAAGGCATCTGATACAATCTGCATCTTGAAAAACAATATAATTAGGTGTTGGATGCCCATTGTATGCCGGAGAAGGCAGAGATAGCCAAAATGTGTGCCTATAGCATACTTACGCATAGAACTAAATCAAGCTACTCCTGCAGGCATTTCAGAACAGACTTCTGAAGAGTCCAGTGTAAAATCTTGATCAGCAATAATACTGGGATTTTATGCCATATTCTACTATAGGCATGATTAGCGCTGTCCTTTCTTGTTTTCGTAAGAATATTTACAATCTTCACAGAGCATTCAAACTCCATTAGCCTCTGCCTCTCTAGACCCAGGCCATCAGCCTGAGCCTGTCGGATGCTGGATGAATGGGACTTTGGAGAAGATTTGATCTTACATACAGAGGGAGTCAATCCTTGACACTTATAAGGATGAGCAAAGTGTACCAAGGCCCCTTCGACCAATCTGGGATCATCACCAGAACTGTCACCTTCCCCCGTCACAGCCTCAGCTGGAAGCTGAGAATCAGAGGGAGCAGCAGAATGGCATAAGCTGTCTTGGAGATACACTCTGAAGTCAGCACCTCCAACCCGATTGCTTGCAGATTCTGGGCCCTGGAATTGAACTTCAGCAACTTGGTGTTGATTGGGGATGTGAGCAGTCTACCTCTGAAAGAAAAATACCAAGCTCTGTTAATTCTCTAAAGACTTGCAGTAGTCTGGACCATTCATTGTCACCCAGAATTGTCCTGGACAAATAGTTTGCCTGAAAATTCTTCTGACCAGGCACATAGGCCGCAGATGGCTGCAGAAGATTGACTTGGGCAGATTCTAAAATTAGAGAAACCTCCTTTAGAATGGAGAGACTGAGCCTTGTTTCCAAATGTAGGCCACAATCGTTGCACTGTCCAACTTTACCAGGACAAGCTTACCCCAGAACATTGCAGAGGATTTAGTTTCTTCAACCACAAGTTTAGGCCACTGGTCTAGAAACTCGACTTGAATGGGAGTTAGAGTTAAACTGAGCCTACCTGAGCTGCTTGAGCGAGGCAATTTCTATGGCTCAATGTGAGACATGAAGGAGGAAAGATCTCCATATATAGCCTAAAATGCTTGCCTTAATGGACCACGTGTCAATCACTAAAGCCGTATCCACAGAGGAGACATAGTGGCCCTAAGTCATATATTTGGGAGGCACAATCCCAAAGTAATAGAAAGCATTCTGACATGGAATTTTTCGGTCATCTTTAACTCAGCAGACAAATGGACCACTATTAAATTTAGGCTTAACCTTCTACAATCAAGAAAAATGCAGTCATAGCGTTTGTCCTTGAAGGCCACAACATCTTCTGATGGTAAGGACATGTATATGGCTAATCCCACAAGATACACACACTGACCAGAGGGGTGATCCCAACGAATGGACATCTTTCAGTTCAAAAGGGCATAACTTTTACATCTTGCTGTGACAACATACTCCAATCTTGTCAAACAAGCACTTGATCAATCCAACATAAGGGAATTGTCAAGCTGTCCTCTGGAGGTACTTCAAATACTTCCAAAGCTTCACTGATATTTAAAGGCATTTCACCAACCTTACCAATCTGGACAAAGGTCATCAATATATTGCTGTTCAGAAGAGACTGAAGAGGATTGATTGGCTTGAGAAGGTCCTGAATAGAAGACTGTAAATTCTGTACTTTTGAAGGGGTTGGCACAATGTCACTAGGGTTGCCACATCATCTCTTTATTCCAGGACACATATTAATTAGGCAGGTTCTGTGGCTGATTAAGGTGGTAATTAAACTCACTTGGTGACGTATCTGCATTAAATCAGCCTCAGAACCTGTGTAATTAATGTGTCCTGGATTAAAGGGATGATGTGGCAACCCTAAATTGCACAATAGTAAGGCAAATATGAGAAGTCACCAGCAGGTTATTGCTATGTGTGAACAAATTATTACTTGTGTACCTGTTATGCAGAGTACTCCCTGTGCATAGAGGCTGCAGGGAGCAAGGAACCACAATACCCAGCAATGCAGCATTCATCTGGGTACAAAGCATTTTTCAAATTTAACTCACCCAACCTCCATCATTCGACCGTAAATACCAGCACATAGGGGAGACTCTGCCAACACCACTGCCCACTTTACATGGACCTAGCGGACCCCAGACAAGGCTGTTAGCCCTGATAAAAGCCAACCTGAGGACCAGCAGTGGGGATCCCTGGATTATGGGTAATTTAGCAGAGACACCAGGGACTGCGTCCAGTCTAATCCACACATGGACGGCCGGCCAGCTCTTTAGACCAGCCAGGTAGAAGAGCACACCTAGGTCCTGTGCATAGGAGGAAAAAAGAAGACCGCTGAGGATGTAGGTGGGCTCAAATTTATATGAGTTATGTCCTGGAGGCATGGGGGGTGGAGTCTATACCCAGCTGTGCTGACATGGAGCCGTCAGAAAATCAATACAGGGATAATAAAAATAGATTTACAATTTGCACAGAAATTTAGTAATGGATAGAGCTGTAGATTCCAATCAAAAATTAATTATTTTGGGGGACATTTGTCTCTGTCTTAAACCTCACATCGGTGAGGTATATGGAAACTGGAATTACACTGGAGCAGAGCTTCAAATGAGGAGAAGCTTTTCTGGTATAAGCATAAAAAGAGACAAGAAGGTGCAGTATTTGACAGTATTTTAATAGCATAAGCAGTTAAAAACACTTACAATATCCTGGGATTAAACAGGCATATCAGTCAATAGTATTGATTCCTTGCTTTATCAAACACCTGCAGGGAGAGACCCAACCAGCAGCTGTAGAAGGAGGGAAGCAAGGAGGGAAGTGACGTCAGGTGCAGGGCGTTAACGCGTTTTGGAGCATGTGCAGATCACTCCTTCATCAGACCTAAGCCCCAGTATGTTTGATCAGCTCATAAGCGACCTAGGGGAGAAGAGAAGGAATAGAGCCTCAATGGGTGGGGACATGTTATGGGAAGTACCAGTGAGCATATTTGGTGCTGGAATTAATTTAGTAACATAGTTAAAACCAGGCTAAATGTAATTGGTGTTTAGACCAAACCTTGAGCTCATCCCTAGTTCCAATAGTCACATCACTCAACAGATAGACAACTTCTGGATGTGTGATTAGGAGCACCTAGTACAAACTCTTGTTTGAAATACATTTAAAATGTTTGTTTGTTAAGAACATCAAATACGACCAATGTATTTCAGACTTTAGCTAGATGGCTGGTCACATTGCCGATGATGGATATGCTAGCCTCAATCCAGCCTCAATTAATATCACCCGGATAATTTTATGAGTCCTTGTTCAAGTCCTGAAGAAGGGGATGTCCTTTGCCCATAAAATACATTGGCTGTATGTGACATTCTAAACAAGTATAAACTTAGAACAAACCTACAACAAGATGGAAGTCTGTGCTAGCCAAATCACATGGCCAAAACAAATGCATGAGGCTCATTAGTTGGCTGGGGCTGGGGAGCTCATCTCAAAAAGACAATGGGGGAGATTTACTAAAACCGGTGCACGCAGAATCTGATTCAGCTGTCCATGGTAGCCAATCAGCTTCTAACTTTAGCTTGTTCAATTAAGCCTTGGCCATAAAACCTGGAAGCTGATTGGTTTCTATGCAGGGTTGCACCAGCTTTTTCACTTTCCGGTTTTAGTAAATAAACCCCGATGTGTCCAATCAACTGTCCATCACTGACCCACTAACCGGCCAATGCTGCCTGAATCAGGAAGAGCCCCAGGAGGAAAGAAAGGGCCCAAATTGTAGATGGTCTCATGGCTGCTTACCGAAGTGAATATCAGTGTTGTAGCTCCATCTCTGGAGTTTATATCAGAAACTCTAATGGCAGGACAGGAATGGGAACTGGTTTGGTTTCTTAGCCAGCATTACTTTTCGATGAGGTGTACCAAAAGGAAGGATCCCCTATAGGGTAGACTTTTAAGGCACAGGCTATTTATTATCCCAGAAAAATAAATTCAATGGTAAATTTTAATTAGTTTATTACAAAAAAATACACAAGAAAAACATATGTATACATTAAAAAAAGTGTTTGAACATCTCTCGGAGAGTAGATACAACATATGAATACACCATATAGTTAGAAATGGTTTCTCACACTCGACGTGTTTCAGAGACTATACATTCCTCCTTCCTCAGGGGTCAGAGTGTAAGAGAAACCCTATTTCAAAGAGATATAACAAAAAAGTATATAAAAAAAAAACACGTAAAAATAGACTGTATATATACATAGAATATTACATATGAAAAAATTGACTTACAGATGCTCAAACAGTATATGCGGTAACACTTCAATTCGTTTAAAACCACGTGTTGGGAAATAACACTCAAAGGTCTTCACTCTGGGGGTCCCCAAGGAGCATACACAGATGGAGGGGGCTATACCCATCAGCCGGCAAAGGAATTGTAAAATGTTTAGATGGCAACTCCCCTTCCTCCACCAGAGGAGGATAACATGTAAACTGTAAAGGGCAGGGAGAGCCAAAAGGGCACACTGGGGTAGAAAATAGTAAGAGAACCCTAAAATATAAAATAAGTGAAAAATATGAATATATAGTTATCAAGGCTTGTAATATAAAATAAAGTAAAGTTTTTTTATATATTTATTAAATTGAAAGTAGTTGTCTACCTGTGAGAGGTTGACTTATTGCTTCCGCAGAGGCCCCCTAATTCTACAGGATCATAGCTCTATAGAAATATAATATATTATAAAGATCGAATTAATACGTGTGCAAATATATGCTGACTGATTAAAAGTGTTAGTGATAATAAATATATAAACTATTCAATTTAAAAAAGAAAAAAAAAATATTTAAGGATCATTGTAAAATTATATGTCATTAGGATTTTTATGAAACTATCTCTTTAAGAGTAGTGATAGTATTAGTCACCATGAAAATATATTCCCCTTTTTTTTTTATAACTGTCTCTTTAAGGACAATGAGACTTTTCTTTTATATAGCTGTCTTTTTAAGAATGATCATTCTAAAGGTACAACCTGTTAAATTATTTTGTATTTTAAATAGTATCAATATTATAGGGTTGATAGGCATATGAGTGGTTTTACGCATAGCATAAAGAGAAGGAGATATTTACCCGAAGACAGCCACCGCTGTCTACGGCGCATGCGACGTAGACAGCGGCGCGCAGGCACACTGGGCAGGCCGCAGATTGTGGCGATATGCCACGAGTGTCGGCTCCCGTGCACATGCGCGGGAGTGACATCATCGCGGCTCCGGCGAATCACAGAGCCGGAGCAGCGAGACCCACCAAGAAGATGGACGCTCGGAACTACAGGGGGCAGCAGTGACTTCGCTGGCTCCTGTGTCAGGTAAGTGACACATAATGGACTACTATGCGATGCATAGTAGTCCATTATGCTTTACCTTTGCAGGGAATCAAAGAGGAAGTAAACCCAGGGTTTACTTCCTCTTTAATGGTAGAGAGGAGTTGAAAGGGACTAGATGAGCAAGTGTGAATGAGAGTGATAAAATATGTCTGCTTAGCAGTGTGGAGGCAAGGATTTTATTTTAGGAGGGCAAATTTATATTTTAAAAGTATTTATCATGATTCTTGGAATACTGAAGTATTTCTCCTTGATTCTATTACACAGTGGTGGGTCCTCCACCCTGTCTTAAAGCTAACCCCCTCCAGATGGCTCCATGGTCTGGAAGGAAGGCATTGCCTGTGTTTGACCATTTTTTTATGTACTTTAATTATCTCCTGGGACTTATTTGTGTCATTACACATATCATCCCTCCTATTCAAGCTATCGGACCAATCCCTGCTGACCCTGTTTCAAGTCCTCATTTGCATGGCCAAGAGGACCCAAGTGAATACTAGAGTGTACTTTACAATTGACCAATAGGAAAGTGGTTGTTTGGGCAGGGTGTTCAAACTTTAAATGTATAAAAGGGTGTTGTGTGCATCCAATAAACGTGAGATTCCTGTTTGAACTTACAGCCTGCCTGGTGTTTGTTCTGAGCTATAACAACTGGATTTGAAGGGCACATAGCTGTAGTTCGAATACCGGGGCATCGGACGACCTAACTATCAGATGTTGCCGTCTGCAATCTGATCTAATAGCAGCAGAGGAGTGTTGGGAGAGTGGAAAAAAACGAGCCGGGGCTCGTTACAGTATTATTTATAGTTTATTGTTCACAGCAGCTATGCACGCTCTTAATATCAATAATAATTATCTTATGGATTTTTAAATACTCCCCTTCCTCATGCCAAAAATAATTGGCGGATCTGTATTGGTCCATTGGGTGGAAATTATGTTAGCACTACACACATTCATTTAATTCCTGGCCTCACCCATTATTAAGTCCACAGATGGTGTAAACAAGGGACAAGTTCCTGTGGCACTCAAGACAAAGATTCATTTTGGTTGAGCCCATGTCGCCTTCCAGGGGGCACCACAATATCTGTATTTTGACAGATCGGTCTTGCAGAGTGTAGTAGACTTATGGAGTGCAGAGACAGGAGAGGCTCCCACCACAGCACCCTAGGTTGGTGCCTCTCTTGATTCTGGGTCTGGTGTCTCTCTTCTCCAATGGATTCTTGATGATAGGGAATAAACTAAAATACTGGGGAGTCCAGGTTTAGAAGCATACATTTTTTGCTGTGACCTTTTGGGAGGAGGCAAAGATACACTCTACCATTAGAAAATCAGTCAACAAGGGTTATAAAGTGCTAGCAGGGTGTTTTATACCACTAGGGTCAAAACAAAAACTAAATATTGGTTTTAGGTGCTTCAAGCCTTTAGAGTATTTCTAAAGTCTCCGTTGGGGGAATTCACCTTCACTATTTGTCCTGGTGAGCATTGCAACTGAGACAGAAAGTGATGGGAAATGCTTCCTGATACAATGGTGGACTATGCCTGAGGCTGATTGCAGGAGTGCATGTGCCAGGTTGACAAAACATTTATTCACACTTTTTAGGTTGACAAAACAGGAACACCATGGGGGAGACAAGGACATAGTGTTGCAACTCCATACATAACTGGAAGTGCCTAAAAAAGCCATGAATGGCAGGATCACTAGGGATTACTTATATGGAAACTGTTGATTTGGAGAGATAAAAGTCAGCTTTTAAAATTACATTTCAAAGCTTGTATGAGGTTTTAGTGATGAGGTTTTTTTACATATACTTGAAGATCAATTTAGTAGAGATCAGTAAAGCCGGTTTTAACCTTTGAACACTTCAACCACCCTGGTTTGCTTAGTAAACATATATTGTGGTACCAATTTACCTATCTGAAAGCACGGTGGACCTCCAAACTAGGAAGAGTCCAAATTAGGGCTGTTCACACTTGTAGGATGGCCTACATTCAACATGCAGCATATTAAGGCCAGGTTTCCCCCCTAGTAACAAGATACATAAAAGTTGCAACCATTCCTTCCGGCAGGTTCATCAAAGACACAAAATCCTGCAAGGCACTGGCATTCATAGCAGGCACCAAAAGAAGAGCACACTGCTCCAGGCACATCTTTAGGTGCAAATTGATGACAGGTGCAGACCCCGGCTCACCACCTTCCAATACGAATAAAATTAAATGGTCGCACTCTGAATTTCCAAGTGTATCAGACAAACACAGGACAAGCAGTTGACATGTTTCCCAAGCGATAGCTTTCTTGTTCACAATACAGTGGCGTTCAGAGGGTGGGGCCAAGTGTGTAATGGCCCTGGGCATTCATTGGGGGGAGGGCATCCCGAGACAGGCAAGGCACAGACTGCCATTTTTTTGTCCCAGCTGATCACTGGTGGTTCGTTTCTAGTGGCCGGCTGCTAGGTGACTTTCCATCTGATGCACTGACATCACTGCAGTGGCATTGCTAGGGGGGGCGGGGGGTGTGGGCTGCACCCCTCTGGCAGGTGTCACCCAGAACAGTGCTGGATTGAGAGAGGTGTTGCGGCTGTCTCCTCTTTCTCCTTTCTCTGTGCACTCTGGTATCTTTGCTGTGACTACGCGATGTTCGGGGAGGGAGGAGGAGAAAGAAGACATAGACAGACAGCTCAGTGTTCAGACTAGCCTAGTGCCCTGCACTCTCATGTCTTTCGGGAACCGGCACTGCAATCCACTGTTATTGTGACAGCCAGGCGGGGAGAGAAGCCGGCTGCCTATCACAATTACACTCCTCACAGCCGATGGAGTCTAGGCTTCTCCTCCATACTGACAGTACATCCACAACAGGAGGAGGAGCTTAGGAGGAGGGACATCCATGTGGACAAAGCCACGCTGTTCTAAAGTCTGTAAATCTGGGGAGGGGGGAAATATTATACACTATATAGTCACAATAGGCAGAGATACACAGGGGGGAGTTATATTAGGGGATTACACGGGGGGATTACATTAGGGGATTACTCAAGGTGGGAAGTTACATTAGGGGATTACACGGGGGGTTACATTAGGGGATTACTGGGGGGGTTACATTAGGGGAATTACACCGCAGGGGTTACATTGAGGAATTACTCGGGGGGAAGTTACATTAGGGGATTACACAGGGGGAGTTAAATTAGGGGATTACATGGGTGGTTACATTAGGGGAATTACACAGGGGGGGAGTTACATTAGGAAGATTACATGGGGGGTTAGATTAGGGGGATTACACAGGGGGGTTACATTAGGGTGATTACACGGGGGGTTACATTTGGTGATTACACGGGGGGGTTACATTAGGAGGATTACACAGGGGGAAGTTACATTAGGGGGATTACTCAGGGGGGAATTTACATTAGGGGATTACACGGGGGTTACATTAGGGGGATTACACAAGGGGGAGTTACATTAGGGGATTACACAAGGGGGGAGTTACATTAGGGGGTTACACGGGGGGTTACATTAGGAGGGTTCAAGGGGTAGGAGTTACATTAGGGGGATTACAAGGGGGGGTTACATTAGGAGGGTTACACAGGGTGGGAGTTACATTAGGGTGATTACATAGGGGGGTGACATTGGGGGCTTTACACGGGGGGGGGTACATTAAGGGGACTACACTGGAGGGTATTTACATGGGGAGATATACTGCAGGGGTTTTACACTGTGGGGATCTACACCGGGGAATGCAATAGTGCAGGGATTTACGCAGGGAGTACAATTTTTTTTTAAACAGTGTAAAAATAAAAAATTAAAGGTAAAATAAATAAGAAAAAAAAAGTTAAACGCGCCCCGTCCCACCGAGCATGCAGAAGCGAGCACATACGTGAGTAGCGCCAGCATATGAAAGCGGTGTTCAAACCACACATGAGGTATCACCATGGTCGATAGAGCGAGAGCAATAATTCTAGCCCTAGACCTCCTCTGTACCTTAAAACATGCAACCTGTAGAATTTATTCTTTAAATTTTTTTTATTATCAATAAACAGAAGATTTACACAGTACGATGTAGTCAGAATCTAAATATAACATTAGATACAGAATGAGAGAGCAGTGGTATTGCGACATAGTCCTTATGTAACAGTTTCAAGAACAAAACAAGAGCACGTCGCTCTGATCCGAGTGGAGAGTAATTACCTATAAAAACAATTGAGAACCAAACAATCCGGAGTCACCGGGGATGGAGAAATAAGTTACTCCCAGGAGTAAGGTGTATAATTCACAGGGGAGTACAGGTACTGCGAGGGCAGAGTTTTTCAGATACAGGGGGGGGGGGGGGGGGGGGAAGGAAAACAGCAGTTAAACTGGAAATAAGGATAAGATTAGAGGGAAAAACGGGAGGGAAAAAGAAAAAAGCAAGGAAGAGAAAGAGAGGGAGATTGGTCGATCGGTCCGCATGGACCCAGGCCGCCAAGCCTTGAAGAGGATCTCATCGGAAGGGGTAATTTAGGGTTCCAAAAGGTTGGGGTCTAAGTCAGGGGGTAAGAAGTGCCTTATCCAAGGCTGCCAAACCCTGTCAAACCGGGGCATGCGGTCTAAAATTTTCGCTTCAATCTTGCAATGGATCATAGCCTGTGTGACCCTGTTTTTAAGTTCCGCTACGGGGAGTGTCGGCATCTTCCAGGCTCTAGCTATTGTTTGTTTTGCTGCTGTGGTTAGCTAGAGGAATAAGGATAACTGACTTCGAGTGCAATTTCGGGGCGATAGATTAAGTAGGGCTAGAGATGGGTCAGGAGGCAGGGAGTCCCCCAAGAGTACTGATGTCATCTGGAATGTCGCTGCCCAAAAGCGTTGGGTGACCGGGCAAGTCCACCAGATATGGATATGGGTGCCTGCTTCGATACAGCCTCTAAAGCATGTAGCGGAGTAGCCGGGGACAAACTTAGCTATTCTAGCGGGGACCAGATACCACCGCATAAGGACTTTAAAGTTAGCCTCTGAGGCAACAACATTTTGGGAGGCTTTACTTGTGTTGGCCCAAATCGTAGTCCATGCATTAGCGTCAAGTTCTATATTGAGATCTGTGGACCATCTAGTGGCATAGAGCGGAAGGGGAGCGGGGGGGGAAGTGAATTGAGAGTATAGTAGGGAGATGATACCAGGGGCGTGCGGGTCAGAGTCACATATTTTCTCATAAGTTGACATGTAGTCATGCGCATTATTAGGTTTGGGTATCGAATTAACAAAGTGGGAAATTTGTAGATAGTGGAAGCATTCCCCATGAGGGATTCGAAATTGGGTTTGTAAAATGGGGAAAGATATGATCTGTCCATTTTTTGTTAGAGTACAAATTCGGTCCAGGCCTGCCCGAGACCAAGCCGCATATAGGCCTGGCTCGGAGAAGGCCGGGCCGAATGATGGATGCCCAAAGATGGAGAGTAAAGGCAAGTGCTGGGATTTGAGGCGAAAAGACTTGTGGATCATGTCCCAGACTTTAAGGGAGTGTAGTGTAACCGGATTAGCGTGTTTGCCTCTCTGCGTGGGGGGAAGCCATAGGAGATTGGATATGGATATAGGGTAAGTGTCTATGGCCTCAAGACTAACCCATATCGGTATTTCAGTTTTCGTATGATACAGGGCGATTTGGGCTAGCTGGGCTGCATAATAATAGTAACGAAAGTTGGGTACACCTAGGCCGCCCTGTGTTTTGTGGCGATAAAGTGTAGATTTAGAAATCCTTGGTCTGGTAGTCCCCCAAATGTATTTGAATACTTTGCTCTGCACAAGGCGGTGGTAATAAAGTGGGATTTGGATTGGAAGGACCCGGTATAAATAAAGCAGTTTGGGTAGCATCGTCATTTTGACTACCACGATTCGACCCAGCCACGAAACACAAAGCGGTTGCCAGGTGGCCAAAAGATTAGTCAGCTTTCGTAATAGGGGGAGATAATTGTATTGAAATAGGTGCGAAGGGTCTTTTGTCAGGTGAATACCCAGGTAAGGAATAGAGGATGTGGACCATTGGAACGAGAAGTTGCTACGCAGAAGATTAAGTTCATCCCCCGGCAGAGATACGTCCAGGGCCCTAGATTTGGCTTGGTTGACCTCCAAACCCGATATCCCAGTAAATTTTTCCAACAGCTTGCATAAGTTGGGCAGAGTGATATGGGGGGCCGTAATGAACAGGAGGGCATCATCTGCAAACATGCAAATTTTGTGGGTTGTAGTTGCTATTTCCAACCCCCTAATGTTTGGATCTGCTCTGATTAGTGCAGCCAAGGGCTCGATAGCTAGTGCAAACAATAGAGGGGAGAGGGGGCAACCCTGCCTCGTCCCTCGTTGGATGGGAAAATATTCTGATCGGAAACCTGCATACTTCACATATGCTCGAGGTTTGGTATATAGGGCCTCTATCCAGTTAAGGAAGTGAGGACCAAATCCCCAACGACGTAAGATATATTGCAGATAAGGCCAAGATACCGTGTCAAATGCTTTGCGTATGTCCAGCGAGAGCAAATGCATGGGGATTTTCCGGGCTCTAGCAATATGTTGCAGTAGAATGACCCTCTTAACATTATCGCTGGCTTGTCTCTGGGGGATGAACCCCACCTGATCTTTATGTATCAACTTCCCTATGAGCCCTTGTACACACGGTCGGAGAATCTGTCGGAATGAGTCTTATCGGACCGTGTCGTCAGATAATCCGACTGTGTGTGGTATGCATCGGACTGATTCCATCCGAATCTCCGTCCGATCCAATTTTCCAACATGTTGGAAATATTTCCTGACCAACTGGGCTGGACGGACCTAATCCGATCATGTGTAGAGCATTTTCATCGGACCAAGTGCCACGCATGCTCAGATCAAATTCCTACATCAAAGCTATTGGCTACTAGCCTGAATGTAGTCCCATCGTAACGAAATTACGTCATCACGTTCTGAAAGATCTGATTTTGCACCAGCTTGGCCCGACCGTGTGTATGCAACAGTTTCGGACACAATCCGTAGGACTAAATCCGACGGGCAAAATCCGACGGATTTGGTTGGCAAAATCTCCGACCGTGTGTACGTGGGCTTAGAGGATTCAGACGAAGTACAAGAACTTTGGCTAAAATTTTAACGTCAATGTTAAGCAATGATATCGGCCTGAAATTGGACCATAGGGTGCAGTCTGAGTTCGGTTTAGGGATCATCGATATAATGGCCGTTAACGCATCTCTGCCAAGGGAACGTTGCTGAAGAAGAGAGTTAAAGGAGCTGGTAAGGAGGGGGGAGAGTGTGTGTGCAAATTTCTTATAGTAAGTCGCCGGCAGCCCATCAGGGCCAGGTCTTTTATGAGGCTTCAGGGATTTGATAGCCGCAAGAACTTCTGTATTGGAAATGGGTGCATCTATTGACTCGCGATTAGTGGCTGAAAGGTGAGGAAGGGCTAGTGTATGGAGGAGAGAGTTCGCTCGGGCACTAGAGAAGGGGGTGCCGGGTTCATATAGTTTAGCCAATCGAGTACTAAACTCCGATAAAAATTTTATGGGGTTACTAGTCAGCTCGCCCTGTGCTAGCCGAAGTTTAATGGGTTTAAAAGATCTCTCAGGTTGTCACAGGCGCATAGCTAGAAAGGTGTCGGGTTTATTTGCTTTGGTGTAAATTGTATGGGCCGATTTGCGAATTGCCTTGTCTGCCTCCTCAGCTAGTAAAAGATCTAAGGCAAGTTTAGTTTTTTCCAGGACTAGCCTATTGGCCTCTGAGGGGTCGGACTAGAATTGGAGAAAGTGGCCCTGAAGATCGTCTTCTAATTGACGTAGTTGAGCTTGCCTATCTCTTTTGAGGTGGGAAGACACCGAAATGCAGGTGCCCCGTATAACTGGTTTGTGGGCTTCCCAGAGTAGGGTAGGGGATATACCCGGCGTGTTGTTATTGGACACATAATTGTTGAGTGCCGTTTGGATGTCTAGGCAGTAGGATTGGTTGGACAGTAGGGTCTCATTCATGCACCAGGTCCTGTCCGAATTTTGTGGGATAATTGAGGATACATTTGTGATCACTGCGCAGTGATCCGACCAGGTTATCGGGTGGATATGAGAATGTAAGAGGGTGGGTGCAGAGGATATTGGAATAAAGATGTGATCATTTCTCGAGAAGGATTTATGTGGGTTTGAGTAAAAGGTAAAAAAAAATTTGAGGGGGTTTCATTCCCTCCACGTGTCAATGAGTGCTGCATGTTTGAGTTGTGCGCAAAGTTGTTTAGACGGAGAGAAATGTTCTGATGCATATGGGGTCCTGTCTAAATGCGGATTTAAAACTAGGTTAGTATCTCCACATATGAACAACGCTCCTTTAGTATGTGTCTTAATTATCTGTAATAAATGCGAGAAAAAAGGGTTGGGGTTCGTGTTAGGGGCATAATAGGACATGAAAGTGGCCTCCACGTCTTGTATATGACCAGTGACTATTAAGTAACGGCCCTCTGGGTCTATAATTTCAGATACTAAGGAGAACAGAAGGGAGTGGTGAAAGGCCAAAAGAACTCCCCTATGTTTTGAAGTGGAAGAAGCGGTATAAACCTGGGGAAATTTGGCATTGAAAAATTTGGGGGTGGAGTTGGCGGTAAAGTGAGTTTCTTGCAGAGCCACTACATTAGCTTTCAGCGAGATAAATGTTCGGAAAGCTTTGACCCATTTATTAGGGGAATTAAGCCCTTTCACATTTAGGGAGAAAAAAAAATCAAGGGAGCCATAGGGATCGATAGGGGGGAGCAAGTGATTGCGACCCCAGGGCCGCGCGAACCGCCCGACCACGGTAAAAGAAAAGGAAAGAAAAGAAAGGGAAGAAAAAGGTAGGGATTAGAAAAAAAAGTTAAGGTAAGGAGTAGTAAGGAGAAGAGATGAAAAGTGTTGTACGGAGCGGAGTGATCCGGACCGTCCAATCAGTGGATACAGCAACCAGCCCGTCAACTAGCCAGTCAACCGGTGGTTGCATCATCGAAGGGGGAGCAGTGACAGCTCACCGCCGCGAACTAGACGAGTACACACGAACATTTGCTGTCTGAAGTTAATCTCTATAATATAACACGGTTCAGAGAAAAACTAATTCGAGTAAATCTGAAGTGAAGGATAGTGGGACATTGGGGGTACCAGCTAATGAGGGGTATATTGACCCTGCTGAGTGTAAATGGAGTTTGAGGGGCAGTGAAATGACAAATAAAAAAAAAAAAAGGGGGGATAAGGGGTAAGGGTATGGGTAGGGATAAGAATGGGAATAGGGGGGGGGAGGAAGCAAAAGGGAGGATGGGGTGGGGGGGGGGGGAATGGAAAGATCAGGGGTATAGGTAAAGGTACACATAACATAAACATTATAATCTATAGTTAAATTGTGATTAGTTACCTCCTAGGGTGATATCTGGCACCGGGTTGCTAATGCGCAAGTTCGGGTCAGATTGTCAGCCCATGCAATAACAGTTAGGATGACTGGATAACATGACTTCGTTTGCGTTAGTAGAGCTATTACTCGCTCAATGGTCAGTTACATTACACAAAGAAATCCTAAACAGCAGGTGGTATAGGTTTGGTCTATGTAGCTGAGGGGAGGGGGATTGAGGGGGAGAAAGGAATAAGGTGGAAAGGGACCAATGTAGGGAGACATATAACATAAGTTGTATTGTTAACAGTTAACCTATAATTAAGTGCCTCTCAAGTAAACATCTGGCACCAGGTAGCAAACGTGCCCACCCATGCCAAGTAACTATAACATAAGAAAATAACCATAGTGACACTGTAGCATAAAAGTGATAGCAGAGGTTAGTCAGTTGCTAGCGTGTGGCTAGCCGTATTTAGAAAAAAAAGTCTGTGTCAAAAAAGCAGAAAGTCGGCTCCTAATAGAAAGCCAGGGTTCCCAAAGGAATATTAGAACATCTAGGAAATGCCATGTTCAGTGTCCAACAGGGACAGGGGTGTAGATAGGTTCATGCTGGTAAACAGCCCAGTTCCCGGGGCAAACCAGGGTATGGTGGGAAAAAAAAAACGAATGGGCAAAGAGGTTCAGTGAGGTACAAATACCTTGGGGCTAGGAAAGCCCAAACTTGATGGACGTTTTGGTGTGCCTCGCCGGATCGAGGACGAGCCCAAGAGGTCATGTTGATTTCTCCTCGGGGTGACTACGTAAGGATGAGGTGCAGCCCTTGCTGGGATTCGAGGCAGCATAGTATCAGCTTGGATAGGTGGGGCTGACGGAACGAGCTGGAGGTTTTCCAGAAGTGTCTGGAGGGTCTCAGGTGTAGAGCAGGTATGTTGTTGTCCCTGGTACGAGAAATAGAGAGCAAATGGGAACCGCCAAGCATATTTGATTTGATGCTGCTGAAGGATTTGCAGCTGAGGCTTCATGGCGCGCCGCTTCGCTATGGTCAGCGGGGCCAGGTCTGTATACAGCTGGTATGCGTGGCCTTGAAATTGAAGGTTGTTTTTGTTGCAGGCTGCGGCTATTAGCTGTTCCTTCGTTCGGAAGAAGTGTAGCTTAATGATTATGTCCCGTGGGGGACCATCTGTCTGACGCCTTGTGAGTGCCCTGTGGATCCGGTTGAATTCTAGCCTTTCAATCGGTATGGAGGGGGATAACTCCTGAAAAAGGGCCATCGAGAAGGATTGGAGGTCATCTATTGTTTCAGGGATCCCCCTCAGGCGCAAATTTGATCTCCACGAGCGATTCTCAGTGTCTTCGAGACGGGAGAGCAGAGTGGCATTCTCTTCCCTGAGGGCTGCTTGTTCTTGAGCCAGTTCTCGCAGACTAAGTTCAGCATCGTCAGCCCTTGTTTATAGGTCGGCTGTGTGTTGGCCTAGCTCACGTATCTCACGAGTCAGTCTATCTGTTATCTGATCTGACGTGGTTTTTAGGGCTTTTTTAAGCATTAGATCCATGTGTGCGAGAAAGTCAGCCTGTGACATACCTGAGGCCTGCATTGTTGTCGAGGCCGGAGGTTCCATCTCACCTTCGTCTTCCTCGCCGCTGCTTCCCTGGTGTTGTGAAAGGCTGTGCTACTGTGAGGCAGCGAGGGCTTTCGCCGCCATCTTGGTGGAAGCGCGTGCTAGGGCTTCTTTGATAGGCTTCGACTTATGTTTTCCTCTTTGTCCCGTTAGAACCATCCCGGGAGGAGGGCGGGTTGATGCTCGAGGTTTTCCGGTGGGTATAGAACTGGTTGCCACTGAATCAATGCTGTTTAAGGTCCGGTATCGCAGCGGTGAGTACGGAGCTCTAGTGGATTGCATCCGCCATGGTGAGCTCCGCGCATGCGCCCCCCACCTGTAGAATTTTTTAAACGTCGCCTAAGGAGATTTTTTTTTTTTCCACCAATTTTTTTTATTTATAGATAAAGTAATCACATACATGTCATAGCAAACGAGTACAGAAAGGGAGCATCAATTACTGTGCAGTACAATGACAGATCACATAGAAACAAAACAATCAAATTACTAGACATGAAGAGAGGGAGTACACAACATACTAAGCAGAAGTAACTAATAAACAGATAGATTTAGTGTATTTACTACCAACGTGCTCCCGAGAGGTTCAGTCTAGTGGCGGCAAGTTTAATCAAGAGTAGACAATGACCACGGGGACCACCTATGCTAGGTCCTCTCGTGGACTCGAAGGGATCATGAAACTTGCATATAGGTTTATGAGATGTGGCGTGCCTCCCGGTATCATTACTTCACGGGGTGAGGGGCATTCTTGTCGGGTAGTGTGTTAATGAAATGGAGTATACCTATGGGGAGTTGAAAGAAAGGGGTAAAAGTGGGAAAGGGAGGGGAAGACAGGGGGGAAGGAGGGAGCAAGGAGGTCCATAGGGGGGACCATAGAGGGGCATCGGTGTAGGGGTAGGGGGGAAGGGATGGAGTACAGGGAGTAAGGGGAGTATGGGGGGCCGCTCCTCCTCCCAGCCCCGCTACAATGTTCAGGCCCATTCAGGGTCCAGCTCTGGTGGCTTATAGTTATAACTGTCAATGTGGAAAGTAAGATTTGTATCTTTCCGTGGACTTAAAATGCATCCAGCAGGCCCACGTGGTGGAGAATTTCTGCATGCGGTCCTGAGAGGTATAGATCAGTTCCTCTATCTCCTCAATTTTAGCGATCCTTGTCAGCCAGTCTCTAATAGTTGGGGTCTTATTGGAGCGCCAAAGCGCAGGAATGCATAGTCTAGCCGCATTTACCATGTGCATGGCCAGGGATTTGTGATATGACCGTTTGGTCAAAGAAGTGTGATGGAGGAGATACTGAGCAGCATTAAAATCTAGGGTGTATGTGCTGACTTGTGCTATTATGGCGTGTACTTCTTTCCAGAATGGTTGTAGCATGGTGCATTCCCACCATATGTGGAGCATAGAGCCCTCTTCTTTATTACACCTCCAACATATATTTGTGTCCTGTACCACTTTGTGATAATCTTGTAGCCGTTTTCTTGAATGGCTACATTCATTGTTCCCGTATGTGCATACGTGGCAATAGTACCCCAGGCCTCATCTGTGAATGACATTTGCAGGTCCCTACCCCAGGATGCTTTAGGGGGATCAGTCTGAGGGGTGCGGGATTCGTCTTGGAGGATAGAATAGATCTGGGATATTAGGTGTCTTTGTGGCGTGGTTTGGGAATGAAGAGATTCGAATGGGGTGAGTCGTCTTGTCCAAACGTCAGTGTGGTTCTTGGAAGTAAAGAAATGCATTAATTGTCTATAGGTCCAAAAGAGAAACTCTTTCGTGAGTGAGATAGATTTAAGTGCGTCATAGGATCTTAGTCGTCCTTTGTGAAAGAATTGCTGTGCTAAGACATCGTCATGTGGCCATTCCTGTATCAGAAATGTGGTCGACTCCCCGGGAGAGAAGTCAGGGTTCCCCCTCAGGGGGTCAGTGGGCCTAGGTATGAGGAGAGATGGTGGGAGGCCACCGCTTTCTTGAAGGCCAGCAAGGAGGTGTGAATGAGCGGGTGGGTCTTGACGGAGTGGGACCAGTGCGTCGGTGAAAGCCAGGGAAGAGTGTGCAATGGGTAACCTGAGAAGGAGCTTTCCAAGGCTACCCAAGTCTTCCCCCTCCTGTGAGCTTTCCAGTCCATCAGTCTCATCAGGTGGCATGCTAGGTAGTAATGGTATAAATCAGGTAAGGCAATGCCACCCTTGGTCTTAGGGCGCGTCAGGCGAGTGTATTTAATACGGGGAGCATTGCCTCTCCAGATAAACAGTGTGCATAGCTTCTTGTATGTCAGAAAAAAAGACGGGGGTAATTGGATTGGAATTGTCTGTAGGAGATATAATATGCGTGGAAGGATTATCATTTTTATTAAGGCAGAGCGGCCAAACCATGATACATTAAGGTTTGCCCAATTCTTCAAGTCTGTTTGGATTCTGGCTAGAGCCGTCAGGTAATTGTGGGCATAAAGACCTGCCGTTCCCTTGGTGAGTTGAATGCCAAGGTAGGTGATTGCTTCCCTCTTCCACTGAAAGGGAAAGGAGTCTTGACAGTGAGATACGTCCTGTGGGGGTAGAGAAATGTTGAGGGCGTGGGATTTAGAATAATTGATTTTGAGGTTGGATAAGAGTCCAAAACTCTTAATGTCTTTTAAGAGGTTAGGTAGAGATGTCCGAGGCATTTGGAGTGTCAATAAAATATCATCCGCGAATGCGGCAACCTTGTATTCCCTGCGGTTAATAAAGATCCCTTGGATGTCTGTGTTGGCACGTATTCTGTTGAGAAGAGGTTCTAATGTTAGGACAAATATCAGGGGGGATAGTGGGCATCCTTGTCGAGTACCGTTGCTGATGGGGAAGGCGTTTGACAGGAGGCCGTTGGCTCTCACCCTTGCGGAAGGATTTGTATATAGAGCGTTGATATATGCGAGCATACGGGGGGGAAGGCCAATGGCCCTCAAAACCTCCCGCATATAGTCCCAGGCCACCCTGTCAAACGCCTTCTCTGCGTCGAGTGAAAGAAGGAATCCCTCAGTCTCGCTTGTAGAAAGCCAGTGTTGGATATTTAAAGTCCGGATAGTATTGTCCCTAGCCTCTCTCCCCGGAACAAAACCCACCTGGTCGGGGGAGACGAGGCCAGGGACAAGAGGTGAGAGTCTATTTGCGATCATCTTTGCATTAAGCTTGATATCCACGTTCAGTAGAGAAATAGGCCTGTAGTTAGAGACCTGAGAAGGGTCTTTACCCTCTTTGGGGATGACGGCTATATGGGCTCCTAGCATATGCCCCGCAGGGGTAGAGGGGTTCGCGAGAGAGTTCAGAGTTGTCAGCAGTCGAGGAGAGAGTATGTCAGAGAAGCTCTTGTAGTAGGTAAGGGGGAAGCCATCAGGACCCGGGCTTTTGCCCGGCTTCATTTGTTTTATGGCAAAGGGATAATTCCTCGGTGGAAAATGGTTGGTCTAAGGTCGTGGTTTGCTGCGGGGTGATTGGGTTGGGGCTATATTGGGATAAGAAGTCTCTTATTTGGGAAAGTCGGTCAGGTGCGTCAGGGGGCCCTACGTTGTCCTCTGGCAGATTATAGAGTGCAGAATAGAATTTTTCAAAGTGCGCTGCTATGTCTTCATTTTTAGAGAGGAGAGAGCCCTGGCTGTCTCGGAGAGTGTGAATTATGGACGAGGTTTTAGCTGTTTGAATCGTGCGTGCCAACAGCCGCCCACTTTTATTGCCGTGTTCATAGAACACTCTATGTTGAAGGACATATCTACGTCTGGCACGTTTGCCCAATTCATCTATCAAAGAAGAGCGGGCGTATAAGAGGTCTTGCAGTGTGGCTTGCAGGGTCGATTGCTTATGCGCTGTTTCAAGTCTCTTGATTGTGCTAATAAGGGACGCGATCCTTTCTTGGTGTTGCCTTTTGGCCTTTGCAGCCATGGAGATAAGTTCCCCCCTCAATACGCATTTATGTGCTTCCCAGAGTGAGATGGGTGAAACGTCAGGGGAGGTATTTTCCTGAAAATATAGGCGTAGTTTGGCGTTTAGGTGTTGTCGATTTTCTGGGTCTTTTAAAAGGGATGGGTTCAGCCTCCAGGTCTTGGATACAGTTTTAGAGTCGGGGAAGGTAAGGGTCATTGTTATGGGGTGGTGGTCAGAGAGGAACATTGGTTCTATCGTAGCTTGGGAGAGGAGTGAGAGGTCGGTCTGGGAAAGAAATATGTAATCTTTTCTGGAATATTTCTGATGTGGGTGGGAATAAAAGGTGTAGTCCTTGTCCGTCGGGAACATGGTGCGCCAAGTGTCGTGGAGAGTCAAATTCTGTAGTTGAATTTTAATCTGTCTTAGTGCTCGGTAGGGAAGTGCCGAGGCTCCCGTAGAGGAGTCCAGGACTGGATTGAGTGGGACATTGAAGTCTCCCCCCAGGATTAGAATCCCCTCCTTAAATGAGGACAAAAGATCACAAGCCGTCCTGAAGAAGGCCACTTGGTGTTCATTCGGACAGTAGATATTAGCCACCGTAATAGGCTTGGATGCGTATGTGCCTTTGATAAAGATATATCTACCATCCTGGTCACTCAAGGTGTCAGTTAGTTGGAAGTCAGCAAGTTTGGAAATAAGTATAGCTACCCCCTTAGTCTTGGAGGCAGGATTGGTGGAGTGAAACGCACGTTTGTACAAATGGTTCGTCAGTTTAGGGATCGAATCGGAGCGAAAGTGTGTTTCCTGTAACATAATAAAGTGTGCTTTATGTTTAGACAAGGCCGAGAGAACCTGTGATCTCTTCTCCGGAAGGTTCAAGCCTTTCACGTTGAGAGAGAGGCATTTCAGTGAGAGCTGTAACTGCGCGTTCGAAACTTCCTGCATTGTGCTAGACTGTAAGGTCCTGGGATTAGGACCGTGAGGAAAGGTAATTATACTATAAAAAAAAAAGTTTTTCTTTCTTTTTTTATATTTAGTGAGGATTGACTTTATGTCCCAAAAAAGGGGGGAGTAGGAAAAGGAGCGGCTCCGCTTAAGAAAAGGGGGGAAGAGGAGCAGAAAAGGGGATGGGGAGGGGGAAGGGAAGGGAGGGTAAGGGCAGAAAATGGAAAAGAGGGTAAGGAGGGGGAGCGGAAAGAAGGAAGGGGGAGAAAGTACTCAGGAATCCAAGTAGATTCCTGACAGGGATTTATACCGGAGGTGGGCGTAGGCGTGCCTATCCACCTAATGGGGGAGAACCGGGTTGTCAGCTCGGGTCAATGTGACCAGCTGTGTGGGGTCAGTGAGCTTGGGGAGGGTCAGGAGAAGCAGCACCGAGGAGGACGGGTATAGCAAACAGATAAGACAGAGGAATGTGCGTACTTTACAGGGCAGTACTCAATAATAAGCGTTAGCATGGGGACTAACTCGCACTGTAGGATGCTTGGCCTAACTTTCACCTGCTGTGTGTAAGATCAGCCCTCCAAAACTGGAGGCGAGGGCTTGCTAGGTATAAAAGTTGGAGGGAGGCCGCCTTATGGGCATGTGATGTGCGGCAGTACAGGGAACACATGTAAATAACCAGTGTTGAAACTCAATTGCATCCTGAATATAAACATATAGAAGCAAGATACCCAAAGCATAAATAACATAATATATGCCTGTTTCAGGCCCCATAAATATGAGGAGAGAAAGAAAGCGTGAACAAATCACCTGCTGTGTGTAAGATCAGCCCTCCAAAACTGGAGGCGAGGGCTTGCTAGGTATAAAAGTTGGAGGGAGGCCGCCTTATGGGCATGTGATGTGCGGCAGTACAGGGAACACATGTAAATAACCAGTGTTGAAACTCAATTGCATCCTGAATATAAACATATAGAAGCAAAATACCCAAAGCATAAATAACATAATATACGCCTGTTTCAGGCCTCATAAATATGAGGAGAGAAAGAAAGCGTGAACAAATAACCTAACAAAGTGGCAACCCATTTGTGCGCCGTGCCGTCTGAAGAGTAACACGACAGCCATGCAGTCCCACAAAAAAAAAAAAAGGGGGGGGGGGGAATGCAGGTAGAGGGGTCTATGATTACCGTTACTGGGACAGTCCTGAGAGCAAAATAGATGGTGGCACAGATCCGTTAAGGGGATAGGATTCCATGATAAATCTCTAGCCTGTGATCAGGCAGGTGCCAGAACAGTGACAGTACCTGGGTCCAAGTAGATGAGGACGTCTAGAGTGCTTGCTTCAGAGGGGACTTCCAGAGAGGTCATCCTCACAGGGTTTTGAGAGTCAGAGGGGTCTTCCAAAGAAGCCATCCTTACAAGGTATTGAGAGCCGTCGGCTCTTCGTGCCTAGAGCGGGTTGGAGAGAAAAACAAAATTCCAAGAAAGAAAAAGAAAAAGAGAGAAAAAAAAAAGGTGGGGAGGGGGAGAAAAAGAAAAAAAAAAGGGGGGGGGGGAGAGGAGATAGCACCCGAAGCAGGTGTATGTGGAGGTGGAACTGGTAGGCTCTGGCGTTGTCCTCAGGCGGGAACGTGAAAAAGAGAAAAAAAGTGTCAAGGCGGGCTAGTCATTTTGGCGATCTCGTCTTGGGGTGTCAGCAAGGTTTGCGCTGCGTGAGGAGAGGTCTCTTCTGGACTGGAGGTCTCCAGGGGAGGTGGGGTCCAATCTGCGGCGTCTGGAGCCTGGTCGCTGGCTCTTAGGCGATGCGTTAAGGGCCACTGATTTCCACGGCTCAGTAGGAAAGTAAAAGGCACACCACTCCGGAATATCCACCAGCGGTATGTCTAGCTGTTCGCAAAACATAGGTAAGTCCTCCGGGGTCCTGAGCAATGCGGTGCGTCCTCTGGAGGTGGCTGAAAGACAAAACGGGAACTTCCACCTATACTGGATATTGCGTGTTCGCAGTATGTCCAGTAGGGGGCGCAGCGTGCGCCTGTTCTGCAGAGTTATTTGTGAGAGATCCTGGAAAAGTTTTACTTCTGAGCCGTTAAATAAAATACGTCCCCGTTCTCTCGCCTTCCTGAGGATTTCTTCCTTAAGAGGGAAGTTGACAATACAGCAGATAATGTCTCTAGGGGGTTCGGAGTCTCGGGGGGGGGGGGGGGGGGTTCTCAGCGCGCGGTGGATACGCTCCATCTCAATTGGGTTGTCAGCAGGCCGATCCAGCAGGTTGTTAAAAATGGCACAGACTGTTTGTGGCATGGCGGCTGCATCTACACCCTCCGGAACCCCTCTCAGTCTAAGGTTGTGTCTGTGGCCCCTATTGTCCAAATCTTCCACTTGGCGGTGGATCTCATATATGTGGGGAAGTTGTAAATCAAAAGATCTTTGTACTTGCCTGATAGCTGCAGCCTGTAACTGGGAAGTATCTTCTACTGCTGCCAGGCGGTGATTCATAGCGTGTATGTCCGTCTTCAATTCAGCAATGGCAGATGTCAGGGTATGTTTAATATCCAGCGCGACGTTCTGCAGGTCCCTCTGGAGATCCAGGAGGCTAGGCGCCGCGGGGCTCTCCGACGTCCGGTCCGCGGCGTATCTACGCGAGTCCGGGGATGCGGCCTGCGAGTCTCGGGAGGCCTGTGAGGCCTGTGAGGCCTGCATCTCCGCGTGCTGGCCTGCCGGGGGCGGGAGCGGAACATCTCCGGGATGTTGTTCCCGAGTTGCGCCCCGGGGTCCTTAACAGTGCGGGGGGTCGAGGTGCTCCTATTAGACCTGCCCATGGTTTGTGCGCGTCTGGATCCTCTAGTAAAGAGCTGTTTTCATCCTCTCGGTGCGGGAGCTCCCTGTTTAGGCAGCCATCTCGGGTCCCGTCCAAGCCACGCCCCCCCAAGGAGATTTTTAATGGTAAAAGTTTGTCACCATTCCATGAGCGAGCGCAATTTTGAAGTGTGACATGTTGGGTATCAATTTACTCAGCATAACATTATCTTTCACAATATAATAAAAAATGGGCTAACTTTACTGGTGTCTTATTTTTTATTTCAAAAAAGTGTATTGTTTCCAACAAAAGTGCGCAAATACGGTGTGAGAGAAAGTATTGCAATGAGTGCCATTTTATTCTCTAGGGTGTTAAAAAATGTATAATGTTTGGGGGGTTCTAAGTAATTTTCTAGCAAAAAAAAATGTTTCTAACTTGTAAACAACACATCTCAAAAAGAGGCTCGATCCTTAAGTGGTTAAATGGGGTGGCTGCATTTTTTTTCTTTTTAGCCCTTGTACACACGGTCGGACATTCTGATGGAAAATGTCCGATCGAACCATGCTGTTGGATAATCCGACCGTGCATGGGCTTCATCTGACTTTTTCCATCGGAATGTCTGACCAACATAGTTTGAAAGCTGGATATAAAAATTTTCCGACAACATGATCCGATTGGACTTTGTCCGATTGTTTGTAGAGAATTCTGATCGGACAAAGTGCCACGCATGCTCAGATCAAATTCCTAGACCAAAGCTATTGGCTACTAGCCTGAACGTAGTCCCGTTGTAACTAAATTACGTCATCACGTTACGAACGATCGGATTTTCCAACAACTTTGTCCGACCGTGTGTATGCAACACCAGTTTCGGACAAAATCCGACGGATTTTGTTGTCGGAAAGTTGGACCATGTGTACAAGGGCTTACAAATTATTACCATTTCAGCCAGTACAGAAAATAATGAATTACCTAAAAATACTAGTTAAGGACTCAACCAGACACGGAAAGGGTATGTATACAACAATCCTGATAGCCAAAGCACTGTATAAATCCACTTTATTGTACTCAAATATATTCTTAAAAACCTGAAAACAGTACAGAAAATAGCTGTTAATCTTGTCAGAGTCCTGGTCATCTCTCATCAACCCCAATATAGAGAAGATGAACAAAGGCAGACATGTTTGTATTCCTGCCTAGGTGACATCCAGGGCTCTCTCTATATAGAAACAGTTGTGGAATGACCGTAGCCACCAAGACACAGAAAGAGTGAAAATTGCAGCCTCACCTACTTGACTAAAAAAGAAAGCTAATGCAACCACCACATCTAAGGATTGGTATGTTGCAATTTATTACATTTCTTTTTTGGGTTTTAGATATGCTTTAAGAGAAAGGGATCCTACACCCATTTTTAGAGTTCTGTCTACAGATTGTAAACGTTTTAGGAGTTTATAGATTGCAATTAAAATAATTCACTTTGAGGTTTAATTATAAAAAAAAAAAAAACAATAGCAGAGGAGGGCAGTTACTCATAAGGCCCGGACATTACACCATCATCATATAACAATTAGAAATGTTCCAGATACATAATAATACAGAATAACTTAATGCTGATATTCCAGGCTGCCATTTTTACGCAACACACTGAATACTCAACAAAGGCAGTTTAAATGACCAATGAGTCAACTGACACCGGGCCGTAAAGATATGATGATTGCCAGGCAGGAACAATGATAATTACTAACCAGCTACCTCTTTCCAAAAGGTAAGCCACAGTACACATTTAATTACCCTTTGTAATATTGACTTAATAGTAATTGTTAATTCAATTTTTGCAGTTTTACAAAATTGATATTCCATGTAATAGTTGTTGTTTTTAATACACAGATCTGTAATTATGAAAAAAAAATGCATAGCTATTTATCTCTCGAAATGGCATGTGCATTTGATCTGAGTGAATGGGGCAATCTATATTTCCAGTCTATATTCTCTGCAATTTTGAATGTATGAGTGTAGAAAATACCGCTGTGATATTGAGGGACAGGAGGATCCTGCTCAAAGAGCTTACATTCTATAGGGAGAGAGTGGTGGTACAAAAGGTTATAGATGCTGGGAATGATTTGATGGGGTTCTTAGGTGGGTGTGGGATAGGCTTCCCTGAACAAGAGAGTTCAGGGATCTCCTAAAAGTGGACAGGTTAGGGGCTGATCGGATATACCAGGGCAGGAAATTCCAGAGGACGGGAGAGGCTCTGGAGAAGTCCTGAAGGCGAGCATGGGAGAAGGTAATAAGGGAGCTAGAGAGCAGGAGGTCCTGGGAGGAGCGAAGGGGGCAATTTGGGCAATATCTTCAGATGGGGTTGGTGATGTAGTTGGGGGTGATGTTGTGGATGGCCTTGTATGTTGTGGTTAGCATTTTGAATTTTATACGGTGGGGTACTGGAAGCCAGTGAAGGGATTGGCAGAGAATGGGCAACAGTCACGGAATGATTAGTGAGGTGTATTAGTCTAGCAGCATCATTCATAATAGACTGAAGGTGGGATAGCTTGCTTAAGGGTAGGCCATTACTGAGAGAGTTGCAGGAAATAATCAAGGAGTGAATAAGTTGCTTTGTGGTGTCATTAGTCAGGAAGGGTCGAATTTTGGAGATGTTGCAGAGGTTAAGGCGGCAGGATTTGCCCAGTGATTGGATGTGGGGGCTGAAGGAGAGGTCAGAGTCAAGGATTATACCCAGCACCCTGGCATGTGTGGAGGGACCAATGGTTGTGCTGTTGATCTTAATGGTAAAGTCATGGGGGGGGGGGGAGGTGTTGGGGACCAGTTTTGCTCAAGTATAATGCTGATCAGTGAGTTCAGTCCAGGCAGAAAATATTGTTTAGGGCTTGTTGGCCTACTTCTAATTAAAAGGAGTAAAAGTTTCACAAACCTGTAATTCTCTTCATAATATACTGACAGGCAGGGAGCTGCAGTATTTTCACTTAGTGTACTGTGTCCTTTGCACAGTGTGCACCTAAAGCTTTACCTGAATACAATTGCCGGTGTTCTCATACAAATACAGGCAGGGAGCTGCAGTATTTTGTTTTACTGTCCTTTGCACAGTGTGCACCTAAAGCTTTACTTAAATAGAATTGCCGGTGTTCTCATACAAATACAGGCAGGGAGTTGCAGTATTTTGTTTTAGTGTCCTTTGCACAGTGTGCACCTAAAGATTTACCTGAATACAATTGCCGGTGTTCTTATACAAATACAGGCAGGGAGCTGCAGTAATTTGTTTTAGTGTCCTTTGCACAGTGTGCATCTAAAGCTTTACCTGAATACAATCGCTGGTGTTCTCATACAAATACAGGCAGGGAGCTGCAGTATCTTGTTTTAGTGTCCTTTGCACAGTGTGCACCTAAAGCTTTACCTGAATACAATTGTCGGTGTTCTCATACAAATGCAGGCAGGGAGATGCAGTATTTTGTTTTAGTGTCCTTTGCACAGTGTGCACCTAAAGCTTTACCTGAATACAATTGTCGGTGTTCTCATACAAATGCAGGCAGGGAGATGCAGTATTTTGTTTTAGTGTCCTTTGCACAGTGTGCACCTAAAGCTTTACCTGAATACAATTGCTGGTGTTGTCATACAAATACAGGCAGGGAGCTGCAGTATTTTGTTTTAGTGTACTTTGCACAGTGTGCAGCTAAAGCTTTACCTGAATACAATTGCCGGTGTTCTCATACAAATACAGGCAGGGAGCTGCAGTATTTTGTTTTTGTGTCCTTTGCACAGTGTGCACCTAAAGCTTTACCTGAATACAATCGCCGGTGTTCTCATACAAATACAGGCAGGGAGCTGCAGTATTTTGTTTTTGTGTCCTTTGCACAGTGTGCACCTAAAGCTTTACCTGAATACAATCGCCGGTGTTCTCATACAAATGCAGGCAGGGAGCTGCAGTATTTTGTTTTCGTGTCCTTTGCACAGTGTGCACCTAAAGCGTTACATAAATACAATTGCTGGTGTTCTCATACAAATACAGGCAGGGAGTTGCAGTATTTTGTTTTAGTGTCCTTTGCACAGTGTGCACCTAAAGCTTTACCTGAATACAATTGCTGGTGTTCTCATACAAATGCAGGCAGGGAGCTGCAGTATTTTGTTTTAGTGTCCTTTGCACAGTGTGCACCTAAAGCTTTACCTGAATACAATTGCCAGTGTTCTCATACAAATGCAGGCAGGGAACTGCAGTATTTTGTTTTAGTGTCCTTTGCACAGTGTGCACCTAAAGCTTACCTGAATACAATTGCCAGTGTTCTCATACTAATAATACTACAGGCAGGGAGTTGATACTGCTAGCTACAGTATAATCAGTATATATATATATACGTCCCAGCTTTGTTTAGCTACATCTCTCTGCAGGCCATTAGTATGTCTGAAAGGCCAACAAGGAGAGGCAGACAGTCACGAGCCAATAAAAGAGGGCAAGCAGACTCTGTGTCTAGAGGCAACAGTGCTGGTTGTGGACACAGTGCATCCTCACCACCATGTGGCCGTGGGACACGCTTGCCCTTTTTTCAGATGACCAAGCCGTCCTCATTCTCCTCATCCTCTCTCACCCAGGCTCAGGGTACTTTGTCTGGCGAAGCAGCTGCCAACGCGGTCTCTTCTCTCGGCTCAATGGCATCAGTCACTCCTTCCCTAGCCTCACCATGTCCCCCTGAGGAGTCCCCTGAACTGTTTGACCGCAGTGTTGGGTACATGCTCCAGGAGGATGCCCAGCATTTTGAAGGCTCTGATGATGGTACCCAGCTAGAGGAAGGCAGTAACGTGAGCCCAGAGAGAGGGGGTGTCCAAGAAGGACAGTAATCTGGCAGTCATGTTCCCCCAGCTGCAGCATACTGCCAGGTTTGCTCCAGTGATGAGGAGGGAGGGGATGATGAGGTCACTGACTCCACATGGGTGTCTGATAGGAGAGAGGAGGAGGAGGAGGAGGAGTCACAGCTCCAACAAGGCAGGATGCCCTCCAGGGGCCAGCTTAGGGGCAGAAAACCGACTGCATCACCCCGCAGAGCTCTGCATGTGCAGGGCGCTGCAGTCTCTGCACGTTATTCCAAAAGTTCTTTGGTGTGGGCCTTTTTTGAGACGAGTGCATCAGATCGTACCGCTGCTATTTGCAACATATGTCTCAAACGTATCCAGCGTGGCCAAAACATCAGCCACTTGGGCACCACATGCTTGACCAGACACATGTCGACCTGCCATGCAGTTCATTGGCAGGCGTACCTAAAAGACCCACACCAAAGAACAAAGCAGACCTCTCCTTGCTCCTCATCAGCTGGGATCTCCAATCCCACTATACCTTCAGTCCTCTCTGCAACCTGCAGAGGAATGAAGTTGTAGAATTAGGTGTGTCACAGCCAAGTACTTGCGGGCAATCTGCTATCAGTACACTGACCTCAGCTCGTATCAGGCAAATTTCCCTGCCTCAGCTATTGCACTGCCGAAAGAAGTTCAATCCCAGCCATCCACATGCACAGCGGTTGAATGATAGCTTGGCTAAATTGCTAGCACTTCAACTGCTGCCTTTTCAGTTGGTAGACTCTGCCCCCTTCCATGAGTTTTTAGAATGTGCAGTTCCTCAGTGGTAGGTTCCCGAACGCCACTTTTTCTCACGGAAGCCCATTCCAGCTCTCTACAGGAATGTGTAGGGCAATGCCTTGGCCTCGCTGAACAGGACGGTCAGTGGTAAGGTGCATATTACCACTGACTCATGGTCCAGCAGGCATGGACAGGGACGTTACCTATCTTTCATGGCACATTGGGTGACTCTGCTGGCAGCTGGGAAGCATGCAGGACAAGGTGCAGTAGTGTTGGAGGTTGTTCTGCCACCAACCCTCCAAAATGCTACTACTGGTGATTCTGACAAACCTCTCTCCTCCACCCCCTCCTCTTCTTCATCCTCCATGGCCTCTTCCTGTGCTTTGTCCTTGGAATCAGCAGTTCTCCGTAGGCATTCAAGGGGCTACGCAAGTACGCAGGCAAAAAGATGCCATGCGGCGCTTGCGCTGGTGTGCTTGGGGAATAGGAGCCACACTGGGGCAGAGATTCTGTAAGCTCTGCAGGGACAGGCTGAGAGGTGGTTGACGCCATGCCAGCTTAAGTCAGGAATGGTGGTCTGCGACAATGGCACCAACCTCCTCTCCGCCCTCAGACGGGGACATCTGACCCATGTGCCCTGTTTGGCTCACGTTCTTAACTTAGTGGTGCAGCGGTTCTTGGGCAGGTACCCGGGCTTACAGGATGTCCTGAGCCAGGCCAGGAAAGTCTGTGTGCATTTCCACCGGTCAAATAATGCAAGTGCTCGGCTGGCTGACCTCCAATAGGAATTGAACCTGCCCAAGAACTGCCTAATCTGTGACATGCCCATCAGGTGGAACTCAACGTTGGCCATGCTGCAGCCGCTGCACACGCAGCAGAGGGCCATCAATGAGTACCTGTGCGACTATGGCACCAGCACAGTGTCAGGAGAGCTTGTTTTTTTTCTCACGCCAGTGGACTATGATCAGGGATGCATTTGAGGAGGCCAAGAGGATTGTGAACAGTGACAGTGCATGCATCAGTGACACTGTACCTCTTGTCCACCTGTTGGAGCACACGCTGCGTGGAATAATGGACAGGGCACTTGAGGCAGAACAGAGGCAGGAACATGAGGACTTCCTTACCTCTCAAGGCCCCCTTTATCCAGACAGTGTTCCTGCTGGCCCGCCGATCACACAGGAAGAGGACGAGGAGGTGGAGGAGGAGGAGGAGGCTTGTGTCAGCATGGAGGTGAAGCCTAGCACTTAACATCAGCAGTAGTCTTTAAGGGATCATTTATAGTCCCAAGAAACCCATAGACTTGTACGTGGCTGGGAGGAGGTGGCTGCAGAACATGTCGTCCTTAGTGACCCAGAGAACTCTGGACCAAATGCCTCAGCTAACCTACGCTGCATGGCCTCCCTGATTCTGCAAAGCCTGCGGAAGGATCCTCGTATTTGTCGGATCAAGGAGAGGGATCATTACTGGCTGGCAACCCTTCTTGATCCATGGTACAAGGGTAAGGTTGCGGACCTTATCTTGCCGTCACAGAGGGAGCAGAGGATGAAACATCTTCGGGAGGCCTTGCAGAAAGGTCTGTGCAAGGTGTTCCCAGAGACTGGGAGGTTACAAATTCCTGGTCCTGGACAACGTGTTGCTGAGGCTTCGGTCAGTCACAGAATGAGCGGTGGAGAAGATGGCCATCTGACCAATGCGTTCAGACAATTTTTTAGTCCGCAGCCCCAAGGTATGATCGGTTCCAGCAACCATCACCAGCGTCTAATTTACATGGTGGAGGAATACCTAGAGGCAAGATCGGACTTGGACACCTTTCCCACTGAAAATCCACTGGGTTACTGGGTCTTGAGGATGGATCACTGGCCAGAGCTTGCACAGTATGCAATTGAGCTACTGGCCTGTTCTACATCCAGCGTTCTTTCGTAACGCACATTGCTGGAGGCTTTGTAACCGATCACAGGTTGCACCTTTCCACCGACTTAGTTGATCGACTGACCTTTTTAAAAATGAATCAGTCTTGGATCACCACCACCTACCAAGCACCTGATGCTGATGTAACCGAATAATTTTTTTGAAATATCAGATCCCTTCAAGACTGCCTATGCTGATGCTGAGTGACTATCCTGTTATGCTGAGTGACTATCCTCTTCCTCCTCAATGATCATGCTGATAGCATGTAAGAACATTTTTGGTACTGGGAGCCGCCACCAGTGGCTAAGGCCCAATTTTTCAGCCCCTGTTTAACAGGGGAATGTAATTACAATTTTTAATACAATACTTTGCAGCAGGGCTCATTCCTGCGCTCCAACTAGAGTATCTGTGAGGGGTTGCAGTGTTGTGGCACCAGCACCAGTGGCTAAGGCCCAATTTTTCAACCTCTGTTTAACAGGGGCATGTAATTACAATTCTTGATATAATATTTCACAGCAGGGCGCTCCAGCGCCCACCAAGAGTCACTTTGAGGGCTTACAGTGTTGTGACAACACCAACACCTTAGGGCCACATTTCTGCAGAGCATATAGGGCAGTCCCCTACTTTCAAACATCCAACTTACAAACGTCTCCTACTTGCAAACGGAAGGAGACAACAGAAAGTGAGATGAAAAAAGACAGACGGCCAAAAAAATTATACAGGGGTGATAACCCTTCCCTATGTTTTCCAAAAAGCTGAAAAATAGATTTTTTGACTGGAGCTACACTTTAAAAATGTACCAGTTCAAAATTTCAAACAGATTCTACTTAATACAACAAACCTACACAGTCACTGTCTTGTTTGCACCGCCTGTATACTGCCGTTCTGAGTATATAGGGCCTGGGGGCCCCACGCCTTTCCTTTTTTTAATTTGGGTACGGGGTTCCCCTTAATATCCTTACAAGACCCAAAGGGGCTGGTAATGGGCAGGGGGGCTACCCATGCCATTTTTCTCAATGATTTTCATCCATATTGCCGGAACCAGACATGACATTAAAACAGCAATTTTAAATTACTTTTTTTCCGTTAAATGTCATTTTATGCAGGGACTGTTCTAAACACGGGAAACACATGCTACTTTACATGCATACTATAGACAACCCCAGGCACATATTTAACCACTTCAATACTAGGCACTTAAACACCTTCCTGCCCAGGCAAATTTTGAGCTTTCAGCGCTGTCGCACTTTGAATGACAATTGCACGGTCATGCTACACTGTACCCAAATAAAATTTTTATAGATTTTTTCCCACAAATAGAGCTTTCTTTTGGTGGTATTTGATCATCTTTACGGTTTTTATTTTTTGATAAACAAATAAAAAAGGAAGAACATTTTGAAAAAAATATGTTTTTTTTGTTTCAGTTTCAAAACTTTGTAAATAAGTACGTTTTCTCCTTCACTGATGGGCACTGATGGGGCTGCACTGACGGGCACTGATAAGGTGGCACTGATAGGCACCGATGAGGTGGCACCAATGAAGTGGCACTGATAGGCGGCACTGATGGGCACTGATAGGTGGCACTGATGGGTGACACGGATGGGCACTGATAGGTGGCACAAATTGGCACTGATAGCTGGCACGGATTGGCATGGATAGGCGCATAGATGGGCATGGATAGGTGGCACGGATGAGCATGGCTGGGCACTGATAGGCGGCATGGATGGGCACTAATATGTGGCACGTATGGGCACTGATAGGTGGCATTGTATTGTATTATATTGTACTGATGGATGCCAATCAGTGCCAAACAATAATGCATGCCAATCAGTGATGCCCATTGTGAGCACTGATTGGCATCCTTTGTAGGCACTGATTGGCATCCATTGTGGGCACTGACTGGCATCCCTGGTGGTCTAGGGTGGCATACCTGGTGCTGTGCATCCCTGGTGGTCTGGTAGTATCTCTGGTGGTCCAGTGTGGGCATCCTAGGGGGGGGCTGCGCTAATAATCAATCAGCACAGACCCCCCCCCCCCCCGTCAGAGGAGCATCTGATCAGCTCTCCTCTACTCGTGTCTGACAGACGCGAGTGAGGAAAAGCCGATCACCGGCTCTTCCTATTTACACTGTGATCATCCGTGATTGGACACGGCTAATCACATGGTAAAGAGTCTCCATCGGAGACTCTTTACCGAGATCGTAGTTGCAGGGTATCAGACTGACACACCGCAACAACGATCGCTGCGATGCGCGCCCCCGGGGGCACGCAGCGGCTTAATATCCTGATCACGTCATATGACGTCTGGTCAGGATATTAAAACCACTTTGCCACCGTCATTTTGCTATATGGCGGGCGGCAAGTGGTTAAAGAAATATTTCACTTTTTTTTTAACTTTAATCGTCATTAAAATTAGTGCTCCCAAAAAAACATCCGTTTTAATTTTTTTTTACCATTGATGCATGTCTCCTGGGGCAGGAGCCGTGTCCCCAAACCCTTTTTAGGACAATATGTTGCATATTAGCCATTAAAATTAGCACTTTTTATTTTGAACGTTCCATAGACTTCAATGTGGTTCTAAAGTTCATACAAATTTTCATTCCGTTCGAAAGTTTTGGTGCGAACTCAACTGGAGTAAAGCTCATCCCTATTCAGGTGTATACTGTGCAGGTGGCACAATACACCGACTGTAACTGTTGAAGGTAGCTGTGGTATAGAAACAGAACAACACCAGAAATTGGGGGTGGCTTCAGGTGTATACTGTGCAGGATGTACAATACACCAACTCTAAAGCCTTGTACACACGGTCGGAGAATCCGTCGGAATGCGTCTTATGGGACCTTGTCGTCAGATAATCTGACTGTGTGTGGTATGCATCAGACTGATTCCGTCCGAATCTCCGTCGGACCCAATTTTCCAACATGTTGGAAATATTTCCCAACCAACTGGTTTGATCGGACATACTCCGATCATGTGTAGCGAATTTTGATCGGACCAAGTGCCACGCATGCTCAGATCAAATTCCTACATCAAAGCTATTGGCTACTAGCCTGAATGTAGTCCCATCGTAACGAAATTACGTCATCACGTTCTGAAAGATCGGACTTTTCGACAACTTAGTCCGACCGCGTGTATGCAACAGTTTCGGACACAATCCGTCGGACTAAATCCGACGGACAAAATCCGACAGATTTGGTTGGCAGAATCTCCGACCATGTGTACAGGGGCTAACTGCTGCAGCTGCCTGTGGTATAAGAACAGAACAACACTAGCAATTGAGGGTAGCTTCAGGTGTATACGGCGCACGAGGAATAATACACCGACTGTCACGTACCTGGTATAGGAGCCCAGAATGCAGGAAGCGGCCTCTCGTAAGCCTCTAGCTCGAGAATCCCTGGAAGTGGGAACAGGAGTTCTAGAGTTCAGAGGGCACAAGTGCCGAGCTGGTGAAGGACAGGTCCAAACCTTGAATAGTGGAGGAACCACAGAAGGGCTGGGAATGTAGACCCCCGGTAGACTGGTCAGATGACAGCAGGCACAGGCGGTCAGGCCGGAACAGCTGGTAGCAGACAGCAGACGACAGCGGGCACAGGCGGTCAGGCTGGAACAGCTGGTAGCAGACAGCAGACAACAGCGGGCACAGGCGGTCAGGCTGGAACAGCTGGTAGCAGACAGCAGACAACAGCAGGCACAGGTGGTCAGACTGGAACAGCTGGTAGCAGAAGCAAGGTCAAGGTACAAGCCGGGTCGGTAACAGACGGGCAGCAACGGTACACAGGACGAGACAGAAGCGTGGTCAGACAGGCCGGAGGTCAGAGGCTGGCAGCAAGCAGACGTCGTCAGGAACAGGCCGGGTAACAAGAATCAGGAACAATCAGGTAGCAGAAGACAGGACAACCGGACACGCTGTAGACTGGACAGCACAGAGGCACAGTAACAGGTTCCTTAAGTAGCCCTTTGGGCACCAAGAACGGTCGCACGGCATGTCTGCGCGCGCCCGCGTGAAACCGTGCAGCTGTCCGTGACCCCGCGCACCCGCGTGCGCCCGTTCGTACCATCGCGCACCCCGCGTGCGCCCGTTCATACCATCGCGCACCCGCGTGCGCTCATTCGCAACATCGTGCACCCGCTTGCGCCCGTTTGTACCAACACGCACCCGCGTGCATCCGTTCGCGCCAGCACGCGCGTATGGATACTGGTTAGTTCTCAACTTGGGGATTCCGTGGGCAGGCCTTCCATAAGCCACTGGATCCTGGGGACGACCATGACACCGACTGTACCTGCTGCAGATGCCTGTGGTATAGAAACAGAACAACACCAGCAATTGTGGGTAGCTTCAGGTGTATACTGTGCAGGTGACACAATACACCAACTGTAACTACTGCAGGTGCCTGTGGTATAGGAACAGAACAACACCAGCAATTGTGGGTAGTTTCAGGTGTATACTGTGCAAGAGGCACAATACACCAACTGTAACTGCTGCAGCTGCCTGTGGTATAGGAACAGAACAAAACCAGCAATTGGGGGTCGCTTCAGGTGTATATGGTGCAGGAGACACAATACATCAACTGTAACTGCTGCAGCTGTCTGGGGTATAGGAACAGAACAACACCAGCAATTTGGGGGGTAGCTTCAGGTGTATACTGTGCAGGAGACACAATACACCGACTGTAACTGCTGCAGCTGCCTGTGGTATAGAAACAGAACAACACCAGCAATTGTGGGTAGCTTCAGGTGTATACTGTGCAGGTGGCACAATACACTGACTGTAACTGCTGCATCTGCCTGTGGTATAGAAACAGAACAACACCAGCAATTGGGGGTAGCTTCAGGTGTATACGGTGCAGGAGGCCCAATACACCCACTGTAACTGCTGCAGCTACCTGTGGTATAGGAACAGAACAACACCAGCAATTGGGGGTAGCTTCAGGTGTATACGGTGCAGGTGGCACAATACACTGATTGTAAATGCTGCAGCTGCCTGTGGTATAGAAACAGAACAACACCAGCAATTGGGGGTAGCTTCAGGCATATACGGTGCAGGAGGCCCAATACACCCACTGTAACTGCTGCAGCTGCCTGTGGTATAGGAACAGAACAACACCAGCAATTGGGGGTAGCTTCAAGTGTATTTTGTGCAGGTGGCCCAATACACCCACTGTAACTGCTGCAGCTGCCTGTGGTATAGGAACAGAACAACACCACCAATTGGGGCTAGCTTCAGGTGTATACTGTGCAGGGGGCACAATACACCAACTCTAGCTGCTGCAGCTGCCTGTGGTATAGAAACATAACAACGGGTGTATACAGTGCAGGTGTATACAGTGCAGGTGGCACAATACACCGACTGTAACTGCTGCAGATGCCTGTGGTATAGAAACAGAACAACACCAGCAATTGGGGGTAGCTTCAGGTGTATACTGTGCAGGGGGCACAATACACTAACTCTAACTGCTGCAGCTGCCTGTGGTATAGAAACATAACAACACCAGCAACTGGGGCTAGCTTAAGGTGTATACTGTGCAGGGGGCACAATACACCAACTGTAACTGCTGCAGATGCCTGTGATATAGAAACAGAACAACACCAGCAATTGTGTGTAGCTTCAGGTGTATATGGTGCAGGAGGCCCAATACACCTACTGTAACTGCTGCAGCTGCCTGTGGTATAGAAACATAACAACACCAGCAATTGGAGCTAGCTTCGTTTGTATACTGTGAAGGAGGCACAATACACCAACTCTAATTGCTGCAGCTGCCTGTGGTATAGGAATAGAACAACACTAGCAATTGGGGGTAACTTCAGGTGTATACTGTGCAGGAGTCACAATACACCCACTGTAACTGCTGCAGATGCCTGTGGTATAGAAACAGAACAACACCAGAAAATGGGGGTAGCTTCAGGTGTATACTGTGCAGGAGGCACAATACACCAACTCTAACTGCGCTAGGTTCCATCACAAGAAAAGAAGACACTGTCCCTGCCTATCCTTCTCTCTCCCTGAACGCCGCATCACACTTTACAAGGCCGTCGCATAGATGGCCTTATATAGTGTGGGACGTGTACTAAACCCCCTGAGCTAAAATTGGCCATAGGCATCCTGCCAATCCTGCCAGGACCCGACAATACATTACAGCCGCAAGCAGTTTTAAATTACTTTTTTTCCTTTAGAAATGTAATTTTGCTGTGGTATTGTTCAAAACTCATGGAAACTGTGCGCTATGTAAGCAGCCTTATATAGTGTGGGGCAATTATGGCTCTCATAGCAGAGTGTACTGTGATTGGCCAAAGCATGCAGGTCAGGTGCATGCTTTGGCCAATCATCAGATGTCAATGCATTGCGATCTTGCTGTGCATTATGGGGCATTCCGCGGTGCTCTAATTTGCTGTGAATGTCCCATATGTTTGGTTAGTTTGTGAGCAAATGACTCAACACGAACATCGGGCTCATCCCTATGGGGCAGGAAGTGAAGGGAATTCTCTGCAAAGGGACACAGATGGTGTAAAAATTCTGGCAGGGGTTATAACCCTCCCTTACTCTATCCAAAATGAAAAAAAAGGTTTTCATTTAGTTCTACTTTAAAAGGAGCTGGTAAATGTAACTCTTTGAATGAATCAAACAGTCTTAGATCTCCTGTAACTTTTAAGAATTCTGTTTTGTTTCATGTGAAAATCCCATTGAAGACCAGACTTGGGAGTCTGGAATTGTGCAAGAATTTGTGGTGGACTTTGATACAGATCTTGTACTATGCACTTTTACAACAATCAGATCACAGTTTTTGGGGCTCATTTAAGCTTTTTTGACACTTTGATGTAGCATTTTTATGTATTTATTGTCATTTCCATATTTTCATTGTTTTAAGGTTTTTTCTTCATAATTCTTCATAACGTTTCTTGGTTTGGACACATTTATGTTCCCAGGTATATGTAACTCAGTTGGAGTTTTGTACTTTGAGATTGCACGAATATGTTATAATATATATTAGTAGTGTCACACTTTATTTATTTTATTAATATCTAGGGGAGAATTTTTTATTTACCCAAACCAAAATTGATCCTCCGCTTCCACAGTAGACAGTGCCAGTGATGCAATGGACTGTCCTTTGGCATGCTCATGCCCTGTGCAAGGTTATGGACTCTGCCTCTGTCTTGCTGACATCCAGAATTTAGACTCCATTGGGCAGAAGGAGCCAGGGACTTAACTAGTGCATAGGACATAGAACGGAGGACTTTGGATCTGCAAGCCCACACAAAAATGATGATAAGATTCCTTTATTGAAAATTAATAAAACCAATGGATGCATAGGACACCTGCTGTGCTTATTATGAGGGGTTCCTATCATCTGTGCACATAGCATCTGGATCTGCACACTTGCTGTGCCCAATATGAGGGGTTCCCACCATCTATGTGCAGAGTTCCTAGGTCTGCACACCTGCTGTGCTCATTATGAGAGAATCTCACCATGTCTGGATTAAGTTTCTGAGTATGTACACCTGTTGTGTCCATTATTAGGGGTTTCCACCATCGCTGTGCTAAGTTTATGACTCTGCCCCTAGAGGAGGGCTGGAAAGGAGTCAGGAACTGGAGATGTCACAACTGGGCTCTCCAATGAATATGAAGCCATCAGTGATTAAGCCAACCAGGCAGTTTAAACATTCTTTTGGGTGGACAGTCTCTTAAACATTTCAAGTTGACCATCGGGTTCTGCAAAGCTGCTCATGGTGCTTGAGTAGTTCAGACGTTTGACCATTTCAGTGAGATAATTATATAGATAAAAACACAAATCTGGTATGATACTGGATTACACTTTATTATTCATATTAGCTATGTGGTCATCTGTGAAAATAAATTCCATGTGGACACCAAGGGCTCAGGATGATAGTGTTGGTCTGTCATCAATGTATCTCACTCCACTGTAGGCTTATTCTGTGGATGGTTAAAAAAAAATTACATTAAATTATCAAAAACAAACATAAAAAAGAAGTGTTAGCAACAACTGTGCATGTAATAAAGTGTCAACATAATAAATAAATATGTATATTTCACAATATGGTGGAGATCTGAAACTCTGTCATCTATAAAAAAGAAATGAAAAGAAAATGTGTATGAATAGATACGGTATATAGTATTTGTTGTATTAATTTTGAAACTCAGAGGAGGGTACTGTACAGATAAACCACTTCTTGACGATCAGTGTCAGGGCTGGGCTCAGCCCTTCCTTCTCAAAGCTGGCTACTCAGCTGTCAGATAATTGCCAGCTCCTATCTCTCCACAGTGACTCACCCGTTGATGATATCCTGCTCGTCAGTCCTGCCTACTTAAGCCGTCCAGTCCAGATGATCTCTGCCTTCGCCTTGGTCACATCTCTAGAGATGCTATCCTGTGTTCCTGTTAACCGCTTCCTGACCAGCGCACGCCGATATAGGTCGGCAGAATGGCGCTGGTGGGCAAAAGGGCATACGGGTACGTCCTTATTAAGAAGAGGCACTGCAGGTCCTGCAGAATCAATGTCTGTCGGGTGCCCGCAATCATGCCATGATCAAAAGGTAGAATGGGGAGATGGGGAGACTGGGCAGATATTTATTATATATACATGTTTTTTTTTTCCAAAATTGTCGCTATTTATTAATTTATTTCACAAAAAATAAAAACCGCAAAGGTGATCAAATACCACCAAGAGAAAGCTCTATTTGTGGGAAAAAAAGGACGTAAATTTTGTTTGGGTACAACGTCACATGACCGCGCAATTGTCAGTTAAAACAACGTATTGCCGAATCACAAAAAGTGTTCTGGTCAGGAAGGGGGTAAATCCTTCCAGGGCTGAAGTGGTTAAAGGCTTGATTGGTTGACATTCCTTCTGGCTCCAGATCCTGCTTGCTGTTCTACTAGGCTCATCTCTGGCTCCCTGACATTTTGGCGTGTCTAACTATCCATTCCGGTTCCTGAATACTGCTATGTTTTGATTACGTTTGCTCTGTTTACATGTTTTTATTATTGTTAAACAAGTGTGATTTAACTGTACTTCTGTTTCAGTCTGATTCATGGTTTCTGACAATAAGTGCCAATTCTACGTATCAGTGCGCATCAGTACCACCTATCAGTGCCCATCAATGTTGACTATCAGTGCCTATTAGTTCCGCATATCAGTGCAGCCTCATCAGTGCCTCTTCATCAGTACCAGCTCATCAGTGCAGCTCTTTCAGTGCTTCCTCATCAGCGCACATCAGTGGAGGAGAAAAATTACTTGTTTGCAAAATTTGTTTGCAAAAACTGAAAAGAAAAACTTTTTTTTTAAATATTTGGTAACAAAACATAAAAAAAAAAAAAACAGTGGTGATTGAATACCACTAAAATAAAGCTCTATATTTCTAAAAAAAATAAAAAGATACAAATTCAAAGTGTGACAGCACTGAAAGCTGAAAATTAGCCTGGGACGGAAGGGGGTGAAAGTGCCGGTATTAAAGTGGTTAAAGAGACCCTTTCTCTCCAATACACTTTCTGACCCCAGCTCTACCTCTGCCTTCTGTAGTGAAATCAGCAGGAGGAACACATGAGAGCAGCAGGGGACCCAAGAAATCAGTTCCAAAAAGTGTTGTTTTCCCATTGGACTTCGGGAAACTATTTCTCAGAAATGAAGTGTTCTTCACTAGCGCCAGAGGCATGTAGATCTTTTCTTGGAAAGCTCACTATAGAAACAGGGCTCTTCTAAGCAACAAATGCTTATATGATATTCTCTGGGCATATTCCATTCTCAGCATGGCAAGCAGTACAGCATGGTGGCGTACCTGTTCCGTCTCGTGATTGCTGTATGGCCTGCTATCTAATTGAGCATTTTTTAAATAATGCAACTATGGGTTATTATGATGATGCTGGAGTATAATGGTGATGATGCCCAATATTACAATGCTTTGGCCACTAGGGTCAGATTTATAGTTATACAACAACTTATACAAATATCCTGCAATAACCCACTCCTACCCCAGTTGACTGGCTAGCCTTGGTATCAAACTGCGAAACTCAGTTAGCATAGCCACACAAGGCACACCAGGGCTGGGGTTAGAGAGAATGTAAGAGGTACCTTGCCCGCTCTGTCAGTACTCCTACCACCAAAAGCTAGAAGTATAAAACAAACTGTCACCCGGCCATTTTTTTCTTGAAAGCTTTTAAACTGGTGCATTATATTGTTTTTTCTTTATTCTTTTTTGAAATCTTTCAACAAATTTAACAAATAAGCATCTCACATTGTTATGTTTGGAGACTGTGCTAGACTTTCCATTAAGAAAGTCTAGCACTAGCTCTGAATGTGTTGATTCTTTCTTCAGCTGTGTGTGTACTGTGATCTCCAGCTAATCTGGTCTATTTAAGCCAGCTTTCCAAAAAGCAATTTATTTTACAGAAAAATTACCATTCCTTTTCCCAAGTGTGTCAAAATTAGCTTAAAAATTAGCATTTTGAGAAAAACAAAAAAAAAACCTCTTATATATTTAATTGCTATTTGAGATATTTTTCTCTCCGCAAAAGAAAAAATGTAATGCAACCTGACACAAATAATATATATAATATAATATTAATTCTTGTACGTGGAGGGTGTCCAACTTTATTCTAATGCCATGTACACATAGTCGGACTTTCCGGCAAAAAAGGTCAGATGGAATAATTTCTTCAGATATTCCAATCATGTGTGGGCTTCATTTGACTTTTTCTTTTGAAAATTCTGACGGACCTAGAAATAGAACATGTTTTAAATCTTTCTGATGGAATCAGTTCCTATCGGGAAAACCGTTCATCTGTATGCTGTTTCCGACGGACCAAAAATGATGCAAGGGTAGCTATTGGCTACTGGCTATTGAAAATTCATTTTTCTAGTTCAGTCGTACATGTTGTACGTCACTGCGTTCTAAACGATCGGACTTTGGTGTGATCATGTGTAGGCAAGTCCATTTCAGCGGCACTCCGTCAGAAAAACTGTCAGGCCGCGTACACACGCGGGGACTGTTCGGCCAACTTTGTCCGCTGAACAGTGTTTCGGCAAACAGTGTTTCGGCAAACAGTCCGCTCGTGTGTGGGCTTTCAGCGGACAGTTTCAGCGAACAGTCCGCTGAACAAGGTTTTTCGGAAATTCCGAAAAACTGTCCGCTGAAACAAAGTTTCAGCGAACAGTCCCCTCGTGTGTAGGCTTGTTCGTCAAACTAAGTTCCGCGCATGCTCAGAAAGGATTTACACGCCGAAAGTTATAATGCAGTGTATAGGACGTCGTATTTTTCGTCCCGTCGTTGGTGCCGTTCACGTCATCGCGCACGGTTTCAGCAAACTGTTCGTTCGTCGTGTGTGGCCATGTCCGTCCATGCTAATTTTGAGTGGACTGTTTGCCGAAACTGTTTGACGGACAAAGTTGGGCGAACAGTCCCCGCGTGTGTACGCGGCCTCAGAGTTTATTCTAACGGAAAAAAACGGTCATGTGTATGCTGCATTAAAGTTATTTTATTATGGGTTAGGGCTGTGTTATACATCTATAAATTAAACCTATTTGACTTAAATTAAATCGTATATATTTTCCAGTGGTGGGTCTATTTTTAAAAAGTGTTTTGTTTGTATAATGCCCCGTACACACGAGCAGAATTTCCGACAGAAAAAGTCAGACAGGAGCTTTTCATCGTATATTCCGACCGTTTGTATACCCCATTGGACTTTCTACATCGAAAATTCTGACGGACCTAGAAAGGGTACATATTCTATATTTTTCCGACGGAACCAATTCCTATCGGGAAAGCCGTCGTCTCTATGCTGTTCTGACGTACCAAAAACGATGTATGCTCTGAAATTGGATCGATCGGTGTGGTAAAAGTAGCATTCGTAATGGAGATAGCACATATCTTCACGCAGCAAATTCTGTGAATTTTTAATGCAGCACATTCTTTTGTTCTTTATAATGCTAGAATAATGAAATTGTTTGTTTTGCTGCTGATACTCACACAGAATTCTCACAAACTTATTTCTTGATTATTTCTCGTGATCTCATGAATAATATGTTATATTTTAAAAGCCAAATCTCCATAATAATGTTTACAATTATTTTTTATAGTCGTCTTTTTTTTTTTTATTTCATCAAGATATCCTTTTTTTGTATTATTGAAAAATTATTTTCTATTGATCTCCATATCCATTTTTTTTTTTTGTGTCAAGTTACCACAGTAACATTATTATCTTGTATTTTTTAACCTCAAGGAGGTTGGTGTCCCTTGTTAATTTGACCTTGTATTTTAGAAATGTACCTGCCTACTCCCAAACAGTGAGTGTCCTATTTGAATAAAAACACATAGCCAAGTATTTTCAGAAAATAAAATATCAACAAAATAAACAGGGAGGCAATGCTGGAGAAACTTTTGGAATTTGCGAAGCCTTTTGGCTCCCAGGGCACACATCAAGTCTGTGGAAAAGAACATTTTTATCTTGAGGAGTCCATATAATTTGGAGCCCAATCTGCTCCAGGACTCCCAGAGATCAGGACCAGCAGCAGATGACATATATGTTCCCAGGCTGTGGTACTACAACAGGCTGCGTCTTCTGTCAGACCCCACTGAAGCCAGGTCATCACTTTCTTCTCTTCGCTGTAGCCTTCCCTCCACGCTTCCCTGCAGCCTTCCCTGTACCCTTCCTTGGAGGCTGTGGCTCTGGTGGTGGACTTGTGGCAGGAGGAGAAGTATGGGCGAGCTCATATATGTGGCTGTTGTCAGTTAGCTGGCTCCTCAACACCTTCTGAAGGACCTGAGAAAAAATACTCTCACAGAGAAGCCCTCCTCCAATTTTTGCAATCTTGTGGCTATATAGCAGCCAAAGGCCCCTTCAGTGATGTGGGGGCTCCTGAGGACCTCACTTTCTTCCTTAATGAGGCCCAGTGCTGGCTCCTATGTCATTGTATCCTTCCTGGGTCTCTTGGTTGTAAGGCGGATGGGAGGCACCTGTGATTGTGTGAGGCCACTGGGCCCGCTCACCTCCTGGCTGACAATGGGCATGCCCACCTCCTGGCTGACAATGGGCATGCCCACCTCCTGGCTGACAATGGGCATGGCTTCCTCCTGGCTGACAATGGGCATGCCCACCTCCTGGCTGACACTGGGCACGGCTTCCTCCTGGCTGTAAATTCCAGACCTTCCTCCTGGCTGAGCTCATCCTGTGTATAAAAAAGGGACATAGTTTTAGTTTTTAGTTCATCAACCACACACAATTTTCAGCTCATGACTTCAAATTGAATGTTAATAAATAGAAAAGACCACCACTCTGACCCCAACATTTTTCATTCTTGTCCCAAATATTTTTGGCCCCTACTGTCTATTGATATGTAAATATTTAAAAAAAAGATCATTAATTTGTTATCAATTATAACATCTAGTTAACATCATTAATATTAGGACAAAAAATTTGTCTAAAAATAATATACCTGACTCCAGCTGGGCGCATCCACTTCTTCCAGGATGGAAGGCCCAGGTTGTTCCTCGTCAGCTTCTGCTGGGGTTGAGGGAAGGGTGGAGGGAAGAGTGGAGGGAAGGGTGGAGGGAAGGCTGCAGGGAAAGGTAGAAAGTGATTCTCTGGCTTCAATCTGGTCGTCCAGAAACTGCAGTTTGTTGAAGTACCAGCCTGGGTACATATACATCCTCTGCTAATGCTCCTGATCTGAGTGAGTTCTGGATCTTATTATGCTCCTTCTTATACATGTTCCTCAAGATCCCAATTTTCTTTTCCAAGAACACAATGGTTGCATCGGGGACCCGAGTCTTCACAAATTCCATACGTTTCTCCAGTGTTGACCTCTTAGCTTGTTTATTATAATATAAGCTGTGTTTCACCTCCCACAAATTCCTCATCTCCCTATACTTGTCAATGAAACTGGCCATAAATTCTGGGTCCTTAAAGTGATTCATATTTTCTATAGGACAATGCACAAGACAAAAACACTAATGTCAGCCTAAACTTTCATAATCTTATCCCAATACAGGCCTCAATCTTGAAGCAGTATAGGCCACTGATGTACCAAAGTTAAGATGTTACCTTCATTAGAACGTTTTTCCTCCTTCCTCAGCACACCGAACGTATGTAGGACACACACACGCATGTTACTTTATATACACTGCGCATTTGTTGCCCGCGTCACCCATCCCTGACGATCTTTATAGTCTATTGATCGCCCCTTCTCTTCGGCGCACAGTAGGAGCGACATGGCGGAGACACAGCAGGTGTGTGTTAATTCCAGTAATGAGGAGGAAAGCCCGGAGGCAGAAATGTCACGATCCCGGAGGCGAAGATTTAAGGCTTCAAATATGTCCTTTGGTGAGATGGTGGATATGGTTGACATCTTGAGGACGACCAACTATGATGGGAAGTAGGGACCGTACCTAAACCCAAATGTGAGAAAGGCCAAGATCATGACTAAAGTTGTGAAGAGTCTGCACAGGAATTTTGGGGTACGACGATCCAAGGAGCAATTCAGGAAACGCTGGTCAGACATGAAACTGAGGGAGCAGGATCAGTACAGAAGGATCAAGAAAGTGCTTTGAAAAAGTAATTATTTCTCCTGTGTTATTATTATTATTATTATTATTATTATTATTATTATTATTATTTGCATGCTGCTCCATGTGCTTTTATTTAGTGTAGGACATTTTAAAATGGCAAGTTTCAGATTAGTGGGCACAGTAATCGGTCGTAGTAAACATTGTTCACTCATTAAATACAATGTTTTGGGCAGATACAGGTTAAATACATTTGGTCATGCCTAAATATCTGTGTGCAAAGTATACCTTTTGTTTCATTCTCATAGGGGGCTAAAGAATCAGAGGACACTACTTAGAGGACACCAGGAACCCCCCACCTGACAAAGAAGGGGAACTCAGAACAATAACACACCCCAAGGATCTGGAGGAAGGAGAGGTGGAGGAAGTGGGTGAACTTGTCACCACAATAGGTGAGTGTCTGACACACCAGTTTCAGGTAATATATCTATGCCTGCATATTTATAATACATGTTTTTCCCAAAAAAAATTGGTGACTATTGTGCAATAGCAAGCTCAACATTTCACAAGTGCAAGTGCACAATTCCTAATCCAGGACATCATGGTGTGGAATCAGGAAATCAACATCATATAAATAAACAAATAAACTAAATGTTCTTGAACAAAAAATTAAAAACATGATTGATGTGTTGGGGAGAATATAAAAGATCTTCAAAATGCAAACATTTTAAGAAGATTTCTGGTTTTAGAAAACCAATTTTTTTTGCAAATGTTTAAAAGCCAAATTTTGAAGATGTACACAGTGGGACTGATTTACTAAGATGAATGCGCTGCTCCGGTTCATACCTCAATTTGTGCGCCAGAGAAATTATTAAGTGAGCATATGAACCGGTGCATGCATAAGCGCAACTAATATGCGCACGTGATAATAATCTCCCATTGATAATAGCGCATGCCGTATCATTAACAGTCCATTCACACAGGGGCAACACGACTTCCAGCGCGACTTTGGGAGGCAACTTGCACACGACTTGAGTGTGAATCACAGCACGACTTGGGGCAACTTACAACACAACTTTAATTAAAAAAAAAATGGCATGGGTTCCCCTCCAAGAGCATACCAGGCCGTTCAGATCTGGTATGGATATTAAGGAGAACCCCGCACCAAAAAAAAATGGCGTGGGGGTCCCCCTCAAAATCCATACCAGGCCGTTCAAGTCTGGCATGGGTTTTAAGGGGAACCCCGCACCAAAAAAAATGGCATGGCGGTCCCCTCAAAATCCATGCCAGACCCTTATCCGAGCACGCAACCTGGCAGGCCACAGGAAAAGAGGGGGGGCGAGAGAGCGCCCCCCCTGAACTATACCAGGCCACATGCCTTGTTGATAAGGACAAGGACCTCATCCCCACAACCCTTTCCGAAAGCCGCCGAGAACGCCCGAATGTGGCTGAAAATAGCCGAGAACGGCCGAAGATAGCCAAGAGCGGCCGGAAATACCCAAAAGCCGCTGACAACGGCAGAAGAGGTTAGAAACGGCGGGGGATCGGCATACAACACACAGCCCCGATTTTCCCCTGATTTTAAGGGGAAAAAAGTGCGTGTTATACGCTGATAAATACGGTACTTTTGCACATAACATTGCAAGCAGATTACACAAAAACATTCTTGGCCAACATCAGTATCACATTTATTTTAAGGAGTATTTAAAGATAAAAATCGAAGGTCCACTTATCAGATTCCTCACCCCCTCTGACGGCCCATTGTTAACATTTTGGGAGGAGGGTTCGAGCTGAGTTTGAGACCCATAAAAAAAGCCTCTGGCACTCTGCCTGAATTTAAGAACACACATAACATTTGTACACATTTTAGGGGGTGTTTAGGGTAAAGCACTACAATGGAGCTGACAAAATACATTGTTAAGTGACTAGGCTAGGTGTATATGGGCCCAGGATAGCATGCTGGGGAGGTTAGTGAAGAAAAATATGCATGTAGGCCTAAAAATACAATAAAATACATTAGCAAACATTAAATACATATAATGCGATGTTAAAGGAGAAATATTACCTTAATATAGTCCTTCTGCAGGACCTGAAAAATGGCAGAACAGGTCTCTGGGATAATGATCCACAGAGCCTGGGGGGAGATGCCTGTCGAGAACTTGAGGTCCTGCAGACTTCTCCCAGTTGCCAAGTACCGCATTGTGGCGACTAGGAGTGATGGCTTGCCGCATGCAGGCATCCTGCCTACTAATATAAGGGGTCAGCAAAGCCAACAAATGGTGATAAACTAAGTCTGTCATCCTGAGAAAGTTCCTGAAATCATCAGGATTATTCTCCTTTATTCTCCTGCATCTCAAGCAGCAAAGGCGGAGTAACCAAATCTTGGTCCATGAACTCCTCCTCGCCCTGTTCATGAACTGGACTTGGGTCAAAGCTAGAAGCCCAACACCAAGCCCCTGCACAGCACGAACTCTACGACTAGTACGTACCCGCAACATGACTTCAAAATGGTTGGCTGGTCAGAACGAACTAACAGAATGCATTGAAGAACAGCAAGGCCTGTGAAGAGCGAGCTGAAAATCAGCTATGAGCGGACAAGAACGCACTGAAAAACAGATATGAACTGACGCACTGAAGAACAGATACAAACCCACAAGCACAAACTGAACAGCAGTTAAAGCGATCTGAAAAGCACGAGTCTGAAAAGAGTGAATCATCTCTAACCAAATGTAGCGCCGGCTCCTGAAGAGCGCGCGCTATGTGTTTTTCTCATTTAACATACCTGGAACCGCAGTTTGGTTTTGGGTTTAATTACACCAAATTATGGTCTCAGTACCAGTCTAGCTGGATTGCACTGTGTTCTGCTTGGCTATAGGTGGCGCTGGCATCTCTGGCAGGTGTGAGAACGCAGTTCAGCTGGGTGCGTTAAGTGCCATTCTTCTCGGAACCAACTCAGTGGGCATGTCATCCTGTTGTGCATTCTGGGAGAGGGTACTTAAGGTACTGACATCACGTGCTTCTGGGTTCCGGTCCAGAAGTGCTTTCTGTCTGTTTGGTCCTGGTCCTCCTGACCAGCCCCCAGGGCTCACATGGCCTGGGGTGCGGATCCATACAATTCTGAGTCTCGGGGCTGGCTAGCCCGAGGCAAAGTAACTGGAGGGAGGATTCAGAGGTGGTCCGTGCCGTCTCATCTGTGGAGAGGCCCAGCAACTGAAGAAGTAACCAGGGGAGGACTCTGCGGGGGAAGGCCATGCGGAAGGCTGGCTTCTCAGAAAGAGCTTGGAGGCTTAGTTGAAAGACTCCAAACGAATCTGCACTCGTACGGTATCGCCGGACCGGCTGCAAGATACTGTACTGTATTGTACAGGAACAGGCCCGGGATAGAAGAAAGGAGCTTCCTTAACTATCGGGAGTTATCTAAAGTCCATTAAACCCTAAAAGATAATATCCATCTAGAAATTACTTTAATAATTTTTCCCACAAGGGTGAAACTTCAACTAAATGTCCCAATTTTTGCTGAAATGTCACAAGCATGAACTGCCAACTTTGTCCATTCCTATTTCTTATTAAATATGATTCATAATTAAAGAAACATCTGGGTCTACTTACATTGAGGATCATCACATTTCATTGTACAATAGACATTGCAGCACTTCTGCTTGTCTGGACAGAATGCATCCCCTTCACACTCTCTTGTTATAGAGGTGCATGGCGCAAAGGTTTCATAAAATTGACATTCTCCTTCTTTATCTGCACACAAAGAAAATTATATGAGTACATTGTATATAACAGTTACATCATTCAAGATTTGAGCACTTCATGCAATTGTATAAATTATTTCACTTTTATTTATTCTTTTTAGACAGACCACCAAAAAAAAAATCCCCTGAATCTGATCTGCTATTGACTTAAAAAAAATAAGCACTACACATAAAAGCTCCTGCAACTCATCATACGCTATATGAACCAAAGCTTGGGGACACCTGACCATCACACCTATATTTTGTTTTACTCCCTTGTTATCTCTCACCTCAACTATTCAATCTCCCTCCTCATTGGACTACTAGGCCTCTACACAGACAATCACCCTTCAGTCTCCTTCAGTCTACATTACCAACTGTTCAGTGTCCTCCACCCTTCTCTATCAATCCCTCCATGACCTCCGTTTAGTGTCCTCCACCCCTCTCTGGCAATTTCTTTACTGACCTCCGCTTAGTGTCCTCCACCCCTCCCTGTCAGTCCCTCTACTGATCTCCGCTCAGTGTCCTCCACCCCTCTCTGCCAATCCCTCCACTGATCTCCACTCAGTGTCCTCCACCCCTCTCTGCCAATCCCTCCACTGATCTCCACTCAGTGTTCTCCACCGCTCTCTGCCAATTTTTCCACTGACCTCCACTCAGTGTCCTCCACCTTGTGAGCGGTCAGTGTAGGGACCAGATATTTGTCTGTCTGAGAAAGGGAATAGTGGTAGGGAAAGGTTCAATACAAGTAGGAATAGGACAGGGGCACGCTATCTTCTCAGGAATCCTCCCAATTTAGACACAGACTCGTCAGGCCCAATTCTACCCTCCGAGGCAGACATGCCTTCCTGTTTGTGACTTTGAGCAGTTACTTAAATATGAGTATTGTTATTTGATACTGGACTCAGGAGTGATTACTGTCACCACACCACACTGCACCCACCAACAAGTGTCCTTCACCTCTCTCTACCAATCCATCCATTGACTTCTGTTCAGTGACATCCACCCCTCTCTTCCAATCTTTCCACTGGTTTACGGTAATTGTCTTACACCCCTCTCTTCCAATCCCTTCACTGGCTTCCAATCAGTGTCCTCAACCCTTTCTACCAATGCTTCCACTGGGTTTCACTGAGTGCCCTCCATCCTTTCTGACAGTTCCTCCACTGGGTTCTGCTCAGTGTCTTCTATCCCTCTCTACCAATCATTCCTCTGGCTTCCAATTTTCTGACAAATAATATTAAAAAAAAATAACAAGAACATACAAAGAACATACAAAGTCAGATACAACTGTGCCCCAAGCTACATTACCAATGCTTTCTCAAAATGTCACCCAAATCGTCCTCTCCTCTCCTCTCCTTTGCTCTTCTGCTCTCTAGCTCTCCCATCACCTCCTCCCATGGTCACCTCCATGCCTCTTCTAGAGACTCTCCCATCCTCTGGAACTCTCTCCACCAATCTTTATGACTGTCTCCTACTCTGTCCGCCTCATCTCTTTAGGGAAGCCTATCCCACCTCAACCTAAAAACTGAACTTTTACTTTCTTCTGTTTTTATCAGTTTATCCTTCACACAGTTATTATGTTTTTCTATCACATTCCTCTCTTCATTAGAATGTAAGCTATTATGTGTAGGGCCCTCCTAACCTTCTTGTCTTGTATTGCATTGTAACTGTACTGTCTCCTCTTATATTGTAAAGTGCTGCACAAACTATTGGCTTTATATGAATCCTGAATAATTATAATACATTTGAAATTGTTGGTACCTGGCACAGGTTTCTGGCAATTGTATCCACATACGTCACAGCACTTCTCATCCTCTTCACAATCCTGGTCATTTTTACATGTATTTTCAATAGGTTTATCACATTTCTGTATATTTGGGCAGCTTCCAGGTTTCTCTGTGAAGAAGACCGAAACTGTCAGTCAGTAACATTCTCCAGATGCACACATTATGATCCCAATGCAATAGGAATTGTATGAGAACAGAAATATTACATCTGTAATTGTGGAAAGGAGTGCCAATACTGCCCCCTGTTCATACATGCCTATCTTTTAAATCAAGATTTGGAAGCCCGTATAAAATCCAAAAACAGGACAAGGTTGTAGGAAGCAGGAACACATTGCATTAAAGCAATTTGCAGAGCCCACCTTAAGTAGACCATATACAACATTTCCATCAATTTTGATTGACTGGCAATCAAAGATATGATCAGAAGAGGTTGTTTTAAACCAAGTACCCTACCATCCATGCGTTTGATCTATCAATACGAACCGCTTCAACACAATTTTTAGAAACTTCCATTAAAATATTAAAAAAATGATGCAGCAGGTTCAATTGTGGTAGCATCAATCTCTTGTGGGTATGCTCATCTCCTTCCTGGCCTTCCAGGCTGCATGGTAAAGGTCTGATATAGATCTTGGTGGGACCCATGCGTTTGTTAAAAAAATAGATCCTGCTCTTTTAAAGCATGTTATATGTCACAGTGCTTGTCATTTGACCCCCTGTAACACCTTAAAAAAAACCTGGATGATCCTACCAGTTTCTCCCCTCCCCTCTGTAACCACTTTCAGAATGGACCATTCTGCTGGCTTAAGACCGGAGCACTTTTTGCGATTCGGCACTGTGTCGATCCCAAACAAAATTGATGTCCTTATTTTCCCACAAATAGAGTTTTCTTTTAGTGGTATTTGATCACCTCTACGGTTTTTATTTTTTGCTCTATAAACAAAAAAAGAACGACAATTTTGAAAAAAAAACACATTATTTTTTACTTTTTGCTATAATAAATATCCCCAAAAAATATATAATTTTTTTCCCTCAGTTTAGGTCGATATGTATTACCTTTTTAAGTACATTTTACCTACATATTTTAGGTAAAAAAAAATCTCAATAAGCGATCATTGACTAGTTGGCGCAAAAGTTATAGCATTTACAAAATAGTGTATAGTTTTATAGCATTTTTATTATGTAATGGCAGTGAGCAGCATTTTTTATTGTGACTGCAACATTATGGTGGACACATCAGAGATTTTTGACACATTTTTGGGACCATTGTCATTTATACAGCAATCAGTGCTATACAAATGCACTGATTCCTGTGTAAATGACACTGGCAGTGAAGGGGTTAACCATGAGGTGGCAGTGTAGGGGTTAAGTGTGAACAAGGGCGTGTTTCTAACTGTGGGGGGCAAGGCTGTGTCACAGGGAGCAGAGATCAGTGTCACTTGTTGCTAGGCAGAGCGGGGAGATGCTGTTTACATCGGCATCTCCCCATTCTTCCTCCCTGTGAGACGATCGCTGGGATCGAGTCTGCGGGACCTGCAGTCGGACTCACGGGGGCCCCGATGGCACGGCAGCAAATTCAAAGGGACGTACCTGTACGCCCATTTGCCTGTCCATGCCATTCTGCCGACTGTAAATATCTAATTTAACAGCCGTGATTGCGATCACATGACCCGTCAGCTCTGGCCTCTTCTCCTCCTCCCCTCCAAACTGACATCAGCAGAGGAATCTTAGCCCCGCCCGCTGAATCTGTCAGAGGAGAAAAGGAGAAAGCTGGCCAGTCATGTGATCGCAATCTCGGCTGTAAAATGAGGTATTTGCAGCATTTAATTTTATAAATCACACACACAGGGGGATTCATATCAGACCTACCACGTATTACATTTAGGGGGTACCCTCACAACATTTTTTATTGGATTCTACTTAAAATCCATACCTCCAACCACCATTCAATGGCCTCCACCAGGGCTGGACTGGGACAGAAATTTGGCCCTGGACTTCATCCAGACCGGCCCCCTTACATCAGAGTGGCCCATCACCAGCCCCCTTACAGCAGAGTGGCCCATCACCAGCCCCCTTATAGCAGAGTGTCCCATCATAGCAGAGTGCCCCATCACCAGCCCCCTTACAGCAGAGTGTCCCATCACCAGCCCCCTTACATCAGAGTGGCCCATCACCAGCCCCCTTACATCAGAGTGGCCCATCACCAGCCCCCTTACAGCAGAGTGGCCCATCACCAGCCCCCTTACAGCAGAGTGTCCCATCATAGCAGAATGTCCCATCACCAGCCCCCTTACAGCAGAGTGTCCCATCACCAGCCCCCTTACATCAGAGTGGCCCATCACCAGCCCCCTTACATCAGAGTGGCCCACTGAGCCATCGGCCCACCGGGAAAAGTCCCAATGGTCAGTACATGCCTGGCCTCCACCCCTCTCTGCCAATCCCTCCACTGACCTTCCCTTAGAGTCCTTCACCCCTCCATTTCAAGCCCTCCAGTGGCTTCTGGTTGCCCATCTAATAAGATTAAAAAAAATAACAAGAACATACAAATCCAGTCACAACTCTGTACCAAGCTACATTAACAATGTCCTCTTAAAATATAACCAAAACCAACCTCTCCACTCCTCCCAATACCTCCTGCTATCTAGCTCCCTCATCACCTCCTCCCATTGGATTGTAACTGTATTGTCTCCCTTTATTTTGTAAAGCTCTGCACAAATCATTGGCTCTATACAAATCCTAAATAATAATATATTTTAAATTTTTAGTACCTGCCACAGGGTCCTCGCAATTGTATCCACATATCTCGCAGCACTTCTGATCCCGAAGACAATCCTCATCAATTTTACATGTATTATTAACGGATGAACATCTTACATATACATGTGGGCAGCTTCCAATTTTTTCTGTGAAGAAGACAGAGATGAGCAGTCGGTAACATTCTCCAGCTGCACATGTTGCTACCTAAATGTGATAAGGGTTGCATGAGGACAGAAATATGAATATAACATCTACAAATGTGGAAAGGGGTGCCAATGCTGTCCCCCTGCTCATACACCTCCATCCTTTAGGTCATATACGGAAGTCCATATACCATCCAAAAACAGAACATGGTTGTAGGAAACAAAGTTTGAACACATTGATTTAAAGCAGTTTGGAGAGCCCATCTTTAGCAGGCCATACATGTGGCAACTTTCATTCAACTTTTCCATCATTATTGATTGACTGGGAATCAGACATACGATCAGAAAAGGTTGTCTTAAACCAACCACCCTACCACCCATTAATTTAATCCATCAATACAAACCGCTTAGGTTTCTTTTGTAATTTTGATAAAAGTGATCAGATTCTTTTAGCAGGTTCTATCCCAGAAGTATCAATCTTGTGTGGGTATGCATGTCCCATTCCTGATCTGCCAGGCTGCATGATAAAGGTCTGATGTGGATGTTGGTTAGACCCCATGCTTTTTCTCCACCCCCCTCTATACTGGCCCCCACCAGCACCGCTGGGAAATGTTCAAGCTCCTTTCCAGGTTGTTGATGCTTCGTAGTGTTTGCCACCTGATTTTCTAGATCCAGGATCTGGGCTACCAGAGAAACAACTAGTTCCCATCTCACACAGCACAATTCCCCCTTAAATGGTTCTTCAAGGAACACATACATGGAACAAGATGTGCACTGGGTCGCATCACCAATCCTGTTGGACATTTTAACCGCTACTCTAATAATATTGGGTTTCAACAAAGCATAATCACAAACCAGTAAAATGCAACCTTAAAAGCAATCCAACTCAGACAGTTGCTGCTGACCTGGTATTGTGCAGTGGCATGACATCAGCACCAAGTCTCAGCTCCTATGTGTTTCGTCCAATTGGACATTCTCAGGAGGTCCTAGGACCAAACCTGTGTGCCAGTGAGTGAAAGAGGCTTAAAGGGGGTGTACATACCTGGAAGGATCCATATTTTAACACATGCGACTGATACTGTATTTGTTGTAGGAAACATATCTAGCCAGTCTTTGCTTCACAAGAAGGTGGTGGTTGGTGTTTTCTCTGATACACAAGATTGGAGCAATTTAATAAGTTGGTGTAAAATTAACCTTCTTACTTTGGCACTAGAAGTGTTTTTGGGACATTTTACTTGCCTGTTTTTGGACATTGAATGTAGATGTTAAGTTTTTGATATTGCACTTGATATCATTTATAATTTTTTGTTAAGGTGCATCTATGTATGTGTGTGGCACTGCACTGTCTGTTTATTGTAAAGATAAGGATATTGCCGCTCAAACAGCAGAAATGTAAAAATTGCTCTGCTCTATAGAGGGTTGTACAGGGGTGAGAATCAGGGGCGTAACTATAGGGGGTGCAGCAGTCGCGACCGCAACTGGGCCCTGTGATGCAGGTGGCCCATGCAGCCCCCTCTACATATGGCCCGGCAGCAGCATAGGCAGCTAGGGGTACCAGTGCACCATGCACATGGGTGGCTGGAGGTGGAGGGTGACTAGTAGAGCTCCATGCTCGACTATCGCACTGGCTGCTATTTAGTTGTGCATTCCCCGCATGACCTGTGTCCTCGGCCGGCTCCTCACAGTACCCCTCTCCTGCTCCATGCATTGCCGCTCAGTCCAATGTCTGTTCTCCCCAGCCAGAGTCCCGCCCCCCCCCCTGAGTCCAGCCCACACTGCACTGCATACTTCTCCCGGGTAAACAAACTTTAAGCACATAGATGCAGTGCAGCCCTATGAGAGCCCCCCGGAGGACACTGCATGCTTTTCTGCCAGCCCCCCTCCTCCCCCGTCATACACAGATGATGAAAGGTCTTTCTGGGAGATATGCTGATCACACACTGGATAGAGCCCAAGCCAACATGGATGAGTGCACGGCCTACAGCTTGGTCATGGTGAGTGAGAGGACCCCATCCCCCACACACCATTACATACCCCCTCCATTTCCCCCTGGGGACAGGGACCCCCACCTCCCCTGGGGACAGGGACCCCTTCTCATCTGGGGGCAGTAACTTCATCTGCCCTGGAGAAAAGGACCTCATCTCTTCTGGGGACAGGGACCCCATCCTGCCTAGGGACAGTCCCCCAATGGGGCACCTAAAAAAAAATTAAAATTAAAAAAAAACGCTGATACCAGTGGTGGAACTACAGGGCTCACAAAGGTCATACCTGTGACCACGCCCTGAAGTTCCACCACCAGACTCGGAGGGAAGGGCCCTGGCTGGGGTTCAGGGGGGCCCTTCATTGTTTCTTGCATCGGGGCCTTGAAGGTTCTAGTTACGCCACTGGTGAGAATAGAATGGGTTAAGCAAAGAATTGTACAGATGGTGGTAATTTGGAGGAAGGTGGGGGGGAGTACAATGTAATACAATCTGCAATTAAAATATTGTTTTCCGGTTTCTTTCTTAGAGGAGTATTTCAGCAGTAAAAAATGGTTAATGCGTGTAAATGCGTGTAAATGCACCTAAGCTCTAGGAGCATATAACAAAGGTATAAAGCTGGTATACACGGTGCATTATCTTTTCATTCAACCAGCAGGCTGAACAAAAAAACATACTCCCCTATATACTATTATATTCTGACAGTCTGGTGACTCCTTCCCTGTCAGAATACACTGATCAGCATTGCAGATCCATTGGCTGCATCAGCTGATTGAATGCTGTTTTTTTTCCCAGCAGGACCATTGGACAGAAGCTGATAGAATGATCTGCTTCTGTTGAACAGAAAGGGCTACACACAGAGCAAAATTCAGCTGGTTCCTGCTGAACTTGCCAACATTTTGATCCATTTGTACCCAACTTAAGAGGTCTGTTTTATCAGTGAAACACCCTCTAGTGTGCTAGGCTGTTAGTGTAGCTGTTAGTGTAGGAAATTTTAAGTTTAGCTGAGGATTAAGCCTGAGCTGTAAACCTGGGTCAGAGTTCAGTGACTCAGGGCTGGATGACTCATCCTAGCAGCCTCTCTGGTGCCTCACCCTGTTTTCTGAAACATTGGAGAATGTTATAGACGTAGTGGGGGGAGGCTAGGAGGAGCTGCTTGGAATATTTATGAGGACCTCAGCCAATCCCCAGTAAAGGGCTGACAGGGAGCAGGCCACCTCATAAATAGGCATGAATCATGCCAGCAGGGGCAGTTGGGTAGAAGATGGAGACAGGAGGCTGTTGATGGCCCTTGAGGGTGTCGTTTAGTCTGGGGAAGGGGGCTGACCTTGGGCTGGGGCTTGGGTGCTGGATAGTGTTAGGGGAACAGTTTGGGCCAAGCATGAGTTTGAGACAAACATTGGCTGTTTGTCTATTCGATGAACATCTGACTTGTCAGGCGTTCGACCATTTGCTCGGCCCACCGAATGACCACAATGCACTGCGCTGCCATACAGTGCATTGGAAGCCTTGATTGGCTGAAGCAATTAAAGCTTTTCCCAATTAGGGCACACAGCACTGTTAGAGGCATGACTGGACACTGTCACGATGAGTCTATCCAATCATGACTCATTGCTCTTAATCCTGCCCCACACTATAAAAATATTCTTCCCTAGCGAGTTAGTGTGCTATAGTGGACTATTGTGATTCTATTGTGAGTGCAAAGTATCAGAATAGTGTGAATCTAGTGATAGTGCAGTATAAGTGTAGTGTGACCATTCATTTTTACTTTAGTATCAGTTTAGTGTGAATATAGTGATAGAGCAGTGTGAGTGTACCATTAATTTTTACTTAGTGTCATTTTATTTTCTCAGGCATTGTTTACTGCAGTATATTGCAATGTGTTATTGCACATTTACCTCAATATATTTCAGTGCATTGGTACACATTTACTGCAGTATATTTCATTGCGTTGGTGCTCGTTTACCATTGTATATTTCAGTGCAGTATATTTCAGTGCGTTAGTGCACATTTAACACAGTATACTTCAGTGCATTGGTGCACATTTACTGCAGTATATTGCAGTGCGTTATTGCTCATTTACTGCAGTATATTTCAGTGAGTTGGTGCACCTTTTCTACAGTATATTGTAGTGCATTAGTGAACGTTTAATGTAGTGTATTTCAGTGCATTAGTGCATGTTTAACACATTATATTTCAGTGCATTACTGAACATTTAACGCACTATACTGCATTGCATCAGTGCTGTTTTACTGCAGTATTTTGTAGTGTGTCAGTGGAGTGTGTCTGCTTAGTGAGTGCTGAAGTTAATGTGCACAAAACACCACTCTCCATTAAAGTGCATTCACGTAGACATTTCCCCATCTTTATTACATTTTATTAATAAGCCCCCCATCATGTCTGGGAGGCCAACAATGAGAGGCAGAAGTTCCCATGGCACTGTGAGTGGGCCAGCAGCATATGTGTCCATGGGCAAATGTGGATGTGGTCAGTTCTCAGGCAGGGCATCATTTCCTCTGTTTGGTGATGTTACACTTGCTATCCAGCCACAGCATGCAGAGAAGGTGGTGGACTGGCTTACTAAGCCATCATCATCCTCCTCAACCTCCTTCACCCAAGCAGAGATGAGGGCAGCTGCCAGAGAGGCTTAATCTGTCTCCTTGTTCACAGCTACCATAGCTCCCAACTGTCCCTGATTTCGAGGGACTGTCCCTGATTTGGAGCAATTTCCCTCTGTCCCTCATTCCCCCCTCATTTTGGTCTGATCCATATTCTTGTATATAAAATGCACGTTTTATCTTTCAAAAAGTGTTTTCCAGTGCTAAAACTTTCATCCAAATGTTATCAAATGTTTTATAAATTTTAAAGCCAATATAATGGAGTAGTAATGGTAAAAAAAGCACCTGTGGATTTAATTACCTTTTTTTTTGTTAATTCAACTTTAAGGGGTGTGTCAGCGGGTGTGTCCCATGCCTACATACATTTCCTAGTAGGTTTCCCTCATTCCCATCTCAAAATGTTGAAAGGTATGCAGCTACTACTGCCATAGTCCCAGCATCAGGCATGGAGGAGACAGCTGAGTTATTTGAACACAGTATCAGCCACTTGCCCCTTGATGATGCACAGTCATCAACAGTACCTCTTTAGAAGGGGCCTCAAACTGGTGGCCCTCCAGCCGTTGTGAAACTACATGTCCCATCATGCCTCTGCCTGTGGGATTCATGCTTCTAACTGTCAGCCTTTCAATGCCTCAGGGATTTGTAGTTTTGCAACAACTGGAGGGCCGCCAATTTGAGACCCCTTCTCTATAGGGTTACGATGTGAAGGCACCAAATATAAAGGTGGGGATTTTATGTGGCGCTATCTATAATGAAACTACCTGTGTCTATTTAATAGTCATAAATAACACAATACACTGCAAGCAAATGTGCAAATAATGCAATACAGTCCAAACAACTGTGCAAATAACGCAATAGAGTGCAAATAAATGTGCAAATAATGCCAATAATAAAGGTGCATAAAATATCCGTAATAAGGTGCAAGAGAATATGAAACCGTAGTAAAGTGCAACCAAATTACTAAAAATGGTATCCAAAAAATATGTCCATGCAAATGGTGCAAATCACAGAAAAATTATGCATATAAAAATTTAAAATTAAAAAAAAAAAAAAAATCAAGCCAAAACAGTTTGCAAAATATAGTAAAGATCCAGTGAATTGTGTGAAACAAAGTCCACTCCAGTACTGTGCAATCCGTCCAAAACAGCTAGTGTTAGACTGTGCAGTGTGAATGGATAATGTGCAATCTAGTTCCTTCTTATGGCTTCAGTGCTCAACATGCACCCCTCGTTTCCCCCAGCCTCTCACCTCAAAGAAAGGTCCTAAAAGGACCAGATGCCGCTTAAAGAGTAGTGGGTAGTGGGATCATCCACCTCTTGTCAGTGTGCCTCCGGGACCCAGACTATGATCTTCCACTAACAGCACTCCGGATATATAAAAGAGCAAGGGAGGGGGCCGCCAATGTGTAGTATCATAAAAACCTAATTTATTAAATAAAACATCCACACTTACATTGACATAACGAACAACAGATGTAAATACCGATGCTTCCGGTCTCGGCCGCGACTCCTTCCTGACGCGTTGCGTCACGTATCACATGACGTATCACGTAACACATGACTTTCCCCCCTTGTCTAATTAACAAATTGTTAACAATCAGAAAAGAGCTTTAAAGTGGTTGTAAACCCATAAAAAAATACTCACCTTAGATCGAAGCGCCCCCAGCGGTCCCAGCACACAGGTCTCCCGGAGTTATTTCTGGGTATCATGGGCTCCGGCGCTGTGATTGGCCAGAGCCACGATGACGTCACTCCAGAGCCACCAGTAATGGCACATCAGCTGAAGCAATGGCACAAACAAGCCGTTGCTTCAGTGCACATGTTCTGCTGACATTGGCACATGCTGATACAGGGGATATCTCCTAAACAATGCAGGTTTAGGAGATATCAATGATAGCTACAGGTAAGTCTTCTTATAGAAAAATGGTTTGTAAGGGTTTACAACTACTTTAAAACAAGCCATGACTGACCTCTGTAGCTGCTTGTACTGTGAAGTCATTAGTTCTAAAAAGCCTTCAAAGATCACAGCACAGACCATAAGCCTCGATTCACACGAGCCTCCTGGAGAAATTTGATCTGGGAAGTAAAAACAAAATCTATACTTACCAAATCACTTTCTTCCCTATTTAAACATTTCCTACCCTGCCCAAGTGTACTTCAACAAGGTCTGTATATTCCAGGGGGCAGGAAGGACCAGTCGATCGCAAGAATTTATGGATTTTAATTTCCCTTCAGATTTAAAAGGAAAAAAGGGCCCAACAATGGAAGAAAAATACGTACAGTCCACCCCAACAAAAAAAAATCTTTTTCATGGGATACCCCTTAAATTCCACATCAGACTCAAAGGTCCCGGCATGGATTTTAATGGGGTTTGTACATGAAAAAAAACATTTAAAAAAAAACACAAAATCATTGGGTCCACCATAACAAACTCTTATGTTCAGACGTAATCTTGAGCTCATCCCTAGCAACAATAGTCATATCGTTCAACAGATGGACAACTTCAGGGTATGTGCCTAGGGATGCCTAGTACAAACTCTAGCTGAAAATTTATTTTAAAATGTTTATTTAAGATCCTCAAATATGTTCAACGTATTATAGGTTTCATCCATCTGGCCAGTACCATTGCCAATGCTTGATATGCTAGCCTCAATCCAGCCTACAGATTGTATTATGAGTCGTTTTTCAAGCTCTGAAGAAGGGGGAGCCCTTTGGCCCCTAAAAGCTTTGGCTGTGTCTGATATTCTTAATAAATGAGAATTAAAACAAATTTCATGCAAGATGGAAGTTTGTAGTAAGTAGTCTTGACTACATACCCAGAACTCAACAAATAAAGCTCATAGTTTGACCAGGGCTGGGTAGCTCATTCCAAGAAGACAATGGAGTGTATTTACTAAGGGCAAATTGACTGTGTATTTTGCAAAGTGCAGTTGTTCCAGAGCTCCAGTTGCCCTCTGCAACTGCACTTTGCATAGTGCACAGTCTATTTGTCTTTAGTAATTCAAACCCCAATATGTCCAATCTCCTCTCCATCACCAAACCACTTACCGGCAGATGTTACTTGAAGCAGGATGATCCCCAGGAGGACAAAGAGAGCTCCAACCGTGGAAGGTCTCATGATTGCTTACCTGAGTGAATATCTGTGTCGTAGCTCCAGCTCTGGAATTTATATCAGAAATTCTAATGGGAGGAAAGTGGTAGGACAGGAATGGGAACCGGTTTGGTTTATTTGTCTGTAGTGTTCTTCTATGAGATGTAGAACATCCTCTATTACATAATATGTATGTTTTCCTATTCACAGTAGTCACATCATTAATTACTTTCCTTCCTCAGGCCAAAAATAATTGGCACTTTGGTGGGATTACATTGTGTGGAAATTATTTTATTGCTTCACACGTTCATTGCACTCCCAGTCTCGCCTATTATTAAGTCTGGGTTAACACTATCTTTGCATGCAGCTCACAGCTGGGGTTTGGTGTGTCTCCGTTCACCATTTCAGGCCCAATTTCAGGCCCAGTTTTTTTTTTTTTCCAAACTTTTATTTATTGAAAAAGAAATGGTAGGGTACAGGTACACTAAAAAAAACATATATTAGTATTACAATGTGGTAATTAACAAACAGTTGAATCGCAATCCACAAACTCATATAGAAGAAACAGGTGATAATTCCAATGGCATTTACCTTATGAGCATGGATAGTTTGTATTTGTTTTTGTTTTTTTGAGAAATGGGTTAGGGGGTCATAATGTATATAGAGAGCATATGTTTGTCTTGTAAGGATCTATACTTATCATTCTTCATTTATTATTTTTATTTATTTTTTTTACCCCCTTTACTATGTTTGTTGTTAGTCATTGTTGAAGTGTACTGACTAGGGGTTGTTTCTAGTGCACAGCATTTATTTGCATTTGGGAGTATGAGTGTGTCCTGCACATTATACGTCTCTGTTTAGATGTATATGGGAAATGGGAGGGGTGGGGGATTGGGGATGGGGGGGGGGTAAGAGGGGGGTGGGACTAGAATGGGAACAGAAGTAGTGCAAGAGTTTCGACATTTTGATTACACGTTCTATATGTTGTTATGCAGTCCTAAGTGGCACTTTTCATATATTGTTGCTCCTTATGGGGTTCCTCACGTTTTTTTCTCCCAGGGGGAGGATCATGTGATGTTCGATTTGATTGTTGCTTAGTTCGTTGGATGTTCTTTGAAAATGTATTTCCCGATGTGCGTTAAATGTTATGCTACATGTATAGGGGGTAAGGTGTTCACAAGTGCATTTCTCGAAGGTACTCCCCTGATTTCTTAAAGTGAAGCCAGCATGCCCAAAGCTTGGAGAATTTGTGTGGGTGATTTCTAGAGACTGCAATCAGTTCCTCCATTTCTGCGATTTTGTTTATTCTTTTGAACCAATCTGACAGGGAGGGGGCTTTTGATGAGCCCCATATGGGGGGTATGCACATTTTCACTGAGTTAATTAACAATATTGTTAGTGATTTGTGGTATGCTGTATTGTTCGTTTTTTGGAGATGAAAAAGGAATTGTGCAGGAGAGTATTCCAACACGTCTGTGTTAATTTTTTCCGTTAGTGTATGGACTTGTTTCCAGAACTCTTGGATAGTCGGACAGGACCACCAGATATGCAGGAGGTCAGCAGGTGAGTTGTGGCACCTCCAGCATTTGTTTGGATGTGATGTATTGTATCTGTGTAGTATGGTGGGGGTGCGGTACCATCGCGTCATGATTTTATAATTTGTCTCTTGTATAGAGACGTTCAAAGAGCTCTTGTGTACATTCCAGTATACTACCTCCCACATTTTTTCTGTCATGTCTACATTAAGATCTCTTTCCCATGCCTTGCACGCTATTCCTGAGCAATTTTGAGTGTTATCCCATAACATATTGTGGAGCGCGGAAATAGCATGTCGTTGTGGGGTGTGGCTTAAGCATAGTTTTTCAAAATTGGTTAGGGCCTCCGATAGGTCCGTTGTGTTTTGAATACTCTTTATGTAATTCCTGAGTTGCCAGTATTCCAATAAGTTCAGGTTAGGTAAGGCCCATGTTGAGTTTATTTGGTCGTGAGGTAATGGTTTACCATCTTTTATTTGATGGTGTATTCGCAGGCCCGTTTCAGGTTGTTTTTTGGCTAGCGGGTGTTTCCCCATTCCAGGAGGGAATTGTGGGTTAAACAGTAATGGTGAGAGCGGCCCTGGTATTTTAGATAGTTTGAATTTGCGATTGACTTGTTCGAAGCATTCCAGTGTAGGACCTATGGTTGGGTGTCTCGAGAGTACTGCTGGCAGGAGGGTTTTTCTGATCCAGGGGGTCCCACTAATGTATTGGGGGGAGAATGAGTTCTCTATGACAACCCAGTCCTTAGTCTGTTGGTGGGTATGCCAGTCAACAATTCGTTGCATATGGCACGACCAATAGTAGCGTTGCATGTCGGGTAGTCCTATTCCCCCTTTGTTATTGAGTTTTATTAATTGCTCGTAGCTAATTCTGGGGCGTTTTTGGTTCCAAATATATGTTCTGGTTATTTTTCTAAGGGTTAGAAAGAATGAATTGGGCAGTTTGATGGGGATTGTTTGAAGAAGATAGAGTAGACGTGGTAAGATGTTCATTTTGACTATGGCCGTTCTCCCAAACCAGGAGAAGTGGGCCTTATTCCATTTTTTCAAATCTTCAGAAATTGTTTTGATAAGTGGGAGGAAGTTTGTCCGGAAGAGGTCTGATAAATTCAAGGGCAGTTGGATCCCTAGATATGTTAATGCGTCCGATTTCCATATAAATGGGAAATTTTGTTTGCATAGTGAGACCTGGCTGTCTGTTAGGCCGCGTACACACGCGCGGACTGTTCGCCCAACCTTGTTCGGCAAACAGTTTGTCAAACAGTCCGCTCAAAATTTGCATGAGCGGACTTGCCCACACACGAGCGGACTGTTTGACGAACAAGGTTGGGCAAACAGTTCGCTCAACTTTTGAAATGAACGGACTCGCCCACGTAAGGAGGAGGCAAATCCGCCCATTTCGAGCGCGTGTACAGGTAGGCGGGGCCCGCGAAGGAGACGTCGCGGGCTCCGCCGCCTGGAATGGGCTTAAAGGGGAACCCCAACGCCGAAAAAAATCGGCGTGGGGGTTCCCCCCAAGTCCACACCAGACCCTTGTCCGAGCACGCTACCCGGCCGGCCAGGAAAGGGGGGCGAGCGAGCGCGCCCCCCCCTCCTGAGCCGTACCAGGCCGCGTGCCCTCAACATGGGGGGGTGCCTTGGGGAAGGGGGGGGCCGCGCGGCCCCCCCACCCCAAAGCACCTTGTCCCCATGTTGATGAGGACAAGGGCCTCTTCCCGACAACCCTGGCCGTTGGTTGTCGGGGTCTGCGGGTGGGGGGCTTATCGGAATCCGGGAGCCCCCTTTAAGAAGGGGGCCCCCGGATACCGGCCCCCCACCCTATGTGAATGAGTATGGGGTACAATGTACCCCTACCCATTCACCTGTGAAATAAAGTACAAATAAAAACACAACACAGGGGGAAAAAATATTTTATTGCACAGCCGGGGGTCTTCCGTCTTCGGGGGTCTTCTCGCCGGACTCCTCCGCTATGTGTGTGTAGCTCTTTTGCCAGCGGAGGAGTCCGGCTTTCTTCCTCCCCGCCGCCGGCCTCTTCTCCCGACTTCGGGGGTCTTGTCCCCCTCTTCGGTTCTTCTGCCGGGCCACCGCGCCTGGTCCGGTGGCCCGGTCTTCTGTCGCCGTCTTCCGTTCTTCTGTCGCCGCCTTCGGTTCTTCTGCCGGGCCACCGCGCCTTCTTGTAGCTCTTTTACAGGCGGTGGCCCGGTCTTCTGTCGCCGTCGCCGCCTTCCGTTCGTGTTCTTCTTCTTGTTCTTCTTGTTCTTCTCCAGGCGATGTTGACACGTCGCTCCCTCCGGCCGGAATGCCAGAGCCGCCCTGCGCTGTGACTTATATAGTGACAATGGGGCGGGGTCACATGGTATATGTCACATGGGTTGATGTCACATGGTGACCCCGCCCCCTTACGATGTCATAGTCCCCATGTGACATCAACCCATGTGACCAACCCATGTGACATATACCATGTGACCCCGCCCCATTGTCACTATATAAGTGACCGCACAGCGCGTCCCCGGCATTCCGGCCGGAGAGCTCGTCGAGTCAACATCGCCTGGAGAAGAACAAGAAGAACAAGAAGAAGAACAAGAACGGAAGGCGGCGACGGCGACAGAAGACCGGGCCACCGCCTGTAAAAGAGCTACAAGAAGGCGCGGTGGCCCGGCAGAAGAACCGAAGGCGGCGACAGAAGAACGGAAGACGGCGACAGAAGACCGGGCCACCGGACCAGGCGCGGTGGCCCGGCAGAAGAACCGAAGAGGGGGACAAGACCCCCGAAGTCGGGAGAAGAGGCCGGCGGCGGGGAGGAAGAAAGCCGGACTCCTCCGCTGGCAAAAGAGCTACACACACATAGCGGAGGAGTCCGGCGAGAAGACCCCCGAAGACGGAAGACCCCCGGCTGTGCAATAAAATATTTTTTCCCCCTGTGTTGTGTTTTTATTTGTACTTTATTTCACAGGTGAATGGGTAGGGGTACATTGTACCCCATACTCATTCACATAGGGTGGGGGGCCGGTATCCGGGGGCCCCCTTCTTAAAGGGGGCTCCCGGATTCCGATAAGCCCCCCGCCCGCAGACCCCGACAACCAACGGCCAGGGTTGTCGGGAAGAGGCCCTTGTCCTCATCAACATGGGGACAAGGTGCTTTGGGGTGGGGGGGCCGCGCGGCCCCCCCTTCCCCAAGGCACCCCCCATGTTGAGGGCACGCGGCCTGGTACGGCTCAGGAGGGGGGGCGCGCTCGCTCGCCCCCCTTTCCTGGCCGGCCGGGTAGCGTGCTCGGACAAGGGTCTGGTGTGGACTTGGGGGGAACCCCCACGCCGATTTTTTTCGGCGTTGGGGTTCCCCTTTAAGCCCATTCCAGGCGGCGGAGCCCGCGACGTCTCCTTCGCGGGCCCCGCCTACCTGTACACGCGCTCGAAATGGGCGGACTTTCCGAGCGGGAACAGTCCGCTCATTTCGAAAGTACAGCGGACAGGCCCACACACGGGCGGACTGTTCGCTCAAACACAGTTTCAGCGGACAGTTTTTCGGAATTTCCGAAAGACTTTGTCCGTCCAACTGTCCGCTGAAACTGTCCGCTGAAAGCCCACACACGAGCGGACTGTCCGCCCAAACACTGTTCAGCGGACAAGGTTGGGCGAACAGTCCGCCCGTGTGTACGCGGCCTTAAGGTTATGTTTAGGGCATGGGATTTGGAGAAGTTTATTTTAAAATGTGCAATGTATTGGAATAGGTTAAAATCCTTGAGGAGGTTTGGGATAGATATAAGGGGGTCAGACAGGAAAAGCAAAATGTCGTCTGCGAATGCTGCTGTCTTGTATTCCTTGCTGACTATGGTGATTCCTTGGATATCTGTGTTTTTGCGTATTTTGCGTAAAAGGGGTTCCATTGTGAGGATAAACAGAATGGGGGATAGTGGGCATCCCTGGCGTGTTCCGTTTCGTATTTGGAAGGCGTTTGACAGAAGCCCGTTAGTTCGCACCCTCGCTCTGGGATTTGTGTACAAAGACATTATGAAGTTTAATATGCATTCTCCCAAATCCATTTTCCGTAATACTGCTTCTAGGTAATCCCAGGCTAACCTGTCAAAGGCCTTTTCTGCATCTAAGGAAAGGAAAAAGACAGGGGTGTTTGAGGTGGTTAGCCAGTGGTGGATGTTTAAAGCCTTGAGGGTGTTGTCCCTGGCTTCTCTGCCCAGTACAAATCCAACTTGATCTATAGATACAGTTTTAGTGATGAAGGGGAGGATACGATTGGCCAAAATTTTTGCGAATATTTTTAGATCTGTATTTAACAGTGAAGTAGGGCGATAATTTGAGGCTAATTTGTCACCCTTACCAGGCTTTGGGATGATGCAGATATGCGCTTCAAGTAGGGTGTTTGAAGGTGTGATGGGCTGAGCAAGTGAATTAAAAGCTCTTAGAAAGGGCGTTGATGTAAGGCTTTGGAACGTTTTATAGTATGTCATACAAAAGCCATCTGGGCCGGGGCTTTTTCCTGGTCTCATTTGATTAATGGCTGTGCTAAGTTCTTCAAATGTTATGGGGCTATCTAGCATTTGTGCTTGATCTTGTGAAATAGGGCTAGGGCCGTATTGGTTAAGGAATTCGTCAATGATGTTTTTGCGTGATCTATTATCATAACGCGGTTTCTGTTCTGGTGGGAGGTTGTACCCAATTTTTAGTCTGAATTCAGATCTGAATTGGACCAAAAGACGCACAGAGCTCCTGTGAAAAATTTGCACAAGAGATATGAGAACCTACTCCATAGAGAGCCGGTCAAAATCTCCTGCTATTGTGAATTGGATGTGGGGAACCCAGCCTAAATCTAAAGATGGTAGTCGTTGCTGGGACAAGGTTCTGCGGTACCCAAGATGAAGATGCCAAATTCCATTCTTCCATCTGGAAACTCAAACTCTTAACTTTATTTTGATTTGTCCCTTTTTATAATGGCATGTTTCTAGCACAAAGTTTTTTTTGCATTCCTGCAAAACAAACAAATGCAAATTTTGGGGGGTTTACAGATGAATGGTAAAAGATAAAAAAAAAAAAAAGGAAAAAAATATTGCTAAGGGAATAAAGCGATAAAGGGATAATAAAATAGATTTACAATTTGCAAAAAACACAATTGAATTAGTAATGGATAGCTATAGATTTCAAACACAAATTGATTATTTTGGGGGCCTTTTTTGTTTGTGTGCTTTTTAATTTTATTTTTGGAAGCTGTCAATAAAATGTAATTTACTAGCAATTTAGCCACTTGCCTACTGGGCACCTATATCCCCTGCCTGCCCAGGGCAATATTCAGCTTTCAGTGCTGTCGCACTTTGAATGACAATTGCGCGGTCATACAACACTGTACCCAAATTAAATTTTTATAATTTTTTCACACAAATAGAGCTTTCTTTGGTGGTATTTAATCACTGCTGAGTTTAAAAATAAATAAATAAGTTTCATAGTTTATTATTAAAGTTTGCAAACAGGTTATTTTTCCTCCTTATTGATGGGCACTGATGGGCACTGATAGGCTGCACTGATGGGCCTTGCTGAGGCGGCACTGGTGAGTACTGATTCGTAGCACTGATTGGCACTGATGGGTGGCACTGAAGGGCATTGATGGGTAGCACTGAAGGGCACTGATAGGTGGCACTGATGGGCACTGATGAGTGGCACTGATGGGCACTGATAGGCATTGGTAGATGGCACTGATAGCACCGATGGGCAGTGATAGTTGGCACTGGTGGGCACTGTTAGGCAGCACTGATATGCACTGGTAGGTGGCACTGTTGGGCACTGGCAGGTGGCACTGTTGGGCACTGCTTAACAGCAGTGGGTGTTTGTGTGTGGGATCAATGTCCCTCTGAGGCCGCGTACACACGCGGGGACTGTTCGCTCAACTTTGTCCGCTGAACAGTGTTTCGGCAGACAGTCCGCTCGTGTGTGGGCTTTCAGCGGACAGTTTCAGCGGACAGTCTGCTGAACAAAGTTTTTCGGAAATTCCGAAAAACTGTCCGCTGAAACTTTGTTTCAGCGAACAGTCCCCTCGTGTGTAGGCTTGTTCGTCAAACTAAGTTCCGCGCATGCTCAGAAAGGATTTACACGCCGAAGTTTGCATTGCAGTGTATAGGACGTCGTTTTCTAGTCCCGTCGTACGTGCCGTTCACGTCATCGCGCACGGTTTCAGCGGACTGTTCGTTCGTCGTGTGTGGGCAAGTCCGTCCATGCTAATTTTGAGCGGACTGTCCACTGAAACTGTTTGACGGACAAAGTTGAGCGAACAGTCCCCGCGTGTGTACGCGGCCTGACAGAAGCCGGTAACCTGTTTCTTTTTTTTCTCCTCACGCTGTCAGTGTGAGGAAAAAAAGAGCCGATTAAGATCTTCTGTTTACATCACAAGATCAGCGGTCATTGGCTAACAGTTGATCAGGTGGTAAGGATCTGTGCTCATCGGAGTCTTATGTGGATACATCACCCATGTGCCTGGAGAATTTCTTTCTTCTCTTCTCTCTTTTCTTTCTATGTTGCTGTTTAACAGCTTTCCATCTATAACCATTTTTGTTTTATTTTAAGTTTTATTTTTCTTGATTTTTTTAAAATTAGAATTTAGAATTTTTATTGAATTCTTATTCTTATAGAATTTTTATTGAATTTTACATTGTCACATTGTTATTGCCATGTCATATATAGTTTCTGTACATGACATGGCCAATTTTGTATTTTAATACACAGATATTTGTTATCTATGTGGGCAATGAGGGGTTAACAACAATCCACATTCAAAGTTTTTGAAATTTCAAAGCTTCTTGTAAAGTAGTCCAGCATCCAGTCTAAAAGGCCAAGCAGCCTCCTCCTTCTCTTAGATCATAGATGCATCCCCTCAAAGGGGAAAAATACTATCTCCTCGGGGCTTCAGACATTATCCCAGATACCATCTGGGCACACCTCACCAGAGGTTGACTGGGCCCTGCTTAAAGTGGTTGTAAACCCATTACAATCACTTTAACCTACAGGTAAGCCTAGATTAAGGTTTACCTGTAGGTGCAGGAAATATCTCCCAAACCTAAAAGGCACCAATGTCTACGACGCATGTGCCCCATCATGCTGTTAGTGGCTGTTCCAGCGCACATGCGCAGGAGTGACTTCATCGCTGCCAGCAAGTCACAGCGCCGGAGCTGTGATACCCATAAGTCACTACGGGATAGATGGCGGCATCGGAGGAGGCGAGCGAGGGCGGATGCGGGGGGCTTCGATCTCAAGTAAGTAATTCACAATGAGCTAGTATGCTATGCATACTAGCTCATTATGCCTTTGTCTTGCAGGGTGTATTTTTTTTTTCCAGAGGCTTTACTTCCTCTTTAATATTCAGGTTGGTCATTTGATTTCTCCCTCCTTGAGCTCTAGAAACTTCTAGAGACAGCGGGAAGCAATCTAAGTCTCAGCCTGTGAAGTTCTGAGCAGACCAAACTAAACAATCACTGCCCCCTGATTACGGAAGCAACCAAGAACTTAGATGTGGTGGCTACAATAGTTTTTTTTTTCAGGCATGTGTAGCACTCTTCTAAGGATTGGTAGGCTGCAATATATTACATTGTTTAAATTTGGGTTGTAGATATGTTTTAAGAGTGAAGGGATCCTACATCCATTCTCATAGTTCTTGCAGATTGTAGTTGTTTTAAGAGCTTGAAATCTGCAGTTGAAATGAATTACCATGAATAGCAGAATAGGATATAATACAAGCCAAACTAAGCAGCTGGTATAGAGTACACAAGGGCAGTTCTATTCCTCATAAGGTTGAGCATTGCACCATAACAAAATATTGCATATAACAAATAGAACTGTTCCAGACACATATAAGTACAGACTGTATTAATGCCCGTGTTCCCTGCCCCAGGGCATTGACCTATTTTTGCTTTCATGCAATATTCTGAATACCCAATGAAGGAAGTTTAAACCACTAAGTAAACTAAAAATGGGCCATAGAGATGTGATGATTGTCGGAAACAATAAGTTCTAACCAGCTACTTCTCTTCCTAAAGGCAAACCACATAACACATTTACTTATCATATGTAAAACTGACTGAAAAATCATTGTTTATTCAATTCTCTCATTGCCACAAACTTGATATTCCATATAATAATTGTAGTTTTAATACACTGATCTTTAACTACTTCAATACCAGGCACATACACCCCTTTCCTGCCAAAGCCAATTTTCAGCTTTCAGCCAGCACTGTCGCTGTTTAAATGACAATTGCCCGGTCATGTTACACTGTACCCAAACAGATTTTTTATCATTTTGTTCCCACAAATAGAGGTTTCTTTTGTTGGTATTTGATCACCTCTGCATTTTTATTTTTTGCTAAACAAATAAAAAAAAAAGACCTAAAATTTTGAAAAAAAAAAGTTTTTCTTTTGTTTCTGTCATAAAATTTTGTAAATAAGTTTTCTCCTTCACTGGTGGGCACTGATAAGGCAGCATTGATTGGCACTAATAAGGCAGCACTGATGCGGTGGCACCAATGAGGTGGCACTGATGGGCACTGACAATGGGCACTGATAGGCAGCACTGCTGGGTGGCACTGGTATGCAGGACTTATGGGCATTGATAGGTGGTACTACTGGGCACTCATGGGTGGCACTGGTGGGCACTGAAAGGCTGCACTGATGGGTATTTATGGGTGGCACTGATAGGCGGCACTGCTGGATAGTGATGGCCGAACGGTTCGCCCGGCGGTCGTTTCGCGGCGAATTTCCGACTTTCGCCGTCCGCGGGTTCGAACGCCTTTTTCCGTCGTTCGCCCCGGCGGACTTACGTGTTTAATGTATACAAGAACTTTAACCTTTCGTGACACGTTTATCATGTGTTACAGGACAACCAATTGAGACATGACAGCTCATGGACACTTGGACATTCCCCCTAACCTATAAATACACCCGATCCGGTGGCCATTTTACATTCTTTCTTCTGTCACTGTAGGGAAAGGATCCTGTGTGGAGTAGGGACAGAGAAAACGCTAGCTATTTGGTACACAAAAGTTCTTTTCAGGACTGGTATAGGTGTTAGGTCAGCAGCCTGAGTTTCTTTTGTCAGTTTAGATAAAGGGACAGAGCGCTGTATGCTGCTATTTTAGGGACAGCTCAGCCAGATTAGTCTTTCTTCATCATCATCATCATCATCATCATTAGCTGTTACTATCAGGTCCACAAAAGAGCTGTTCCAGCTAATCGTTCCAGCCTACTCTTTTTTGCCAATTTGTATAGGGACAGGCAGGAAGCAGTGTGTCAGGCAGTGAGGATAATTTTAAAGACTTGCTGTTACTATTAGTTCCACAAAGGTTCTTTTCAGGACTGGTATCAGTGGTACGGTAATAGGCTTGTACACGTATAATATTCTTTCTTCCAAATATAGAAAGAATATTATACTTGACTGCTGCCCTTCTGCTGCAGTCTGCTAATCATTCACAACTCACTTGTTCCACAAAGCTCTTTATCAGGACTGGTAACTTGGTCTGTCTAGGGTGCTACGGTACATAGGCTTGGGTGCGGTACAGTCTGCTGTTCTGTAAGGACCGCTATCGGTCCACAATACATAGGGTTGCCGTGCACTACTGCTGACCGCTGCCCTATACTGCAGCAGTCCTTCATTGGTATAGGGACTGACGTACAGTCTGCTAATCACTAACACACAACCTGCTTGGTCCACAAAAGTTCTTATAAGGACTGGTAACTTGGTATAGGGTGCTACGGTACATAGGCCTGAGTGCGTTACAGTCTGCTGTTCTGTAAGGACCGCTATCGGTCCACAATACATAGGGTTGCCGTGCACTACTGCTGACCGCTGCCCTATACTGCAGCAGTCCTTCAGCGGTATAGGGACTGACGCACAGTCTGCTAAACACTAACACACAACCTGCTTGGTCCACAAAAGTTTTTATAAGGACTGGTAACTTGGTATAGGGTGCTACGGTACATAGGCCTGAGTGCAGTACAGTCTGCTGTTCTGTAAGGACCGCTATCGGTCCACAATACATAGGGTTGCCGTGCACTACTGCTGACCGCTGCCCTATACTGCAGCAGTCCTTCATTGGTATAGGGACTGACGTACAGTCTGCTAATCACTAACACACAACCTGCTTGGTCCACAAAAGTTCTTATAAGGACTGGTAACTTGGTATAGGGTGCTACGGTACATAGGCCTGAGTGCGTTACAGTCTGCTGTTCTGTAAGGACCGCTATCGGTCCACAATACATAGGGTTGCCGTGCACTACTGCTGACCGCTGCCCTATACTGCAGCAGTCCTTCATTGGTATAGGGACTGACGTACAGTCTGCTAATCACTAACACACAACCTGCTTGTTCCACAAAAGTTCTTATAAGGACTGGTAACTTGGTATAGGGTGCTACGGTACATAGGCTTGAGTGCGGTACAGTCTGCTGTTCTGTAAGGACCGCTATCGGTCCACAATAGATAGGGTTGACGTGCACCACTGCTGACCGCTGCCCTATACTGCAGCAGTCCTTCAGCGGTATAGGGACTGACGTACAGTCTGCTAAACACTAATACACAACCTGCTTGGTCCACAAAAGTTCTTATAAGGACTGGTAACTTGGTATAGGGTGCTACGGTACATAGGCTTGAGTGCGGTACAGTCTGCTGTTCTGTAAGGACCGCTATCGGTCCACAATAGATAGGGTTGACGTGCACCACTGCTGACCGCTGCCCTATACTGCAGCAGTCCTTCAGCGGTATAGGGACTGACGCACAGTCTGCTAAACACTAACACACAACCTGCTTGGTCCACAAAAGTTTTTATAAGGACTGGTAACTTGGTATAGGGTGCTACGGTACATAGGCTTGAGTGCGGTACAGTCTGCTGTTCTGTAAGGACCGCTATCGGTCCACAATAGATAGGGTTGACGTGCACCACTGCTGACCGCTGCCCTATACTGCAGCAGTCCTTCAGCGGTATAGGGACTGACGCACAGTCTGCTAAACACTAACACACAACCTGCTTGGTCCACAAAAGTTTTTATAAGGACTGGTAACTTGGTATAGGGTGCTACGGTACATAGGCCTGAGTGCGTTACAGTCTGCTGTTCTGTAAGGACCGCTATCGGTCCACAATACATAGGGTTGCCGTGCACTACTGCTGACCGCTGCCCTATACTGCAGCAGTCCTTCATTGGTATAGGGACTGACGTACAGTCTGCTAATCACTAACACACAACCTGCTTGGTCCACAAAAGTTCTTATAAGGACTGGTAACTTGGTATAGGGTGCTACGGTACATAGGCCTGAGTGCGTTACAGTCTGCTGTTCTGTAAGGACCGCTATCGGTCCACAATACATAGGGTTGCCGTGCACTACTGCTGACCGCTGCCCTATACTGCAGCAGTCCTTCAGCGGTATAGGGACTGACGCACAGTCTGCTAAACACTAACACACAACCTGCTTGGTCCACAAAAGTTCTTATAAGGACTGGTAACTTGGTATAGGGTGCTACGGTACATAGGCCTGAGTGCAGTACAGTCTGCTGTTCTGTAAGGACCGCTATCGGTCCACAATACATAGGGTTGCCGTGCACTACTGCTGACCGCTGCCCTATACTGCAGCAGTCCTTCATTGGTATAGGGACTGACGTACAGTCTGCTAATCACTAACACACAACCTGCTTGTTCCACAAAAGTTCTTATAAGGACTGGTAACTTGGTATAGGGTGCTACGGTACATAGGCTTGAGTGCGGTACAGTCTGCTGTTCTGTAAGGACCGCTATCGGTCCACAATAGATAGGGTTGACGTGCACCACTGCTGACCGCTGCCCTATACTGCAGCAGTCCTTCAGCGGTATAGGGACTGACGTACAGTCTGCTAAACACTAATACACAACCTGCTTGGTCCACAAAAGTTCTTATAAGGACTGGTAACTTGGTATAGGGTGCTACGGTACATAGGCTTGAGTGCGGTACAGTCTGCTGTTCTGTAAGGACCGCTATCGGTCCACAATAGATAGGGTTGACGTGCACCACTGCTGACCGCTGCCCTATACTGCAGCAGTCCTTCAGCGGTATAGGGACTGACGTACAGTCTGCTAATCACTAACACACAACCTGCTTGGTCCACAAAAGTTCTTATAAGGACTGGTAACTTGGTATAGGGTGCTACGGTACATAGGCCTGAGTGCGTTACAGTCTGCTGTTCTGTAAGGACCGCTATCGGTCCACAATACATAGGGTTGCCGTGCACTACTGCTGACCGCTGCCCTATACTGCAGCAGTCCTTCATTGGTATAGGGACTGACGTACAGTCTGCTAATCACTAACACACAACCTGCTTGTTCCACAAAAGTTCTTATAAGGACTGGTAACTTGGTATAGGGTGCTACGGTACATAGGCTTGAGTGCGGTACAGTCTGCTGTTCTGTAAGGACCGCTATCGGTCCACAATAGATAGGGTTGACGTGCACCACTGCTGACCGCTGCCCTATACTGCAGCAGTCCTTCAGCGGTATAGGGACTGACGTACAGTCTGCTAAACACTAATACACAACCTGCTTGGTCCACAAAAGTTCTTATAAGGACTGGTAACTTGGTATAGGGTGCTACGGTACATAGGCTTGAGTGCGGTACAGTCTGCTGTTCTGTAAGGACCGCTATCGGTCCACAATAGATAGGGTTGACGTGCACCACTGCTGACCGCTGCCCTATACTGCAGCAGTCCTTCAGCGGTATAGGGACTGACGCACAGTCTGCTAAACACTAACACACAACCTGCTTGGTCCACAAAAGTTTTTATAAGGACTGGTAACTTGGTATAGGGTGCTACGGTACATAGGCTTGAGTGCGGTACAGTCTGCTGTTCTGTAAGGACCGCTATCGGTCCACAATAGATAGGGTTGACGTGCACCACTGCTGACCGCTGCCCTATACTGCAGCAGTCCTTCAGCGGTATAGGGACTGACGCACAGTCTGCTAAACACTAACACACAACCTGCTTGGTCCACAAAAGTTTTTATAAGGACTGGTAACTTGGTATAGGGTGCTACGGTACATAGGCCTGAGTGCGTTACAGTCTGCTGTTCTGTAAGGACCGCTATCGGTCCACAATACATAGGGTTGCCGTGCACTACTGCTGACCGCTGCCCTATACTGCAGCAGTCCTTCATTGGTATAGGGACTGACGTACAGTCTGCTAATCACTAACACACAACCTGCTTGGTCCACAAAAGTTCTTATAAGGACTGGTAACTTGGTATAGGGTGCTACGGTACATAGGCCTGAGTGCGTTACAGTCTGCTGTTCTGTAAGGACCGCTATCGGTCCACAATACATAGGGTTGCCGTGCACTACTGCTGACCGCTGCCCTATACTGCAGCAGTCCTTCAGCGGTATAGGGACTGACGCACAGTCTGCTAAACACTAACACACAACCTGCTTGGTCCACAAAAGTTCTTATAAGGACTGGTAACTTGGTATAGGGTGCTACGGTACATAGGCCTGAGTGCAGTACAGTCTGCTGTTCTGTAAGGACCGCTATCGGTCCACAATACATAGGGTTGCCGTGCACTACTGCTGACCGCTGCCCTATACTGCAGCAGTCCTTCATTGGTATAGGGACTGACGTACAGTCTGCTAATCACTAACACACAACCTGCTTGTTCCACAAAAGTTCTTATAAGGACTGGTAACTTGGTATAGGGTGCTACGGTACATAGGCTTGAGTGCGGTACAGTCTGCTGTTCTGTAAGGACCGCTATCGGTCCACAATAGATAGGGTTGACGTGCACCACTGCTGACCGCTGCCCTATACTGCAGCAGTCCTTCAGCGGTATAGGGACTGACGTACAGTCTGCTAAACACTAATACACAACCTGCTTGGTCCACAAAAGTTCTTATAAGGACTGGTAACTTGGTATAGGGTGCTACGGTACATAGGCTTGAGTGCGGTACAGTCTGCTGTTCTGTAAGGACCGCTATCGGTCCACAATAGATAGGGTTGACGTGCACCACTGCTGACCGCTGCCCTATACTGCAGCAGTCCTTCAGCGGTATAGGGACTGACGCACAGTCTGCTAAACACTAACACACAACCTGCTTGGTCCACAAAAGTTTTTATAAGGACTGGTAACTTGGTATAGGGTGCTACGGTACATAGGCCTGAGTGCAGTACAGTCTGCTGTTCTGTAAGGACCGCTATCGGTCCACAATACATAGGGTTGCCGTGCACTACTGCTGACCGCTGCCCTATACTGCAGCAGTCCTTCATTGGTATAGGGACTAAGAGTTTTGTCACAGGGTCATTTAAAAAATGACATGCAGAGGAAGAGGCAGGCCCTTCCGCAGGGGTGGTAGGGGTAGGGCAGGAGCAACAGGCTTGAGCCAAAGTGGGAAGTTGCAGAAGGTGCGTTCAATTACTTTAAAGGATGCACCAGACTTGGTTGAGTGGCTCGCTCAGCCTTACTCTTCTGCACCCTCCTCATCCTCTCGATCTGCACCCTCTTCTTCACTCTCTGCTATGTGCACCCCCAAAGACACTACCACCAACAACACGACCACCACCACCACCACCACATACCTTCCGCTTGAGTCACTGGAATTATTTTCCGATCCATATCAAGAGGACATTTCTGATGCGCAGCCACTCTTGGTATTGGATCAGGAAGAGGAGGTAGCAACAAGCGCTACTCAGCAGTCTGACGCCAGTACCCAGATCAGCCCAAGGAGGAGGTTGGTCCCCGGTGTTGCTGCCTACTCTACTTATAGCGGTGGGGAAGGTGACGTTGATGATGACGTGTCTAGTGATGTCACGTGGGTGCCCACAAGAGAGGAAGAGGAGGGGAGTTCAGAGGGAGATATGGACCAGCAGATAGGGAGGAGAAGCAGCAATGACTTACATTGCACAGCAGGGACAAAGCAGACTGCAAATGTATCAGGAGCGAGTCATCGACCATGTACGGTCACATCTGGCGCTCCCAGGACACCGGCACATGGCTCCGCAGTGTGGGCTTTTTTTAACGTGTCCGCTGCTGACAATAGCGTTGCCATCTGCAATCTTTGCAGTCAACGCGTTAGTCGCGGTAAGCCCAATACTCACCTAGGGACGACCGCCTTAAGAAGGCACATGAGCAGCCATCACCGAGCCCAGTGGGAGCAACGGAACACACAAAGCCACACTGCAGGCTCTCACCGTCCAGCCTCGTCTTCTACTTCTCCTTCTCCTCTCTCCTCACAATTGTCCTCCACTCCACCTTCCATCACGCCAAGCTCACATTTTTCTGCAAAAAGGCAGGCTTCCGTGGGCCTAATGTTTGAGCGTAAAAAAATGATGACGCCGGATAACCCTCTTGCCCAACGGTTGGCGGCTGGCTTGTCAGAACTCATAGCCCGCCAACTACTGCCATATAAACTGGTGGACTCGGAGGCCTTTCGCAAATTTGTGGCCATTGGAACACCACAATGGAAGGTCCCAGGAAGGAAGTATTTCTCAGAGAAGGGCATCCCAGAGCTATATGGCCATGTTCAGCGGCAAGTGAATGTATCTCTGGCACACAGTGTCGGTGCCAAGATACATCTGACCACAGACACGTGGTCTAGCAAACACGGGCAGGGAAGGTATATCAGTTTTACTGCCCACTGGGTGAACCTTCTGACGGCCGTCAAGCATGTAACCCGTGGCACCCGTGTAGATTTGGTTTTACCGCCACGGATTGCATGCAGGCCTGACTCTTCTTCTCCTCCTCCTACTCCATCCTCCTCCCTCTCCTCCTCAGCTGCCTCCTCCTTTTCCGCTGCTAGCGTCTCTTCCACTGCACCGCCCAAGCTCCCCAGAACCTATTCCACATGCCAGGTGAGACGTTGCCATGCCGTGCTGCGTCTGTTGTGCCTGGAAGCAAAGAGCCACACTGGCCCGGCACTCCTTTCAGCTTTGCGTTCACAGGCAGATGAGTGGCTAACACCGCTCAATTTGACAGTTGGTAAAGTGGTGTGTGACAACGGTGCCAATCTGCTTAGCGCATTGAAACAGGGCAAAATCACGCACGTGCCGTGCATGGCACACGTCTTAAACTTGGTCGTGCAGCGATTCCTTGTCAAATACCCTGGGGTCCAGGACATCTTGCGGCAGGCAAGGAAAATCTCGGCCCATTTCAGAAGATCTTACACGGCCATGGCTCGCCTTGCTGACATTCAGCGGCGACACCATCTGCCGGTCAGACGTCTTATTTGCGATTGCCCGACGCGATGGAACTCAACCTTCTATATGCTTGATAGGCTGCTCCAGCAGAAACGTGCAGTTAACGTCTACCTGTATGAACTCTGCGAAAGAAACGGTTCTGGGGAGCTGGGTTTTTTTTCACCGCGCCAGTGGCTGCTCATGCGCGACACATGCAGACTTCTGCGGCCATTTGAGGAGATCACCAAACTGGTCAGTCGCAGCCATGGCGCCATCAGTGACATGGTACCTTATGCCTTCTTTCTGGAGCGTGCATTGCGTCGTGTCATTGATCAGGCTGTGGAGGAGCAGGAGCGGGAAGATGAGGAAGTCGCAATGCTGGATGAATTCCCAGGGGGGGCTACTCTATCTGAGACAAGTCAACAACAGGAGTCTGATGAGGAGTCAGAGGAGGATGGTGCCGGGGCGGATGAGCAGGAGCAAGAAGAGCATGCTTTAAACCTTTCTGGGATCCCTGTTGTGCGAGGATGGGGAGAGGAGAATGAAGAGGACGACATTATCCTGGATGATGAGCAGGAGCCAGGCCACCACACCGCTTCCACTTTAGTGCAAATGGGGGCCTTCATGCTCCAGTGTTTTAATAGGGACCCCCGTATAAAAAGCATGAGGGTCAAGGACCAGTACTGGGTGGCAACGTACTTAGACCCCCGGTACAAACACAAAATGGCGGAAATGTTACCGCCGTCGCAGAGGGCTGTCAGAATGCAGCACTTCCAGGCCTTGCTTCGAGAAATGCTGCATTCTGCTTTTGCGTGCGCTGGCAGAGGAGCAATTCCCACTCCCAGAGAAGGATTTGCGGGTACCAATCCAACAGCGCCTGCAAGAAGAGGCCGGTTTGAAGATGTGTTGGTGACTTCGGATATGAGGTCATTCTTTCAGCCGACCCATCGACAGGTGTCATCCGGATCCAGCATCAGGGAACGCCTAGACCGTCAGGTGTCCGACTACATTGGGTTAACGGCCGATGTGGACGCTCTGAGGAGTGATGAACCCCTAGACTACTGGGTGGGCAGGCTTGACCTCTGGCCAGAGCTTGCCCAATTTGCAATCGAACTGTTGGCTTGCCCCTCATCCAGTGTCCTGTCCGAAAGGACGTTCAGCGCAGCAGGGGGGATTGTGACCGATAAGCGTACTCGCCTAGCTCACCACAGTGTTAACTACCTCACATTTCTAAAAATGAATGAGGCATGGATCTCGGAGGAATTCAACACATGTGATCAGTAGACCATGTATATGTCTATAAACAATTTTTGGAATCAAGCACACAGACCTTCTTAATTCATTTGGCTCACTTCCCTGACCCAAAAAAGCACACCGTACTATATGCCCCTACCCTCCTCTTTGAAGAGGTTGAGCGGTGTCATATTTCTACTGGGGCTGCTTATTATGAGGGGTTCCCACCATCCCTGTGCTGTGCTGACTTCCTCCTGGGTGTTCTTATTATGAGGGGCTCCCACCATCCCTGTGCTGTGCTGACTTCCTCCTGGGGGTTCTTATTATGAGGGGATCACACCATCCCTGTGCTGTGCTGACTTCCTCCTGGGGCTGCTTACGGTGCTGCTGTCAGCGCTGTATGTCACGGAGCTGCTGTCAGCGCTGTATGTCACGGAGCTGCTGTCAGCGCTGTATGTCACGGAGCTGCTGTCAGCGCTGTATGTCACGGAGCTGCTGTCAGCGCTGTATGTCACGGAGCTGCTGTCAGCGCTGTATGTCACGGAGCTGCTGTCAGCGCTGTATGTCACGGAGCTGCTGTCAGCGCTGTATGTCACGGAGCTGCTGTCAGCGCTGTATGTCACGGAGCTGCTGTCAGCGCTGTATGTCATGGAGCTGCTGTCAGCGCTGTATGTCACGGTGCTGCTGTCAGCGCTGTATGTCACGGAGCTGCTGTCAGCGCTGTATGTCACGGAGCTGCTGTCAGTGCTGTATGTCACGGAGCTGCTGTCAGCGCTGTATGTCACGGAGCTGCTGTCAGCGCTGTATGTCACGGAGCTGCTGTCAGCGCTGTATGTCACGGTGCTGCTGTCAGCGCTGTATGTCACGGAGCTGCTGTCAGCGCTGTATGTCACGGAGCTGCTGTCAGCGCTGTATGTCACGGAGCTGCTGTCAGCGCTGTATGTCACGGAGCTGCTGTCAGCGCTGTATGTCACGGAGCTGCTGTCAGCGCTGTATGTCACGGTGCTGATGTCAGTGCTCTGTATTACGGTGCTGCTGTCAGTGCTCTGTATCTCCTGCACCCTCTTGTTTGCCTACCCTGGTCCCTGACCTTCCCTCTCCTCCATTGCCTTCATTAGCTCCATAGTCCTGAATTGTCAGAACAATTTCCCAAATAAAAAAAAAATGCTTGTAGTTATCGATCCCAAATTCACCTCATACATGTATTATGCTATTGTCCAGGTGGTGGGACTACGTGCTACCCCCTAATAATTACCCCGTGGCCGCAAATTCGACCTAAAGGTTTGCGAAATTCGCCTCCCATTGAAGTCAATGGAGCCCGCGGCGAACGGTCGTTTTCGCGAACGTTTGTGTCCGTTCGCGTTTCGCGTTCGCGAAACGTCCCGTCGGAAGTTCGTCCATCACTACTGCTGGACACAGCTGGGGACTAATGGGCACTAATAGGCTGGGCACTAATACATGATACTGATGGGCACTGATATGTGGCACTGATAGATGGCATTGATAGGCATCACTGATGGCACTAGCACTGGCAGGCATTGGGGACAGGCACTGATTGGCAGCTGCCTGGGCACTGATTGGAATTTACCTGGTGGTCTAGGGTGGCATACCTGGTGGTCCAGTGTGGTGGCAATGGCTGGTGTTCCTGGCAGCATCCTGGTGGTCCTGGGTGGGCATCCAAGGAGGGCTGTGCTGATAAACAATCAGCACAGACCCCCCCCCCGTCAGGAGAGCAGCCGATCGGCTCTCCTCTACTTGCTTCTGTCAGATGCAAGTGAGGAAAAGCTGATCAACGGCTCTTCCTGTTTACATCGTGATCATCTGTGACTGGACATGGCTGATCACATGGTAAAGATTCTCCATCAGAGGCTCTTTACAGAGATTGGTGTAGACTGACACACTGCACCATGTATCGCCGCAATGCTCACCCCGACGGACACGCGAGAGTGGTCATTCTGGAGGGCCCTCATATGACGTCCACCCATAATGAGAGCCACCCCTCCCTGTAGTCATTTAACGCCCGGTGGGTGGGAAGTGGTTAAGGGGTGTCCGTATAAAAAAAATTGCATAGCTGTTTATCCATCAAAACTGAATCTAAATGTCGTTCTGCACAAATGGGGCCAAATTGAATGATTTCAGGCTATATTCTCTGTCAGATCTCTGTCTGGTATCTCTGTAAGATACCTCCTTATGGCCGCTAGATTGTGGGTGAGGCCAGGAGCTGTGGTACCCAGTAGAAGGAGCGCACTCACGCAGAGATGGTAGAAGTTCTTGTATTTGGGAAAGTAGCAAGGCAAAAGATACAGAAGTGTTTTGTAGAAAATATCAACATTGTCTCAATATAGTGGCAACAAATCACATATCATTAACACAGACATATAAGTAAACAAATATGGAAAGTCATTACTCAGCAGACTGACCTTATTAAGAACAGACACATGCTCAAGTAATGGGAGGACAGGGCATAGCATGAAACTCACCCTAACCATAGAGAATCCCAGTGCTATCAGGCACATATGTTATGGGGATATGGTATGGGGGGGAGGGAAGGAATCAAGAGGAAAGTTCCAACTTAAAGACATATATAACTCATCAGAATGGCAGGCCCTTCAAACAGCAATTAATCCACTTAAACCACATATACGTATACGCACCCTAGGAGATATGGTGGCCATAGCTGATCCCACATTTGAGGACACAATGGCAGCAGAGACTGATTTTTCATATGTCAACCTGTGGCTCGAATGGATGAGGCATAGTGCAGGGAAACATAACAGGACCAACTGTTATGTGTGTGGTGAAGCTAGACCGCATTTGGGAACAGTGCCATTAAATATACCCACTCAAGAGGAGTGCTTTCTGAGCCTGTTCACCAATACTTCCACTGACCATTCCCAGTGTGAAATATGGAAAAGAGAATATCCCATAGTAACCAAGACATCCAAGCCTGGGGAGGGTATCACCATATATCCCGGTAAATACACATGTTATGGGAACTACCAGGAAACAGGGAAGTTCTTGGGGAACTTCTCCATGGGTTATTGTGCCTCCTACAGCAGTGTATCCACAGATCTGGTTCAGAATCAAACTCAATCTTCGGGAGACATGTATTGGATCTGTGGGGACATGAAGATTAGGACTAAGTTAACAGACCAATGGACAGGGGAATGTGCACTTGCCAAAGTCATAATGCCCCTGCACATTTTTTTTGGGAGGTGATCCAGTAGCAGAAGGGGAGCACTTATCTGAATCCAGCGGGATGCGCAGAAATTGCCCATCTGGTGGTTTTGACCCATATATATATATATATATATATATATATATATATATATATGCCAAAGAAGTCCTAAGGGGGGGTTCCAGATGAATTCAAAGCAAGAGACAAAGTAGCTGCAGGATTTGAGTCCCTGATTCCCATAATTACTGTAAATAAGAATGTAGATTGGATTAATTATATCTGCTATAACCAACAGAGGTTTGTTAAATATACCAGGGATGCACTTCAGGGTTTAGCTGAACAACTAGAGGCCACTTCACAAATGACTTTCCAAAATCGTATGGCCTTGGATATGGTTTTAGCTGAGAAGGGGGGTGTGTGTAAAATGTTGCCTGTGACAAGTACATGTTGAACGTATATCCCGGACAATACAGCCCCAAATGGCAAGGTAACCTTGGCTATAAAGAAATTAGAGGATCTCTCAGAAGAGTTAAAAAGAAATTTGGCAACGCGACCTGACCTACCTCTCCCAAGCATCCATAGAAACAATGTTTCTATCGGATCACCATCCCATTACAATGACTCTCACCTTCGCTGAAACGACCCCCAAGTCCAAGATGTGGAGACTGAATCCCTCCCTTTTAAAAGACCCGGCAATTTTGCAACAAATACGCTCCCGAATCCAACTTTACTTCAAAGAAAACCTATCCCCTGACATATTGGCTCTCACACTCTGGGAGGCCCACAAGTGTGTCATCAAGGGGATACTAATCTCCCTAGCAACCGCCTCGAAAAAGAGAAGCCAGGAACTGATTAATTCCCTCATTGCACAAATCCACAAACTCGAAAGGACGCACAAACAGACCACCTCCCTATCGACACTCCAGGACCTCATCCAAACACGCTCCATGCTTTTAGATGAGCTATGGAAACGCACCAGAAGACGATACATCCTCGGCCAAAAAAATTTCTATGAACATGGGAATAAAAGCGGGAGACTCCTGGCCCGCACAGTCCAGGCAGCCAAATCCCAGACGACAATACACCAGATACGGGACAGCAAGGGAAATATACTCTCCAGAAACATGGACATTGCCAAACAATTTGAAATTTTTTATTCTAAACTTTACAATTTGGCGCGAGACAAGACAGACACCTAATATAGGTAACCGCAATGACAAAATCGAAGACTTGTCTCTCCCAATACTGCCCGAAACCACTCACACCTCAACAAGCGCAAGCCTTAGAACTCCCTCTCTCTTCAGAGGAACTTTTAGTAGCAATTAAACAAATGAAAGTGGGTAGAAGCCCAGGACCGGATGGTCTACCTCTTATGTACTACAAAACCTTTACAGACGAACTGACACCTCCCTTAATACGGGCATTTAACACTCTAGCAGACCCCAACACCCCTCCAGGTCGTATGCTGGAAGCACACATAACAGTCATCTCCAAATCCGGCAAGGACCCAACGCAAGTGTCCAACTATAGGCCCATATCGCTACTTAATGTAGACATTAAACTTTATGCAAAGATACTCGCCAATAGATTACTTCCCCTCATTCCCGGCCTCATTTTATCCGACCAGGTGGGCTTTATCCCCGCTAGGGAGGCTAGGCATAACACTATCCGCACATTGAATCTACATCACTGGTTTACCTCAACCCTGTCCCACAGGTTCTTCCTGTTCCTTGATGCGGAGAAGGCGTTAGACAGGATGGCCTGGGACTATATGCAGGCAGTACTGAAAGGAGTGGGACTCCTGCCACGTATGTGCGCTCATATTGATGCCTTGTATGCAAACCCCTCAGCTAAAGTGAAATCAGCAACAGGACGCAGCAGGGCTGCCCCCTGTCACCCTTAATCTTTGTTCTGACACTTGAACCCCTGCTCAATAGATTAAGAGCCAACCCTGATATAAAAGGATGTGTTGTGGGCGACAGAGAGTTCAAGGTAGCAGCATATGCGGACGATATTTTGTTGTCATTACAATCCCCGCGCACTTCCTTACCTAATCTTCTCAGTGATTTGAAACAGTTCGGGAAATTATCAAACTTAAAGATTAATTACTCAAAATCATACGCCCTAAACGTCTCACTTCCTCCACAAGAAGCTACTCACTGTCAGGACTCCTTCCCATTTAGATGGCAGAAGGATAGCATCCCTTATCTGGGTATCCAAATCACAAGGAAAATATCAGAGTTATACAAACAAAACTTTCTACCCGGGCTCTCCAAAATTCAAACAGAACTAACAGACTGGGCCAACTTAAATGTCTCCTGGTTCGGCAGGGCGGCTTTGGTAAAGATGATGGTCCTCCCCCAGCTCTTATACCTGATGCAAACGATCCCGATTCACCTCCCTCCCTCCTTTTATGCATAGTAATAAAAAGTCCTGCACCACTTTTATTTGGAAGAACTCGGCCCCACGTATCAAATATTCCCTCCTAACTCGGATTAAAACAAGGGGAGGGATAGGACTCCCTGACCTTTCTAAATACCATTTAGCTTGCCACCTAACCAGGGTGCTAGACTGGTGGATCCACAAGGCCAGAAAGACTTGGATTACTTTGGAGCAACATTTTACCAACGGAGTGCTTCACTCCCTTCCCTGGATTACCCCGAACCATTGGAACCAGGCCATTAAAACACACCCTTTTATCTTTCCTTCCCTAGTGGCCTTTAACCAAGCTTTACGTCTCTACAGAGGCAGAGATGGAAGTGTGGACTCCTTGATATAATCTCCACCCCAGATATTGCTCCTTTTATATTATATAAATTCTTATAAAAATTATTTTGCTATAAATTTGGTATCTATTATCTGTTTATCCCCGCTTCTTATATTATGGACACGGGAGGATTCCCGTTGTTTTCTTAATTGATTGGCTAGTAATTTACCACACTTGTTCCCGTGCTGATAGACTCTATGTGCCAGGAATCTATATTTGTTTTTAATTTTCCTATGTACAGTGGTGTGAAAAAGTTTTTGCCCCCTTCCTCATTTCCTGTTCCTTTGCATGTTTGTCACACTTAAGTGTTTCGGAACATCAAACCAATTTAAACAATAGTCAAGGACAACACAAGTAAACACAAAATGCAATTTGTAAATGAAGGTGTTTATTATTAAAGGTGAAAAAAAATCCAAACCATCATGGCCCTGTGTGAAAAAGTGATTGCCCCCTAAACCTAATAACTGGTTGGGCCACCCTTAGCAGCAACAACTGCAACCAAGCGTTTGCGATAACGTGCAATGAGGCTTTTACAGCGTCCTGGAGGAATTTTGGCCCACTCATCTTTGCAGAATTGTCCTAATTCAGTTACATTAGAGGGTTTTCGAGCATGAACGGCCTTTTTAAGGTCATACCACAACATCTCAATAGGATTCAGGTCAGGACTTTGGCTAGGCCACTCCAAAGTCTTCATTTTGTTTTTCTTCAGCCATTCGGTGGTGGACTCGCTGGTGTGTTTAGGATCATTGTCCTGCTGCAGAACCCAAGTTCGTTTCAGCTTGAGTACACGAACAGATGGTCGGACATTCTCCTTCAGGATCTCTTGGTAGACAGCAGAATTCATAGTTCCTTTTATCACAGCAAGTCTTCCAGGTCCTGAAGCAGCAAAACAGCCCCAGACCATCACACTACCACCACCATATTTTACTGTTGGTATAATGTTCTTTTTCTGAAATGCAGTGTTCCTTCTACGCCAGATATACTTGGACACACACCTTCCAAAGAGTTCCACTTTTGTCTCATCGGTCCACAGAATGTTGTCCCAAAAGTCTTGGGGATCATCAAGATGTGTTGTGGAGAAATTGAGACGAGCTTTGATGTTCTTTTTGCTCAGCAGTGGTTTTCTCCTTGGAACTCTGCCATGCAGGCCATTTTTGCCCAGTCTTTTCCTGATGGTGGAGGCATGAACACTGACCTTAACTGAGGCAAGTGAGGCCTGCAGTTCCTTGGACGTTGTTGTGGGGTCTTTTGTGACCTCTTGGATGAGTCGTCGCTGCGCTCTTGGGGTCATTTTGGGCGGCCGGCCACTCCTGGGAAGGTTCACCACTGTTCCATGTCTTCGCCATTTGTGGATAATGGCTCTCACTGTGGTTCGCTGGATTCCCAAAGCTTTGGAAATGGCTTTATAACCCTTTCCAGACTGATAGATCTCAATTACTTTCTTTCTCAATTGTTCCTGAATTTCTTTGGGTCTCGGCATGATGTGTAGCTTTTAAGGATCTTCTGGTGGACCTTACTGTGTCAAGCAGCTCCTATTTAAGTAATGCCTTGATTGTGAACAGGTGTGGCAATAATCAGGCCTGGGTGTGGCTAGAGAAATTGAACTCAGGTGTGGACAACCACAGTTATAGTATGTTTTAACAAGGGGGGCAATCACTTTTTCACACAGGGCCATGATGGTTTGGATTTTTTTTCACCTTTAATAATAAACACCTTCATTTACAAATTGCATTTTGTGTTTACTTGTGTTGTCCTTGACTATTGTTTAAATTGGTTTGATGTTCCGAAACACTTAAGTGTGACAAACATGCAAAGGAACAGGAAATGAGGAAGGGGGCAAACACTTTTTCACACCACTGTATATGGTGGATAAGGTCTCCTCTCAGTCTTTCCAACTTTTTTTTCCTTTTTTACTCTTGAGCCATGTGCTATTAAAGCCCCCCTCAACACCCGCCTTGTGAGCTGTCCATATTACTTGCTCCGTCACTTCTGATTTGTTTTCTTTAAAGTAGCTCACTATTTTATTATAAATATCCTCCACTATCTGTTTATCATCCAAGAGAGTTTCATTTAATCTCCAAATCCTTTCCCTTTTATCACTCATCCCTGGCTGAAATTTCATTGCCACCGATGCGTGGTCCGAGATTGATATAATCCCGATTTTTACCTCCTTTACATATTCTAAATAATACTGCTCTACCATAAACATATCTAGCCTGGAATATACTTTATAGGTTTTTGAGTAATGACTATAATCTTTTACCCCCTCATTATATGCACGCCAACAGTCTACTTAATGTAATTGTTTTATATATTTTTTCACTGATTTCAACGCCCTATATGAAATATCCTTTTTCTCTGATGTTGTATCTAATTTATAATCTAGGGTTATATTAAAATCCCCTCCTAATATCACGCAGCCTTCGCTAAACTCATCCAGCTTTTTCATCATCTTTACCAAGAAATCAGCTGTTCCCTTATTTGGTGCGTATATGGCGGCAAAGGTGTAACACAATCCCTGTAATCTTCCCTTTACTAATAAGTATCTTCTTTCTGCATCTACATATGTCTTCTCACATTTCATTGGACATGTTTTCTTAAATGCTATGGATACCCCTCTGGCTCTGACTATAGGGGAGGGTGCATGAAACCATTGATCATATTCATATCCTGGCAGTTTGGGGATCGCTCCGAACACAATGTGCATCTCCTGCATGTATATTATATCCGCCAACTGATGACGCATCTTGTGCCATAAGCAGTCCCTTTTTGAGGGAGAGTTTAGTCTTCTTACATTGTACGTCACTATTTTGAACACATTATCCATCCTCTATCCCACCTCTGAACATATAAATGTTATCCTTTTTTTTTTAAAATATTTGCCATTTGATTTTCCCTCTGCCTTTCTAATTCCGGTCGGAACCCTTCCTGTTACCTTATTTCCTTCCCTCCCCGGCTCTCTCCACCCTGGGGAGTTCCCTCTACTGGGAGACTTCCCCTGCTCAGGCTTCCCCAGCCCTCCCCACCGCAGATCAACCAGTCCTTCATCCGGACCTTTCTATTTGTTATAATTGAGCTCGTTTTACAACCCGGACTTTAACTCTAATTCCTGTATCATATATTCAAGGCACCTTTACCATTTCCTACTACTTTATATTGTGGTGTAAAGGGATCATCGGGAGGAGGGGATAGGGGAATAAGGGAAAAACCAGCAACTAGAGAGGAGCAAAGAAAAAAAAAAGGGGGGGGAGGGGAAAGAGGGGAGGGGGGTGGAAAGGACTGGTCCGCAATCATTACATTACCATCCTAACCATCTATCTCACCTCCTTCTCCAAAAAACAAATAAAAAAAGAGAGAAAATATTAATAAATAATAAACTAATTGTTACATTCCCCTTTATTATGGGTTAGAGTTGTGTTATACGTCTATAAATTTAACCTATTGGACATTAATACATGTGTATATATTTTCCAGCGGTGGGTCTATTTTTAGAAAGCGTTTTGGTTGTTTTAGTGTTCCTCAATGTCCAACATCATGTTCCCTTTTAATGACCAAACATATTTGTTGTATAAGAACAGACCCAGGATAGAAGAAAGGGGCTTCCATAACCATCAGGAGTTATCTTAAATCCATTAAACCTTTAAAAAGCTCTATTCCCCCTTCTGCCCCCCCCCATTTAGTGTCAATAAATGATAATACATTTTTTCGAAAGGTAGAAACTTCAACCAAATTTCCAAATTTTTGCTGAAATGTCACAAACATGAACTGCCAACTTTGCTCATTTCTATTTATTACTAAATATATATAAATGAAGAAAATATAAGGGTCCACTTACATTAACCACTTGCCTACCGGGCACTTAAACACCCCTCCTGCCCAGACCAATTTTCAGCTTTCGGTGCTCTCACACTTTGAATGAAAATTACTCAGTCGTGCAACACTGTACCCAAATACATTTTTTGTCCTTTTTTTCCCCACAAATAGAGCTTTCTTTTGGTGGTATTTGATCACCTCTGGGGTTTTTTATTTTTTGCGCTATAAATGTAAAAAGACCGAAATTTTGAAAAAAAACACATTTTTCTTAGTTTCTGTGATAAAATGATGCAAATTATAAATTTTTCTTCGTAAATTTTGGCCAAAATTTATACTGCTACATATCTTTGGTAAAAATAACCCAAATTAGTGGATATTATTTGGCCTTTGTGAAAGTTAGAGAGTCTACAAGCTGTGGTGTGAATCATACAAAATTGATCACATCTGATGTACTGGTGGTCTATCTAATTTCTTGAGACCCGAACAAGCCAGGAAAGTACAAATACCCCCCAAATGACCCCTTTTTTGGAAATAGACATTCCAAGGTATTTAATAAGAGGCATAGTGAGGTTTTTGGTGTTGTAGTTTTTTTCACACAATTCTTTGCAAAATTAAGATGTTTTGGTTTTTTATTTTTTTCCCCACAAAATTGTCATTGTAATAGGTTATTTCTCTCACGTGGCATGTGTATACCACAAATAATTCCCCAGAATACATTCTGCTACTCCTCCAGAGTATTATAATACCACATGTGTGGGACTTTTTCACAGCCTGGCCACTTAGAGAGGTGCAACATGCAGGGAGCGTGTCACGTGTTCTAGGAGCATAAATTACACATCTAACTTGTTGACTACCTATTACACTTTTGAAGGCCCTGGAGCACCAGGACAATGACACGTGACACTGACATGGCACTTATGGCAGATGGCACTGATACGTGGCGCTGATGACATTTGACACCGATGACAGATGGAACTAATATGTGGCACTGATGACACGTGACACTGATGTGGCACTGATGACAGATGGCACTAATACGTGGCACCGATGACAGATGGCACTAATAAGTGGCACTGATGACACCTGACACTGATGACAGATGGCACCAATGCGTGGCATTGGTGGCACGTGACACTGACAGGTGGCACTGATATGTGGCACTGATGACACATGACACTGACAGGTGGCACTGAGAACACATGGCACTAGGGACAGGTGGCACTGGGGACAGGTGGCACTAGGGATGGGTGGCACATGGCACTGGGGACAGGTGGCACGTATAGGTGTTACTGGGACAGGTGGTACTATTGACAGATGACACGGTTAGGTGGCACTGGGGACAGGTGGCATTGATAGGTGGCACTGGGGACAGATGGCACTGACAGATGGCACTGGGGACAGATGGCACCGATATGTGGCACTGGGGACAGGTCACACTGGGGACATATGGCACTGATAGGTGACACAGGGGACAGATGGCACTGATAGGTAGCACTGGGGACAGGTAGGCATGTGTGTGTGTTTCCCTGTGTGTGTGTGTTTCACTGTGTGTGTGTGTGTGTGTGTGTGTGTGTGTGTGTGTGTGTGTGTGTGTGTTACTATGTGTGTGTGTGTGTGTACTCACTCTCACTGATGCTGCAGCACGGAAGCTCTCCCTCCTCACATGCTGTCTCTGTGTGAGGAGGGGAGCTGGCGATGAGAGATGATCTCATATGTTTACATATGAGATCACCTCACATTGGACAGGCCGATCGAGTGCTAAATGGCCGCTGTGATTGGCCATTTAGCATGATCTGTGATTGGCTGTGTCCGAGGGACACGGCCAATACAGAATTTCCCTGATGCGCGCCCGCGGTGGCATACATTGGGGAAGTAAACAGGAGGACATCCAGGGACGGCCTCCTGGCAATTAGCGTCTGCTCTGTAGCCGTCTTTTGGCTATAGAGCGGGCACAAAGTGGTTAAGGATCATCACATTTCATCGTACGTCAAACATTGCAGCATTTCTGCTTGTCTGGACAGAATGCGACCCCATTGCACTCTTTTGTTACCGAGAACGGCGCAAAGGATTCCTAAAATTTACATTGTCCTTTATCTATACACAAAGGAAATTATATATCAGTACATGTATGTATAAAACAGTTATATCGTTCAAGATTTGAGCACTTTATGCAATTGTATAGATGATTTCCCTTTTTTTTTTATTCTCTTTAGACAGAATGATGATTATGATGATATGCTATTAACTTAAAAAATAAATAAGCACGGCACCTAAAAGCTCCTGCAACACAACATACACTATATGGCTCAAAGCTTGAAGACACCTGACCATCATGCCTATATTTGGTTTTACTCCCTTGTTATCTCTCATCTCAACTATTAAAACTCCCTCCTCATTGGCCTACCTCTACACAGACTATCCCCCTTAAGTCTATCATGAATGTTGCTGCCAGACTCATCCACCTTACCAACTGTTCAGTGTCCTCCACCCTTCCCTGCCAATCACTCCACTGACTTCCGCTTAGTATCCTGAACCCCTTTCTGACAAACCCTCCACTGGCTTCTTTTCAGTGTGAAGGCAGGTTCAGTCTTTCTTCCAACACAGGACAACGTTGGTTGTGGCAGATTTTTACACCCCTGGCTTGAAACACCACCCGGCCAGAGAAGAACCGATGGAAGTGCAGGATGCACGATACCGGAGACACCACTCGCCATCTGACACAAGACCCATCCCAGCTCTGATGGTTCAGCGCCAGCATCCGAGCCCCATGAAAGTTCCCCCACAGATACTGTAAGTACACAAACTTTTTCTTTGCAGTCTCACCAGCTTTGCTGTGACTGAATTCTACCCACAATCTCCTATAATGTGGCGCGTTGAACAGAGCTCTAACTGCAGCTAGCTGGTATCCGTTCCCAACATAGCCCCCACTTTATTCCCTCCGGCCCCATAATCACTATACCCTGGGGAGACCAGCTATTCCCTTCCCCAGCAGCTACTCACGAATGTGCATTCACGGGAAGACAGCAAATGAACACCTGAACCAGGCTCCCTTCTACCTATTGGAATCTTTATTCCTCCACCTGAAGGATCTTAGCCTTCGCACGAATCGTAATACCACTTCTGCCAGCCCTGACATCCGGCCGAGACTGCTCATGTCTAACATTGTTAGGACTTGCAGTATCCCCTGGATAGAACACCGCTATAATTCCCCACCTGAGCATACCACCGGCTTCACCTTCCTGGAATATGCCAATCACGGGCAAAGTAGCTTATAGGTTGGTGACTAGTACATTGGTCCGCAGATCTCTACTACCCGAGGCCCAGGTAACTTAAAGTTGACAGCGGACTTACTCCTTTCCGTGGGAGAATGAGCCCCCTATGCATTACCATCCATACTTCCTATTATGCATTACTCATTATGTTCTACAGTGGGGCTAAGGAATGTAACAGCCATTTTAACTGGTTCCCGACCAGCGCACGCCGGCAGAATGGCACGGGCGGGCGGGTATATTGGCGCACAGGTACGTCCAATCTTTAATGCTGCCATGCCATCGCAAGCGCGCCGCCGGTGGTACGCTCACGTGCCGGTCGGGACCCCCATGAGTCTGGTCGCGGGTCCAGCGGACTCGATCACCGCGGGCATACCCGCGATCGTCTCACGGGGCGGCTGAACTCCATGTGATTGGAGCAGAGATCAGTGTTCACTAAATGAAAGCCCAGCCCCAACAGTTAGTAACAGTCCCCTAGGAACACTTAACCCCTACACTGCCACCCACTGGTTAACCTCTTCACTGCCAGTGTCATTTACACAGGAATTAGTGCATTTGTATAGCAGTGATCGCTGTATAAATGACAATGGTCCAAAAAATATGTAAAAAATGTCCGATGTGTCCGCCATAATGTCGCAGTCACAATAAAAATCGCTGATCGCCGCCATTACTAGTAAAAAAAAAATTAATAAAAATGCCATAAAACTATCCCCTATTTTGTAAACGCTATAACTTTTGCGCAAACCAATCAATAATCGCTTATTGTGATTTTTTTTTACCAAAAATATGTAGAAGAATACATATCGGCCTAAACTGAGGGAAACAAATATTTTTTTATATATTTTTGGGGGATATTTATTATAACAAAAAGTAAAAAATAATGTGTTTTTTTCAAAATTTCGCTCTATTTTTGTTTATAGCTCAAAAAAATAAAAACCGCAGGGATGATCAAATACCACCAAAAGAAAGCTCTATTTGTGGGAAAAAAAGGACGTCAATTTTGTTTGTGAGCCACGCTGCACGACCGCGCAATTGTCAGTTAAAGCGACGCTGTGCCAAATCGCAAAAAGTGGTCTGGTCTTTGGCCAGCAAAATGGTCTGGGGCTGAAGTGGTTAAGATGCACCTCCCCCATATGACTCACTACTGCAGCCCCGTGAACCAGTCTGACAGAAGTCACTGAATCTATTATATGTAAGGATGATTCCTATAACCTAACATATGCCATTTATATACCCGCTATAGGTGGGTGCTGTGGTTATAAACATCCTCAATCTCTAAATGCATTCTGCTCTCACCATATATTGCTGATAACTAGATATTTATGCTACAACAATATGTGAATTGCTTCCCATGTTACAGTGGTTTGGATGTTTGAATTTTAGCTCAAATGTTGTCCTAGGGTGCCACCTACTGCCACTCTCTGTTTTTCACCAAAACTCTCTCTAGCAGATGCAATATTTGTTAACAACATTGCGAATGCCAACCAAATGCGAGTAATATACATTTGATTTACTATGCATTGCATTCTACACGTGACATGCATCTCAGAGACGTAACCCTTAACTACCCGACCTGTAGAGGCTCTTAGAATGTGAAATTGTACTATCTTACTGAATATACGATGACTAAATATTATCACCAGTAAATACCGACAACTTAATGAACGAAACAAAGACTCCTAGCCCTCCGCCTAGCTAACCCATGTGAGTATCTTGTGGCATTGCGTAATCAGAACAACAGCCAGGTTCTACCTCCCTTCAGGGTTTACGCTACCACAGGGTATCCTGTTATATGGGCTTACCAACAACACTATATATAGGTGCTCATGCCCTACTTCTAACAAATTACACTCCCTAATGTCATTAGAAGACCCAGTTGTGGTAGTCTACCCGTTAAACATTCCTTCCCGAAAATGACGGAACCCACTCTCTACCTTTTTCCCCATAATTACTACGATCTCACGATCATATACCAACCTGCTAGAAGCCAGAGTCATATATTTTGAATTATAATAAAAATAAATATTAGTGCGCTAAAAAAACTATAAATGATCAGAAAATTGAATTAAACACAATAATGTGTCTACACTTCACATGGATTTATAGGGTACACCCTAATCTCATATCCATGAAAAAGTGCTCTTGTGCATAATTATGTGCAAAACATACATATATAAAGTGCCCAATGTGCATAAAAAAATAAAAAATAAAATCTTAAAATGTGATCATTTATGTAGATTCCAACAAAACATTAAATAAAGTGCTTTAGGTGCTAAAAGTGCACAATTGCTAGATAAAATTACCAAGAGAAAAATTCATGTCGATTTTCCCTACACAAAACTTAAATATACATAGACATCACATATTGTATGGTGTATCACATTTTAAGATTTTATTTTTTATTTTTTATGCACATTGGGCACTTTATATATGTATGTTTTGCACATAATTATGCACAAGAGCACTTTTTCATGGATATGAGATTAGGGTGTACCCTATAAATCCATGTGAAGTGTAGACACATTATTGTGTTTAATTCAATTTTCTGATCATTTATAGTTTTTTAGCGCACTAATATTTATTTTTATTTACATTGTTTATTGAGGGATCATTATCATTGGTGCAGCTATTTTCTATAATTTAATAGGTTTTTTATTTATTTTTATCTACCGGTATATCAGCGCTTGAGTATTTGCATATCACAATATATATTTTGAATTCTCACTCGGCTACGTTCTGACAATGCAAAACATAAAATAAATAGGCCTCAGCAGGGTACCCTCTACCTTTTTTTTTTTTTTTTTAACCAATGTTTTTTATTAAGTTTTTACGAAGTATACAAGTTACAAGAACAATATTGTTACACGGAATGAAAGAAATATAACTTAAGGAGTACGCAGACTCCGTCTCCACCAGCAGAATTATAATGAATAAAACAGAGTTATGTCACCACAGAAAAGTTTAAGGAATGTACCAACACTCAACAATGTTTACTGTACATAGGTTCCCATAGTTTCCATCTCTTATAAAATGACTTAATATTGTTTTCCTTAAAAGCAATAGTTTTTTCGTAAGAGTAAGAATCATCAACTAGACACAACACTTCCCTTAGAGTAGGTACAACCGTAGACTTCCACTTACGCAGAATAATCAATCTGGCTGCAAATATTATGTGCATAACTAAAGTGCGACACGAGGGAGGATAAATATCCATATCTATACTTAGAAGAGCTTGTTCTGGTTTGAGCGGGTTTAGGATACCTGTCAGTCGTGCAATTACCTTAGATATTGAGTCCCAAAAACTCCGTACAGACACGCAGTACCAGAGCATATGTACTAATGTGCCCACCTTATTACACTCCCTCCAGCATAGATTTGATCCATCTTTGTTATATTTCCCTATAATGTAAGGGGTTTTATGCCATCTCCAAATTATTTTCTGGGCTGCCTCTCTAAAATTTGAACATCTGGTGATTGTATAGTTATATTTAATAGCGGACATCCATTGGGTGCGTGTGATCCTAATGTTTAAGTCCTTTTCCCATTTAATTAACGGGGGCAACACTTCAAAACTCGACTTGCTCCCAATGATACTGTACAATCTTGTGATTCCTCTCCCGCGACCAAACTCCGGCTGCCACATTTCCCACACACTTTCTGGAATTTCAAGATGATATTTCCCCAATTTAGGTACTATACTCGCCAATCTGGCATAAGTCAGGAATTCAGTCGCGGGCAAGGAAAATTGGGACTGAAGAGCATTAAAGGACTTTACTTGCGAGCCGTCTATTAAATCATGTACATAAGATACACCATTATCTGACCAAGTTTTTAGGTTTAAGTCAGTAGTAAAAAGCGATAATGTCGACAAAGGGATGGGAATAGTTCTATGTTTAATCGTCACATCTCTATTATACATAAAAGAGTTCCATGCCTGAATTGTTGCGGCTATCGTAGGATGTTGGTAATGTAATTTTAGGTCACCGATAGTTGTGGCGTAGATTAGTTCTTTTAGAGATCCTTGGGTTACTTGATTTTGTTCGCAGCTACACCAATGTTTTGTTTCAGAGGATTGGAACCAGAATCGAAGCTGATCGATAATGGCTGCAACGTGATAGTCTTTGAGGTTCGGTACGCCCATTCCCCCAGCCTTTGTGTGTTTAGTCACAGTGGAAAATTTACACCTTGCTTTTTTCCCTGCCCAAATAAAGTTGGCTAATTGGCCTTGCAGCCTACGGTAGTAGGCTGAAGGCAACCGTATGGGAAGCGCCCTAAACAAATATAGCAGTTTAGGGAGTAAGAACATTTTATAAGCCGCTAATCTCCCTGACCAGGTTAAATAATATTTCCTTAGTCTATTTACCTCTTTTTCTAGTTCTCCTATCATGGGTTCAAAGTTAAGAGTGTATAGTTGAGATATGGATTTGGACACCTTGATTCCCAAATATTGTATTGCCCCTTCCGTCCAGGGATATGGCGTCTCACTTCGAATTTGCTCTTGGGTCATCATGTCTACTCCTAGATTCAAGACGTTGGACTTTGAAGCATTTATCTTATAATAGGAGATGTGGTTGAATTCGGTCAATATGTCGTGAATAGCATATAATGATCTTGCAGGATCTTCAACTGATAGAATCACATCATCTGCGAATAATGAGATCACATGTCTAGAGTCCCCAATCTGAATACCTTTTATTAGAGGGTGGGTCCGAATTCTCTCCGCCAGCGGCTCCATCAGTAATGCAAAAATTAAGGGTGATAATGGACACCCCTGTCGTGTTCCATTTGTGATGCAAAATTGTTCCGAGAACATGCCTTCAGTAAAAACATGCGCTGATGGTTTTGAGTATAGAGCCGAAATGGCGGAGAGAACCCGGCCCTTAAATCCAAATTTCGAAAGGACCGCCGAGAGGTAACCCCAGTGGACACGATCGAAAGCTTTTTCGGCGCCCAGGGACAGGAGCACAGCCGCACTACCCTCTACCTTTTACATGTTATCCTGTTACGTTACCAACGGGGTTTTTGTTTTTGTGTTTGTTTTTGTTTTAATTACTGTCTTATATTACTGGGTCGGACAAAGATATTGGTTAACACGTGCATCTGTTTAATTAAATATAAGCTCACGATGTTTAGTTCAGAGAAAATGTTACAAGACAGGCATAGGTTGTGCAACCTGACACAAACAGTCCCACCAACCACTCTCTGATGCAATTGCCTCTCTGGAAGCAACCCTCCCACAGTGCACTTTTATCTTTTTCAATACTATCCTATTGCACATCATGCAACCAACTGAACATCCAAATCAAAAGGCATTTCAATACTCCTGGCGAAACACTGCCCCTTCCAACTCAGTGAAACATTCATTGACAAAGACGGTAGATTTCTCTTTCTGAAAGGGTCATAGCTTGGTAAAAAGATCACCTTAGCGAACATATACGCCCTGAACAGCGGTAAGGTTACCTTCTTTCACGACATAACCAAAGCACTTACCGTATTTCAAGAGGGCACCCTTATCTTAGGAGGTGATTTTAATGTCTCTCTGAACCTTCTCCAAGACACCTCTAATGGCACATTCTCTCTCCCCTATGCCGCTCTACGTTCCATTAAGTATCAACTACAGGATCTGTTGCTTCACGACTCCTAGCGCACATTAAACCCTAACGGCAGTGGTTTCACCTTTATTTCAGGCCCACAACAGATACTCCAGAATTGATTATCTTTTCATGTCACAGAATGACTTACCCTTCCTTCAGCGTACATCCATTGACCCCATGTTCTTATCAGGTCACCACCTCATTTTCATGACTATATCGTTCCTGGAGGTACATAATCGCCCACAGTCCTGGAGATTAGATCCCTCTCTGCTCACGGATCTCTCTATTGCAGAAGAGGTTAAGCTCCACATTAAACAATACTTCATGGAAAATGAACCCACAGATACCACTTCAGTCATTACCTGGGAAGCCCACAAATGTGTAATAAGGGGCATCCTAATTGCAGCAGCTGCCAAATGAAAACGGGAGAGACAGGGACATCTCACAGAACTTAACACCCAAATTAAGAAGCAGGAGTGTGCACATAAGCATACACAAGCTTTGGATACCCCACACACTCTTCTACAAACCAGAGCTGAACTTCTGGAAGTACTAGGCAAAAAACGAAGATGCAAATATAACCGTCTCAAAAATGTTACTACAAATATGGTAATAAAGCTGGGAAACTATTGGCTACGACCCTACAAGCTAAGAGAGCTGCCTTGAGGATACATTCCCTGACAGATGTAAACTGAATTCAACCCCTGACATAGCTAAGCAATTTGTCGATTATTACTCACAACAATATAACCTCCCCCCAACCAACCCATCAAAGGACACTACATCAAGGAGACAGTTAATTACTGATTTCCTGAAACAATGTAGCCCTGTACCAATATCAAACACCTTGGCGTGGGATTTAGATAGCCTTCTGACAGGAAAAGAAGTTGAACTAACACTGATACAAATGAAACCTGGCAAAAGTGCAGGACCTGATGGACTGACAGTGGGATATCATAAAACCTACTGAGAGCTCCTCACCCCCTTCTTTATTTTGGCTTTTAACTCTTTTGCATTACCCTCCGAGTCCTCACGAGACCTATTGAAAGCCCACATTGCGTTAATTCAGAAGGTTTCCTCCCTGGTCACCAACTATAGACCAATCTTGTTACTGAACGTGGATCTCAAGTGGTTTGCCAAAATACTAGCCTATCAACTTCTCCCCTTGTTTCCCCAGCTGATTGGTCTTGACCAAGTTGGTTTCATTCCAGGCAGAGAAGCAAGGAATAACACACTCAAGGCCAATAATATTCACCACTGGCATACATCCAACCACCGCCAAGGGTTTCTTGTTTCCCTTGATGCAGAGAAGGCATTCAATAGAGTGGCCTGGGACTATATGACTGAAGCATTAAAGACCATTGGTCTTCCCTACCAAATGCTAAACTTTATACTCACACTCTACTCTAATCCCACAGTAAGAGTCTGCGTAAACGGCCACCTATCGGATGACTTCTCAATTTCGAACGGAACGTGCCAGGGATGCCCCCTATCCCCTCTAATCTTCGTCCTTACTCTTGAATCACTATTAAGATGCATTAGAGCAAACCCAGATATTAAGGGAATCAAAATAGATCACCATAGCTACAAACTAGCCGCATTTGCAGACGATGTCCTTTTTTTTTCTTACTGAACCACAACAATCCCAAACCTACTCAAAGACTTCAACACATTCAAGTCTCCAAATAACCTACAAATCAATTTTTTACGAAGTCCAACGCCCTAAATGTTACATTACCTTTGGACACCTGCCAACAGTGCCAATGAAATTTCCAGTTTAAGTGGAATAAACACATGATCACATACCTAGGCATCCAATTACCATTCTCCTCACAAACCTATACCCCACAAATGGATGGACCTCCTGTTTGCATCGCTCTTTGTTATATACATGCTTTTTTCTACTCTTCCAAATGTGATTTTTTTATCCTATTTTTAATAAATTGCCTTCTTTATACGGTATCACACTATGTTAGCCCATCTTCTTTTCATTGCATGATATATCCCTCCTGGCATTTACCTTCCACCCTTCTCACGATGATTGGAGCCTTCAAGTCACTATTCAGTGACAGTCCAAGGTCGATTGATACAGATCTAGGATCAGCTGTTTCAAACAGATGTATTCAACCTAATAAGCTCTGCAGACTTGGGTGGTGTAAGCCCTGCCAAGTCAATAAGATCTGGTAAGCCTCATCCACCTTACGGTGGTTGTATTTTTGTTTTTCCCTTCACAGTTCATACCGGTGATTGGAATCCCCCATATGGCTAACAGGACTGCACATTTAATCAGATTTCTTTGGAGTTTTTTTTGCAGTTATTATACTAGCACATTATTATACGAGCACATTTTTCAGAAATTACTCAAATTTTTTCTGAGTTTGGACTCACATTCATTATGTGTTCATCCTTGTTTATTGTATGTGTTTCTGTTCAATAGTGACACCCTAATTTCAATCTCTCACCTTATTTATGGTATAGTCGCTATACTAGCACAATTTTCACCATATTTGTATTTTTTTCAGAAATCTCACTTTTTGTTTGTTTGATTCACATTTCACCATGTATGAATCTCTGTTTATTTGATACATTTATGTTTAAGTCACATTTATATAATTTATTTATGCAAATCAGCTTTTGCAACCTTAGCGCTGCACTTATTCATTCACTATACCCCACAAATTACCTACCGTTAATACGAAACATAATAGGGGATTTGAAGTCATGGTCCACAGGGCTCTTCTCTTGGTTTGGCAGGGCTGCTATCATTAAAATGAACATTCTACCCAGAATTTTGTAGCTGCTACAAACTATCCTGATAAAGCTTCTGGCCGCCTTTTTCTCAGCGTACCAGAAAGCATGTACAGACTTCATTTGGGGCACGGCACACTGAGAATAAGCTACTCTAGACTTACCGTCTCTAAACTCAAAGGAGACATAGGTCTCCTAGACCTACGAAAATACCACCAAGATTGCCATCTAGCTAGAATTATTGATTGGAACATCCACTCCAAGGTTAAAGCTTGGGTTCAGCTAGAACACTCTATGTTCTCTCTCCCACTGTTCCAAACCCCTTAGATTACAAAACACACCCTTTTGACTTGCGAAAACGACCCGCTCATTCACCCGACATTAATTTCCTTCCATGAAACGTGCCGCAAACACAAAATATCGTTGATTAGGCCCCCTGACTCCACTTCGTCATAACCCAGATGTTTCGCCAGGATTCTCCACATCCTTTCTGACAGAATCATAGTCACACCCTACCATTCGAGAACAATTCTTCGAAAGAGGCCACCTCGTCTCCCAACCAAACCTAGCTACACGGATAACAAATGGCACATTCCCTTTTTGGACGTACATACAAATTAGCCCCATCATGAATGGTCAAGACAAACCACCTCCTTCGAATCGCTATGCTTGGAAACTGAACCCAAATGTCACTTAATTTTCTATATGTACACTTGACCAGTGTAGTTCAGAGGTACTCAACCTGCCTCTTACTGCTATACTACTTGTACTCCAACAACCCCATTTCTTACCCTTCTAAAATGATGAGACCACACCTTAATTTTGGAGTATAAATGGCCATAGCAGCCTATTTATTATTCACACCATATAAATAACTCCAATATCAAATATATACCAAAATATCACCTCCGTAACAACTTGTTTAACTCCAGTCTGTTGGTCTTTGACGGCACCCCTGAACTCCAACACATATTCCACCAATGCACTGCGGGACCCTTTTCCACACAATAGGCCCCCAGCGGATAATCAGCTCGGAGACAACCCCCTTCCCGCAGTGCAACCATTACAGTATTCCAGCTAACCTTTCGCTGGAATACACCGGAGGGGCACATACTACCGATGAGCCCCCCACCCCTTTCCATCACATATGTTTACTGCCACCGTCAAAGACCAACAAAACACTGCCACAGCCCACAAGGATGACACCTTACCCTTAAGGGCTCCCCCACACCCCCGGGCCCGCTGGATCCCATTTTGCAGCCCCAGAGCCCAGAAAACAATCCCCACTACCTAGAGGTGTATTCTAACACCCTCAATTACAGGCCCACTTTAGTTTCCACCTCTACTTGCCTGCTCACCAGGCCCCCCATTCTGAGCCACAACCTCCCCACCACCTGAGTGTTACACAACCGTATGAAGTCGTAAAATATCTGACTTAACGTCTGAGATCAGCTCCTTGATCATTCGAACCCAAAAGCATTACCCCTTGCATGCCTAACCCAAACGGCCGGCGGTTTATCCCACCGCTCCTAACGTTCCACTTCCCATATCACCTTGCTCCACCTCAACCCCCATACACCTAGCCAGTGAACACATGCTGATCTCGCATCTGCTCTCCTGGCCCCCCAACAAACATACAGATAACAAAGAAAATCCAGGTAAGGCGTATAAGTCCTCCATCTGAACGAAAAAAAATGCCAAACAAAGGCAGCACCAACTTCAAAGTAAACCAATGTACCCCATACCACAAACAACACAGCTTGTATGTACAGACTACTCCCCCATTCGTGTTTTTTTTAATTAATTTTTATTATTTATTCCACCACCACATGAAGGCATAGGTAAGTGCGTAATCGCTTTGCTTCTCACCTACCATTCCTCCTTACCGCCGCCTCATCAAACCCACATCTGGCAGCTTCTACAGCCGCCCCGATGCGGAAGGAGTGTGAAGCGTATTCTGCACCATCCAACCTTGCGTCCCAGTGGCATTTTCAGAACACCGACCCGAACTGGAACCTCAACCAATACTTCCCAGCCTTGTGCCACATGAACTGCCCCCCATGCCATCTGTTCCAAACCCTAGAAACTCCCTAACCATTTTATCCCTTTTTTTTATTTATTTATTCGTTTTTTATTTTTTATTACCCTGAATCCTGGTAACACAAACAGCAGCACCTCCACCCCTCTAACCCTTTGATCATTTTTTTATTATTTTTTTTTTTTCCAACCCAAACTCCTTTTTTCAATCCACCCTGCACAGCAGGTTAACCACTTGCTTACTGGGCACTTAAACCAACCTCCTGCCCAGACCAATTTTCAGCTTTCAGCGCTGATGCACTTTGACTGACAATTGCGCGGTCATACAACACTGTGCCCAAATTAAATTTTTATCATTTTTTTCCCACAAATAGAGCTTTCTTTTGGTGGTATTTAATTACAGCTGGGAGTTGTATTTTTTGCTAAACAAACAAAAAAAGATGCAAAAAAAAAATCATGTTTCATAGTTTGTTATAAAATTTTGCAAACAGGTCATTTTTCTCCTTCATTGAAATGTGTTGATGAGGCAGCACTGGTGGGCACTGATAGGCTGCACTGGTGGGCACTGATAGGCACAGTTAAGGCGGCACTAATAGGCACAGATAAGGTGGCACCGATAGGCACAGATAAGGCAGTACTGATGGGCACAGATAAGGCGGCACCGATGGGCAAAGATGGGCATAGATAAGATGGCACTGATGGGTGGCACTGATGGGTGGCACGGATGGGTGGCACTAAGGGGTACTGATAGGTACCACTGGTAGATGGCACTGATGGGCACGGATATGTGGCACTGGGGTGCAGCACTGTTGTTGAGGCAGATTGTGGGCACTGATAGGTGGCACTGTGGGCACTGATAGGTGGCACTGTGGGTACTGATGGGTGGCACTGTGGGCACTGATGGGTGGCACTGATGGGGGCACTTATTTTATTACATAGGTGGCACTGTCAGGGGGCAGATGGGCACTGATAGGCTGGCCGTGATCGGGACTGATGTACCGATCACGGCCGCCAGCTCTGTTGTGTCACATGATCAGCTGTCATTGGCTGACAGCTGATCACGTGGTAAGGGGTCGACCCCTTGCTCCGATCCGTGATCAGGCGAGTCTCATAGACTCGCTGATCACAGAGCGTGGCATGCGCGCCCCCTGAGCGCAGGCTGCTCGTGCACGGGACGACGTCAATAGACATCGTCCTGGCAAAGCAGGTCCGCGCTGTAGCCATCATTCGGCTATAGCGCGGATCTCTAGAGGTTAAACAAAAGCCAAAAACCAACCAGTTTCCACTCAGTGGCAGATACCAACCCCCGTTTACCAAGTTCCTGGAACCACAGTACCACCAACAACTTTACCCCCCACATAGCCATGTTTGACCTCAGACTCCTGCACCGAACAACCCACCCTTCTTTTCATACCTTCACGCAAGCCGCCCATGTGGACTCACTGGCTGACCGCCCTGTTACCTCCCGTGGTGATTCCAATGCCATCTCCCATATCCAGCCAGAGTAGGGAACTCCTCCCCCTCTGTGGCCAGCTAACTCTCTGAACCTATCCCACTGAAAATAGATGCAAGGAGTAAGCCCCCCGTGTTTCCAAAGCCTGCAAAATGAATAGCATATAGAAAATGTTCAACTGCACCTAATGCAACACAAAGTGGCGTAGCCGCCGTATGACCAGTTGTTACATCGCGGACATGTGGTTGATCACATAAACCACACCCACATAATCACAATTCAACTCCATGTCAGGTTCCTGCATGACCCTTACCCCAGCTCCATAGCCGGAACCACTGGAAAAATTACAATAGCACACGTTTACGAATGAACACCCCACTTCCACCCAACAAAATTGGGGCCAAATTTCCTCACTCTATTGCTCCTGAAAGAAAAATTTCCCCCAAACCTGTTTACCCCGTCGTGTTCATGACCTCTTTTCCCATCGACCTGGCATCCACCTATCGTCTGATATATGTGGCCAAGAACTCGTACCAAACCTTCTAACCCTCCCTATGTTCCACATTTAACTGTTTAAGTTAGCCAGGGCCTGAAACTCCCACTGTAGCAGACGGCAGCCGTCGACCAAAACCCACTCATCGGAATAAAACCGGCAGGTGAAATTGAACTTACCCAGCAACGAATGCAAAGTCCTCAACTGTACCTCATGCCGTCCTTGGGCCTCCCCCTTCTATAATACCTCCAACTTGGTCACTGGCAGACTACCCTCTGTAACCCCTGAAAAAATCACAATGCCAGAACAAAATAGTACAATATCCCTCATCGGCCCCCTGTGTTTTGCAGCCAATGGCACTAAAGAACCTACCTGCAATGTGCTGAAATGTATAAAGTATAATCGCACACACATCGGAGGAAGGCGGCCCAACACACAAAAAATATCCAAGCCATGTATGATTGAATCAGGGACCGACACGTCTCTACCCCCCCCCCCACTCCGGTAAAGACCTAAACATCTACATCTAACCATGGGCCATTAAATCGAGCAACCCATGGGCAGGCATCCTTCCAAGTAAAAAACTCCTCTTGCCAGCATCTATCCAGCAGTCAAAGCTCTCCGAATAAACTGTAAGCAAGTGGAACACGGATTCCTAGTTTGCCATAGGCGCTCCTTTTCCGTCACACCTAACCCACCTTATAGCTGTGTACGTGAAGTATCGGACACAGTGCACCGCATCAGATTATGACAGAACTCTTTATTTTTATTTTTTGATTTTTTGACAGATAAGTGGGGAAATGAGGCAAAACTTGTTTGGTTCCTTCTAAGGCACCACCCCCGCTGTAGACACCATTAAAAACCCCGGAGGCAAGCAGCCTCGCTATTTCCGTATCTACTTATGAAAAGCTGCAACCTTTTCACCCCCTTCCAAAAGTCATCCCTTGTGTGACTAGGCTCACCTGTACATTGTCCACACATGAAGCCACAATACAATGGATGGGTCCCCCCCACCCTTTTAACATTCATGTTTAACGTCAAAAACCACTGAACTGACAGGAGCTCACATTGCACTGCCAACCCACCCCCCTTTCTTTTCGGCCGACTGTCCAGAGGAGGGTATACCCCCCGAAGGAACTGCTTCGGGGGCCTCTACTACTACAGAAACCGCATCCAGAAGCCGCTATCCTTTGATCCCCATTAAAAGACGGCCATACCAACCTGCGCAATCTAAACTGCTCATCATCCCATAGCCAATCAGATCCCCCTTTTTAACATGTGCACCTACCAATGGCCTACATATAACAGAACAACGCCGAACCATGTTCGGGTTCTTCCCCCTCATGGCAATCGCATAATGGCTACCGCCTTCCACAAAATCAATCGGTATCTCCTCTTACCTTCATCCATTTTCCCTTAATCTTCCTGCATGACCCTATACACTTAAAATGTAAATTCCCCCCTTTTTTTTTTAAAGGGGGCCATAACGAGAAGATCTCCACACACTTGCCTTTTCAAATCATATCCCAGATCTCCTATTAAATTGTGTTCCCAGGGGACCCTCAAAGCACCCGTACATCTCACATTTTTTTTTCTTTTTTTTTAGCTATTTATTTATTAATTTATTTTTTGCATCTGCAATCCTTACCATCTCCATCCTACTATTACCTGACAACCCCAGCACTGCACCACTGTCCCCAAACTGGCAGGCGCACCGCCCGCCAGTTGTGGGCCAGCATCCACCACCTCTGTTTCCTGAAGAGCAACTACCGCCGACATTGCACCCCCTTTCCAACCCCCCAACAAATCCTGCAATGCAACTTAAACGAAAAACATTTAGACATTATTCGACTTACTGGGCTGACGAGAACAGCTGCATTACTTTCCTCAATCGCTGGCTCGCATTCCTGCGGCTCCTCCTCCTCGCACACTGTCAGCTCGCCTTCCGACCTGTCGTCCTAGACCAGGACCGGTGGTGACATCAGCCCCCCAGGTAATGAGGTCCTGGGAGCCGTGGAGTCCCTCTGTTGTAGTGCCTGTCTCACCCCCGAAGCTCCACCTCCTACCACGGTTCCACACATGCCCTCACATACTGTGACCTGGAAGGTCAACCTCGTCCTTCCACTGCCATCTTGTGCCCTCTCGCGCCGCCCGTATAGGCCACGCCCACCCACGGAGCTCCGCACCCTTAAAAAAACATTTTTTTTGTATAAGCAGCCGGACGGCCATAATAATAAGTCTCCCTCACCGAGCCTTCCTCCCTGCGCAGTGATGCAGGCAGAGGAGGTAGTAGTCCTGCGATTCACGGGTGGGGAAGCGGCACCATAACGGCTCATGGCCCCACCCACCAAGCTGTGCTGGTGGATTGGAGTCTGCCCAGACCCTGCTCAGGCAGATGGCTTCCTATTCTTTGCTGGGGGACCTGATTGTTCCCCCATAGAGCTCCTCGCCTGGCGTATGTCCCCAGATGAGGGCCCTGGTGAAAACAGAGTGCCAGAGGCCGCAAACTCTGCATGCACAGCAAACCTCACTTCCCAGCCTCGATCAGCTCACCTGGTCATCCATAAAGACCCTCATCCGAGTGATATCTCAGTCATGTTGGAGGAGCAGAGCAAAAAACTGCCTCCTCCTTTCTTTCTCCACAACTTGCTGTTCCCCAGCCCAGCCCCGCCTCATCCTTATATATTACCTCTCCCCCTTGGACTTTACTCACTGTCCCCTCCCCTCTTATCTCTTCATATTAACCCATGCATTGTCTCCCCTAAACACACGGTCCTGCCCGGCCCTGCACTACTTTTTCTTTTCTGTCTTTTCCGTACTGGGCCACACTAAAGAGGGAGAGTTCATACAACCAAAGAGCTCAACTGCAGTCTTCAACAAAACACACTTTAAGAGCTTGATTGAGGACAAATGCTTGCCATGTTTGTTTATCATTTTCCTTAAACGGTCCATGATTTCCAACACCTTCAATATTCTGACTCTATATCTGCCAATTTCTAATCTACTTCAAGGAGTGTATTTGATATATATATATATATATATATATATATATATATATATATATATATATATATATATATACAGTCAGTCTAATATATATATATATATATATATATATATATATATATATATATGTTGAAAGGCCAGTATGGTGGCCTGTATTTATGGGAGGAGCCCGGAGGAGTAATTGATCAGCCCGTTCAGCTGTGTTCCTTATCAGCCAGCACGGTGGCCGGAATTTGGGAGGAGCCCGGAGGGGTATTTAATCAGCTCATTCTGCTGTGTTCCTTGTCGGTTCCTGTGTGCAATACCCACCCTCCCATCCCCTTTTTAGGGCATTTCTCAAGGCATCATACTCCTCACAGAGTACTCATTTCACTTCATTTCATGTTCATTTCATTTAATCCTCATTTCTTATCTAGGGTATGCCCCCTTATTTTGGTATACCGTACGTTAGACCAGGGCACACCTTCAGGTCTATGTCAAGTGGTGAGTTATGTTAACCCTGTTTGTCATCGTTATACGTATCGGACATAGGGCTCTGAACCATAAATATATATATATATATATATATATATGTATATATACTCTGCATCCAGTCAGTGTAGCCTAGATTTATAGTGCATTCCATGGTATACTGTTTCTACTACTTTTCTGGTGGTGTACACAGTTCGCAATACAGTGTAGTGTGGCATTGCAAAACAAAATCCCCATCATGTCTGGAAGGCCACCAAGGACAAGCAGACGCTCACAGGCCACTAATAGAGGGCAAGAAGGCTCTGTATCTACAGTCAACAGTGTTGGTTGTGGACATGGTGCATCCTCTGCAGGTGGCCGTGGGGCACGCTTGTCCTTTTTTTCTGCTGCTGGGGCAAAATCAGGGGTGAAAGCCGAAGGCCGCTGAAAACGCCTGAGTGTGGCCGAAAATAGCCAAGAATGGCCAAAAATAGCTGAGAATGACTGAGTGCTGCCGAAAATACCAGAAAGCCATGGAGAATGGCCGAGAACTACAGAGCACCGCCGAGATACACAGGACATCCACCCTGTATCTCGGCTGTGCCATTTTTAAATGGCAAACATACTGATAAGACTGCAAATGACTGACAAGGCTAAATGAAAGGCTGCAAATGACTGACAAGGCTGCAAAATAAGGATGCAAATGACTGACAAGGCTAAATGGAAGGCTGTAAATGACTGACAAGGCTGCAAATGACTGACAAGGCTGCAATGCAAGGCTGCAAATGACACTGATAATTCTGCATTGATGGGCATTTAAATGTAATTTTTTTTTCCCTAAACTTCCCTCCTAAAAGTTTTTTTTCTTTTAAATTCCCTCCTAAACTTGGGGTGCGTGTTATACGCTGGCACGTGTTATACGCCAATAAATACGGTACATGCTCCTGTTAAACAGGGACAGAAAAATTGGGCCTTAGGCAGGGATGGTGGTGCCCTAAATCAAAAATATTGTTGGAAGCTAGCATCATCAAGATTGGGGAGAAATGGGATAGTCAGCATAGGCTAAATAGGCAAATTCAATCGGTTATATCAGCATCGGATGCTTGATAGCTGCTGATTCAAGACTGATTAATTTTTATGAATGTGAGCCTATCAACAGAGTCTGTGGAAAGGCGCACTCTTTGATCCGTTACAAACCCTTCAGTGGCACTGAATGTGCATTCAGAATGCACACTGGATGTAGGACAGGCCAGTAGCTCAATTGCATATTGAGCAAGTTCTGACCAGTGGTCCATCCTCAAGACCCAGTAACCCAGTGGATGCTCTGTTGGAAAGGTCTCCAAGTCTGCTCTTGCCCCTAGATGTTTCTGCACCATGTAATGCAGACACTGGCGATGGTTGCTTGAACTGATCAGACCTTGGCGCTGAGGACTGAGAAATTGTCTAAAAGCATTGGTCAGCTGGCCACCTTCTCCACCGCTCTTCCTCTGACTCAACAAAGCCTCAGCAACACATTGCCCAGCACCAGGAAATTGTAACCTGCCAGGGTCTGGAAATGCATTGCACAAACCTTTCTTCAAGGCCTCCTGAAGATGTTTCATTCTCTGCTCCCTCTGCGAAGGCAGGATAAGTTCTGCAACCTTACCTTTGTAAAGTGTATCAAGAAGGGTTGCCAGCCAATAATGATCCCCCTCTTTGATACCACAAATTCTAGGGTCCTTACGCTGCATGGCCTCCCTGATTCTGCAAAGCCTGCAAAAGTTTGCAGAGACATTCAATTCTGAGTCCTCTGGGTCACTAGGGATCACATGATCCGTAACAACCTCCTCTTCTCCCTGTGTGTTTGACGGGCCTGCAGGATTAATATCTGGAATATCACTGGGGGTCTTGAGAGGTATGGAAGTCCTCCTCTTCCTGTTCTGCCTCAAGTGCCCTGTCTATTTCATGAAGCGTGTGCTCCAACAGGAAAACAAGAGTGACAGTATCACCGATGCATGCTTTGTCGGTGCTTACTATCCTCGTGGCCTCCTCAAATGGTGACAGGACAGTGCATGCATCCTTTATCAGCAGCCACTTGCGTGGGGAAAAGAAGCCAAGCTCCCCTGACCCTGTCCTGGTGCCATACTCACACAGGTACTCATTTATGGCCCTCTGCTGCATGTACAGCCGCTGCAGCATTGTCAACATTGAGTTCCACCTGGTAGACATGTCACAAATGAGGCAGTTGGTGGGCAGGTTTCATTCCCTTTGAATGTCAGCCAGCCGAGCACTGGTACTGTATAACCGGCGGAAATGACCACAGACTTTTCTGGCCTGCCTCAGGAGATCTTGTAAGCCTAAGTACCTGCTTAAGAACCGCTGCACCACCGAATTCAGGACGTATGCCAAACATGGTTTCAAGTGCCCCTGTCAGAGGGCGGAGAGAAGGTTGGTGCCATTGTCACATACAACCATTCCTGGCTGAAGCTCGAGTGGCATCAACCACCTCTGCCCCAGTGTGGCTCTTGTCCCCTAAGCAGTAGTTTAACCTTAAACTACATAGAGGGTTTTTTACTGTAAGAGCAGCAAGGATATGGAATTCCCTTCCACAGGTGGTGGTCTCATCGGGGGGCATCAATAGTTTCAAGAAAATATTATATAAGCACCTGAATTATCGCTACATATAGGGATATACAATGTAATACTGACATAATCACACACATAGGTTGGACTTGATGGGCTTATGTCTTTTTTCAACCTCACCTACTATGTAACTCATGCTTGTGTAGCCCCTTGAACACTTATGGAGCACCACTGGTTCAGAGGACAAATCTGCAGAAGAGGCCATAGAGATAGGAGAAGAGGAGGGGGTAAAGGAGAGAGCTATGGCAGAATCACAACTATCATTATGGAGGCAAGGGGGCGGAACAAGCTCCAACAATACTGAACCCTGTCCTGCATCCTTCCCAGCTGCCAGCAGAGTTACCCAGTGCACCGTGAAGGAAAGATAACATCCCTGCCCATGCCTGCTAGACCATTAGTCAGCGGTAATATACACCTTACTGCTGACCGCCCTGTCCAACAAGACAAAAACGTTGCCTTCCACATGCTGGTAGAGAGCCGGAATGGCCTTCCGTGGAAAGAAATTGCATTTTGGAACCCGCCACTGAGGTGCAGCACATTCCACCAATTCATGAAAGGGGGGAAAGTCTACCAGCTGAAAAGGCAGTAGTTGCAGTGCTAGCAATTTGACCAAGCTAACATTCAGACGTTGAGCATGTGGATGGCTGGGACCGAATGTCTTTTTAAGGTTTAGCAACTGGGATAGGGAAATTTGCCTGCTAAAATCAGATTGTGTTGTACTGCTAGAAGATTGGCTGCAAGTATTTGGGACAACTATTGCTATACCTTTATTCCTCTAAGTGCAGGTTTTTGAGAGGACTGGAGGTATAGTAGGGTTGGAGATCCCAGGTGAGGAGCAAGGAGAAGTCCGCCTTTTTCTGTGATGTGGGTCTTTCAAGTGCTGTTGCAAATGGACGTTGCCTTATGAGTTTATGTGAAATCTCCTTTAATAGCTGTAAAATATTGTAATTATGAAAATATTTAGCTTGTATCTATATAGGGAGGAACATAGTATCTTCACAGAAATCTCTGGTAGACCAGACAAGTCGGTACCTAGGCTTGTTTATTCAACCAATGGGATCCAAAACTCATTGTTTTACACATATTCACGCCAAAGGATCCCATGCTGGGATATGCAATGAAGAGAGGCCAACCCATAATAAATATTTAATTTCCCGAGAAAATTCAAGTTAATCTCCTGCTCAGAATAGTCACAAGGATTTGCATTAAAGGGGGCTGACTTATGCAATGTATAGGGATTGCTCACAAATCAGAGCCACAATATGCCAACCAATGAGGCATCAGCCTGTAATGATATACACAGATTAGATGAGAGGGAAACACACTTTTATGGGAGAGCAGCAATCAAAACGGAACCTTGGTGAAAAGGGTAATTATGGGAAAAGTCAGCATTTTACTTGTAAATAAATATGTTTGTAGATTAATGTTTTAAAGCATATACTCTGTATTCCTTCATGTGATTCTCTTATTTTAACCTAATATTTACTTCCTTGGTGTGTAGACTATAGATAGATGGTTGTGTATTTCAACTAGCACTCACCAATAAATGTTGTTATTGTGTTTAAAGCTTTCACTCATGGTCAAATAATTCTCATTTAATCCAAATCATATCTGAGAGATATTAAATCTCAAATATAGTACAGACTGCATGGGAGGTTGCCATATGTCTGGTCAAGCATGTGGTGCCCTGTTTTGACCATGCTTGATCTGCTTTAGACATAGGTTGCAAACAGCGACGGTGCGATCTACTGCACACCTATCAAAAAAGCCCCACACCAAGGAACTTTTCAAAATTAGGGGGGAGTCAGCAGTGCCCTGCACCTGTGAAGCTCTGCGGTGTGATGCAGTAGGGTGGCTGACCTTTAGATGCCCCCTAGAGAACATCCTGCCTCTCTTTCTTCAGGCTCCCAAGTAGAGTCAGTGACCTCATCATCCCCTCCCTCCTTGTCACTGGAGAAAACTTGGCAGTATGCTGCAGCGTTGGTAACATAACTGCCAGTTTCTTGTCCTTCTTGGGCCCCCCTCTCTCTAAGCTCAACCTGGGAACCAACATCGGAGCCTTCAAATCACTGCGCATCCTCCAGCAGCATGTACCCGACACTGTGGTCAAATAGTTTGAAGGACTCCTCTGTGCATCATGGTGGGGCTACAGAACAAAGGCGTGACTGTGGACAAGGAGCCGGTGCAATAGACCGCTTTGGCAGCTGCATAGGAAGGCAAACTACTCTGAGCCTGGTTGACAGAGGATGAGGAGGATGAGGATGGCTTTGTTATCCAGTCCACCAAATCTTCTGCATGTTCTGGCTCAATAACATGGCCAGCAGCAGATAAATAGGACAAGCATGCCCCACAGCCACCTGCAGAGGATGCACCATGTCCAAGACCAGCACCGTTGACTGTAGACACAGAGCCTGCTTGCCCTCTTTTATTGGCCTGTGTGCATCTGCCTCTCCTTGGTGGACTTCCGGACATGATGTATATTTTGTTTTGGAAAACCACACTGCACTGTATTGTGTACTGTGTACACCACCAGAAAAGTAGCAGCAACTGCACTATGGCTGCACTGTATTGTAATTAAATTTTTTGATCTAATATTTCACAGCAGGGCCCATTCCTGCGCCCAACAAGAGTAACTGTGAGGGGTTACAGTGTTGTGGCACCACCACCAAAGGACACATTTTTCCGCCCATGTTTAACACGGACATGTAATTACAGTAATATTTAACAGTAGGGCCTGTTCCTGCACCCAATAAGAGTAACTGGGAGGGGTTACAGTCTTCTGGCACCACCAACACCTAAGGCCCAATTTTCTGCAGAGTATATAGGGCAGGCCGTATAGTATATATACTTCTGTTCAGAGTATATAGTGCCTGGGGGGCCCTCCCAAGCCATTTTTTTTAAATTTGGGTGCGGTGTTCCCCTTAATATCCATACCAGACCCAAAGAGCCTTGTAATGGGCTGGGGGGGGGGGGGGGGTGGCTGACCCATGCAGTATTTCTCAATAATTTTTATCTGCCAGGACCCGACAATACCTTCGCGTTTTAAATTACTTTTTTTCCTTTAGAAATGTAACTTTACTGTGGTATTGTTCAAAACACATGAAAACTGTGCCACTTTACAGGCATACTATAGACACCCCCCAATCACGATAATTATAGGAATATTTCACATATTCAAACAAACTTTTTGGCATGTTCGGATTTTCTGTTTCGAACCGAATCGGGGGGTGTTCGGCTCACTCCTAATATATATATATATATATATATATATATATATATATATATATATATATTAGACTGCATACAGTATATATATATATATTAAATACACTGCCTGCACGCCACTAACTAATCTGCCTGCCTAATCTAGCTCAATCTATCTCCATCCACACATTATACAAGGCTGGTATGTAAGCAGCCTTATATAGTGTGGGGCAATTCTGGCTCTCGCAGCAGAGTGGGCTGTGATTGGCCAAAGCATGCAGGTCAGGTGCATGCTTTGGCCAATCATCAGACGTCAATGCACTGAGAACTTGCTGTGCATTATGGGGCATTCCACGGTGCTCGAATTTGCTGCGAATGCCCCATATGTTCGGTTTGTTTGTGAGCGAACGACTCAACTCAAACATCGGGCTCATCCCTATGGGGCAGGAAGTAAAGAGAAGTCACTGTAATAGGACACAGATGGCAGAAAAATTCTGACAGGGGTTATAACCCTCCCTTACTCTATCCAAAATGAAAAAAAAAGGTTTTTCCTTTATTTCTACTTTAAAGGGAGCTGGTAAATGTAACTCTTTGAATGAATCAAACAGTCTTAGCCCCTGTACACACGGTCGGAGATTCTGCCAACCAAATCCGTTGGATTTTGTCCGTCAGATTTAGTCTGACGGATTGTGTCCGAAACTGTTGCATACACACAATCGGACTAAGTTGTCGAAAAATCTGATCTTTCAGAACGTGATGACGTAATTTTGTTACGATGGGACTAGATTAAGGCTAGTAGCCAATAGCTTTGATGTAGGAATTTGATCTGAGCATGCGTGGCACTTGGTCCGATCAAAATTCTCTACACATGATTGGATTACGTCCGACCGGCCCAGTTGGTTGGGAAATATTTCCAACATGTTGGAAAATTGGGTCCGACGAAGATTCAAACGGAATCAGTCCGATGCATACCACACACAGTCGGATTATCTGACGACACGGTCCGATAAGACGCATTCCGACGGATTCTCCGACCGTGTGTACGCGGCATTAGATCTCCTGTAACTTAAGAATTCTGTTTTGTTGCATGGGAAGCTCTCATTGAAGATCAGACTTGGGAGTCTGGAATTGTGCAAGAATCTGTGGTGGACTTTGATACAGGTCTTGTACTATGCACTTTTACAACAATCAGATCACAGTTTTTGGGGCTCATTTAAGCTTTTTGGACACTTTGATGTAGCATTTTTATGCATTTATTGGCATTTCCGTATTTTCATTATTATAAGGTTTCTCACATTTGTTTTTTTCTTCATAATTATTCATAACATTTCTTGGTTTGGACACATTTATGTTCACAGATATATGTAACAGGTATATGTAACTCAGTTGGAGTTATGTTATAATATATCAGTAGTGTCACACGTTATTTATGTTATTAATATCTGAAGTATCCTTTGCAGTGGAGCTGTGCTCACAAGGGCTAACTGTGTGTTTAGTCTAGGGGAGAATTTTTTATTTACCCGACACAAAAATGTTATTTACCCGATCCTCCGCTTCCACAGTATACAGTGCCAATGATGCAATGGACTGTCCTTTGGCATGCTCATGCCCTGTGCAAGGTTATGGACTCTGCATCTGTCTTGATGACATCAAGAATTTAGACTCCATTGGGCAGAAAGAGCCAGGGACTTAACTAGTGCATAGGACATAGAACGGAAGACTTTGGATTGGCTGCACACCCACACAAAAATGATGATAAGATTCCTTTATTGAAAATGAATAAAACCAATGGATGCATAGGACACCTTCTGTGCCTATTATGAGGAGTCCCTACCATTTGTGCACATGGTATCTGGATCTGCACACTTACTGTTAACATTATGAGGGGTTCCCACCATCTATGTGCAGAGTTCCTAGGTCTGCACACCTGCTGTGCTCATTATGAGGGGATCTCATCATGTCTGGATTAAGTTCCTGGTTACGTACACCTGTTGTGTCCATTATTAGGGGTTTCCACCATCTCTGTGCTGAGTTTATGACTCTGCCCATAGAGGAGGGCTGGAAAGGAGTCAGGAACTCACAACTGGGCTCTCCAATGAATATGCAGCCATCAGTGATTAAGCCAACCAGGCAGTTTATATATTCTTTTGGGTGGACAGTCTCTTAAACATTTCAAGTTGACCTTCAGGTTCTGCAAAGCTGCTCATGGTGCTTGAACAGTTCAGATATTTGACCGTTTCAGTGAGATAATTATATAGATAAAAACACAAATCTGGTATGATACTGGATTACACTTTATTATTCATATTAGCTATGGGGTCATCTGTGAAAATAAATTCCATGTGGACACCAAGGGCTCAGGATGATAGTGTTGGTCTGTCATCGATGTATCTCACTCCACTGTAGGTTTATTCTGTGGATGGTTAAAAAAAATGACATTCAATAATCAAAAAACATAAAAAAGAAGTGTTAGCAACAACTGTGCATGCAATAAAGTCTCAAAATAATAAATAAATATGTATATTTCACAATATGGCAGAGATCTGAAACTCTGTCATCTATAAAGAAGAAATGAAAAGAAAATATGTATGCATACATACGGTACATATAGTATTTATTGTACTCATTCTCCTAGGGTGGTAACAGCTGATTAAAGAGAAATAATTTTGAAACTCGGAGGGTACTGTACAGATAAATCACTTCTTGTCGATAAGTGTCAGGGCTGGGCTCAGCCCTTCTTTCTCAAAGCTGGCCACTCAGCTGTCGGCAAACTGCCAGCTCCTATCTCTCCACAGTGACTCACCTGTTGATGATATCCTGCTCGTCAGTCCTGCCTAGTTAAGCCGTCCAGTCCAGATGATCTCTGCCTTCGCCTTGATCACATCTCTAGAGACGCTATCCTGTGTTCCTGTTAACCGCTTCCTGACCAGCGCACGCTGATATACGTTGGCAGAATGGCGCTGGTGGGAAAAAGGGCGTACGGGTACGTCCCAATTAAGAAGCGGCACTGTAGGTCCCACGGACTCGATGTCCACCGGGTGCCCACAATCGTGCTGCGATCGAAAGGTAGAATGGGGAGATGCTTTTGTAAAAAAAGCATTTCCCCATTCTATCTAGTGACAGGACAGAGATCACTGCTCTCTGTCATCGAGAGCAGTGATTGTTGTCATGTCAGTGGTAGCCCCTTCCCCCCACAGTTATAATCTCTCCCTTGGGCTCACCTAACCCCTTATTGCCCCCTAGTGGTTAACCCCTTCACTGCCAGTGTCATTTAGACAGTAATCAGTGCATTTTTATAGCACTGATCGCTTTATAAATGACAATGGTGTCCCAAAATAGTCTAAAAGATGTCCGATGTGTCCGCCATAATGTTGCTATCCTGATAAAAATTGCAGCTCACCGCCATTACTAATAAAAAAAATGAAAATAAAAATGCCATAAAACTATCCCTTATTTTGTAGACGCTATAACTTTTGCGCAAACCAATCAATATAAGCTTATTGCATTTTTTTTTTACCAAAAATATGTAGAAGAATACATATCGGCCTAAACTGAGGAAATTTTTTTTTTATATATTTTTGCCCGATATTTATTATAGCAAAAAGTAAAAAATAATGCTTTTTTATCAAAACTTTTTGTTTATAGCGCAAAAAATAAAAACCGCAAAGGTGGGAAAAAAAGGACATCAATTTTGTTTGGGTACAACGTCACATGACCGTGCAATTATCAGTTAAAGCGACGCATTGCCGAATCACAAAAAGTGTTCTGGTCAGGAAGGGGGTAAATCCTTCCAGGGCTGAAGTGTTTAAAGGCTTGATTGGTTGACACTCCTTCTGGCTCCAGATCCTGCTTGCTGTTCTACTATGCTCATCTCTGGCTCCCTGACGCTTTGGCTTGTCTAACTATCCGTTCCGGTTCCTGAATACTGGCTATGTTTTGATTACGTTTGCTCTGTTTACCCGTTTTTATTATTATTAAACAAGTGTGATTTAACTGTACTTCTGTTTCAGTCTGATTCATGGTTTCTGACAATAAGTGCCTGTCAATGCTACCTATCAGTGCGCATCAGTACCACCTATCAGTGCCCATCAATGCTGGCTATCAGTGAATATTAGTTCCGCATATCAGTGCAGCCTCATCAGTGCCTCTTCATCAGTACCACCTCATCAGTGCAGCCCTTTCAGTGCTTCCTCATCAGCGCACATCAGTGGAGGAGAAAAATTACTTGTTTGCAAAATTTGTTTGCAAAAACTGAAAAGAAAAACTTATTTTTTTAATGTTTGGTAGCAAAACATAAAAAAACCCAGTGGTGATTGAATACCACTAAAAGAAAGCTCTATCTAAAAAAAAATAAAAAGATACAAATTCAAAGTGTGACAGCACTGAAAGCTGAAAATTAGCCTAGGCAGGAAGGGGGTGAAAGTGCCCGGTACTAAAGTGGTTAAAGAGACCCTTTCTCTCTTATACACTTTCTGACCCCAGCTCTACCTCTGCCTTCTGTAGTGAAATCAGCAGGAAGAACACATGAGAGCACCTGTGGACCCAAGAAATCAGTTCCAAAAAGTGTTGTTTTCCCATTGGACTTCGGGAGACTATTTCTCAGAAATGAAGTGTTCTTCCCTAGCCCCGGTGGCAGGTAGACCTTTTCTTGGAAAGCTCACTATAGAAACAGGGTTCTTCTAAGCAACAACTGCTTATATGATATTCTCTGGGCATATCCCATTCTCAGCATGGCAAGCAGTACAGCATGGTGGCGTACCTGCTCTGTTTCGTGATTGCTGCATGGCCTGCTATCTAATTGAGCATTTTTAAAATAATGCAACTATGGGTTATTATGATGATGCTGGAGTATAATGGTGATGATGCCCAATATTACAATGCTTTGGCCACTAGGGACAGATTTATAGTGATACAACAACTTATACAAATATCCTGCAATACCCCACTCCTACCCCAGTTGACTGGCTAACCTTGGTATCAAACTGACAAACTCAGTTAGCATAGCCACACTAGGCACACCAAGGCTGGGGTTAGAGAGAATGTAAGAGGTACCTTGCCCGCTCTGTCAGTGCTCCTACCACCAAAAGCTACAAGTATAAAGCAAACTGTCACCCGGGCCTTTTTTTTCTTGAAAGCTTTTAAACTGGTGCATTATATTGTTTTTTCTTTATTATTTTTTGAAATCTTTCAATGCATTTAACAAATAAGCATCTCACATTGTTATGTTTGGAGACTGCTAGACTTTCCATTAAGAGCCTGTTCACACTGAGGCAGCACGACTTTCAGCGCGACTGCCTCAGGCAACCGGGATCCGACTTTAGCGGCGGCTTGTGAAATGACTTCTGTATAGAAGTCAATGCAAGTCGCCCCAAAAGTCGTACAGAAACCTTTTTCTAAGTCGGAGCCACTTGAGTTGCTCTGATTAGAACGGTTCCATTGCATAGAGCGGGATGCGACTTGTCAGGCGGCTACATCGCCTGACGGGTCGCCCCTGTGTGAACCGGCCCTAAGAAAGTCTAGCACTAGCTCTGAATCTGTTGATTCTTTCTTCAGCTGTGTGTTGTACTGTGATCTCCAGCTAATCTGGTCTATTTAAGCCAGCTTTCTAAAAAGCTATTTATTTTACAGAAAAATTACCATTCCCTTTCCCAAATGTGTCAAAATTAAGCATTTTGAGAAAAAAAAAACTCTTATATATTTTATTGCTATTTGAGATATTTTTCTCTCCGCAAAAGAAAAAAAAAGAAAAAATTTAATGCAACATGACACAAATAATATAAATAATATAATATACATTTTTGTATGTGGAGGGTGTCCAACTTTATTCTAATGCCGTGTACACGTGGTCGGACTTTCCGGCAAAAAGAGGTCAGACGGAATCATTTCATCGGATATTCCGATCGTGTGTGGGCTTGATCTGACTTTTTCTTTTGAAAATTCTGACGGACCTAGAAATAGAACATGTTTTAAATCTTTCTGATGGAATCAATTCCTGTCGGTAAAACCGTTCGTCTGTATGCTGTTCCAACGGACCAAAAATAACGCAAGGCTATTGGCTACTGGCTATTGAAAATAAATGTTTCTAGTTCAGTCGTACATGTTGTACATCACCACGTTCCAAACGATCAGACTTTGGTGTGATCGTGTGTAGGCAAGTCCATTTCACCAGAACTGCATCAGAAAAACTGTCAGAGTTTATTCTAACGGAAAAAACGGTCATGTGTATGCTGCATTAAAGTTATTTTATTATGGGTTAGGGCTGTGTTATGCATCTATAAATTTAACCTATTTGACTTAAATTAAATCTTTTACTTTCACAAGGTTTTAATTTTGTGAAAAAGGCACTTTCAAATACATACGTAAATTAACAAACAGACTCCAGCAGGGTAGGCCTGCTGCCCTAGTGCAAGTAAAAATTCAAACAGACAGTAGTGCAAACAAAATAATGACGAAAAAAAAAAAGTTCAGACATCCTATCCCTTTGAGGCGATAGGGGCCAAGTGAGAAACCGAAGGGTAGCGCCCTGTGAGGAGCCCGTTAATAGCATCTGTCTGGGGGAGCAACCATAAGACCCCCCCCCCGACACCCCTAATAGGGATCTTGCTGTGTCAGGGTAGGGGTGCAGTCCCCCGGATCCCCCACCTCCCACAAGGAGAGAGTATCCAGTGGGCAACGCACAGGGAGCTCCCCAAAAAGAATTCTGTCTGTATGGTAAACCTGTCATTTATTGCTCTGTTGAGGTACTCATAAGTAAAGTGATCTAAAGGAATAGAAGAGGAAAGAAAGGATGAAGAGAATAGGACAGAGGGGCAGGGGAGCTACTTCCGAAGAGGAGTGAAAGGGTGTGAAGCTAGGTTGTCTACCACTCAGTCAGAGAGGGTAAACTCTATGGTTAAGGTCGTGACTTCTGGGGAGAGCCTGGGGGCACTCCCGGCAGTAGGGATATTCCCATGTACCGGGCCCAAGGATCCCACACCTTTCTAAATTTAGGTGTGGTATCCAACAGGATGCCTGACAATTTTTCTTGGGACATAATCCAGGATATCTTCCTCTTCACTGTGAGGAGAGAGGGCCTGGGTTGTTTCCAAGTGGTGGCAATCGCAATTTTGGCACCTAAAAGGATAAAGTGGGTCAGTTTCTGAACGTTTATAGGTAGCGAAGGAACAGGAGCATTTAGCAACGCAACCTCAGGAGTTCTGGGGACCCGGCAGCCTGTTACCCTGAAACTCAAGATAAAGATTTTATTCCAGAATGATCGCAGCCTAGGGCATTCCCACCAGATGTGGACCATGGAGCCACGAAGTTGACACCCTCTAAAACATAAAGGGTTTGCCGTGGGATAAATTTTGGCTAACTTGGCGGGAGTGAGATACCACCTGGTTATCAATTTAATACTAGCTTCCATAAGTGAGATGTTTTGTATCCCACAAAAGGATCTGGCTAGGGCCGTCTGCCAGGTCTCCAGACTGCCGGAGGTTTGGAGGTCGGTCTCTCATGCTGTCATATAAGGGGATTTGCCCGTTGGGACAGTGAGGGCAGAGTAGATTACTGATATGCCGCCCCTCTGCTCCCCGATTCTACCGCACCAGGTTTCGTATTCAGGAAAAAGGGGAGGAAGGGGCTTGTTCTTCCAAAGCGAGTGTAAAAAATGAGATATTTGCTGGAAGCGAAATCTCTCTGATTCAGGGAGCTCTAAGTGTTCGATACAATGGGCAAGGGAGATTGGTCCCTTTAAGGTAAAATAATGTCCTATCCGGTATAGTCCCTTGTCCAACCACCATTTGAAGGCAATAATATTAAGGCCAGGAGGAAAATCAGGATTGCGAAAGATGTGAGCCAGGGGGCTTATTGAGAAGATCAGGGACAGCTCCCTGCGAAGGCCGTCCCATAAGGAGCAGGAGTGGGAGAGGGTGGGAGACAGGATGGGTGGCCTAGCTTTGGAAGGGCACCACAATAGATAGTCTAGCGTGAATGAGGGTACGGAACAGCGTTCAATGGACATCCAGTCCGGTTTCTTGTATTTGGAGTAGATCGTGGAGAGTTGGGTCAGGCGGGCTGCGAGGTAATATTTGTGGAGATTAGGTAGACCCAACCCACCCCTGCGCCTGTGAAGGAATAGTGTGTTTTGAGGGATGCGATACCCCTTGTTACCCCATGTGTATTTCAATATCTTGTTTTGCAGAGATCTAAGATGGTCCTTTTGAACAGGTATGGGAAGGGCACGAAAGTAATATAAGATTTTAGGAAGGAGGGTCATTTTGATGGAGTTAATCCGGCCAAGCCAAGATAATTCGTGTTTAGACCATGAACAAAGGTCAGCTTCCAATTGTCTGTATAGTTTAGGATAATTTTGATTATACAACATCTCAGTCCTAGGTGTAAGCGAGATACCCAAGTATTTGATGGCAGTGTCACTCCATTGGAATGGGAAGGACTGTTTGAGTGAGTTGGCGTGGTGGGTGGGGAGAGATATATTTAGTGCCACAGACTTAGAGTAGTTGACTTGTAGTCCTGAGATCTTGGCAAAGTCGTCCAGGACTCGGGACAAATTGGGTAAGGTGGTTAGGGGGGAGGTAAGGAACAGCAGTATGTTGTCCGCAAAGAGCCAACATTTGTGTGTTTGGTTACTACACTGGACTCCTCTGATGTCCGTATTATGACGGACTGCTATTGTTAGCGTTTCAATAGCTATTGCAAATATGAGGGGTGAAAGCGGGCATCCTTGTCTGGTTCCCCTAGTGATGGGTATGGGAGTGGAGTGGTAACCCTGGAGTCTAATTTGGGCCCTCGGGTGAGAGTATAAGGCCTGTAGCAAGCCAAGGAAGTAAACCCCAAATCCCCACCTTTCAAAGAGCTGGAAGATGTACTGCCAGGAGACCGAGTCAAAGGCCTTCTGGATATCTAAGGAAAGAAGGAAGCCGGATTGTTTGGGTCCCCCCTCCCAATTGGACTGCAATATGGAGATAATGTCTACCGCCCTCCGTATTTGGTCTGGTCCCTGCCTGCCAGGGATAAATCCAACTTGGTCCTTGTGGACGTAGCGCCCAATAAAGGAGGCCAGCCTATTGGCCATTACTTTCGTGAGAATTTTGAGATCATTGTTAATGAGAGATATGGGTCTGTAGTTACTGACATCCTCCAAGTTCTTATCGGGTTTGGGTATGACCGTGATGTATTATGTGTTTAGGTGGGGGTCTAGGAGGCTTCCGTTAGCTTTGTGATTGCCGAGATTGGCTAGGTGGGGGGCTAACGTGTTAGCAAAGGCTTTATAATAGGGGATCGAGAGTCCGTCAGGGCCTGGAGCGGAACCTTTTTTGAGGTCCGTTATGACTCCCAGAATTTCCTCTGTCTGAATGGGGGATTCAATTACTTGTTTGTGAGTATCCGATAAGACGGGAATGGGGAGTCCCTCCAGAAACTGTGGAAGAAGGTTAGTTTTGGGAGATGAAGGGCTGCTGTAAAGAGAAGTGTAAAAGTCCTGAAAGGCGTTGAGAACTTTGAGGAGGTTAGAGGTGAACGGGTGACCTGTACTTCTGATCCTAGGGAGGGTGCTTAACTTGGTTCTAGGGGAGAGTCTATTGGCTAGGAGTGTGCCTATTTTGTCTGCCTGTGTATAAAATTTGTGGTCGGACCACCTAATAGATTTTTCAGCTTTCGTGGTTAGAATAAGGTTGAGTTCTAGTCGAGTCTTGTCAAGCAAGGCGGTGGGAACTCGGAGAGGGTCCTGTTTGTGTATTGCCGTTCACGTTTAACCTCCAATGTCTGGGGTGTCTCCCACTCGATCCCCCGAGGACCGTCAAAATTACCAGGGAGTGGTCCGAGACCACCGTGTCAGTGATGTGAGCTTTAACAACCCGGGGCAGGAGCGAAGTAGGTACAAGAATGTGGTCAATCCTCGCATAGGACTGATGTGGTGTTGAAAAGTGGGTGTAGTCCCTCTTCGAGGGGTTTAATTCCCTCCAAGTGTCGGACAAGCCATATGCATGGAGCAATTTGGCAACCCGCAGGCTTGCTTTAGAGGGCCGGGTCAATCGAGAATGTAAGGGAGAGGATTTGTCGAGGCCTTGGTCGAAGGCGACGTTAGAATCCCCTCGGACAATAACTGTCCCTTCTAAATGAGGGGCAAGGGTGCGCATCAGGAATTCAAAAAATTTGACTTGGCCTGTGTTCGGGGCATAGTAGGAGACCAGAGAATAAAGGTGATCTCCCACAGTGCCCTTTAGAAGTAAAAATCTGCCCTCCGGGTCCGCCATTTCAAAGCTTTTGTTGAATTTACACGTTTTGGCTATCAGTATGGCTACCCCCTTGGTTTTAGATTCTGCGTTGGCGAGATAGAACTGGGGGAAGTGTGCGTGAAGGAACTTGGGACTATACCGGATAGGAAGGTGCGTTTCCTGAAGTAGAATCATATCCAATTTCAGGGACTTATAGTAGTCAAGAACTTTTCTGCGTTTAATGGGGGAATTGAGGCCCTGGATATTGTGAGAGGCTATCTTTAGCCTAACATCCTGGTGATCAGTCATGGAGCAGAGGGGGAGCCCAGCATCTGAAAACGGCCTCACTTACCCAGTTAGTGGCAGAGCTCCCAGCAGCGGTAGTGGGATTATCGTCCTGTGATGTTCTCGTTGAGTGTAGCGCCGACTGGGGGTGCCAGGACATACCTGAAAAACATGACAGTGTCAAGCAAACAATGCATAGAAGTAGCTCATTATCTAGGGGGGAGACAGAAGAGGATAGGACAAGGAAAGAGAGTGTTCCTGGGAAAGGAAAGAGGAGATCAGGGCAGGAGACACCCCCCGAAATCCTAAGAAAGGTCAATGATAACAACTGACCCATAGGGTCAGATGTCCCGACCCTCAGGCACCCGAGAGAGACCGAGGGTGGGGGAGTTGCGCAAGTGGTCCCTCACAGAACCAGGGACCCCCAGACGGGAAGAATCCCGAACTGTTGACTTATTAACAAACAAATAACGATTGAACGATAACACCCCAGTACAGGGTCAGAGGGCGCTGATCACCCCTAGTATATTGAAAAACAGAAAAAGAAACATATCCCCAAATGGGGCTTTTTACCAGCGTGTATTACCTGAAAAAACTGATATATGTATGAATGTGAATGAATGATCACATATAGCGAATAATTAATAACAAATTTTTATTGGTAAAAAAAGGGGAACAGGTGACATAGTGGTCAAGAACTGAGCTCAACTATGTAGATAAAAATATAACAAGTTGTATATGTGAACAAAGATACAATCATCACATAAACATAATTAATAAAAGTACAAAAGATAAATGATATATAGACCCTTTACGCGTTTCGACCCACTCGGGGGTCTTCTTCAGAAGGATTTTTTTATCTATATATAAAAGAAGGAAGGAAAAAAGTAGGCATAAATAAACATTCATGCATGATGCACTGTACTAGACTAGACAACCTCTGCTGTAGGCAGAATATACATCAAACAATGCACGATTGCACATTTAACAGCCAAATAGTATATATTATATGATAAATACCTAAATTGTTCACATATGGAGTCCTCTTTGGAACACAGAACTGAAGTCCGCTACTTCTCTCGTATCCCTCACAGATGCATCACACTTGGGTAGTTGGGAAAAAAGCCGCTAACTTCGCCCAAAAGGGGGGAAGTAAGGGAACTAGGTCCGAGGGGTAAGTGACTTACAGGGGGTCACATCCCTATTACACCCTCCAATAGGAAACAGTGGAGGAGAGTATAGGTATAGACGATCACAGGTGAAAAAGAGGGACAACCTACAATAAAAAATATAAGAGAGTGAAAATATATCGATATGTAAAAAAAAACCCTATATGGGGACTATCGCCTCTTGTGTGAGGAAATAGAAAACATACCCATATATAGTATTCAAAATACATGGGTATGAAAATATACCCTATTGAGTAACATAGGGTATTATGCCACGTATAGGGTGCTATATCAAATTAGAAAAGTGTTAAAGGACAAAAGGTTGAAAATACCCACAAGGGGTCAGAGGGGCCCAAAATCAAGAATCAACAGCAAAAGGTACCAGTGAGGAAAGGGAAAAAGTGAAAAAGTGAAAAATTAAAAATAAAATAAACATGTGCCAAAAAAAAGGGGGGGGGGGGCATGCCACGACAAAAAAGTGATGAGAAAAAAGGAAAAAAAAAAAAAAAAAGGAAAAAAGAAGAAAAAGAAAAAGAGAGAGAGAAGGAAAAATATAATAAACGAATAGAAAGATGAGATGGTGGTAGGAAGTGCACCAGTGCTGCAGAGGCTATTGTGTCATAACTTAACACCAGTGATACTAAGGTAAAAAATATATATATACCTGTATATAGTTTCAGGTGAGTGCACATAAAGTGCGGGGCCCGATGAGGGCGATATAATAAAAGTGAAGGAGTATAAAAAAACAGTAAGCTTTGCAGTAAAGCCCCTCACAATCCCATGTAATCGTGGGGCAGAAGGGGTTTCATATCTGCAAGTGAAAGATGATATCATAATTATGCTCCTATAAGCAAAATTGAATATAAAGTAATGCAGTGTAGTGGTGAAACATTAGGAATTAAATAGTGCAGTAACTTACCCTGACACGTGGAGAGAGTGCAAGTGCTGGCTATTGGTAGGCAAAGTAAAGAGATACTGCAGAGAGGAGATTTAAATACCTTGTATAACCCTGAATATGATTATCCCCCTTCATGTGTTTCACCTGTCACGTCGTGACCTTTTTGGTCGCCATATTGGCCGACCGGAAGTGGTCCCCTCGGCGTTCCGGAAGTGACCTTCCCAACATGGCGGGAGGTGCACGGTAGCGTCGCACGGGCGTGACGTAGGCACGTCGCGTCGCACGCGTATGACGCGCGTGCGCAACGAGGCGCCGAGTCCGGTACCGTTCCGGAATGCCGCCGACCAGATATATTGCCCCGGGATGGCGGGTGGCGCCTACCCGCACCTAACCCGGGGCACATCGGGGGGAAGCATGTGTGCACCCATGCTGCCCCCCTCTTCTGGTCGGGAAGCCACGCCCCAAGGATCCGCCCTATAGTCGGCTGCATAGACCAAGTGATGGCGATAGCACCATCTAGTGGGGAAAAAAGGGAAGTGCAGTCAAACCTTCAGCTGTGCAATATATAAGCAGTTGGATAACATACAGCATATCAAGAACAGTATTGAATAAAAAACTTTTCATACATAATATAATCAGTACGTGTAGTTCACAGGTAATCCGGGTATACATAAGAGAAAAAGAGATCTACTGATTAGTACACATAGCATGGCAGATCAGTTGTAAGATGATACAGATATATTTATTCCATTATCATGTCACACATAAACAGACACATGTCACTCAGATCAAAAGCAGGGCAGAGAGACGGTCAGGTATCAAAGAATGGAAAAGAGTGTTTGGTAAAATGTCTATATGTGTATGGACATATACACATTTATAGCGTGTCACCTATACAGATGCCTACAGGGGCAAGAGCAGAAAAACCCCCGAATATATAGTAGAGGCACAGAAAGACCAAATAACCAAAACCAAAACCAGGCATCGCCGAAAGATGTTTATATTGCAACCGAGATGTGGAGGACATGTGGCAAACTCACCCGACCTTATTGTGTTTTGCCTGAAATAAATCCTTTCAAAAAAGGAGCAAATGATATAGCTTCATTTAAACCAGGAGAGGTGGTCGCATTTAATTTGAAGATCCACCTCTGTTCGAGTTGGAGAAGGGCCTTATTCCAGTCTCCTCCTCGATTCGGGATATGTATGCGATCTAAGGCAGCAAAGGAAATTATGGGCATCTTATAGTTATGTGTGGTTACCACATGGCGTCCAAGGGGTACGTAAAAGTTACCGATCTCCATGTGATAAACGTGTTTGGCTACCCTTCTGTGTAGTTCCAGCTTAGTTTTTCCTACATAATACGCCCCACACTCACATTGCATGAGGTACACGACCCCACGGGTCTGGCAATTGACAAAATGGAACGGGCGAAAAATTCGACCGTTCGGAAGACGGAAAACTTTTTCTCGTTTGATATACCTACAAGAAGAGCAATGCCCACAGGGGAATGAGCCCAAGATTGTGCAGTGCCCTACTCTCTTTGCTTCATCTCTATATTCGCTTTGTACCAGTTTATCGCGCAAAGAGGTGGCACGTCTGTAAGTGATTGAAGGATGTCTAGAAACTAATTTCCCAATTTTTTGATCGTCCCTCAATATGGGCCAGTGTTTCTGAATAATGTGACGAATCGGGGCATGCTGTCTAGAGAAGCGAAGGATGACCCTGGCAGTACATGTGCCAGGGCCATTCTTTGATGCCTTCGGATGTAAAAGGTCACTGCGAGATTGTACTAGTGACCGATTATATGCCTTGCGTAGACATGATCGACTATAGCCGCGGGCTAAAAGTCTTGTCTGTAGTTGAGCGGCTTCAGTCCTGAAAAGAGCATCATCAGAGCAATTCCTGCGTAACCGCAGGTATTGACCATAAGGTATAGACTTTTTCAAAAATGTTGGATGGAAACTATCTGCATGGAGTATAGTATTCCCTGCGGTACTTTTACGATACAAGGTGGTGGAGATTGAGTTGGTAGGAGAACGTCCAATTTTGATATCCAAAAAGGTAATCAGATCACGATTGTATGACATGGTGAATTTTAGGTTGTAATCATTTACATTAATGAGAGATACAAATTCAAGTAGGAGATCCTCCGTACCCTCCCATATGACGAAAATGTCATCGATATAGCGTCGCCACAAACGAATGTGGCGCGCGAAATCGACGAGTCTCCCGCCACATAAGAGGGATTCCTCCCACTCCCCCAGGTACAGATTGGCGTAGGCCGGGGCACAACATGTGCCCATGGCCACGCCCTGCACCTGGAGGTAGTGGGAGTTGTTAAATGCAAAATAATTGTGATGTAAAATGTATTCCAGTCCCTGAGTGATGAAGTCCCTCAGGCTCTGGTCATACAATTCCCTTTGTTGTAGGATTTTCCGTATAGCTGCAATCCCCTTGGTATGGGGTATCGAGCTATAAAGGGCTTCCACATCAATTGCTACCAGCCAGGCATTGCTTGATAGCGTTACATTGTCGAGGATCTGCAATAGATGTATGGTATCCTTAACAAATGACGGCATCTCCATAACCAGGGGTTGCAAAAAGGAGTCAATTAATTTGCTGAGGTTTTCAGTTAACCCCCCTCTCCCTGAGATTATGGGTCTGCCAGGCGGATGGAGTGGATTTTTGTGAATTTTAGGGAGACAGTAGAAGGTAGCTTCTTTAGGAAACTTGGTGTTAATGAAAAGATGTTGATCCTGGGTGATACTGCCTACTTGCAATGCTTTATCTATCAGTTCATAAAATTCTTGATGATAGGTTGATATTACCCTGGTAGGGATAGTTTGATACCAATCAGCGTTGTCTAGTATGTCCTGGCACATGCTGACATAATCAGCATTATCCATTAATACCACATTTCCCCCCTTATCGGAGGGTTTGATGGTAATGTTCACATTGTTCCCTAGTGATTGAATGGCCTTATATTCTTCACTAGTCAAATTCTCAGGGTGAGTTTGCTTACGACGAAGTTTGGAGATGTCCCTCAACACTTGTTTGACGAAGATCTCGATACATGGGTTTAAACTCAAAGGGGGAAAGGAACCTGAGGGTTTTTTTAGGTTTGAATGGTGCTTCCCTACATCAGTAGTATTTTCTAAAAGGGATTCCAAATCAACCATATCAATTAAATCCAAGGTGTTATTTTCCTCATATAGTAATGTTAGGTCACGTAAGGCTCTAAGTTCTCTCATGCCTAATTTGGGTGTTTCATGCTCCTCATCGTCGACAATCTCCTTCGCATGCAGGCTCTGAAGGAGGAGCCTACGTGCGAAGAGTTGAATGTCGGTTGTCACCTCAAAAATATCAAATTCTTCCTGTGGACAAAACGTGAGACCTCGTGAGAGTACATTTGCTTCTATTAGAGTCATAGTGTGAGATGACAGATTAATTACACTCATGGATTCGATGGAATTCTGGTGACAAATGTGTCCAGGTTGCCCAATCCCCTGTTGTTTGGGGGAAGGGGGGGCCCCCGTATGGCATTTAAAGTATTAGATTTAGTCTCTGATATCTGTTCCATAACATTTGTGTCCCCCCTCGATTGTAATATATTCGTGGCATCCTGGATCCCTGATCTATTGTGCTCATTGGGAAGTTCATTCATAGACTTAATTCCACTGGTATTCAGTGTTAGGGCCTGTTTGTTATCAGGTTTTGCTTGAGTCTCCCCAATATTGCGTTTTTTCCTATCTTGATCGGGTGAGTCTCTATTATGATTTCTCTTAGGTTTCCTTCGCCCTTTGTTTAGTGTGGTAGATTTGGAGTGGCCGGTGGGTGCACTATTGGATTGCAGCGCATCTATTTCCTTATTGTGAGCGTATTTAATTGTGTTGCCTTTTGAAAAGGATGTGCTCATATTCCATTTATAAGCCCGGCCTTCAGAGAAGATTGATTTGTCCCTCCAAAACTTAATTTCCTTTTTGCGCAGAATATCACGGTTGAAGGTCTGCAGGCCCTCATCGAGTTTGGTCCGCAGATCCGAAAAACGCGCACTGTGCAAAAAGGGTTTAAGGGCAATTTCCAAACCGTTAATCTCACCATCAAGGATTACTATTTGTCTATTGTATTCCTTGATGAGAATAACCATCATTTGTTGGGAACATGTTTTTAGGTTTTCTTCCCATTCCATCCTACATTCATTGCCAATGTGATCCATATTTGGAAAGATCTGGACCCGGAGTCCTAAAGGGTTAATGTTGTTTTCAATGTATCTCTCAAATGATTTGATGTGCCAGAAAAGTGCCGACTTCTTTTCTAGCACTTTAGTAAGTTTAGAGAAAAGAGTAGAGATTTCCGTCTCTGCTCGATCCCCATTTTCAAACTCAGTTTCATAGCTGGACATTAAATTATTCCAATCATCACCTTGGAAGCTATTCATGTTAACAACAAAGTATAAAAAACAATCCACAAAAGACAATGCCAAATACAATGGTATCAGATCAAGTAGAGCTCATGTCCCGGACCTCATATGTTACCGAATGGGGAAGGGTGTTTAACCACCCAAATTTTAAGAACAAAAAAAGATTGAACGATAACACCCCAGTACAGGGTCAGAGGGCGCTGATCACCCCTAGTATATTGAAAAACAGAAAAAGAAACATATCCCCAAATGGGGCTTTTTACCAGCGTGTATTACCTGAAAAAACTGATATATGTATGAATGTGAATGAATGATCACATATAGCGAATAATTAATAACAAATTTTTATTGGTAAAAAAAGGGGAACAGGTGACATAGTGGTCAAGAACTGAGCTCAACTATGTAGATAAAAATATAACAAGTTGTATATGTGAACAAAGATACAATCATCACATAAACATAATTAATAAAAGTACAAAAGATAAATGATATATAGACCCTTTACGCGTTTCGACCCACTCGGGGGTCTTCTTCAGAAGGATTTTTTTATCTATATATAAAAGAAGGAAGGAAAAAAGTAGGCATAAATAAACATTCATGCATGATGCACTGTACTAGACTAGACAACCTCTGCTGTAGGCAGAATATACATCAAACAATGCACGATTGCACATTTAACAGCCAAATAGTATATATTATATGATAAATACCTAAATTGTTCACATATGGAGTCCTCTTTGGAACACAGAACTGAAGTCCGCTACTTCTCTCGTATCCCTCACAGATGCATCACACTTGGGTAGTTGGGAAAAAAGCCGCTAACTTCGCCCAAAAGGGGGGAAGTAAGGGAACTAGGTCCGAGGGGTAAGTGACTTACAGGGGGTCACATCCCTATTACACCCTCCAATAGGAAACAGTGGAGGAGAGTATAGGTATAGACGATCACAGGTGAAAAAGAGGGACAACCTACAATAAAAAATATAAGAGAGTGAAAATATATCGATATGTAAAAAAAAACCCTATATGGGGACTATCGCCTCTTGTGTGAGGAAATAGAAAACATACCCATATATAGTATTCAAAATACATGGGTATGAAAATATACCCTATTGAGTAACATAGGGTATTATGCCACGTATAGGGTGCTATATCAAATTAGAAAAGTGTTAAAGGACAAAAGGTTGAAAATACCCACAAGGGGTCAGAGGGGCCCAAAATCAAGAATCAACAGCAAAAGGTACCAGTGAGGAAAGGGAAAAAGTGAAAAAGTGAAAAATTAAAAATAAAATAAACATGTGCCAAAAAAAAGGGGGGGGGGGGGGCATGCCACGACAAAAAAGTGATGAGAAAAAAGGAAAAAAAAAAAAAAAGGAAAAAAGAAGAAAAAGAAAAAGAGAGAGAGAAGGAAAAATATAATAAACGAATAGAAAGATGAGATGGTGGTAGGAAGTGCACCAGTGCTGCAGAGGCTATTGTGTCATAACTTAACACCAGTGATACTAAGGTAAAAAATATATATATACCTGTATATAGTTTCAGGTGAGTGCACATAAAGTGCGGGGCCCGATGAGGGCGATATAATAAAAGTGAAGGAGTATAAAAAAACAGTAAGCTTTGCAGTAAAGCCCCTCACAATCCCATGTAATCGTGGGGCAGAAGGGGTTTCATATCTGCAAGTGAAAGATGATATCATAATTATGCTCCTATAAGCAAAATTGAATATAAAGTAATGCAGTGTAGTGGTGAAACATTAGGAATTAAATAGTGCAGTAACTTACCCTGACACGTGGAGAGAGTGCAAGTGCTGGCTATTGGTAGGCAAAGTAAAGAGATACTGCAGAGAGGAGATTTAAATACCTTGTATAACCCTGAATATGATTATCCCCCTTCATGTGTTTCACCTGTCACGTCGTGACCTTTTTGGTCGCCATATTGGCCGACCGGAAGTGGTCCCCTCGGCGTTCCGGAAGTGACCTTCCCAACATGGCGGGAGGTGCACGGTAGCGTCGCACGGGCGTGACGTAGGCACGTCGCGTCGCACGCGTATGACGCGCGTGCGCAACGAGGCGCCGAGTCCGGTACCGTTCCGGAATGCCGCCGACCAGATATATTGCCCCGGGATGGCGGGTGGCGCCTACCCGCACCTAACCCGGGGCACATCGGGGGGAAGCATGTGTGCACCCATGCTGCCCCCCTCTTCTGGTCGGGAAGCCACGCCCCAAGGATCCGCCCTATAGTCGGCTGCATAGATCTGAGTTTTTGATCTGAGTGACATGTGTCTGTTTATGTGTGACATGATAATGGAATAAATATATCTGTATCATCTTACAACTGATCTGCCATGCTATGTGTACTAATCAGTAGATCTCTTTTTCTCTTATGTATACCCGGATTACCTGTGAACTACACGTACTGATTATATTATGTATGAAAAGTTTTTTATTCAATACTGTTCTTGATATGCTGTATGTTATCCAACTGCTTATATATTGCACAGCTGAAGGTTTGACTGCACTTCCCTTTTTTCCCCACTAGATGGTGCTATCGCCATCACTTGGTCTATGCAGCCGACTATAGGGCGGATCCTTGGGGCGTGGCTTCCCGACCAGAAGAGGGGGGCAGCATGGGTGCACACATGCTTCCCCCCGATGTGCCCCGGGTTAGGTGCGGGTAGGCGCCACCCGCCATCCCGGGGCAATATATCTGGTCGGCGGCATTCCGGAACGGTACCGGACTCGGCGCCTCGTTGCGCACGCGCGTCATACGCGTGTGACGCGACGTGCCTACGTCACGCCCGTGCGACGCTACCGTGCACCTCCCGCCATGTTGGGAAGGTCACTTCCGGAACGCCGAGGGGACCACTTCCGGTCGGCCAATATGGCGACCAAAAAGGTCACGACGTGACAGGTGAAACACATGAAGGGGGATAATCATATTCAGGGTTATACAAGGTATTTAAATCTCCTCTCTGCAGTATCTCTTTACTTTGCCTACCAATAGCCAGCACTTGCACTCTCTCCACGTGTCAGGGTAAGTTACTGCACTATTTAATTCCTAATGTTTCACCACTACACTGCATTACTTTATATTCAATTTTGCTTATAGGAGCATAATTATGATATCATCTTTCACTTGCAGATATGAAACCCCTTCTGCCCCACGATTACATGGGATTGTGAGGGGCTTTACTGCAAAGCTTACTGTTTTTTTATACTCCTTCACTTTTATTATATCGCCCTCATCGGGCCCCGCACTTTATGTGCACTCACCTGAAACTATATACAGGTATATATATATTTTTTACCTTAGTATCACTGGTGTTAAGTTATGACACAATAGCCTCTGCAGCACTGGTGCACTTCCTACCACCATCTCATCTTTCTATTCGTTTATTATATTTTTCCTTCTCTCTCTCTTTTTCTTTTTCTTCTTTTTTCCTTTTTTTTTTTTTTTTTCCTTTTTTCTCATCACTTTTTTGTCGTGGCATGCCCCCCCCCCCCCTTTTTTTTGGCACATGTTTATTTTATTTTTAATTTTTCACTTTTTCACTTTTTCCCTTTCCTCACTGGTACCTTTTGCTGTTGATTCTTGATTTTGGGCCCCTCTGACCCCTTGTGGGTATTTTCAACCTTTTGTCCTTTAACACTTTTCTAATTTGATATAGCACCCTATACGTGGCATAATACCCTATGTTACTCAATAGGGTATATTTTCATACCCATGTATTTTGAATACTATATATGGGTATGTTTTCTATTTCCTCACACAAGAGGCGATAGTCCCCATATAGGGTTTTTTTTTACATATCGATATATTTTCACTCTCTTATATTTTTTATTGTAGGTTGTCCCTCTTTTTCACCTGTGATCGTCTATACCTATACTCTCCTCCACTGTTTCCTATTGGAGGGTGTAATAGGGATGTGACCCCCTGTAAGTCACTTACCCCTCGGACCTAGTTCCCTTACTTCCCCCCTTTTGGGCGAAGTTAGCGGCTTTTTTCCCAACTACCCAAGTGTGATGCATCTGTGAGGGATACGAGAGAAGTAGCGGACTTCAGTTCTGTGTTCCAAAGAGGACTCCATATGTGAACAATTTAGGTATTTATCATATAATATATACTATTTGGCTGTTAAATGTGCAATCGTGCATTGTTTGATGTATATTCTGCCTACAGCAGAGGTTGTCTAGTCTAGTACAGTGCATCATGCATGAATGTTTATTTATGCCTACTTTTTTCCTTCCTTCTTTTATATATAGATAAAAAAATCCTTCTGAAGAAGACCCCCGAGTGGGTCGAAACACGTAAAGGGTCTATATATCATTTATCTTTTGTACTTTTATTAATTATGTTTATGTGATGATTGTATCTTTGTTCACATATACAACTTGTTATATTTTTATCTACATAGTTGAGCTCAGTTCTTGACCACTATGTCACCTGTTCCCCTTTTTTTACCAATAAAAATTTGTTATTAATTATTCGCTATATGTGATCATTCATTCACATTCATACATATATCAGTTTTTTCAGGTAATACACGCTGGTAAAAAGCCCCATTTGGGGATATGTTTCTTTTTCTGATTAACAAACAAATATGAAAAATAAACAATAGGAAAAAAAAAACTTGAGGCACGGCCAAACATTGCGTTTTGGTGACGCGGAGACAGGCCAGTTGAAACGAAGTAGTAACCATGAAATGAGTCTCCATATCTGGGGCAGTTGCCGGAATCTGTAGCCCTCTGTAGTGGGTTTTCAGAGATCTGCAGGGCTTGACAAGAAGGGGTGCGGGTCAGGAGTGGGGTCGAGGTCAGTCCATAAGGGGGTATGGGGAACTGCGTAGCGTCCGGGGGTAATAAAAGTGAGGGGAGGTGAGGACGACGTAGGTCCTAGTAAGGAACAGGGCCCGACAATGGTGGAGTACCAATCTCCCGATGGTTGGGAAAAAGTCCTCTGGCCCTCTCCAGGACCTCAGACGGTCAGACACAGAGAGTAGAAATTGGGGCCTGGGCGCTTCTCAGGTAGGTGCATTGTCCTTGACTTTCTTGGCTCTTCCGGAAGTCAACAGCGGTGATTGTGGGCTGTTGGGTGTGGGCCGTTTGTGTGAGCCTTGCCCAGAATTAGAAGTGTCCATGTCAGCTTCTTGAGAAATAATTTTCAGCCTGGTGAGGAGCTTCTCCCCCTCAGGGAATGTTGAAAAAGCGTGTGTTTTCCCTTTGTCGGTGAACCGGACAGCGAATGGGAAAGCCCATTTGTATTTTATGTCTCTTTGCATCAGTGCAAGCAAGAGGGGTTTCAGTGCTCTCCGTTTCTGTATGGTGGAGGGGGAAAGGTCCGCAAAGATCTGAACCTGGTGACCCTGACACATGACGTGCTGCAGGGTCCTGGCTCTCCTCATAACTTCTTCTTTCACAGAAAAATGGTGTGGCTTGGCAATTACATCACGTGGAGTGCCATCCTTCCTTGGAGGGCCAAGGGTTCTATGGACCCTGTCAAGTTCCAGTTTTGGAGCTGGGATGTCAGGGATTAGCTGTGTGATTAGGTCGTGAACTGCTTTGGAAACATCAACTATCGATTCTGAGAGCCCGCGGATTCTGATGTTGTATCTGCGTGACCTATTTTCAAGGTCATCTATGCGGGCCACGGCCAGGTCAAGTTGCTCCTGCACCGAATAAATGTGCCTGGAATTTTGGTTGGTTCTAGCAATGGTGTCCTCCATTTTGTGTTTGATCGTTTCAATCCGTGAGCCCAGGTTAATAAAGTCAGCTTTTAATTCCACCGTCATTTTCTGGGCAGTTTGGGAGAGTCCCCTTTCCAACAGTGAGTGACCTCATGTGAGGCCAGGGCTGCCTGGGAAGCCATGTGTGTCCCTGAGGGGGATGGAGAGAATTCCTGGAGGGTGCATTCCAGGAGGGACACCGTGGAGGCCGGGGACGGCGTGGCGTCCTTGGGTGGACCCCTGAGATTGCCTGGGGTGGCATGGAGAGGTGGAAAGTCTGTTTCTGACCTGTAGTCTGCCAAGCCTGTGGATCGGCGTTCCTGGGATAGAAGCTGTGCTGCGGTGGCCATCTTGGATTTCTCCCTCTCATCCAGCGATGCGAACACCGGACCCAGATTTCGTTTTGCCGGTCCGCCGGTTATCCGGTGGTGTGCCCCAACTCTTAGGGAAGTTGTCCTTGCTGCTCGGTAAGCGTTAGGGTGGCCGTGCCGTGCGCTAGGGGTCCCGTTGTTCAGCGAGGCAGCGGGGCTCTAGATGATCGCGGCCATCTTGGGAGCCTCGCGCATGCGCACATTGGCTTAAATTAAATCTTATATATTTTCCAGTGGTGGGTCTATTTTTAAAAAGTGTTTGGGTTGTATAATGCCCCGTACACACGAGCAGAATTTCCAACAGAAAAAGTCAGACGGGAGCTTTTCATCGTATATTCCGACTGTGTGTATACCCCATTGGACTTTTTACATTGAAAATTCTGATGGACCTAGAAAGCGTACATGTTCTATATTTTTCCGACAGAACCAATTCCTTACTGGAAAACCGCTCGTCTGTATGCTGTTCTGACCTACCAAAAAGAACGTATGCTCTGAAACAGGTACGAGAAACAGGTACAAGACGGATCGATCGGCGGGGTAAAACTGGCATTCGTAATGGAGATAGCACATTCCTCACGAAGGAAATTTTGTGAATTTTTAATGCAGCACATTCTTTTGTTCTTTATAATGCTAGAATAATGAAGTTTTTTTGCTGCTGATATTCACACAGAGTTCTCACAAACTTATTTCTTGTGATCTCATGAATAATATTTTATTTTTTTAAAAGCCAAATCTCCATAATAATGTTTACAATTATTTTTTATAGTCATCTTTTATTTTTTTATTTCATCAAGATATCCTTTTTTTTTGCATCATTAAAAAATTATTTTCTGTTGATCTCCATATCTAATTTAATTTTTTGTGTCAAGTTACCACAGTAGCATTATTGTCTTGTATTTTTTAACCTCAACGTGGTTGATGTCCCTTGTTAATTTGACATTGTATTTTAGAAATATACCTGCCTACTCACAAACAAACTGTCCTATTTGTTTTCAATTACCTTTTATTCAATTTTTAAACATGTATATCAAACATTACATTCCATAAAAATTCAACATTCAATATTTCATTCTTATACAATACCACATAACAGCACTATCAACAACATAAAAAACAAAAAACACCAAAACAAAAAAAAACACCTTTTTTTTTATTTACTTTCCCCTTTCCTCTCTCTCCCCAGTCCCACCCCTTCCCTTCCATTGTACATAATCTCTTATCCTTCTTGAGGAACAAAATTCCTCCCATCTTTGCCATAAATTTGATAATGGATTATTTCTATAACCTTCTGCAGTTACCTGTTTTTCCATGTGATATATTTTGTTCATCTCCCATATCCAATCTATTATATTTCTCCATTTTCGTGCTATCACAACCCTTGCTGCTGTATTCATGTGGTGCAATAACTCTATCTCCCTTTGTTTTATTAAGTTTGAAGTATAGGAAAACACCGCAGTAGCTACATTAAGTTTATTTCAACCACTTCCTGATAAATTTGCATTATCGTATTCCAAAATATTCTTACCTTACTAAAACTATACCATATATGACCTAGCGTTCCTCTTTCTACCTTACATCTCCAACATATTTCCGTATTCTCCTTATTTATCCTATTCATTGTCACTGGGCTCCTATACCATCTTAATGCAATTTCATAATTTTTTTCTTGGTATTTAGTTGCAGTTGATAATTTATGTATTCTCCTAAAGATTTTTTCTCATTCTTTCTCCATTAATGGGTTCTCTGTTTCCTCCTCCCATTTTTTTATTCCTGTTATTTCCTTAATTCCTCCAGAGGGAAGTAATAAAGCATATATCTTAGATAACTTTTTAGTCGATTTATCCTTTTCCATAATTATTTGCTTAAATTTAGTTTTTGGTCTATCTATTGCTGATTCAATTGGTTCAATAAATGCCTTCAATTGAATATATTGAAACCATTTATTTCTATATTCATACCCCGTATCTTGAAATGTTGGCATTTTCCCATCCACCAAAAACTGTGTTGCCCATTCATGTTCTACGATATTCCATTTTAAATATTTTGTGGCTTTTAAAGCTAGAATAAATTCCAGATTGGAAAATATTGTAGTCATGGGTCCTACTCTAGTAGATAATTTTCAATTTTTCAGCATGGTATCCCATATTTTTAAAGGGAATTTTACAAAAATCGGTAATTCTTTTTCTTTTGGTCTAAACCACTTCAGCCTGGACCATTTTGCGGGTCAAAGACCAGACCACTGTTTGCGATTCGGCACTGCGTCGCTTTAACTGACATTTTTTAAATTGCGCGGTCATGCGACATAGCTCCCAAACAAAATTGGCATCCTTTTTTTCCCACAAATAGAGCTTTCTTTTGGTGGTATTTGGTCACCCCTGCGTTTTTTTTTTTTTTTGCGCTATAAACAAAAATAGAGCGACAATTTTGAAAAAAACGCATTCTTTTTTACTTTTTGTTATAGTAAATATCCCCCAAAAAAGATATAAAAAAAATTTTTTTTTCCTCAGTTAGGCCGATACATATTCTTCTACATATTTTTGGTAAAAAAAAATCGCAATATTTTATGACATTATTATTGTTATTTTTTTTTACTAGTAATGGCAGCGATCAGCGATTTTTATTGTGACTGCGACATTATGGCGGACACATCAGACATCTTGGACACATTTTTGGGACCATTGTCACTTATACAGCAATCACTGCTATATAAATGCAGTGATTCCTGTGTAAATGACACTGATAGTGAAGGGGTTAACCAGTGGGTGGCAGTGTAGGGGTTAAGTGTTCCTAGGGGTGTGTTACTAACTGTGGGGGGCGGGGCTTTCATTTAGTGAACACTGATCTCTGCTCCAATCACATGGAGCAGAGATCAGCGTCACTAGTTGCTAGGCAGAACAGGGAAATGCTGTTACAATGGCATTTCTCCGTTCAGCCGCCCCGTGAGACGATTGCGGGTACGTCCACGGCGATCGAGTCTGCGGGACCCGTGACCAGACTCACAGGGGTCCCGACCAGCACGTTAGCATGCCGCCGACGGCTCGCAATGGCAGGGCGGCATTAAAGATTGGATGTACCTGTACGCCAATATGCCTGCCCGTGCCATTCTGCCGACGTACATCAGCACGTGCCGGTCGGGAACCAAATTAATTAGGTTTTATCCATGGTAAATATTTTATTTTTGTCCCTACAATATCTTCCTTGAGACTAATCCATTGCTTGTTTTCCACATTGTGATAGCAGTCTATTATTCTAATCAATGATACTGCCTGTAAGTATTTAGAAAAGTCAGGTAGAGCCAGTCCACCATCTTTTTTTTGCTCTAATCAATATTTCTCTATTTATTCTAGGGGTTTTATATGACCAAATTAAACTTCCCACTGCTTTTCTCAAATCTCTCAAAAAAAATGTTGATGATATTATAGGTATAGTTTGAAATATATATAGCAGTATTGGTAATATTTCCATCTTTACTATATTAATTTTACCCATCCATGAGTAAGTTATATTATCATATGATTTTAATATTTTCTTTATTCTATAAGCTGTCATGTTATAATTTAATTCCTGCAGTTGCTTCAAATCTTTTGGGATATAAATTCCTAAATATATGATTACTTCTTTCAAATTGTCCTATTTGAATAAAAACACATAGGCACATATTTTCAGAAAATAAAATATCCATTTATTTTGGTTAACAAAATAAAGAGGGAGGCAATGCTGGAGAAACTTTTGGAATCTGCAAAGCCTTTTGGCCCCCAGGGCACACATCAAGTCTGTGGAAAAGAAAATTGTTATATTGAGGAGTCCATATAATTTGGAGCCCAATCTGGTCCAGGACTCCCAGAGATCAGGACCCGCAGCAGATGACATATATGTTCCCAGGCTGTGGTACTACAATAGCCTGCGTCTTCTGTCAGACCACAGTGAAGCCAGGTCATCACTTTCTTCTCTTCGCTGTAGCCTTCCCTCCACACTTCCCTGCACCCTTCTTTGGAGGCTGTGGCTCTGGTGGTGGACTTGTGGCAAAAGGAGGAGGATGGGCGAGCTCATATACATGGCTGTTGTCAGTTAGCTGGCCCCTCAACACCTTCTGAAGGACCTGAGAAAAAATACCCTCACAGAGGAGGCATTGGCCCTCCAATTTTTGCAATCTGGTGGCTATATAGCAGCCAAAGGCCTCTTCAGTGACGTGGGGGCTCCTGAGGACCTCACTTGCTTCCCTAATGAGGCCCAGTGCTGGCTCTTCTGTCATCGTACCCTTCCTGGGCCTCTTGGTTGTAAGGAGGATGGGAGGCACCTGTGATTGTGTGAGGCCACTGGGACTGACTGACATTTCACCTCCTGGCCGACACTAGGCCCACCCACCTCCTGGCTGATACTGGGCCCGCCCACCTCCTGGCTGACAATGGGCATGCCCACCTCCTGGCTGACAATGGGCATGCCCACCTCCTGGCTGACACTGGGCACGGCCTCCTCCTGGCTGTAACTTCCAGACCTTCCTCCTGGCTGAGCTCATCCTGTGTATAAAAAAGGACATAGTTTTAGTTTTTAGTTCATCAACCACACACAATTTTCAGCTCATGACTTCAAATTAAATGTCAATAAATAGAAAAGACCATCATTCTGACCCCAGCATTTTTCATTCGTGTCCCAAATATTTTTGGCCCCTACTATCTATTGATATGTAAATATAAAAAAAATAAAAATAATTTGTTATCAATTATAACATCTAGTTAACATCATTAATATTAGGACAAAAAATATGTCTAAAAATAATATACCTGACTCCAGCTGGGCGCATCCACTTCTTCCAGGGTGGAAGGCCCAGGTTGTTCCTCGTCAGCTTCTGCTGGGGTTGAGGGAAGGGTGGAGGGAAGAGTGGAGGGAAGGGTGGAGGGAAGGCTGCAGGGAAGGGTAGAAAGTGATTCTCTGGCTTCAGTCTGGTCGTCCAGAAACTGCAGTTTGTTGAAGTACCAGCCTGGGTACATTTACATCCTCTGCTAATGCTCCTGATCTGAGTGAGTTCTGGATCTTATTATGCTCCTTCCTATACATGTTCCTCAAGATCCCAATTTTCTTTTCCAAGAACGCAATGGTTGCATCGGGGACCCGAGTCTTCACAAATTCCAGGAGTTTCTCCAGCGTTGACCTCTTAGCTTGTTTATTATAATATAAACTGTGTTTCACCTCCCACAAATTCCTCATCTCCCTGTACTTGTCAATGAAACTGGCCATAAATTCTGGGTCCTTAAAGTGATTCATATTTTATGTAAGACAATACACAAGACAAAAACACTAATGTCAGCCTAAACTCTCATAATCTTATCCCAATAAAGGCCTCAATCTTGAAGCAGTATAGGCCACTGATGTACCAAAGTTAAGATGTTACCTTCGTTAGAACGTTTTTCCTCCTTCCTCAGCACACCGAGCGTGTGTACAACACGCGCATGTTACTTTATATACACTGCGCATGTGTTGCCCGCGTCGCCCATCCCTGATGATCTTTATAGTCTATTGACCACCCCTTCTCTTCGGCACGCAGTAGGAGCGACATGGCGGAGACACAGCAGGTGTGTGTTAATTCCAGTAATGAGGAGGAAAGCCCGTAGGCAGAAATGTCACGATCCCAGAGGTAAAGAATTAAGGCCTAAAATATGTCCTTTGGTGAGATGGTGGAGATGGTTGACATCTTGAGGATGACCGACTATGTATGGACCATAGCCTAAACCCAAATGTGAGAAAGGCCAAGATCATGACTAAAGTTGTAAAGAGTCTGCGCAGGAATTTTGGGGTACGACGATCCAAGGAGCAATTGAGGAAACGCTGGTCAGACATGAAACTGAGGGAGCAGGATCAGTACAGAAGGATCAAGAAAGTGCTTTGAAAAAGTAATTATTTCTCCTGTGTTATTATTATCATTATTATTAATTGCATGCTGCTCCATGTGCTTTTATTTAGTGTAGGACATTTTAAAATGGCAATTTTCAGATTAGTGGGCACAGCAATTGGTCGTAGTAAACATTGTTCACTCATTAAATACAATGTTTTGGGCAGATACAGGTTAAATACATTTGGTCATGCCTAAGTATACCTTTTGTTTCATTCTCATAGGGGGCCAAAGAATTGCAGAACACTACTTAGAGGACACCAGGAACCCCCCACCTGAGAATGAAGGGCAACTCAGAACAACAACACACCCCAAGGATCTGGAGGAAGGAGAGGTGGAGGAAGTGGGTGAGCTTGTCACCACAATAGGTGAGTGTCTGACACACCAGCTTCAGGTAATATATCTATGTCTGCATATTTATAATACATGTTTTTCCCAAAAATTTTAGGTGACTATTGTGCAATAGCAAGCTCAACATTTCACAAGTGCAAGTGCACAACTCCTAATCCAGTACATCATGGTGTGGAATCAGGAAATCAACATCATAAGGAACAAAATATATGTTCTTGAACAAAAAATGAAAAACATGATTGATGTGTTGGGGAGAATATAAAATAATATTTTAATAAGATTTCTAGTTTTAGAAAACCAATTTTTTTTTGCAAATGTTTAAAAGCCAAATTTTGAAGATGTACACAGTGGGACTTATTTACTAAGATGAATGCGCTGCTCCAGTTCATACCTCAATTTCTGTGCCAGAGAAATTAAGTGAGCATATGAACCAGTGCACGCATAAGCGCAACTAATATCCGCACGTGATAATAATCTCCCATTGGTAATAGCGAATGCAGTATCATTAACCAACTGTTCAGTGTCCTCCACCCTTCTCTATCAATCCCTCCATGACCTCCGTTTAGTGTCCTCCACCCCTCTCTGCCAATTTCTTTACTGACCCCCGCTTAGTGTCCTCCACCCCTCCCTGTCAGTCCCTCTACTGATCTCCGCTCAGTGTCCTCCAACCCTCTCTGCCAATCCCTCCACTGATCTCCACTCAGTGTTCTCCACCCCTCTCTGCCAATTTTTCCACTGACCTCCACTCAGTGTCCTCCACCTTGCGAGCGGTCAGTGTAGGGACCAGATATTTGTCTGTCTGAGAAAGGGAATAGTGGTAGGGAAAGGTTCAAGACAAGTAGGGATAGGACAGGGGCACACTATCCTCTCTGGAATCCTCCTCATTTAGACACAGACTCATCAGTCCCAATTCTACCCTCCGAGGCGGACATGCCTTCCTGTTTGTGACTTTGAGCAGTTACTTAAATTTGAGTATTGTTATTTGATACTGGACTCAGGAGTGATTACTGCCACCACACCACACTGCACCCACCAACAAGTGTCCTTTACCCCACTCTAACAATCCATCCATTGACTTCTGTGCAGTGACCTCCACCCCTCTCTTCCAATCTTTCCACTGGTTTACGCTAATTGTCTTCCACCCCTCTCTTCCAATCCCTTCACTGGCTTCCACTAAGTGTCATCCACCCTCTCTGCCAATCCTTCCACTGGGTTCCACTCAGTGTCCTCAACCCTTTCTGCCAATGCTTCCACTGGGTTTCACTGAGTGCCCTCCATCCTTTGTGACAGTTCCACCACTGGGTTCTGCTCAGTGTCTTCTCTCCCTCTCTACCAACTATTCCTCTGGCTTCCAATTGTCTGACAAACAATATAAAAAAAATAACAAGAACATACAAAGAACATACAAAGTCAGATACAACTGTGCCCCAAGCTACATTACCAACGCTTTCTCAAAATGTCACCCAAATCGTTCTCTCCTCTCCTTTGCTCTCCTGCTCTCTAGCTCTTTCATCACCTCCTCCCATGGTCACCTCTAGGGATGGCCGAACGGTTCGCCCGGCGGTCATTTCGCGGCGAATTTCGGCCGTTCGCCGTCTGACCAATCGGCGGACTATTGCCGCCGTTTGCCCGGCGGACTTCCGTGTTTACTGTGTAAAAGAACTTTGACCTATGATGACACATCCATCATGGGGTACAGGACAGCCAATTGAGACATTACAGCACATGGACACTTGGACATTCCCCCTAACTTATAAATAGATCCGATCCAGCGGCCATTTTACATTCTTTCTTCTGTCACTATAGGGAGAGGTTGCTGTGTGGAGCAGGGAGAGATTGCAGTGACCCAAATCGCTAGCTATTTGGTACACAAAAGTTCTTTTCAGGACTGGTATAGGTGTTAGGGGTAGTTCAGGATATAGGTTTGAGGCAATGCTGTGCTACTGATTGTTGCAGCAGCCTGAGTGTCTTTTGTCAGTGTAGAAAAAGGGACAGGATGGTGTGTGCTGCAGGGACAGTCAGTTTAATCATTAGCTGTTACTATTAGGTCCACAAAAGTGCTATTCAGGTTATTGTTTCAGCAGCCTCTGTTTTGTGAGTTTATATAGGGACATGCAGGAAACTGTGTGTGAGGCAGCGAGGGTCAGTTTAATCAGTAGCTGTTACTATTAGGTCCACAAAGCTTCTTTTCAGGACTGGTATGGAAATAGGCTTGTACTCGTATAATATTCTTTCTTCCAAATATAGAAAGAATATTATACTTGACTGCTGCCCTTCTGCTGCAGTCTGCTAATCATTCACAACCTACTTGTTCCACAAAGGTCCTTATAAGGACTGGTAACTTGGTCTAGGGTGCTACAGTACATAGGGTTGAGTGAGGTACAGTCTGCTATTCCATAAGGACTGGTATAGGTCCACAATACATAGGGTTGAGGTGCACTACTGCTGACCGCTGCCCTATACTGCAGCAGTCCTTCATCAGTATAGGGACTGACGTGCAGTCTGCTAATCAGTCACAACCTACTTGTTCCACAAAGGCCCTTATAAGGACTGGTAACTTGGTCTAGGGTGCTACAGTACATAGGGTTGAGTGAGGTACAGTCTGCTATTCCATAAGGACTGGTATAGGTCCACAATACATAGGGTTGAGGTGCACTACTGCTGACCGCTGCCCTATACTGCAGCAGTCCTTCATCAGTATAGGGACTGAGGTACAGTCTGCTAATCAGTCACAACCTACTTGTTCCACAAAGGTCCTTATAAGGACTGGTAACTTGGTCTAGGGTGCTACAGTACATAGGGTTGAGTGAGGTACAGTGTGCTATACCATAAGGACTGGTATAGGTCCACAATACATAGGGTTGAGGTGCACTACTGCTGACCGCTGCCCTATACTGCAGCAGTCCTTCATCAGTATAGGGACTGACGTACAGTCTGCTAATCAGTCACAACCTACTTGTTCCACAAAGTTCCTTATAAGGACTGGTAACTTGGTCTAGGGAACTAGAGTACATAGGGTTGAGTGAGGTACAGTCTGCTATTCCGTAAGGACTGGTATAGGTCCACAATACATAGGGTTGAGGTGCACTACTGCTGACCACTGCCCTATACTGCAGCAGTCCTTCAGCAGTATAGGGACTGACGTACAGTCTGCTAATCAGTCACAACCTACTTCTTCCACAAAGGTCCTTATAAGGACTGGTAACTTGGTCTAGGGTGCTACAGTACATAGGGTTGAGTGAGGTACAGTCTGCTATTCCGTAAGGACTGGTATAGGTCCACAATATATAGGGTTGAGGTGCACTACTGCTGACCGCTGCCCTATACTGCAGCAGTCCTTCATCAGTATAGGGACTGACGTACAGTCTGCTAATCAGTCACAACCTACTTGTTCCACAAAGGTCCTTTATAAGGACTGGTAACTTGGTCTAGGGTGCTACAGTACATAGGGTTGAGTGAGGTACAGTCTGCTATTCTGTAAGGACTGGTATAGGTCCACAATACATAGGGTTGAGGTGCACTACTGCTGACCGCTGCCCTATACTGCAGCAGTCCTTCATCAGTATAGGGACTGACGTACAGTCTGCTAATCAGTCACAACCTACTTGTTCCACAAAGGTCCTTTATAAGGACTGGTAACTTGGTCTAGGGTGCTACAGTACATAGGGTTGAGTGAGGTACAGTCTGCTATTCTGTAAGGACTGGTATAGGTCCACAATACATAGGGTTGAGGTGCACTACTGCTGCCCGCTGCCCTATACTGCAGCAGTCCTTCATCAGTATAGGGACTGACGTACAGTCTGCTAATCATTCACAACCTACTTCTTCCACAAAGGTCCTTATAAGGACTGGTAACTTGGTCTAGGGTGCTACAGTACATAGGGTTGAGTGAGGTACAGTCTGCTATTCCATAAGGACTGGTATAGGTCCACAATACATAGGGTTGAGGTGCACTACTGCTGACCGCTGCCCTATACTGCAGCAGTCCTTCATCAGTATAGGGACTGAAAGTTTTGTTACAGGGTCATTTAAAAAATGACAGGTAGAGAAAGAGGCAGGCCCTTCTGCAGGGGTGGTAGGGGTAGGGTAGGAGCAACAGGCTTGAGCCAAAGTGGGAAGTTGTAGAAGGTGCGTTCAATTACTTTAAAGGACGCACCAGACTTGGTTGAGTGGCTCACTCAGCCTTACTCTTCTGCACCCTCCTCATCCTCTCGATCTGCACCCTCTTCTTCACTCTCTGCTATGTGCACCCCCAAAGACACTACCAACAACAACACCACCACCACCACATACCTTCCGCTTGAGTCATAGGAATTATTTTCCAATCCATATCAAGACATTTCTGATGTGCAGCCACTCTCGGTATTGGATCAGGAAGAGGAGGTAGCAAGAACCGCTACTCAGCAGTCTGACGACAGTACCCAAATCAGCCCAAGGAGGAGGTTGGTCCCCGGGGGTTTCTGCCTACTCCCAGATCTCTACTTATAGCGGTGGGGAAGGTGACGTCGATGATGACGTGTCTAGTGATGTCACGTGGGTGCCCACAAGAGAGGAAGAGGAGGGGAGTTCAGAGGGAGATATGGACCAGCAGATAGGGAGGAGAAGCAGGAATAACTTACATTGCACAGGAGGGACAAAGCAGACTGCAAATGTATCAGGAGCGAGTCATCAACCATGTACGGTCACATCTGGTGCTCCCAGGACACCGGCACATGGCTCCGCAGTGTGGGCTTTTTTTAACGTGTCCGCTGCTGACAATAGCGTTGCCATCTGCAATCTTTGCAGTCAATGCATTAGTCGCGGTAAGCCCAACACTCACCTAGGGACGAGCGCTTTAAGAAGGCACATGAGCAGCCATCACCGAGCCCAGTGGGAGCAACGGAACACACAAAGCCACACTCCAGGCTCTCACCGTCCAGCCTCGTCTTCTACTTCTCCTTCTCCTCTCTCCTCACAATTGTCCTCCACTCCACCTTCCATCACACCAAGCTCACGTTTTTCTGCAAAAAGGCAGGCTTCTGTGGGCCTAATGTTCGAGCGTAAAAAAATGATGACGCCGGATAACCCTCTTGCCCGACGGTTGATGGCTGGCTTGTCAGAACTCATAGCCCGCCAACTACTGCCATATAAACTGGTGGACTCGGAGGCCTTTCTCAAATTTGTGGCCATTGGAACACCACAATGGAAGGTCCCAGGAAGGAAGTATTTCTCAGAGAAGGGCATCCCAGAGCTATATGGCCATGTTCAGCGGCAAGTGAATGTATCTCTGGCACACAGTGTCGGTGCCAAGATACATCTGACCACAGACACGTGGTCTAGCAAACACGGGCAGGGAAGGTATATCACTTTTACTGCCCACTGAGTGAACCTTCTGACGGCCGTCAAGCATGCAACCCGTGGCACCCGTGTAGATTTGGTTTTACCGCCACGGACCGCATGCAGGCCTGACTCTTCTTCTCCTCCTCATCCTACTCCATCCTCCTCCCTCTCCTCCTCGGCTGACTCCTCCTTTTCCGCTGCTAGCATCTCTTCCGCTGCGCCGCCCAAGCTCCCCAGAACCTATTCGACATGCCAGGTGAGACGTTGCCATGCCGTGCTGCGTCTGTTGTGCCTGGAAGCCAAGAGCCACACTGGCCCGGCACTCCTTTCAGCTTTGTGTTCACAGGCAGATCAGTGGCTAACACCGCTCAATTTGACAGTTGGTAAAGTGGTGTGACAACGGTGCCAATCTGCTTAGCGCATTGAAACAGGGCAAAATCACACACGTGCCATGCATGGCACACGTCTTAAACTTGGTCGTGCAGCGATTCGTTGTCAAATACCCTGGGGTCCAGGACATCTTGCAGCAGGCAAGGAAAATCTTGGCCCATTTCAGAAGATCTTACACGGCCATGGCTCGCCTTACTTACATTCAGCGGCGACACAATCTGCCGGTCAGACGTCTTATTTGCGATTGCCCGACGCGATGGAACTCAACCTTCTATATGCTTGATAGGCTGCTCCAGCAGAAACGTGCAGTTAACGTCTACCTGTATGAACTCTGCGGCAGAACAGGTTCTGAGGAGCTGGGGTTTTTTTCACCGCGCCAGTGGCTGCTCATGCGCGACGCATGCAGACTTCTGTGGCCATTTGAGGAGATCACCAAACTGGTCAGTCGCAGCCATGGCGCCATCAGTGACATGGTACCTTATGCCTTCTTTATGGAGCGTGCATTGCGTCGTGTCATTGATCAAGCTGTGGAGGAGCAGGAGCAGGAAGATGAGGAAGTCACAATGCTGGATGAATTCCCAGGGGGGCTACTCTATCTGAGACAAGTGAACAACAGGAGTCTGAAGAGGAGTCAGAGGAGGATGGTGCCGGGGCGGATGAGGAGGAGCAAGAGGAGCATGCTTTAAACCTTTCTGGGATCCCTGTTGTGCGTGGATGGGGAGAGGAGAATGAAGAGGACGACATTATCCTGGATGATGAGCAGGAGCCAGGCCACAACACCGCTTCCAGTTTAGTGCAAATGGGGGCCTTCATGCTCCAGTGTTTTAATAGTATAAAAAGCATAAGGGTCAAGGACCAGTACTGGGTGGCAACGTACTTAGACCCCCGGTACAAACACAAAATGGCGGAAATGTTACCGCCGTCACAGAGGGCTGGCAGAATGGAGCACTTCCAGGCCTTGCTTCGAGAAATGCTGCATTCTGCTTTTGCGTGTGCTGGCAGAGGAGCAATTCCCACTCCCAGAGAAGGAGTTGCGGCTACCAATCCAACAGCGCCTACAAGAAGAGGCCGGTTTGAAGATGTGTTGGTGACTTCGGATATGAGGTCATTCTTTCAGCCGACCCATCGACAGGTGTCACCCGGATTCAGCATCAGGGAACGCCTAGACCGTCAGGTGTCCAACTACATCGGGTTAACGGCCGATGTGGACGCTCTGAGCAGTGATGAACCCCTGGACTACTGGGTGGGCAGGCTTGACCTCTGGCCAGAGCTTGCCCAATTTGCAATCGAACTGATGGCTTGCCCCTCGTCCAGTGTCCTGTCCGAAAGGACGTTCAGCGCAGCAGGGGGGATCGTGACCGATAAGCGTACTCACCTAGCACACGACAGTGTTAACTACCTCACATTTCTAAAAATGAATGAGGCATGGATCTCGGAGGAATTCAACACATGTGACCAGTAGACCATGTACATGTCTATAAACAATTTTTTTAATCGAGCACACAGACCTTCTTTCTTCATTTGGCTCACTTCCTTGTCCAAAAAAAGCACACCGTACTATATGCTCGTAACCTTCTCTTTGAAGAGGTTGAGCGGTGTCATATTTCTACTGGGGCTGCTTATTATGAGGGGCTCCCACCATCCCTGTGCTGTGCTGACTTCCTCCTGGGGCTGCTTATTATGAGGGGCTCCCACCATCCCTGTGCTGTGCTGACTTCCTCCTGGGGCTGTACCTCTGCTGTGCATATTATGAGGGGCTTCCACCATCCCTGTGCTATGCTTATTATGAGGGGCTCCCACCATCCCTGTGCTGTGCTGACTTCCTCCTGGGGCTGCTTATTATGAGGGGCTCCCACCATCCCTGTGCTGTGCTGACATCCTCCTGGGGCTGCTTATTATGAGGGGCTCCCACCATCCCTGTGCTGTGCTGACTTCCTCCTGGGGCTGTACCTCTGCTGTGCATATTATGAGGGGCTCCCACCATCCCTGTGCTATGCTCATTATGAGGGGCTCCCACCATCCCTGTGCTATGCTGACATCCTCCTGGGGCTGCTTTTTATGAGGGGCTCCCACCATCCCTGTGCTGTGCTGACTTCCTCCTGGGGCTGTACCTCTGCTGTGCATATTATGAAGGGGTCCCACCATCCCTGTGCTATGCTCATTTTGAGGGGCTCCCACCATCCCTGTGCTATGCTCATTATGAGGGGCTCCCACCATCCCTGTGCTATGCTCATTATGAGGGGCTCCCACCATCCCTGTGCTATGCTGACTTCCTCCTGGGGCTGCTTACGGTGCAGGTGTCAGTGCTGTATATCACATTGCTGATGTCAGTACTCTCTATCACGGTGCTGCTGTCAGTGCTGTATATCACGGTGCTGGTGTTAGTGCTTTATGTCACGGTGCTGGTGTCAGATGACTCTATCACTGTGCAGGTGTCATTGCTGTATGTCACGCTGCTGATGTCAGTGCTCTCTATCACGGTGCTGGTGTCAGATGACTCTATCATGGTACAGGTGTCATTGCTGTATGTCACGCTGCTGGTGATCATCTCCTGCACCCTCTTCTTTACCTACCCTGACCTTCCCTCTCCTCCATTGCCTTCATGCGCTCCACAGTCCTGAATTGTCACAACAATTTCCCATATAAAAAAAGAATGCTTGTAGTTGTCGATCCCAGATTCACCTCATACATGTGTTATGTCATTGGCCATGTGGTGGGACTATGTTTGCACAGCTATTAATTATTTTGTTGCTGCAAATTTGACCTGTAGGTTTGCAAAGTTCGCCTCCCATTGAAGTCAATGGGGCCCGCCGCGAATGTTACGGTTCGCGAACTATCGGCCACGTCCGCGGTCCGCGTTCGCGAAACGTCCCGGCAGAAGTTCGTCCATCACTAGTCACCTCCATGCTTCTTCTAGAGACTCTCCCATCCTCTGGAACTCTCTCCACCAATCTTTATGACTGTCTCCTACTCTGTCCGCCTCATCTCTTTAGGGAAGCCTATCCCATCTCAACCTAACAACTGAACTTTTACTTTCTTCTGTTTTCAGTTTATCCTTCACACAGTTATTATGTTTTTCTATCACATTCCTCTCTTCATTAGAATGTAAGCTATTATGTGTAGGGCCCTCCTAACCTTCTTGTCTTGTATTGCATTGTAACTATACTGTCTCCTCTTATATTGTAAAGTGCTGCACAAACTATTGGCTTTATGAATCCTGAATAATAATAATAATACATTTGAAATTGTTGGTACCTGGCACAGGTTTCTGGCAATTGTATCCACATATGTCACAGCACTTCTCATCCTCTTCACAATCCTGGTCATTTTTACATGTATTTTCAATAGGTTTATCACATGTTGTCTGTATATTTGGGCAGCTTCCACGTTTATCTGTGAAGAAGACCGAAACTGGCAGTCAGTAACATTCTCCAGATGCACACATTATGATCCCAATGCAATAGGAATTGTATGAGAACAGAAATATTACATCTGTAATTGTGGACAGGGGTGCCAATACTGCCCCCTGGTCATACATGCCTATCTTTTAAATCAAGATTTGGAAGCCCGTATAAAATCCAAAAACAGGACAAGGTTGTAGGAAGCAGGAACACATTGCATTAAAGCAATTTGCAGAGCCCACCTTAAGTAGACCATACACAACATTTCCATCATTTTTGACTGACTGGGAATCAAAGATATGATCAGAAGAGGTTGTTTTAAACCAAGTACCCTACCATCCATGCGTTTGATCTATCAATACCAACCGCTTCAACATAATTTTTAGAAACTTCCATTAAAAGAATAAAAAAATTATGCAGCAGGTTTAATTGTGGTAGCATCAATCTCTTGTGGGTATGCTCATCTCCTTCCTGGCCTTCCAGGCTGCATGGTAAAGGTCTGATATAGATTTTGGTGGGACCCATGCGTTTGTTAAAAAAATAGATCCTGCTCTTTTAAAGCATGTTATATGTCACAGTGTTTGTCATTTGACCCCCTGTAACACCTAAAAAAAACCTGGATGATCCTACCAGTTTCTCCCCTCCCCTCTGTAACCACTTTCAGACCAGACCATTTTGCTGGCTTAAGACCGGAGCACTTTTTGCGATTCAGCACTGTGTCGATCCCAAACAAAATTGATGTCCTTATTTTCCCACAAATAGAGTTTTCTTTTAGTGGTATTTGATCACCTCTACGGTTTTTATTTTTTGCTCTATAAACAAAAAAAGAGTGACAATTTTGAAAAAAACACATTATTTTTTACTTTTTGCTATAATAAATATCCCCCAAAAATATATATTTTTTTTCCCTCAGTTTAGGCCGATATGTATTACCTTTTTAAGTACATTTTACCTACATATTTTAGGTAAAAAAATCTCAATAAGCGATCATTGACTGGTTGGCGCAAAAGTTATAGCATTTACAAAATAGTGCATAGTTTTATAGCATTTTTATTATGTAATGGCAGTGAGCAGCAATTTTTATTGTGACTGCAACATTATGGTGGACACATCGGACATTTTTGACACATTTTTGGGACCATTGTCATTTATACAGAAATCAGTGCTATACAAATGCAGTATATTTCAGTGCGTTGGTACACATTTAATGTAGTATATTTCATTGCGTTGGTGCACGTTTACTGCAGTATATTGCAGTGTGTTATTGCATGTTTACTGCAGTATATTTCAGTGAGTTGATATACCTTTTCTGCAGTATATTGTAGCGAACCTTTAATGTAGTGTATTTCAGTGTGTTAGTGCATGTTTAACGCATTATTATTCAGTGCATTATTGAACCTTTAATACAGTATACTGCATTTGGCATCAGTGCTGTTTTACTGCAGTATATTGTAGTGTGTCAGTGGAGTGTGTCTGCGTAGTGAGTACTGAAGTTAAAGTGCACCAAGCCCCACTTTCCATTAATTAAAGTGCATCCACGTACACATTTCTCCATCTTTGTTACATTTTGTTAATAAGCCCCCATCATGTCTGGGAGGCCATCAAGGAGAGTCAGAAGTTCCCAGGGCACTGTGAGTGGGCCAGCATGTGTCCATAGGCAAATGTGGACGTTGTCAGTTCTCAGGCAGGGCATAATTTCCTCTGTTTGGTGATGTTGCCCGTGCTATCCAGCCACAGCATGCAGAGGAGGTGGTGGACTGGCTTGCTAAGCCATCATCATCCTCCTCATCCTCCTTCACCCAAGCAGAGATGAGGGCAGCTGCCAGAGTGGCTTAATCTGTCTCCTTGTTCACAGCTACCATAGCTCCCAACTGTCCCTGATTTCGAGGGACTGTCCCTGATTTGGAGCAATGTCCCTCTGTCCCTCACCCCCCCCCCCCCCCTCAATTGTCCCTCATTTTGGTCTGATCCATATAGTTGTATATAAAATGCACTTTTTATCTTTCAAAAAGTGTTTCCCAGTGCTAAACCTTCATCCAAATTTTATAAATTGTTTTTATAAATTTTAAAGCCAATATAATGGAATAGTAGTGGTAAAAAAAAGCACTTGTGGATTTAATTAACCTTTTTTTGTTAATTTAACTTTAAGGGGTGTGGCAGGGGGCGTGTCCCATGCCTACATACATTTCCTAGTAGGTTTCCCTCATTCCCATCTCAGAATGTTGGAAGGTATGCAGCTACTACTGCCATAGTCCCAGCATCAGGCATGGAGGAGTCAGCTGAGTTATTTGAACACAGCATCAGCCACTTGCCCCTTGATGATGCACAGCCATCAACAGTACCTCTATAGAAGGGGTCTCAAACTGGTGGCCCTCCAGCCATTGTGAAACTATAAGTCCCATCATGCCTCTGCCTGTGGGATTCATGCTTGTAACTGTCAGCCTTTCAATGCCTCAGGGATTTGTAGTTTTGCAACAACTGGAGGGCCACCAATTTGAGACCCCTTCTCTATAGGAATACAATGTGAAGGCACCACCAATACCCATAGTCCATCTTTCTGCACTTGTTACTTCGAAACAGACACCAGGATTCAACCAAAAAATCTGTAATTTTTTTATTTCCCAGTGCACGAAATTGTGGCCTCATCATACAGACTGGCTCCCCAAGCCATTGTTTATAAAATAATGAAAGCTTGCAGGGAAAATTTCATTTTTTTGGCTTTATAAATGTCATTATTGCTGCAGGTTCTATACACGGTATAGATGCATCACTTTACAAGCAGACTAAGGGGTTCCCCAGGCACTATATTTAAAGGAATTTTTCACTCTTATTGTTATTTCTCATTTTTATAATTTCACTTTAAGCATCAGTAAATCACTGCTCATTTAAAAAGGATGTTTTTTACAAACCTTTTTTTCATTGCTACATGTCCCCCAGGACAGTATCCGGGCCAATTACTTGCATATACGCTTTCAAAATGGGCCTTTTTCCAATTTGGGTCCCATAGGCTTTCATGGGGTTCGTTGTTCGGTTCAGAACTATTGCTATGTTTGAATTTTCTGGCGCAAACCGAACCAGGGGTCGTTCAGCCCATGTCTAGTGCTGGAAGGATCCTACCATAACACATGGAGGAAGCCCTTCTGGATGCACAGGAGCAAGGAGAGAGGAAAGCAGAAGCAGGTCAGCACGTCTGGGAGATCTCCTGAGAGTCAGCCGGTTGGGCTGGTGGTGTCAGTGTGGAGGACTGTGGGGAGAAGTTAGCCTGGAGGGCTAGTGAAAGGGGCAGCTACAGCCAGGTGGGTTGGCAGTGCCTGAAGAGGTGTTGCTGGCACCAGTAGTGGCAGAGTGATACAAGCTGGACACTGTTTCTTTGCTACACAAACAAGGGGCCTCAGGTTCCTGCCTGTAATGGGCTATCACCTTTAATCTGAGTGACTGTCAGATCTTCACAGTGTTCCAGCTGATTTCTGCAAGCAAATGTGTTCTGGGGGAAGAAGAGGACCTGTAAATAGAGACTATATATAGGAAGTTGTCCCTGAAGTTCTTGAAGTCAAGTGGGCATTCCATAACCTCCCATCTCTATCCAAATTATTACTCTCAATTAATAACAAAAACAAAAAACGTCATGGACTGTACAATTACTCTGGAGTGTCTTTGAAAATTCTATGTGCAGGGTGGGGGATTCCCAGTTTACTTGCATCTTACATTAAACCTGTCAAAAGGTTTCTCCATTCAACTCTTAGCCCTTGTACACATGGTCGGACATTCCGAAACTGGTGTTGCATACACACGGTCGGACAAAGTTGTCGGAGAATCCGATCGTTCGTAACGTTATTTCGTTACGACGGGACTACATTCAGTCTAGTAGCCAATAGCTTTGGTCTAGGAATTTGATCTGAGCATGCGTGGCACTTTGTCCGATCGGAATTCTCTACAAAATATCGGACAAAGTCCGATCAGATCATGTGGTTGGAAAATTTTATAGCCCAGCTCTAAAACTTTGTCGGTCGGATATTCCAACAGAAACAGTCCGATGGAGCCCACACATGGTCAGATTATCCGACAACACGATCCGATCGGACATTTTCCATCGGAATGTCCGACCGTGTGCACAAGGCCTTAGTGCAGGAAAATTTAAGTTTAGCTGAGGATTAAGCCTGAGCTGTAAACCTGGGTCAGAGTTCAGTGACTCAGGGCTGGATGACTCATCCTAGCAGCCTCTCTGGTGCCTCACCCTGTTTTCTGAAACATTGGAGATGTTATAGACATAGTGGGGGGGAGGCTAGGAGGAACTGCTTGGAATATTTATGAGGATCATGTTGTCTGAGAATTTTATAGCCCAGCTCTAAAACTTTGGTGCTGGGATATTCCTACGGAAACAGTCCGATGGAGCCCACACACGGTCGGATTATCCAACAACATGGTTCAATCGGATATTTTCCATCAGAATGTCCGACCGTCTGTAGAAGGACAGAGAGATACACGGCTCTGCTACACAGCCTAGCAGGACACATTACCCAACCTGTGTTCAGACTATGGACTTTAAAGTATTAACAATAGACATGTGCAGTTCATTTCGTATTTGAATTTCCCGGATTACAATAGTACTGAACAGAAATGAAATTGAAATAACTTAAAAAAAAAAAATTCAGGTTCGAATAGTTTTCAAATCAATTTTGAATAGTTTTCAAAGTCGAATAGTTTTCAAATTCCAATAGCTTTCAAATTTCCAAAGAGAATAAAATAGAATAGAAAATAAAGGAATAGAACAGAAAAAATTAAATAGGATACAAAAAAAAATAACAGAACATAAAAGAAAAGGATATAATGGAGTAAAACAGATAAAAAAATAATAGAAAAAAGAATAAAATAGAATAGACTATAATAGAATAGAAAATAATAGTATATAAAAAAAACAATAGAATAGAATAGAAAGACTATAGCCATTTCCTAAAATTCTAATTTGAATATAATAGAAAAGAATATATTAGACTAGAATATAACATAAAATAATAGTATAGAAAAAAACAACATAATAGAATAGAATAGAAAGAATACAACCATCTTCCGAAATTCGAATTTTGAATACAATAAATTTGAATAGAATATAATAGAATAGGATGGAACAGAAAAGAACGAAAAAACTTGAAAATAAAATAATAGCATAGAAAAGAATAGATTGGAATAGGAAGTTATATTTTTTCTATTTTATTCTATTATTTTTTATTTTATTTGTTTCTATTCTATTCCATTCTATTCAGTTCTTTTATTTTCTATTCTATTTTTTATATTATTCAATTCTATTTTTTTCTATTCTATTGCTTTATTTTCTATTCTATTTTATTCTCTTTGAAAATTGGAAAACTATTTGAATTTGAAAACTTTTCAAATTTGAACATTTTTCAAATTCGAATTTGAAAACTATTTGAATTCAAAAACTTTTCGAATTCCAAAACTATTCAAATTAAAAAAAAAATCTAATTCAAATTTGAAAACTATTCAAACTTGAAAACTATTAGAAATTGATTTTAATACTATTCAAATCTATGCAAATTTGAATCCTGAAAATTCAAATCAATTTGAATACGAATAAACAAAACAAATTTCAAAACTATTTTTTTTTTTCGTTCTGCACATGTCTAATTAACAAATTAACAATCAGCAAAAGAGCTTTAAAGTGGTTGTAAACCCACAAAAAAAAGAAAAAAAAAACAGCAGGACAAAGGCATAATGAGCTAGTATGCTATGCATACTAGCTCATTATGAAATACCTTAGATCGAAGCGCCTGCAGCGGTTCCAGCACACAGGTCTCCCGGAGTTATTTCTGGGTATCATGGGCTCCGGCACTGTGATTGGCCAGAACCGCGATGACATCACTCCCGAGCCACCAGTAATGGCACATCAGCTGAAGCAATGGCACAAACAAGCCGTTGCTTCAGTGCACATGTTCCGATGACATTGATATCTCCTAAACAATGCAGGTTTAGGAGATATCAATGATAGCTACAGGTAAGCTTTATTATAGGCTTTTCTGTAGTGAAAAATGGTTTGTAAGGGTTTACAACTACTTTAAAACAAGCCATGACTGACCTCTGTAGCTGCTTGTACTGTGAAATCATTAGTAGTGATGGACGAACTTCCGACGGGACGTTTCGCGAACGCGGACCGCGAACGTGGCCGATAGTTCGCGAACCAGAACGTTCGCGGTGGGCCCCATTGACTTCAATGGGAGGTGAACTTCGCAAACCTATAAGTCAAATTTGCAGCCACAAAATAATTAATAGCTGTGCAAACATAGTCCCACCACATGGCCAATGACATAACACATGTATGAGGTGAATCTGGGATCGACAACTACAAGCATTCTTTTCTTATATGGGAAATTGTTGTGACAATTCAGGACTGTGGAGCGCATGAAGGCAATGGAGGAGAGGGAAGGTCAGGGACCAGGGTAGGCAAAGAAGAGGGTGCAGGAGATGATCACCAGCAGCGTGACATACAGCAATGACACCTGCACCGTGATAGAGTCATCTGACAGCAGCACCGTGATACAGAGCACTGACATCAGCAGCGTGACATAAAGCACTCACACCAGCACCGTGATATACAGCACTGACAGCAGCACCGTGATAGAGAGCACTGACATCAGCAGCGTGACATACAGCAATGACACCAGCACCGTGATATACAGCACTGACAGCAGCACCGTGATAGAGAGCACTGACATCAGCACCGTGACATAAAGCACTCACACCAGCACCGTGATATACAGCACTGACAGCAGCACCGTGACAGAGAGCACTGACATCAGCACCGTGATATACAGCACTGACACCTGCACCGTAAACAGCCCCAGGAGGAAGTCAGCATAGCACAGGGATGGTGGGAGCCCCTCATAATGAGCATAGCACAGGGATGGTGGGAGCCCCTCATAATAAGCAGCCCCAGGAGGATGTCAGCATAGCACAGGGATGGTGGGAGCCCCTCATAATAAGCAGCCCCAGGAGTAAGTCAGCACAACACAGGGATGGTGGGAGCCCCTCAAAATGAGCATAGCACAGGGATGGTGGGAGCACCTCAAAATATGCACAGCAGAGGTACAGCCCCAGGAGGAAGTCAGCACAACACAGGGATGGTGGGAGCCCCTCAAAATGAGCATAGCACAGGGATGGTGGGAGCACCTCAAAATATGCACAGCAGAGGTACAGCCCCAGGAGGAAGTCAGCACAGCACAGGGATGGTGGGAGCCCCTCATAAAAAGCAGCCCCAGGAGGATGTCAGCATAGCACAGGGATGGTGGGAGCCCCTCATAATGAGCATAGCACAGGGATGGTGGGAGCCCCTCATAATGAGCATAGCACAGGGATGGTCAGAGCCCCTCATAATGAGCATAGCACAGGGATGGTGGGAGCCCCTCAAAATAAGCATAGCACAGGGATGGTGGGGACCCCTTCATAATATGCACAGCAGAGGTACAGCCCCAGGAGGAAGTCAGCACAGCACAGGGATGGTGGGAGCCCCTCGTAAAAAGCAGCCCCAGGAGGATGTCAGCATAGCACAGGGATGGTGGGAGCCCCTCATAATGAGCATAGCACAGGGATGGTGGGAGCCCCTCAAAATGAGCATAGCACAGGGATGGTGGGACCCCTTCATAATATGCACAGCAGAGGTACAGCCCCAGGAGGATGTCAGCATAGCACAGGGATGGTGGGAGCCCCTCATAATAAGCAGCCCCAGGAGTAAGTCAGCACAACACAGGGATGGTGGGAGCCCCTCATAATGAGCATAGCACAGGGATGGTGGGAGCACCTCAAAATATGCACAGCAGAGGTACAGCCTCAGGAGGAAGTCAGCACAGCACAGGGATGGTGGGAGCCGCTCATAATATGCACAGCAGAGGTACAGCCCCAGGAGGATGTCAGCACAGCACAGGGATGGTGGGAGCCCCTCATAATAAGCAGCCCCAGTAGAAATATGACAACGCTCAACCTCTTCAAAGAGGAGGTTACGGGCATATAGTACAGTGTGCTTTTTTTGGACAAGGAAGTGAGCCAAATGAAGAAAGAAGGCCTGTGTGCTTGATTAAAAAAATTGTTTATAGAAATATACATGGTCTACTGGTCACATGTGTTGAATTCCTCCGAGATCCATGCCTCATTCATTTTTAGAAATGTGAGGTAGTTAACACTGTCGTGAGCTAGGCGAGTACGCTTATCGGTCGCGATCCACCCTGCTGCGCTGAACGTCCTTTCGGACAGGACACTGGATGAGGGGCAAGCCAACAGTTCGATTGAAAATTGGGCAAGCTCTGGCCAGAGGTCAAGCCTGCCCACCCAGTAGTCCAGGGGTTCATCACTCCTCAGAGCGTCCACATCGGCCGTTAACCCGATGTAGTCGGACACCTGACGGTCTAGGCATTCCCTGATGCTGGATCCGGATGACACCTGTCGATGGGTCGGCTGAAAGAATGACCTCATATCCGAAGTCACCAACACATCTTCAAACCGGCCTCTTCTTGCAGGCGCTGTTGGATTGGTACCCGCAACTCCTTCTCTGGGAGTGGGAATTGCTCCTCTGCCAGCGCACGCAAAGCAGAATGCAGCATTTCTTGAAGCAAGGCCTGGAAGTGCTGCATTCTGACAGCCCTCTGCGACGGCGGTAACATTTCCGCCATTTTGTGTTTGTACCGGGGGTCTAAGTATGTTGCCACCCAGTACTGGTCCTTGACCCTTATGCTTTTTATACGGGGGTCCCTATTAAAACACTGGAGCATGAAAGCCCCCATTTGCACTAAAGTGGAAGCGGTGTGGTGGCCTGGCTCCTGCTCATCATCCAGGATAATGTCGTCCTCTTCATTCTCCTCTCCCCATCCACACACAACAGGGATCCCAGAAAGGTTTAAAGCATGCTCTTCTTGCTCCTCCTCATCTGCCCCGGCACCATCCTCCTCTGACTCCTCTTCAGACTCCTGTTGTTGACTTGTCTCAGATAGAGTAGCCCCCCCGGGAATTCATCCAGCATTGCGACTTCCTCATCTTCCCGCTCCTGCTCCTCCACAGCTTGATCAATGACACGACGCAATGCATGCTCCATAAAGAAGGCATAAGGTACCATGTCACTGATGGCGCCATGGCTGCGACTGACCAGTTTGGTGATCTCCTCAAATGGCCGCAGAAGTCTGCATGCGTCGCGCATGAGCAGCCACTGGCGCGGTGAAAAAAACCCCAGCTCCTCAGAACCGGTTCTGCCGCAGAGTTCATACAGGTAGACGTTAACTGCACGTTTCTGCTGGAGAAGCCTATCAAGCATATAGAAGGTTGAGTTCCATCGCGTCAGGCAATCACAAATAAGACGTCTGACCGGCAGATTGTGTCGCCGCTGAATGTCAGCAAGGGGAGCCATGGCCGTGTAAGATCTTCTGAAATGGGCCGAGATTTTCCTTGCCTGCCACAAGATGTCCTGGACCCCAGGGTATTTGACAAGGAATCCCTGCACGACCAAGTTTAAGACGTGTGCCATGCATGGCACGTGCGTGATTTTGCCCTGTTTCAATGCGCTAAGCAGATTGGCACCGTTGTCACACACCACTTTACCAACTGTCAAATTGAGCGGTGTTAGCCACTGATCTGCCTGTGAACACAAAGCTGAAAGGAGTGCCGGGCCAGTGTGGCTCTTGGCTTCCAGGCACAACAGACGCAGCACGGCATGGCAACGTCTCACCTGGCATGTGGAATAGGTTCTGGAGAGCTTGGGCGGTGCAGCGGAAGAGACGCTAGCAGTGGAAAAGGAGGAGTCAGCTGAGGAGGAGAGGGAGGAGGATGGAGTAGGAGGAGGAGGAGAAGAAGAGTCAGGCCTGCATGCAATCCGTGGTGGTAAAACCAAATCTACATGGGTGCCACGGGTTACATGCTTGACGGCCGTCAGAAGGTTCACCCAGTGGGCAGTAAAACTGATATACCTTCCCTGCCTGTGTTTGATAGACCACGTGTCTGTGGTCAGATGTATCTTGGCACCGACACTGTGTGCCAGAGATACATTCACTTGCCACTGAACATGGCCATATAGCTCTGGGATGCCCTTCTCTGAGAAATACTTCCTTCCTGGGACCTTCCATTGTGGTGTTCCGATGGCCACAAATTTGCGAAAGGCCTCAGAGTCCACCAGTTTATATGGCAGTAGTTGGCGGGCTATGAGTTCTGACAAGCCAGCCGTCAACCGTTGGGCAAGAGGGTTATCCGGCGTCATCATTATTTACGCTCGAACATTAGGCCCACGGAAGCCTGCCTTTTTGCAGAAAAACGTGAGCTTGGCGTGATGGAAGGTGGAGTGGAGGACAATTGTGAGGAGAGAGGAGAAGGAGAAGTAGAAGACGAGGCTGGACGGTGAGAGCCTGCAGTGTGGCTTTGTGTGTTCCGTTGCTCCCACTGGGCTCAGTGATGGCTGCTCATGTGCCTTCTTAAGGCGGTCGTCCCTAGGTGAGTGTTGGGCTTACCGCGACTAATGCGTTGACTGCAAAGATTGCAGATGGCAACGCTATTGTCAGCAGCGGACACATTAAAAAAAGCCCACACTGCGGAGCCATGTGCCGGTGTCCTGGGAGCGCCAGATGTGACCGTACATGGTCGATGACTCGCTCCTGATACATTTGCAGTCTGCTTTGTCCCTCCTGTGCAATGTAAATTATTCCTGCTTCTCCTCCCTATCTGCTGGTCCATATCTCCCTCTGAACTCCCCTCCTCTTCCTCTCTTGTGGGCACCCACGTGACATCACTAGACACGTCATCATCGACGTCACCTTCCCCACCGCTATAAGTAGAGATCTCGGAGTAGGCAGCAACACCGTGGACCAACCTCCTCCTTGGGCTTATCTGGGTACTGTCGTCAGACAAATTATATATAAAGTTGCGCTAAAGTTACATGAAAAAATGAAAATAAAGAGTCCAGTGCAAATTATTAAGATAAAAAATCAAAAATCAAAAAATCCTGTGTAAAGTTCAAATGAAGAAGAGAGGAATCTTTTTATAATAATAATGGACTCTTCGTTTCCACAAAAGGCCAATAAATAAAGAAACCAATCCTTCTTACGAATTCAGTGAAATCTTCTTACAAATCCAAAGTTGAAAAAGGTTTGACCCTTACCACAATGGGTGGACTCCCAGTCAATGGAGTCGTTAATGCGAGCAGACAGCCCTCTGCGGGGTTCTTTTGCGTGTAATCCGTTCCGTTATGATACCAGACGTGTGGATAGATGCAGATCCTACGAAAGCGATCGACATAGATTACGACAATTCCGTACGTCTTTCTTCCCTTCTCGAACACCGTAGGTAATGGTAATCCGATCTCCCTGTGCGCCTGGAGTTTGTTTATAGCTCCCCAGTAAATCCTCCGATATCAGGGTTTTGCAATGAGCAAACCTGTGGTAAAACACAAACTACTCGGGCCTCTCGGCCACGAGTAGAGGGGAGGGGAAAACAAGGAAGGACTCCAATCGTGAAAGTACCGTTTGGCAAACGACAATTTATTAAAAATCCTTTTCGAACATACAGCAGACCAGTGACCGAATAGGTCCGATTCTAATGAAAGCTTTATAGTATACAATAGACCAAAAGGTACGACCGAATCGGTCTAACTCTAATACATGAAAAAATACATATGCATAAAAAACCGGTTAAAAATAAAAACAAGTATACACCCGTGCTAGGGAATATTCTAAGCGTGGTGGTATCAGCACAAACAGCCCCTGGGCTTTCATTAGAATCTGACCTATTCGGTCACTGGTCTGCTGTATGTTCGAAAAGGATTTTTAATAAATTGTCGTTTGCAAAACGGTACTTTCACGATTGGAGTCCTTCCTTGTTTTCCCCTCCCCTCTACTCGTGGCCGAGAGGCCCGAGTAGTTTGTGTTTTACCACAGGTTTGCTCATTGTAAAACCCTGATATCGGAGGATTTACTGGGGAGCTATAAACAAACTCCAGGCGCACAGGGAGATCGGATTACCATTACCTACAGTGTTCGAGAAGGGAAGAAAGACGTACGGAATTGTCGTAATCTATGTCGATCACTTTCGTAGGATCTGCATCTATCCACACGTCTGGTATCATAACGGAACGGATTACACGCAAAAGAACCCCGCAGAGGGCTGTCTGCTCGCATTAACGACTCCATTGACTGGGAGTCCACCCATTGTGGTAAGGGTCAAACCTTTTTCAACTTTGGATTTGTAAGAAGATTTCACTGAATTCGTAAGAAGGATTGGTTTCTTTATTTATTGGCCTTTTGTGGAAACGAAGAGTCCATTATTATTATAAAAAGATTCCTCTCTTCTTCATTTGAACTTTACACAGGATTTTTTGATTTTTGATTTTTTATCTTAAAGGGGTTCTGCACTCAAAATACAACATTTGCCCATTCTGTTGCCTATAGTTAATATATCTCATAATGCCACCTGTTTTTTTTTTTTGATTCACCTACCTTTTGTAATCTTCAGTACTTTATTTTAAACCCCTGCGGCGATGGGCGGTCTCTTGCGGGGATCAGCGTAATTTCCTGTTGAAGCCCGCACTGTCTCCTGGGATCTCGTTCGTGTAATCCCAGGAGACATTGCGGCTAATGCACCCGACATCTCGCGAGATTTCGGGTGCTACAGCCGACATCTCGCGAGATTTCGGGTGCTACAGCCGACATCTCGCGTGATTTCGGTAATTACAGCCGAGATCTCGCGAGATCTCGGCTGTAATTACCAAAATCACGCGAGATGTTGGCTGTAGCACCCGAAATCTCGCGAGATGTCGGGTGCATTAGCCGCAATGTCTCCTGGGATTACACGAACGAGATCACAGGAGACAGTGCGGGCTTCAACAGGAAATTACGCTGATCCCCGCAAGAGACCGCCCATCGCCGCAAGAGACCGCCCATCGCCGCAGGGGTTTAAAATAAAGTACTGAAGATTACAAAAGGTAGGTGAATCAAAAAAAAAAAACAGGTGGCATTATGAGATATATTAACTATAGGCAACAGAATGGGCAAATGTTGTATTTTGAGTGCAGAACCCCTTTAATAATTTGCACTGGACTCTTTATTTTAATTTTTTCATGTAACTTTAGCGCAACTTTATATATAATTTGTTTGAGTTTCTTCATATCTAGATATTAGATGGTTGTGGTTGCAGCTTTTAGGTTTACCCCAAGCGCGATATTCTTCTTTTGTTTTACTGGCGTCAGGCGGCTGAGTAGCGGTTGTTGCTACCTCCTCTTCCTGATCCAATACCAAGAGTGGCTGCGCATCAGAAATGTCCTCTTGATATGGATCGGAAAATAATTCCTGTGACTCAAGCGGAAGGTATGTGGTGGTGGTGGTGTTGTTGGTGGTAGTGTCTTTGGGGGTGCACATAGCAGAGAGTGAAGAAGAGGGTGCAGATCGAGAGGATGAGGAGGGTGCAGAAGAGTAAGGCTGAGCGAGCCATTCAACCAAGTCTGGTGCGTCCTTTAAAGTAATTGAACACACCTTCTACAACTTCCCACTTTGGCTCAAGCCTATTGCTCCTGCCCTACCCCTACCACCCCTGCGGAAGGGCCTGCCTCTTCCTTTGCCTGTCATTTTTTAAATGACCCTGTGACAAAACTCTCAGTCCCTATACCGATGAAGGACTGCTGCAGTATAGGGCAGCGGTCAGCAGTAGTGCACCTCAACCCTATGTATTGTGGACCGATACCAGTCCTTATAGAATAGCAGACTGTACCTCACTCAACCCTATGTACTGTAGCACCCTAGACAGACCAAGTTACCAGTCCTTATAAGGACTTTTGTGGACCAAGTAGGTTGTGTGCGAGTGATTAGAAGACTGTACGTCAGTCCCTATACCGATGAAGGACTGCTGCAGTATAGGGCAGCAGTCAGCAGTAGTGCACCTCAACCCTATGTATTGTGGACCGATACCAGTCCTTATAGAATAGCAGACTGTACCTCACTCAACCCTATGTACTGTAGCACCCTATATACCTTACCAGTCCTTATAAGGACTTTTGTGGACCAAGTAGGTTGTGTGTGACTGATTAGCAGACTGTACGTCAGTCCCTATACCGATGAAGGACTGCTGCAGTATAGGGCAGCGGTCAGCAGTAGTGCACCTCAACCCTATGTATTGTGGACCGATACCAGTCCTTATAGAATAGCAGACTGTACCTCACTCAACCCTATGTACTGTAGCACCCTAGACAGACCAAGTTACCAGTCCTTATTAGACATGTGCATTCGTTTTCGTCCGAATGCATTTTCGTCCGAATTTCAGCTATTTTCGTTTTCGTTTTGACAAACGATAACGAAAGCACAAAATCCGAAAAACGAAAGATCCGACATAAATAAATGCTTTATTTTCGTTTTCATTGTTACAACAGTTCGATATAGAATAGGAGATTCGACATGACTCTGACAACAATCTGTCTATAGAACCTGTGGTCGAATGTGCCTAACCTTACCTCTATTAGTCCAAGATTATATAGAGAAAATATTCGACAGAGAAAAAAGATTTGACAGAGAGAAAAGATTCTGCAAGTTACTGTCCTAAAAAGTGTTTGGGGACCCGGGTCCTGCCCCAGGGGACATGTATCAATGCAAAAAAAAGTTTTAAAAACGGCCGTTTTTTCGGGAGCAATGATTTTAATAATGATTAAAGTGAAACAATAAAAGTGTAATATTCCTTTAAATTTCGTAGGGGGGGGTTGTCTATAGTATGCCTGTGAAGGGGCGCATGTTTCCCGTGCTTATAATTGTCCCTGCACAAAGTGTCATTTATGCAGGAAAAAAAGTCCTTTAAAATCACTCGCAGCTATAATGAATTGTCGGCTCCCGTAATACAGAGAACACTCATTGAAAGTCATTGATAAATAAATAAATAAATAAAAAAAAAAGCGTGGGGGTCCCCCAAATTCAATTACCAGGCCCTTCAGGTCTGGTATGGATATTAAGGAGAACCCTGCCTCAAATTTAAGAAAAAATTTGACGTGGGGTTCCCCCTAAATATCCATAACCAGACCCTTCAGGTCTGGTATGGATATTAAGGGGAACCCCGCGTCAAATTAAAAAAAAAATTGACGTGGGGTTCCCCCTAAAAATCCATACCAGACCCTTTATCCGAGCACGCAACCTGGCAGGCCGCAGGAAAAGAGGGGGGGACGAGAGAGCGCCCCCCCCTCCCTCCTGAACCGTACCAGGCCACATGCCCTCAACATTGGGAGGATGCTTTGGGGGTCCGTGACCCCTCAAAGCACCTTGTCCCCATGTTGATGAGGACAAGGGCCTCATCCCCACAACCCTGGCCGGTGGTTGTGGAGGTCTGCGGGCGGGGGGCTTATCAGAATCTGGAAGCCCCCTTTAACAAGGGGACCCCCAGATCCCGCCCCCCCCCCTGTTTGAAATGGTAAGGGGGTACAAAAGTACCCCTACCATTTCACAAAGAAAGTGTAAAAAATGTTTAAATAAAACAAACACACTTTTTAAAAATTCCTTTATTAAAAATAAAAAAAAGATTCCAGCGGCGGTAATCCACTCTTGCTATCCAGCGACGGACGGTCATCTCTCCAGCGATGTCTAATGTCATCCAGCGCAGCGCAGCGAATCCTTCGTCCTTCTTCTGTCTCCTCCACGGAGACACTGCAGGCATTCCGGCGGATGACGTTTCTTATATACGGAGGGCGGGGCCACCCGTCACCTGACCCCGCCCCCCTCTGACGCAAGGGGAAACCCGGGGTTCCCTGTGACGTAGGGGTGACCCGCACCCCTCTGATGTAACACAGGCAGGTTTCCGTTACATCAGAGGGGGGCGGGGTCACCCATACGTCACGGGGAACCCCGGGTTTCCCCTTGCGTCAGAGGGGGGCGGGGTCAGGTGACGGGTGGCCCCGCCCTCCGTATATAAGAAACGTCATCCGCCGGAAGGCCTGCAGTGTCTCCGTGGAGGAGACAGAAGAAGGACGAAGGATTCGCTGCGCTGCGCTGGATGACATTAGACATCGCTGGAGAGATGACCGTCCGTCGCTGGATAGCAAGAGTGGATTACCGCCGCTGGAATCTTTTTTTTATTTTTAATAAAGGAATTTTTAAAAAGTGTGTTTGTTTTATTTAAACATTTTTTACACTTTCTTTGTGAAATGGTAGGGGTACTTTTGTACCCCCTTACCATTTCAAACAGGGGGGGGGCCGGGATCTGGGGGTCCCCTTGTTAAAGGGGGCTTCCAGATTCTGATAAGCCCCCCGCCCGCAGACCTCCACAACCACCGGCCAGGGTTGTGGAGATGAGGCCCTTGTCCTCATCAACATGGGGACAAGGTGCTTTGAGGGGTCACGGACCCCCAAAGCATCCTCCCAATGTTGAGGGCATGTGGCCTGGTACGGTTCAGGAGGGAGGGGGGGCCGCTCTCTCGTCCCCCCCTCTTTTCCTGCGGCCTGCCAGGTTGCGTGCTCGGATAAAGGGTCTGGTATGGATTTTTAGGGGGAACCCCACGTCAATTTTTTTTTTAATTTGACGCGGGGTTCCCCTTAATATCCATACCAGACCTGAAGGGTCTGGTTATGGATATTTAGGGGGAACCCCACGTCAAATTTTTCCTTAAATTTGAGGCAGGGTTCTCCTTAATATCCATACCAGACCTGAAGGGCCTGGTAATTGAATTTGGGGGACCCCCACGCTTTTTTTTTTTTTTATTTATTTATTTATCAATGACTTTCAATGAGTGTTCTCTGTATTACGGGAGCCGACAATTCATTATAGCTGCGAGTGATTTTAAAGGACTTTTTTTCCTGCATAAATGACACTTTGTGCAGGGACAATTCTAAGCACGGGAAACATGCGCCCCTTCACAGGCATACTATAGACAACCCCCCCCCCTATGAAATTTAAAGGAATATTACACTTTTATTATTTCACTTTAATCATTATTAAAATCACTGCTCCCGAAAAACGGCCGTTTTTAAAACTTTTTTTTGCATTGATACATGTCCCCTGGGGCAGGACCCGGGTCCCCAAACACTTTTTAGGACAGTAACTTGCAAATTAGCCTTTAAAATTAGCACTTTAGATTTTGAACGTTGGAGTCCCATAGACTTTAATAGAGTTCTAAAGTATGCTATATAGTTAGCTCCGTCGAATCTTCTTTATACATTCGACAGACACCATAAGCCTTCCAAGACAGATTCGACCGTAATTCATGTGGATTTTCGGATGAATGCAATTTTTGAACGAAAAACGAAATAAATAAAAACGAATTTCGGGAGTAACTAAATAAATTAAGTTTTCAGACGAAAACGAAATTCCGAAACGAAATATTTTACTCTGCACATGTCTAGTCCTTATAAGGACTTTTGTGGACCAAGTAGGTTGTGTGTGAGTGATTAGCAGACTGTACGTCAGTCCCTATACCGATGAAGGACTGCTGCAGTATAGGGCAGCGGTCAGCAGTAGTGCACCTCAACCCTATGTATTGTGGACCGATACCAGTCCTTATAGAATAGCAGACTGTACCTCGCTCAACCCTATGTACTGTAGCACCCTATATACCTTACCAGTCCTTATAAGGACTTTTGTGGACCAAGTAGGTTGTGTGTGACTGATTAGCAGACTGTACGTCAGTCCCTATACCGATGAAGGACTGCTGCAGTATAGGGCAGCGGTCAGCAGTAGTGCACCTCAACCCCATCTATTGTGGACCGATACCAGTCCTTATAGAATAGCAGACTGTACCTCACTCAACCCTATGTACTGTAGCACCCTACACCAGGTTACCAGTCCTTATAATGACCTTTGTGGAACAAGTTGGTTGTGTGTGACTGATTAGCAGACTGTACGTCAGTCCCTATACCGATGAAGGACTGCTGCAGTATAGGGCAGCGGTCAGCAGTAGTGCACCTCAACCCTATGTATTGTGGACCGATACCAGTCCTTATAGAATAGCAGACTGTACCTCGCTCAACCCTATGTACTGTAGCACCCTATATACCTTACCAGTCCTTATAAGGACTTTTGTGGACCAAGTAGGTTGTGTGTGACTGATTAGCAGACTGTACGTCAGTCCCTATACCGATGAAGGACTGCTGCAGTATAGGGCAGCGGTCAGCAGTAGTGCACCTCAACCCTATGTATTGTGGACCGATACCAGTCCTTACAGAATAGCAGACTGTACCTCACTCAACCCTATGTACTGTAGCACCCTATATACCTTACCAGTCCTTATAAGGACTTTTGTGGACCAAGTAGGTTGTGTGTGACTGATTAGCAGACTGTACGTCAGTCCCTATACCGATGAAGGACTGCTGCAGTATAGGGCAGTGGTCAGCAGTAGTGCACCTCAACCCTATGTATTGTGGACCGATACCAGTCCTTACAGAATAGCAGACTGTATCTCACTCAACCCTATGTACTGTAGCACCCTATATACCTTACCAGTCCTTATAAGGACTTTTGTGGACCAAGTAGGTTGTGTGTGACTGATTAGCAGACTGTACGTCAGTCCCTATACCGATGAAGGACTGCTGCAGTATAGGGCAGTGGTCAGCAGTAGTGCACCTCAACCCTATGTATTGTGGACCGATACCAGTCCTTACAGAATAGCAGACTGTACCTCACTCAACCCTATGTACTGTAGCACCCTACACCAGGTTACCAGTCCTTATAATGACCTTTGTGGAACAAGTTGGTTGTGTGTGACTGATTAGCAGATTGTACGTCAGTCCCTATACCGATGAAGGACTGCTGCAGTATAGGGCAGCGGTCAGCAGTAGTGCACCTCAACCCTATGTATTGTGGACCGATACCAGTCCTTATAGAATAGCAGACTGTACCTCACTCAACCCTATGTACTGTAGCACCCTAGACACACCAAGTTACCAGTCCTCATAAAGAGCTTTGTGGAACAAGTGAGTTGTGAATGATTAGCAGACTGCAGCAGAAGGGCAGCAGTCAAGTATAATATTCTTTCTATATTTGGAAGAAAGAATATTATACGTGTACAAGCCTATTACCATACCACTGATACCAGTCTTGAAACGAACCTTTGTGGAACTAATAGTAACAGCTACTGATTAAACTGACCCTCACTGCCTGACACACTGCTTTCTGCCTGTCCCTATATAAACTGACAAAACAGAGGCTGCTGGAACAATAACTGGTTACTGGAATAGCACTTTTGTGGACCTGATAGTAACAGCTAATGATTAAACTCACTCTCCCTGCAGCACACACCGTCCTCCTTTCCCTTTCTCTAAACTGACAAAAGACAATCAGACTGCTGCAACAATCACTAGCACAGCACTGCCTATCCTGAACTACACCTAACACCTATACCAGTCCTGAAAAGAATTTTTGTGTACCAAATAGCTAGCGATTTGGGTCACTGTAATCTCCCCCTGCTCCACACAGCAACCTCTCCCTATAGTGACAGAAGAAAGAATGTAAAATGGCCGCCGGATCGGGTCTATTTATAAGTTAGGGGGGATGTCCAAGTGTCCATGTGCTGTAATGTCTCAATTGGCTGTCCTGTACCCCATGATGGATGTGTCATCAGGTCAAAGTTCTTTTACACAGTAAAAACACGGAAGTCCGCCGGGCGAACAGCGGCAATAGTCCGCCGATCGAGCGAATCGCGAACAGCCGAAATTCGCCGCAAACGACCGCCGGGCGAACTGTTCGGCCATCACTAGTCATTAGTTCTAAAAAGCCTTCAAAGATCACAGCACAGACCATAACCCTCGATTCACACGAGCCTCCTGGAGAAATTGATCTGGGAAGTAAAAATAAACTCTATACTTACCAAATCATTTTCTCCCCTATTTAAACATCTCCTACCCTGCCCAAGTGTTCCTTCAACATGGTCTGTACATTCCAGGGAGCAGAAAGGACCAGTCGATTGCATGACCACTCTGGTTGGCTGTCACAGTGGTCACATGTTTTTTTTTTTTTTAATAGCACTGACATTAATAAAGAAATTATGGATTTAAATCTCCCTTCAGATTTAAAAGGGAAAAAAGGGCACAGCAACCCTTCCAAATGCCCCCCCCCCCCCTCCAAAAAAATGTAATCTTTGGGTGGGGTCTGTTTTTTTTTTTGTTTTAAGCCGATAATGAAAATCATTTGTTGACACTTTAAACTGTATAATTTTTTCTTTGCAAATGTAATTTTTGTTGCATGCACGAATGGAAGAAAAATACGTACAGTCCACCCCAACAAAAAAAAAAATCTTTTTCATGGGATATACCTTAAATTCCACATCAGACTCAAAGGTCCTGGCATGGATTTGAGTGGGGTTTGTACATGAAAAAAAACACAAAATCATTGGGTCCACCATAACAAACTCTTATATTCAGACGAAATCTTGAGCTCATCCCTAGCAACAATAGTCATATCGTTCAACAGATGGACAACTTCTGGGTATGTGCCTAAGGATACCTAGTACAAACTCTTGCTGGAAATTAATTTTAAAATGTTTATTTAAGATCATCAAATATGTCCAACGTATTATAGGTTTCATCCAGCTGGCCACTGGCCAGTACCATTGCCAATGCTTGATATGCTAGCCTCAATCCAGCCTACAGATTGTATTATGAGTCGTTGTTCAAGATCTGAAGAAGGGGGAGCCCTTTAGCCCCTAAAAGCTTTGGCTGTGTCTGATATTCTTAATAAGTGTGAATTAAAACAAATTTCATGCAAGATGGAAGTTTGTAGTAAGTATTCTTGACTACATACCCAGAACTCAACAAATAAATCTCACAGGTTGGCCAGAGGGGCTCATTTCAAGAAGACAATGGAGTGTATTTACTAAGACTGCGCATTTTGCAAAGTGCAGTTGTTCCAGAGCTCCAGTTGCCCTCTGCAACTGCACTTTGCATAGTGCACAGTCTATTTGTCTTTAGTAATTCATACCCCAATGTGTCCAATCTCCTCTCCATCACCGAACCACTTACCGGCAAAAGTTACTTGAAGCAAGATGATCCCCAGGAGGACAAAGAGAGCTCCAACCATGGAAGGTCTCATGATTGCTTACCTGAGTGAATATCTGTGTCGTAGCTCCAGCTCTGGAATTTATATCAGAAATTCTAATGGGAGGAAAGTGGTAGGACAGGAATGGGAACCGGTTTGGTTTATTTGTCTGCAGTGCTCTTATATGAGATGTAGAACATCCTCTATTACATAATATTTATGTTTTCCTATTCAAAGCAGTCACATCATTAATTACTTTCCTTCCTCAGGCCAAAAATAATTGGCACTTTGGTGGGATTACATTATGTGGAAATAATTTTATTGCTTCACACGTTCATTGCACTCCCAGTCTCGCCTATTATTAAGTCTGGGTTAACACTATCTTCGCATGCAGCTCACAGCTAGGGTTTGGTGTGTCTCCATTCACTGATTCAGGTCCAATTTCAGCCCAATTTTTTGTCTGAATTCAGTCCTGTGCAATATTTGCACCAGAGATACCAGAACCTGCTCCATAGAGGTCAAAATCTCCTGCTATTGTGAATTGAATGTGGGAAACCCAACCTAAATCTACAGATGGTTGTCGCTGCTGGGACAAGGTTCTGCGATACCCAAGACGAAGGTTCCAAATTCCATTCTTCCATCTGGAAACTCAAACTCTTAACTTTATTTTGATTTGTCCCTTTTTATAATGGCATGTTTCTAGCACAAATTTTTTTTTTTTGCATTCCTGAGAAACAAACAAATGCAAATTTTGGGGGGTTTACAGATGAATGGTAAAAGATTAAAAAAAAAAGGAAAAAAATATTGCTAAGGGAATAAAGCGATAAAGGGATAATAAAATAGATTTACAATATTCACAGAACACAATTGTATTAGTAATGGACAGCTATAGATTTCAAGCCCAAATTGATTATTTTGGGGGGCCTTTTTTGTTTTTGTGCTCTTTTATTTTATTTTTGGAAGCTGTCAATAAAATTTCATTTACCAGCAATTTAGCCACTTGCCTACTGGGTACTTATACCCCCTTCCTGCCCAGGCCAATATTCAGCTTTCAGCGCTGTTGCACTTTGAATGACAATTGCGCACTCATACAACACAAATAGAGCTTTCACACAAATAGAGCTTTCTTTTGGTGGTATTTAATCACTGCTGTTTTTTTTTTTTTTTGCTTAAAAAAAAAAGTTTCATAGTTTATTATTAAATTTTGCAAACGGGTAATTTTTCTTCTTCACTGATGGCCACTGATAGGCTGCACTGATGGGGACTGCTGAGGCGGCACTGGTGAGTACTGATTCGTAGCACTGATGGGCACTGGTAGGTGGCACTGAGAGGTGGCACTGATGGGTGGCACTGAAGGGCATTGATGGGTGGCACTGAAGGGCACTGATCGGTGGCACTGGTGGGTACTGATGAGTAGCACTGATGGGTACTGATAGGCAATATTTCATTCAATATTTCCGAAGTTAATTCCTGTACTTCACTTTCTCCCCTCTGATCAAAAGAAGGAAGTGGTAAAAAATTTCCGTCAAATTGATTCTGGCTGGCAATGCCAATGTAAAAATGTAGCTTTATAGCTGTGAAAGGCTCTTCTGCCTTTCAAATGATGATTGTGAGACACATTTCTTAATTGTATGTGACTGAGTCGACTTAAATCAAATGTGTGATTTATTTCCACACAAAAGTTACAAAAATACATACAAAAGGTTGTACATTCACATAAAAAAAACGTGTTGCTTCAAATAAGATAAAAGATATGAAGATTAGAGTTATTTGTTTTAAAAAAAAATAGTGACATGTGCACCAAAGATGGCTGCTGTTTCCTTTGTTCTGAAAGCAGCTATAACAAAACTCTGTATGCTGTCTTCTGTAGAAGTTTTCTGTGTGTTGGAAAACGTGTGTAAGAGGCCTTCTTCATGCTGTTCTCCACTTATATAAATTTGCTCTCTTTGTTAGATTTTGCGCAGAAAACCAAATCGTCCAATATTACCCCCTTTACTCTCCCTTCTCCACCCCTCCAAAGGTGGGGGCTAAGAGATGTAATATGGAGAGCATCTCTAATTAACTCCAGACACAGGATGTGGGGGTTGTATATGTCTGCCTTTTAAATTGACTATACCCATAGGTTTTTAAAACAAGATATCAGTAACAGAAATTCCTTTATGAAAATATACCCAGTTATATCAAAAATGATTTGATAGCTTCTTGAAATTGAGAACTCAGTTCAAATGTCACCAACTGTAGGTTATTAACTCAAAATATTTCACATACACACTATTTTACAGGAAATTTCATAACCTCAGTTACAGTATCTCACAAGAGTGAGTACACCTCTCACATTTTTGTAAATATTTTATTATATCTTTTCATGTGACAACACTGAAGAAATTACACTTTGCTACAATGTAATGTGTATTAGTGAGTGTATAGCTTGTATAACAGTGTAAATTTGCTGTCCCCTCAAAATAACTCAACACACAGCCATTGTTGTCTAAACTTCTGGCAACAAAAGTGAGTACACCCCTAAGTGAAAATGTCCAAACTGAGTCCAAAGTGACCATATTTTGTGTGGCCACCATTATTTTTCAGCACTGCCTTAACCCTCTTGGACATGGAGTTTGCCAGAGCTTCAAAGGTTTCCACTGGAGTCTCTTCCACTCCTCCGTGATGACATCACAGAGCTGGTGGATGTCAGAGACCATGCGCTCCTCCACCTTCTGTTTGAGGATGCCCCACAGATGCTCAATAGGGTTTAAGTCTGGAGACATGCTTGGCCAGTCCATCACCTTTACCCTCAGCTTCTTAAGCAAGGCAGTGGTTGTTTTTGAGGTGTGTTTGGGGTTGTTATGTTGGAATACTGCCCTGCGGCCCAGTCTCCAAAGGGAGGGGATCATGCTCTGATTCATTATGTCACAGTGAACTGTAGCTCCCCAGTGTCGGCAGCACTCATGCAGCCCTAGACCATGACACTCCCACCACCATGTTTGACTGTAGGCAAGACACACATGTTTTTGTATTTCTCACCTGGTTGCTGCCACACACGCTTGACACCATCTGAACCAAATAAGTTTATCTTGGTCTCATCAGACCACAGGACATGGTTCCAGTAATCCATGTCCTCAGTCTGCTTGTCTTCAGCAAACTGCGGGCTTTCTTGTGCATCATCATTAGAAGAGGCTTCCTTCTGTGATGACAGCCATGCAGACCAATTTGATGCAGTGAGCGGCATATGATCCGAGCACTGACAGGCTGACCCCCCACCCCTTCAACCTCTGAAGCAATGCTAGCAGCACTCATATGTCTATTTCTCAAAGACAACCTCTGGATATGATACTGAGCACGTGCACGCAACTTCTTTGGTCAACCATGGCGAGGTCTGTTCTGAGGGGAACCTGTCCCATTAAGCTGCTGTATAGTCTTGACCACCATGCTGCAGTTCAGTTTCAGGGTCTTGGCAATTTTCTTATAGCCTAGTCCATCTTTATGTAGCACAAATATTCTTTTTTTTTAGATTCTCAGAGAATTTTTTGCCATGAGGTGCCATGTTGAACTTCCAGTGACCAGTATGAGAGAGTGAGAGCAATAACACCAAATTTAACTCATCTGCTCCCCATTCACACCTGAGACCTTGTAACGCTAGTGAGTCACATAACACCAGAGAAGGAAAATGGCTAATTGGGCCCAAATTTGACATTTTCACTTAGGGATGTACTTACATTTGTTGCCAGCGGTTTAGACATTTATGGCTGTGTGTTTAGTAATTTTGAGGGGACAGTAAATTTACACTGTTATACAACCTGCACAATCACTACTTTACATTGTAGCAAAGTGTAATTTCTTGGGTGTTGTCACATGAAAAGATATAATAAAACATTTTCAAAAATGTGAGGGGTGTACTCACTTTTGTGAGTTACTGTATACATTTTTTAAACCAAATAAAAATTTAGATATAAAGAATATAACAAAGGGTTGTCTTTTAAGGTTTATTTGCTAACAGAAACTTGTAACAGGATAGGATTTGGGGCTGTGTGGAATGCTCCAAAGCATTTAGGTATTGTTAGCAAAGCAAACTTCTTTCTCAGCAGCAGTAGCACAAGTAAAGGCAGACTGGAAAAGACCACAGGTTCACAGCTCGGGACTATGAAGTAGCTTTAACATAAGTACAGGCAGACTGGACCAGTCCAAAAGTTCAAGTTTGGGGACTATGAAGTAGGTTTAGCACAAGTAAAGGCAGACAGGAAAAGTCCACAGGTTCATGGCTTGGGACCATAAAGCAGGTTTAGCACAGGTAATAGTGATAGCTCACAGAATCCTAGATCAGGATCAGTCCAGAGGTGCAGCTTCTTGTAAAATAGTCCAGCATCCAGTCCAAAGGGCCAAGCAGCCTCCTCCTTCTCTCGGATCATAGATGCATCCCCTCAGAGGGGAAAAATACAATCTCCTCAGGGCTTCAGACATTATCCCAGCTACCATCTGGGCACACTTCACCAGGGATTGACTGGTTAAAGTGGTTGTAAACCCATTACAATCACTTTAACCTACAGTTAAGCCTAGATTAAGGTTTACCTGTAGGTGCAGGAAATACCTCCCAAACCTAAAAGGTTTAGGAGATATTTTGCAGAAATAGCGGCATTGATGTCTACAGCGCATGTGCTGTAGACGTCGGGCACAGGCGCACTGAGCGTGCCGCTTCTAACGATTAGTAGCAGCTCCAGTGCACATGTGCGGGGGTGACATCATTGCTGCTCCGGCCAGTCACAGCATCAGAGCCGTGATACCCAAAAGTCACTCCAAGATAGATGTTGGCAGCGGAGGAGGCAAACGGGGGCCGATGCAGGGGCTTTGATCTCAGGTAAATAATTCACAATGAGCTAGAGGGCGTGGCTTGCCTTGGACGAAGATGGCTGCTTAACTCCCGAGCTCCGTCTGGCCTGTGACTTGAACTCCTGATATTGGGGACTATTGCATCGTACTACCGAACGATCATGGGCACATCCTCCCGGAGCCGCTCAGCATCCCGCTCGCGCTCTCCGAGAGACTTAGGTGCCCGTACATCTCCGACTATCCCGGAACTTTTTAGGAGCCAAGGATCTAACATGGCGGCGAATTCTCCCGCCCATGGCCACATCGGGATCACACTCACCCCTACGGATCCACCGCCGATGCCAGGAGTCAATCGCCAACCGCAACATCAGCGCCCTAGCCTACAAGACCTGAGAGTGGTAGCGACTGACATCAAAGACACGCTCACGGCCGCTATCTCCGATCTCCGCCGCGAACTGCAAGTGATCTCAGGCCGAGTGCAGGCGGTTGAAACTCAGGCCTCACAACAACAACAGGCGATCCAAAGGACCGACCGACGGGTAGATACCCACACTATGCAACTCTGTGACCTCCAGCGTCATGTCGAGGACATTGATAGAGGCCACAGGCACAATCTCAGAGTGCGCGGCCTACCAGAATCGGTTGACCAGGACCAGCTACTGCCTGCAGTCACCTCTATTTTCAACCAACTTCTAGAAAGACCCCCGCAAACAGTCATCGCTATGGAACGCATCCATAGAGCTCTCCGTCCCAAGGGCAAGGATGCAGACCCCCCTAGGGATATCATCTGCTATATTAACGACTTTACAATTAAAGAGGACGTCCTCCAGAAGGCCCGAGAACAACCACGGCTGCTGTACGAAGAACACCATATTCACATCTTTCAGGATTTGTCAGCGATTACGCTAAGACACAGGAGAGACCTCCGCCCGCTGTTGGAGATTCTAAAGCACAGGGAGATACGATATCGATGGAGGTTCCCGTTTGCCCTTCAAGCCTCTCACCAGGGCCACACTGCTACATTAAGGGTCCCTGAGGAGCTGGATTTGTTTTGCCGCACGCTGGACATACCGTACATAGACTTACTGAATTGGTATGCAGACTTTCATATCCCCTTCCGCAGTGGCAACAGCCTAGATTTTGACCACATGGAGATCCAGACCTCTAATTATCGAAGACGCAGATCGCCATCCACAGGCAGACCAGGAGGGGGTTCTCGCATTAGACACCCACCTACGAGCCCGACTGCAGCACCGCTGCCGCGGAGAGCATGCAGGGACCGCTAAAATGGCGATTCCTCTCTTTTTCTACCAATGTCTGGCTATAACACCGTACCTGTTTATACGCGACATCGCTCCTTCCCGCATCCGCAATTTGGCTCGCTGCTATACCCCCCGTCCCAAGCAAGATGCTTAATGACCCACAGACCTCACTGTAGGTTTCCGGTCTCACTGGATCACATCTAACAGAAAGGACCCCACGACACGAGAGACAGACCGCACTTCCCCTTGATCCTTTAGTTACCTGTCTCGACAGAGAACTCTAACCTTGGTACCCGCACCGATCAAGACTCCAACACCCTCCGAAATCCCCACAGGCCACCGACCCTACGCGAACCTCACGGACAACCCTCCCGATGCCCCAGCATGAAGATCCAGGCCTTCTCTATAACCTACTGCCGCGCTACTGGATTCACCCGGATCCCCTCACCACATCAGACAGAGTGTTGCTAAATTTGCTGCAATCGCTGGTCAACATCTCAGTAACTTCTAACATGAGCCATGGATGATCTCCTATACCTAGGCTCCGGATCCTAGGAGAGAGACCGGACGGTAACCGATAGGCTCTGCATTATGCAATGACTTTGCCCGTTGCAACGACTTTTTCGAGAACACTGATCCATTTTGGAGGGCCGGTCCGTAGGTATATAGATAAGTTGTGTATATGGGAAATCAACCCTCTATGATTTAGTTTGCTACATCGTGTGTTTCCCTGGTTGTGTGTCCCGGTCCGGCTCTGCCCATCCCCAGCTCATCAGGTTGGAGAGATAACGGTTCTTCCACTCCCCGCGGGATGAGCAGTGCAGAACCTCCATGAGACCCTATCCCCCGGACAAGAGGAGACGACGCGACCGAGCAGATTCACACTGCCCTTCGATGCCTCCCATCTCTCACAATACACCACCTAATAGACATTCCTAGGAGTACTGCATATCTATGTTATTAAGATGTCTTTTTATATATGATCTTAGGCATATCTTTCCTTATACTGTCCTACCCCCATCTTTAGACCGGGAAACTTCATTTACGTATGGGGGGACATCAGGTCTGATTGATCTCATAGGAGTGATACCGCAGTTTTACCTTGTTTTAGTTAGCCATTGGTTATGTGTTCTGATTTACTAGTTTCTTTTTCCTCCTGCAACAGTTATATAGTTATTATGCTTATCTGTTGGCCTGTTCCTACAGTGACTTAACATTTGGCCTATATCCTCCCTGTAAGTAGGGATGTTTTGTTATCAGTATGAAGATGGAATCTATACAAGATAGAAGTTGTCTTATTAGCCAGGTGCGCCCTGCTACTCCCCTCTCGACCATTACATCAATTACCCTCATGCCCCACCTTCCACTAATAACCAGCCCCTAAACGACATCCCCTAATCATAATCATCATTTTTATAACGCTTATGGTTCTGGTTGCAGGCTAGACGGATCGCAATTCAACTTGATATCCCAACTAGTCAGAGTCAGACTACCGGTTTCTTTAACAACAGGCTGAAACTGTTAGCCTTACACAATACTTATATCTGCATTGTCTGATCATATCCACCTACACATTTGACTTTGTCCGCAACCGAGTCAACCCTACCGCAGTGGTACCTCCAGACTTCACAATACGTAATACTTACTGACGCCACTGATTTTACCTGGCAATTGTACATAGGCAGTTCCTTTGATCCTCCAGAGGTTCTAGGGAACTCCCCGACGCCAGTTGATTATCTAATCGACGTTAGATAGTCGAATATCTTTCAAATTACCGGATCAGCTTTGATTTATCTGCTCCTTTTTATCCTAAACAGATGGAAATTATTTCCATTCTCAACAACCTACCTTCCCGTTGTATGATTATATCTTCCTTAGCGACAGATTCGCTCTCCACAGACACTCCTATTTCTCCTAATTCATAGCTTGAAAATGTCTTCTCGCCCAGGTCCGACCGCTCCCCTCAGAGCAAAAATTATTTTGCTTAATATTAAAGGCTTAAACATTCCAGAGAAACGGTCCAAACTCCTCCTTACAATGCATAGGAATAAAGCAGATATTATTTTTCTCCAAGAAACCCATTTCAACTCAGTCCCGAAACTCCGTGATCACCGCTACCCCACGGCCTTTCACGCAACCTCCCCCCTGACAAAATCGAAAGGAGTATCTATCCTTTTCCACAAAAACTGCCCCTTTCAACTCACCGATCAACTGATAGATATCAATGGCAGGTATATTTTTCTTAAAGCCCAATATGCAGGCACGAAACTCACCCTGGTTAATTTATATGCCCCTAATACTCATCAAGTTGCTTTCTTTAAAGATATAACGACTTCCCTAATCTCCTTCCAGGAAGGGATTGTGATCTTAGGCGGGGACTTTAATGTCCCTCTCACTCCCATCCTTGATACATCCTCCGGCACCTCCTCGCTCCCATATAGAGCCCTGAAGACCATTAACTCCTCTTTGACAACCGTTTTGCTGCACGACACCTGGCGCACTCTGAATCCCGATTGTAAAGACTACACATACTATTCTGCCCCCCACAATGGGTATTCCCGCATTGACTTCTTATTCCTGACACAGAAGGATCTCCCACTACTACAAAATGCCTCTATCGACCCGATGGTCCTATCAGACCACCACCCGATTTCGATGACGCTACAATTTCCTGAGACTAAATCTTCTACTCCTATATGGAGACTTGACCCCTCACTACTCACCGACCCGTCTGTCCTGGCGGAACTTACTACCCATCTAAAACATTTCTTCAACGAAAACCACGAGTCAGACACCTCCCCCTTAAATAATTGGGCATCTCACAAATGTGTTATTAGGGGAACCCTTATAGCATTGGCGGCCAAACGTAACCGTGAAAGTAAGAAATTATATACAGACCTCATAGCCCAAATTAGGAAACTCGAATCAGTACACAAGCATACCCAAGCTCTAGCTACACTTCAGGAGCTCACGAAAGCTCGCTCGAAACTCCTAGAAATTCTAGATAAACAAACCCAACGTAAATATATACTCTACAAAAAATTGTTCTACAATTATGGCAACAAAACTAGCAAACTACTGGCCAGAGCACTTCAAGCTAAAAGGGCTTCCAATACTATTCATTCTTTAATTGACACTACCGGAAGACGGCTACATAAATCTACAGACATTGCTAAACACTTCGTTCAATACTACACTAAACTTTATAACCTCTCCCCAACGGCCCCATCTGAAGACCACTCATCAAGACTTGAAAAAATTAAGGAATTCTGCCACCAATACAGCCCCACCCCCATCTCGGAAGCCACTGCTTGAGACTTAGACTCCCCCTTGACGATGGAAGAAATTTCTATTGCTCTAAAACAGCTTAAACCGGGTAAGAGCCCAGGCCCTGATGGCCTCACAGTGGCCTATTACAAAACTTTTGCGGACATTCTCAAGCCACACTTTCTTTCGGCCTTTCAATCGTTCTCTGAACCCATCCCTCCTCCCGCGGAATTTTTGCAAGCCCACATTACTGT